>NC_081766.1:5826142-6533642 GCF_963082965.1 Carassius carassius
ATCTGATTAGATTAGCACATCATAAACACCTCTAAAGACCTCAGGACCATAGCGCTGAGTGAGAAAAATACTGCAAATAGAAGCACTTAGGATAGTTATAGCACCTCTTTAAAACAAGCCACATAATTTGAGGTACCAAGTCTCTAAACGGTGCAGATTGTGTTACACGCCAAAGTTGAATACTTATGGTTAGGGGTTTGTTCAAATTCACAAAACATGGTGAAATGTAACATATCAGTGTCACAACCCGAGAGCAGATCCATCACTCACAGGCCACATAAACATTTATCTTTGTGGGCAAACACTAGAATCCCAAGGTTTGCATTTAAAAGTGTGTTTCAGCAGAGGAGAGTTAGACCGCTAATGGGATGTAGATGTTTCAAACATCAAAACAACACTCTTCATCCATAATGAGCCATCCCAATCTCCTGCTTTCTTTAGGGAAACAAAAACATACATAGAGGCTTGTGGGATTTCGGGCAGTCTGTGCGTGTCTATATGGTGGAAGAGAGTCTTTCTGAAACCCAGCCGTTGTTTTTCCTCTAAAAGCCACAAGGTGCTTCCCAGCTGTGGCGACTGCCTGAAGGGGAACATTCCGGGAACATTCAGGCCTGTGTCCAGGATATGGGCAGCTTTCATCCGCCTTATCGAGCTTAGGTCGCAATCCCACAGATCACGCCCGGGTCTCTCGGCCCTGCACGCACGTACCTTTCAATTCCATGCAAAGATGACCAACAAATAGTGAGAAAGAGAAGTTGATGGTTGCTTCTTTATCTGGTGTGGTAATGGCTGACGGGATTGAGCTAAACTACAGAGATGGCGATAATTTGTAAAATCATTTCCATTTTCTGTTGCTGTGATTTTTAGGGGCCAGGCCTGTTTGACAGATGTGGATTCAGTGGGGATTTTGCAACCAGTCTTGGCAATTTCCTGGTCCACTTTTATCTGAGATCCACAGCACAGACTCAACAGGTCCTACGGAAAGGCTGTCCACACTGCCTTAAAGAAATATGTTAGCCAAAAATTTAAGAGAAATGAAAACAGTGTAATTTCCACCACCATATTGTTTCCACCACCATATTGTGCTTAGTTACCAAATTTCATCAAACATATATCATTGAACATTTTGTCCATAGATAATTTAACAGCTTACATTTTATTCATCTTGTATATAGACAATAATGTATAAATATATGTATATATATATATGTGTGTATGTGTGTGTGTGTGTGTATATATATTGCATAATTTCACAAAGTTACAGCTTGAGATGAGATTTCCAATAAATATTTTAACTGCTACTAGGTAAAAGGAATACTGCTGTAGAAAAGCACCTTATTTATTGTGTTTACAAACCAAATGTCATTGTACTTTTGTTCATATAGCAATACTTTTAAATGAAAAAAGTGCACAATATACTACTTTTGAATTCATTATTGATTTTTGTGCATAATGCGATTAAACGCGATTAATCACAGAAAGTCGTGCGATTAATCACGGTTTAAAAAAAAAAAGTCTCCAATACTAATATATATATATATATATATATATATATATATATATATATATACATTGAATAAATAAGAATCACTGAAAATCCTCCCATCAACCATAGCTCTCATATCTTATTTGTACTTGTGCACATTTATACATGTTGAGTTGCTATCAGCTGTGATATATGAGAGAACCAATGGTTTTTAACATTATTGACATAAAACCAGGCACAATGTGTCATGAGGCACAAGCTAACATATGCACAATCACGACTGACCAAGACCACACCAGGTTCATGCATAATTCTGAGGCATGATTTAGAGACACAGAGCTTGAATACTCATGATGCATCAATGCACAGATATTTTGCACGGATATTTTGTACAGATATTTTGTGAAACATTTCAGCTGACATGTTTTTTTTTTCAACACAGTGGTCAGCACTTCTGTCAAAAAGAGCTGAATTTTCTGACTAAACAGGAGGTAGGCAGGCTCACAGAGCGTGACTACTCATCATCACACAACACTAATAATTCTGACTATCCTGCAAAAAGCACCAGTCCAACTGTATGCCCACGTCAGCATGTCAGTGTGTTGCACATGAGATGTGCTCGACCATAGCATCAGATTCTTTAGTTAGCCTGAGTTTGCACGTTCTTGTTTGCATTATGTGCCGCACAACCAGAACCAATTTACAATATATATATTTTACAGGAATGCATTTGTACATTAAACATTTGCTTTGTATGTGTGTCAAAAAAAATCTACCTAATAATGAAGAGAGATTTATATATTTTTCTTATATTATAAATTAGTGTGCCTACAGATGAATTTATTCTGAAAGTGTTTTGTCGTCATGTGCCTAGTTAAATTAGCATTATTAGCAATGTTCTGCAAAAAGCTATTAACCAGTTACGACTTTACCATAACACAGGGTTGCTAATCATTGGGGTCCAAAGCAAAATTGAATCAAAAGACAGGAACCTTGGGTATGTTTTTGGTTTAATGTTGTTGTTGTTTTTTTTTGTCACTCTCTTAAAAAATATGATTTTGTTTAGATATATGTAGAGGATATTGTTAATATATTAAAATAATCATTTGCAACTTCTTGGATCATCTAAAAATGAGGGGTTTATATCATCTTAATTTTTTTTTATCCTCCTACAAAAACTATAAGATAACAGAATGCCTGGACAAAAGGAAATTATGATTCCCGATTCTCAGTCCCTACAGGTAACTAACTAACTAACTAACTAACTAAATACACTTTATAAAAACTAATCTTTATTAAACTAATCTAGCACAGGATGACACAATATACCAAACCAGTTAGTATGTGAAAAAAAGTCAAATTTAAATATACACATTACTGGGTTTCAATTTTTCAATTTTACTAAATTACTCACAAAATATTATTTTACCTATTTACTTCAAATTTCATGTATTCATTAATCACTGAAGCTATAAAGGTATGCTAATAAAGAAACTACTATTGCTACTCTTTTCATTGTTACCACTTTGCCAACGGCATTTACAAATATTTGAAGAGCACTATATTAATGAATAAGTACTTCATCCTCATTTTATTTGTTTAGTTATCTATTCACTGTTTAATATTGTTTAATACATTTAATATTGTTTTAATACATTTTCTATTTATATTTTTTATATATATATATTGCTTTTATTATTCTATTTTAATTTCTTCTGCAACTGTTGTGATATTGTTATGATTATTTTAAATAATTATTATGTAAACCACTTTTTACATTTGGTAAATTACTACTATTTTTATTTACTATTATTTTGTATTTATTTTTTAATACAAATGCATGTTTTAAATAGTGGATTTTTATATACAGTGTTCTTTAAAAGTATGTTTAAGATAATACTCTTTCTATTTGTGACAGCATGCTTAAAAAATAATTTCAATTTTGAACTGCAAACATCTTCACTGCAGATGAGATGAGGAAGAGATGAGGAAGTGTGTGTTCACAGTTTTTAATTAGCACAGTACACACAAGAAATAAGCCACCAGGTCCACAAACTTACTAATCTAGATCCATTTAGACCAGCTAATGGTGATAAATGAACAGCTTTGACCATTCAACACCCATCAAATGCTAGTTCTATCTGGATTTTCAGGTAGGAGAAAAACATATGCATGTAGGCTGAATCTGAAAGGCACTTTGAACCAAGTTGCAACAGACTAAATTCCCACTGAACCCTCTCGTTGACTGACAGGATGATAGCAGTCTTCAGAAATCTTTGGAGACATCAGTGTATGCTTTTCTTCATGTCTTTTGACTGAACTCTGAGTACATCAATGGCACAATCACGTAAAAAAGGTTGTCATAGAAACGTGGCCTTTACCGCAATTAGAAGGAGTGGGACGGATCACATGGAAGCGGGAATAGAGAGAGAGTGGGTTAGCCTATCAGTTAGCCGGTGTCAATCGCAGGCACGCAGCAGGCAGCCCACACCGGCTCAAAGCTGAACGCCGATGCTGAAGGAGGAAAGGAGGAATCGATAAGCAAGACAGCGAGAGACAGCGATACACAGGTGAAGGTGACCTGGGTTAGAAGGAAGACGCACAAAAAACTAACAAAAATACACACACCTGCTGCTTTCTGTGATGGATGGAGCCTGACACTGATGTAGTTAAGTATGAAACAAAGCCACCTGTCACATCACACACTACATACTGTAGGAGGGAAAGATGGGGGTGGGTCCCCTCGGTCCATTCGCCGCGGGCCCCCCTCAAACACAGGGCCCACTGCAAGAGGACCAGTTGCACCCCCCTAAGGACAGCCCTAGTGTCAGAGTTTCTAAATGCTTTTTATTATTTCCTACTTTTACACAGGAACCACTGTATCTTTACAAGAAAAAACTGCTTGTGCTTTTCCTCATTTGGAAGCAGTGTTGTTTTTGGCAGCCTGTTTAATTTTAGTTTGTCTAGTCTTTGTGTGAAGCTGTCATTTTAGTTTTTATTAGTTTTAGTCATGTTCATACTCTTTTTAGTCTATTCTAGTTTTAGTCGAAGAAAACTTATGACATTTTAGTATAGTTTTAGTCGACGAAAACTGACGACTTTAGTCAATAAAAGTTGTATTTTAGTCTCTTTTTAGTAATGCCATTCTATTTAACCCAGTCAGTATAGTATAAGCACCTAGTAGTATAGACGAAAGCAGAATTTTCTTTTAGCCAAACCCATTTCAAACAAGGTTATCTTATTATATTATTGCTACCTTATAGAGTCAAGAATATATCCATTCCAGACACGGAAGACACTCTGATTTAAATTTACAACATTTATTTTGCCAACCAAACATGTTAGAAGTGCACACACATAAATTTAAGTAAAATAAATAAAAAAAACAACAAATACATTTTTTTGGGGGTTTTTCTCCCAAAGACGAACCCCGGCTAGCCGACCATCTGTTCCTTTCTCTGTGTCAAGGCTGATTTATACTCAACGTGTCTGCAAGTTCGCTTAGGTGAGCTCGGAAAATATGACCTCATCGCGGTGTTGACGGAAGTTCGTTTTGAGTGCACACAAACTCATTTTGCGTGGCGGAGTGCATGGCATTTTTTGTAACTGTCCACATAGCTCCGCATCCGAACATGCACATCTGTGCCGGCGTTTGTGTGAAACAGAAGCAGTTTAATGTGAAGTTTAAACTCCATCAGGTTCTTTTTGACGGAAAACGTTTTTTTGGAGAAAAAAATGTTTGCATAGTTTGTCCAAGGCTTCTTATTTGAAGTATTTTTTATTTTTATTGTATAAAATAAAATTAGAATTAATTTAGATATAAATCATACACTATTTGTCTTGTGTTTGATGCGAAATACAGCCAATATTTTAAGATTGTTTTAAGTTTGTACATAAAGAAATTATTCATTCATCAACTCATTCATCACAAGACTTGTACTGGACATACTAGCAAATGATTTCTCCTCACCGGTGATTCTCGACGGTTTTAGAGCACAGTCGCTAAACTGTTTCAAAGAATAGTGCAATGGCGAATGCAGCAAGTATAAAAGCCTTGTCCATTTGGGAAGGTGTGCTCCCAGTCAGCGGAGGCTCATGAAGTGGAGCCGCTTAACTATGTTTGTTGTCATCTTCTAAATAATGCCGCGAACGGGGCTTGAGGAAGTGACATCGGTTGTGTCTGCGCAGTGCAACCTGATGCAGCCCTTGAAGTGAGACACAGGAAACAGAAATACTGCAAAATAATAATAATAATAATATGACTAAACAAGACGAAATAATGTTATAACATTTCGTTTTGTCTCGTTTTGGTCAACGAAAATGAAGAGACATTTTAGCATAGTTTTTATTTTTTTAACCACGTTTAGTCTCATTTTTAATTCCACGTTTTCGTCACGTGATAAAGTTTCGTTGTCGACGATATTTAGTCATAATTTTTGTTGACAAAAGCAATTATTTGGAAGTAGCATTGGATAAAAGCATCTGCTGAATGGACAAATGATGTCACTGAGTCCCTCTCAGAACCGCTGTTGCCACATTAGCGCTGGTTGCTAAGAGACCCCAAAGATTCCAGGATCCCCATGTGCCCCATTCAGGCCCACAGCCATTTAGATGGAGTTCTGCGTTCCCAGCTTTGGTTACCAAGGGAGGGAAATTGGTATTTTGGAGGAGAGGAGAGTACCATAATGACAGAAAGAAAAAGCAGGAACTCTGAGCTGAAAACATCCCACAATCCATCTTCTGCCATGGTAGCCAAATAGTCAAGCCCATAAACAAAGACAACTTGAAGAGTGATCAACAATAATGAGCTGTTCGAAATGGCCGTCGGCCTTCTTTAGGCCCAACAAGGCAATAAAACAGCTGGAAAGTGACCAGACAGGCGTAATGACTTGTGGACCGGGGATAGTGAAGAGAACAAGGCACTTTGACTCGTTGAATATGTTTGCTGTACTGCTTCTTGGAAAATACAGCTGGTGGAACCCTGCTCAAGAATAAAAAGTTGGCAGAAAACAGTCCTCAGAAGCTAATTTTAAATGTTGGTTGTTTAGTTTTTTGAGTAGAAGAACAACAGAAGAGCCATGATGAAGCTATCTAAAGTTCATGCTAGGCTAGCTGCCTCTCTCTGATCATGTTATGGAACATTTCTCATCACGTCATGCTTTGCGGTTATCCGATAATTGCTAAACTGGTGGTGTGTCAGCGGCGGTGGCGTAAAGCTTTGGCTGGAGCTCGTCCACAAATTCCACTGAAGTTATAAATCAGTGACGGGTCTGAAATCTGGCATCTGTTCCTGTGCAACACAAACAAAACTCCACTAAACAAGAGACGCCTCGCCACTCATGGAATACTAAACACAAGGATTAGGAGGGTAAATGAAAAGCAATGTGTTCTTCTGTCTTTCAATCGGATGGATGGTGGATCTGCTGTGATTTGCCGTGAATGAACCACAACACCTCATAATCACTACACTCTGTGCCGTCTGACATGTTAGCATCACTGTATCCACACTCTTCATGTGATTTACCCAACAAAGACAACAGCATTCCTCTTAATTCAGGTTCAGGTCTAGGGTTAAGGTTTGTTATGGTTGTGATTACAATTTTAGAAGGCTAACGATAAGGCCTATGATTTTTTGATAGGAATGTTTGCAGGACCAACACAAATGTTATTCAGAAAAATCAGGGCTCTGAACTCATTCTTTTCATCAGTATTATTTGTGATTTGAATTTTGTGAATGGGAGTTCCTCTTTTGCTATGTTATAACCTGCGATTTGGAATTAAAAGTCATTAATCATTAAAAGTTGCCATTTCATACCACAATGGAGTCATACTTATAGTCTTATAAATTACACCATGGTTTACTCACCCTCAAGCCATCCTATGTGTATATGACTTTCTTCTGTCAGACAAATACAATGGGAGTTATATTTAAAAATGTTCTGGCTCTTCCAAGCTTAAAAATGGCAGTGAATGGGTGTTGAGGTCCAATAAAGTGCATCCATCCATAATATTAATAACACTGATATTGTTATTAATAATACTAATATAAAATGGTAAAGATTTCTTTTAAATATATTATTTTAATTATATTATTTTTATTAAATATTTTATATAAATTTTAATAACATTCAAATTTATATTAATATTTTTGTTGTTTTAAAATATTTTGATATTAATTTTAAAACTAACTGCTGTCATGTGTGACATCAGCTGAAAATGTTACTTGTTTCAGAGCTGTAGCAAGATAGTTCAGTTGCTGAATGATTACAAAATAGTTTTTTTTTTTCAATAAAAGTTCCAATAAAACCTGGAACGTGTGCTGAAAATCTACAGGGTGAATTTTGAGTTCATGTTGACTTTAAACTCTACTTCCAAGGAGCAGGAAGATGGTATCACTGTAAAAACATGCAATGCTGATAAATGTAGCAGAACAGCTGTTTGGCCCCGTTATGATATGGGCATGCGATCCTGCAATGAATATCTGCTTCTTCTAAGCCTCAGCATTACAGGAAAAAATCGTGTCTGTGTTTGCAGTGTCAGTCAAGTCCACTGATAAAATAGAGCTCAGGGCATAACCTCATATCAAACAGTGAACTGTGACTCAATGATCCAAATGTTCAGCTTCTGTTCTGACATCCTCAATGTGGAACACATCTGCAGATGAATTAACAACACTGGGGTCAGAGGTTAAAGTGTTTAATCACACTGTGCCCGTGGGGCTAGTGCCATGGCCTTGTCCAGCTGTGCCTCAATCAATTTAAATGCCTCATTGTCATGAGGACGCCATTAAAGGGGACAGGCTCAGGGGTCAACAGAGAGGCCATCCCATTAAATATTGACCCCTAAGAGAAGCGGGGTTCATGGAACTAGAATGGCGTGAACGTGATGGAGCGAGATGTGGTGTCATGAAGGACGGAGGGAAATACGAGGGTGAAGAGGATGTGACTGCAGTTAAAATGCAGTTGTGTTGATAAACAACATCTGTGGTAGATCATAGTCTTATTTTGGAAAGAAATGAGGTCTCTTTAATCTCAATTAATTATCATAAAACAGCAGTGAGATTGCATATAAACAGTTCAATCTTTTTGTACTGAGAAAAGAGCTTCTTAATGATAAAGATATAACATTTTAAAATAAATGTTATATTTAGAGTCAACATCACGACTAGAATGATAATGAACCACTTCAAAAAGTTCAGATGATAAGTGCACATGCTTTTGATAAACAGATTTTTATTGTGCGTCAGTATGGATGCCAATATAGCTATTGTTACTTTTATAGCCATCGTTCTCGATGTGAACGGGCCCTCAGACATATGAACTCTCATTTATCATTTCTTAGAAGACTAAATTATGTGTTTCAGATGTTTCTATTAATATTTATCCAAATAAATTCTAGGAGAATCATACAGTATGATACATAGTATAATGTAAATGAAATAGAATTTGAAAACTGAAATATAATTATGTTATATAGTTCCATTATGTTTTGCAATCTCCCCAAATAAAATGAATAAATAAATGCAGATGAAATTAATTAAAAAATAAATATCATTTAATATAAATAAAAAAAAGTTTGATATATGATGCTTTTAACCTCTAACTACATAATTCATTGCTCCCTCGGAGTCTCAGAGTTAAAATTCTCAAAAGTGGAAACTCTCGAACATCTTCAGCAAATTTGCACGTCGAGAGGTTTCAACAGAATCTAACGAAACACCTTCTGCTGGCACACAACACATCCAGAGCACCTATCATAACATCTAACCCTGAGAATGGCACGTCTTCTTCCAAAAGACAGTTGGGGAAAAACAGACAGCTTATTTCTTTTGGTCAGCTGGTTCACTCGAGTATTATGACCAGGTGCTCAAATAAAAGACACCATCGACCCCCCCATGTTGATTTACTTCTGGGTTAAATAAATAAAGAAACACTTGCGTGTGCTCTTCTTAAAGCAGTATCAGAAAAAGTGTGGTGGGCTCTGGAACATTCTGTTTCTGTTTACTCCACACGTTTACATATTTACCATTAAGCACCGTGGCAAAACTGGGCATGTGTTTGCCCCAGCATGTGCCACCAGGGGCGCAACTGTACATTTGCTGAGGGGTATGCAAGATCATGGTTGGCGCCCCCCCCCCCCATCCCCCCTCCAACAACCAAAAAAGTATATGTGACACACTAACAACACAGACAATAACTATCTTTTATGCCTTTATTGAACAGAACTCATCAAAGCATTCTTAATGCTGTGAAAAAATTATGTGATATTTGTGACTGTTGTTTTTACTAGGATGATGGACTACATTTGTGGACAACAAAAAAATAAATAAACTATGAGCTTTTCCTCATGGGGGTCAAAAACATGTATTTGCAACTGTTACCAGGTACACACACACATAATATAAATACAATTGAAAGAAATTCATAGACAAGTTATATCGCCTCTGGAGTCAATCCAACTATATTTTAAAATAGGCATGTGATGGTGCCAAAATATTTCCATCTATAACTATAAGCATACTTTTTTTTGTCTAAACACTTTTCAAACTGCTTCAAAGTGTAACAAATATACAATTTAGAAAACAATTTAACTAATAAAAGTAAAATAAATGTAAAAGTACATAAAGTATATTTTAAAAACAGTTGATTACAATAGAAACCATACATTTTATATCACATCTAATTGCACTAATCCCCCCCACCCCCACCTTTTCTCTCTTTATCCTCCCCAATTACAGCACTTTGACATGCCTTGCTTTTGTACTTGCCCATTTTTCAAGTATTTCATCAAATGAAGTTGATCTTGCTAGGTTGTTTTCAATGGAGATGATTGCCAGGTGTTAGTGGCATTGTTAGAAACACTCTTAAGGCTACTGTCAAATTTGGAAAGACCTTGTCTAGATTTTCCTGCAAAATAAAGCTCAGCTTGTCAATGGCTTTTTTGTGCCCTTTGAGAATTCGGCTTGCAGGGTAGATTTCCTGAATTATGTATCTTGAAATGTCACTTGATGTTAGTGCATACCTCGTTACAGATTCCTCCAGTTCATCTTTTGTCATGGTTTCCATCTTGATTAAAAAACTAAATTTGTCAGAGACATGGCCAATATTTTTGAACCTATCACCAAGCTCCTGGATAGCTGTGTCAACAATTACATTAAACACCCTACACCTCAAATGCATCTCAGGGTCTTCATCATCACTGTAACTGTTGGTTTCATCATGGAATTTTTTTTGTTTGCGGAGGCGTTTTCTCCTGAACTCTGTGCTTGCATTCAATTCAGTTGCCATTCTGCGTGCTATGGACATGGATTTTTGAAATCCCTCCTCTCTGTACTGAACCAAGATCTCTTTCAGAGAATTGACCAGCATAATGGCTGTGTCCAAAGAAACATCTGCTGCTTGTAGTGCCTTGCTTACATGTGTGATCTCAGCCAAAATGTCATACCAAATTGACAAACACACAAGAAATTCCATGCGCACAATTTCTTCAGAGAGTGATTTAGCCTCTGATGCAATTTTACCATCTTTAGACACTTTTTCAAGCTTTTCCAAGGCATCAAGAGCTCCCCCAAGCTGAAAGCGCAAGGCTTTAACAGAATCCAGTTTTGCCTCCCACCTGGTGTCACTCAGTGGCTTCAGTGTAATTTCCAGAAATTCTTTTAGGATGTCCCATCTCTTGACTGATGAAGAGAAGATTGTATACAATCTCTGAAGAGTGCCAAAGAAAGTTAAACATTCTCTGTTAGAGGATGCTGCATCACACAAAAGCAGATTAAGGCTGTGGCTACAACAAGGAATGAATAATGCCTCTGGGTTTTTGTCTAGAATCAAAGCTTGGACCCCTTTCTTAATCCCGCTCATATTGGATCCATTGTCATAACTCTGTCCTCGACAATTCCTTAACTCCAATCCTAAATTCTTCTCAATCACTTCAATCAGTTTCTCTGCTAGGCCCTGACCAGTTGTGTCCTTCACAGCAGTGAAACCAACAAATGATTCCTGCACACTTGCTTTTTTACCTTCATCTGTGTGGACATATCTTATTATAACAGAGGCCTGCTCCTGTTTCGAAATGTCAGGAGTGCAGTCAAATTCAACAGCAAAATATTTTGCTGCTTTAATGCGTGTACAGATTTTGCTGACAATGCATGCAGATATAGACTGCAAAAACTCATTTTGAGTACACCACGACAGGTAAGATGTTACTTTTTTGGAAGATGTTTCTCTTAGATGCTCTGCCATTGTAACATCATAACGTGCAAGCAGCTCAATTAAGCCAAGGAAATTGCCATTTTTAGCGTTCCCTAATTGTTCTTTCTTCCCTCTCAGGGGCAAGTTTCTTTCAGCTAAAAAAAGAATGCAGTCAATCACTCTTGTCAATACATTTTTCCAGCGGGACTTTTCTGCTGCAATCACCTTTTGTAATTCACTATCAATTGTTCTTCCTAACTGCAAACGAGTTGCCAATTCTTTCCAAGAAAGGTAAGCATCTATATGATGGTTACTTGTTTCATGATGCTGTAGGGTTTTTGATAGACATTGCCAGTTATTGTATCCCAACACAAGCCGTTTGTCACATGCTTTGACTCCACCAAATAATTTACATGCAAAGCAATATACTTTATTTGATTTCTTGGAATACAACAACCAGTCTCGCTCAACTCTCTCCCCATTTGATAATAAGCGATAACAATAAGCCTTAGAGAAGTGCATGTTACTCTTCTCCGATCTAGGATATGGCCCATCAGGACATTTCAAAGGCCCTTTCTCAGTCAATTTTTGCCTAAAAGTGTCAATAATTTGATGGGGTGCAGGCCAGTCTGATGGGTCCTCTGAGTAAGGTCTTTCCTCTGTTACCTCCTCTGTTGCATCTCTGCATTCTCCTGTTATATCTATCTCCTCTCCTCTGATGTCATTTTGAGGGTGTGGCTCTCCATCTTTCCATGCACTAGATTTTTACAAGACAAACCAATAACTAAGTCTACAACCCTAATCTGTAATGTTCTGTAATTCATAATATCCTGCATGGCCAGTCCTACCTGTTCTCTTGACCTGCTCTCGAGACATTTACTTTCTCTCTGTCCTCTTCATCTGCACGACTGAGAAAACAAAACCGATGTTTCACAAAATGTATACCTCTGCAATACCTTAATCTGCAATGATTCTTGATATTGTCATTTGTCATTGATAAGTCATAAAATCCTATGGTCCATTCCTACCTGTTCTCTTCACCTGCTCTGAACTCATTTTCTATCATTTCTCTGCTGTCCTCCCCATCTTCATGGCTGAGTAAATGGACCAGATATTTATTTAAAAAAATATATAAATATAATAATAATAATTAAAAAAAAACAATCCCAACAATGTAATGTTTCTTAATGTTGTTTAACGTGGTCATGACATGAGGAATCCAATTTTAGGTAATTGTGTAATGACAAGAGCATTTACATGTCTTTAGAAAGACAGATGCCTGCTTTTCACCCTTGGCCACACTCTCTAGCTCTCTCATTCATAAACAAACCTTTTTCAGTCAGAGACAGGGTGAAAAATGATATTATTTTACAATTTTATGAGTTTTTGGTGCACAAAAACTGTACTTGCATTAGAAGTGTAGCCTACCTCAGAGAACATATAAAAAGTATGTCATGACCAAACCAAACCTAAGTCAAAATATCTTGTGTGACAGTTCCTACCTGTTCTCTTCACCTGCTCTTGACTCATTTGTTTTCTCTCTGTGCTCTTCATCTTCATGGCTGAGTAAATGGACCAGATATTTCACAATATTTATGCCTTAATTCTGAAATATACATTTAGTCAAAAAATCCTGTGTGGTCTATTCCTACCTGTTCTCTTGACCTGCTTTGCTATTCTCTTTCACCTGCTCTTCATTGTCCTCCTCTCCATCTTCCTTGCTGAGTAAATGTACCATTATGTTACTGTTATATACTACAATGCCAACTTTCAGTAGCCTATGAAACTACTTGCATATATACACAGTGAAATAGGCTAGTGGTTAAAAACTACCAAACATATATTTTTGTGATTAAAACATTAAAGTACTTTCATTTTTAATGAACAGCCATGTTCATGATTTTATTTCCTAATCAGTAAATTACAGATGTAATTTTATACACCGTTATTTTCAAAAGAAAAAAAAAGAAAAAAAAAATTGTTCCAAATAAGCACCCCTCTCCGACCATCACAAGCATGTTTTTATTAAAATAGATCTGGATGAGGTAATTTACTCACAAACCGCATCTAATAGATAGTCAAACGTAGAGGAGAAAGTTCAAAATCAAATGAACAGACACAGCTTTAATGCCTGAGTGACAGCGGAGCATTTTATGGTCGCGCGTAGACCACAATACTCACGAAAACAGCTCCGGTGGAAGACTGGTTGGATCTAAAAGTTACCGAACCGAAGAGTGGTTCATATGACGTTACAGCCTGGTTGTCCAGTCCGGTTCCAGCAGGGCTTTGTCGATTTTATGTTTTATTATTGTGCAGCTTTAGCCCATAGAAAGCCGTGCATCCGTCCCTTGACATAATGGTCTTGTCCGCATTAACAGAGGATGAGACAAAAGGCCCATTAACTAGGTTGTGCTTGGTGATGAGAGGCTCAGCTATCATTTTTGACAGTCTCTTCCTTTTTCTGGAATTTAAATCAAACGCCCATTCACAAACATACCGCAACGGCTTTTTTTATTTATTGAGCAACGGGGATAGCTAATTAACTATGCCCTCACTAACAACAACGTTAAATGTTGATTAACTTCAAGACTTACAGTGATACAAATTATATTTTAAGCTTACCAATCTCTTTTTATCCACTTGGACATTGATGTCCTCATTTTAATGCATTGTTTTTCATGTTGTTTTTTACGTTTTCTGTTCTGCGCCCCAGAACGCTTCCCTCCTCTGTCCATTTTTGACATGTGACTGTCTGTCACAGAGCAACGGCTCTTTTAAAGTATGTCGAGGATAGTCAGTTGATATCACTTTATATAATAAAATAAAAATTACTCATTACTAATTAATAATGCTAAACAAACATTATATTTTTAACAAACATTATTTTTTAATTATTTTAAACATTTTATTAAATATTTTCAAAGAAATGTTTTGGCACAATGGCGACCCCCTCCCGTCTGGCACCCCTATGCGCTGCATACACTGCATACCCCATTTTTGCGCCACTGTGTGCCACCAGAAACAGAGAGAGAGAGCAAACCATGAGGGAAATGGAAAATAAGAGAGAGCTGGGTGAAAAAGGTCATCCAAAAATGAGATGTCTTTGGGTTGTCTCCCAAAATTTTGTCATCATTTACTCACCCTCTGCTTGTTCTAAACCTGAAAATAAATAAGTAAATAAATAAATAGACAAATTAATAAATTAATACTATGGAAGTCGATGGCTACCGTCAACTGTTTGTTTACCAAAAATGTTCAAAAAAATCTTATTGTTTTCAGTGGAAGAAAGAAACTCATACAGGTTTAGAACAAATGAAGGGTGAGTAAATGGTGACAGAATGACAGAATTTTTTGGGGTGAACTATCCCTTTAACATTCTTATTTGCATATTTGTAGTGTCAGTGTCATTCATTGGACGAATGCAGCATGCAACCTGTTCACATAACCGCTCTAGCATTGCGCATTCTCATATTATTGCAGACTGCCTTACCTGAATGGTTTTCCGTCACCATTCTAAATTTGTTTCCCTCAAATACTGAAATGACTGTTTATACAATGCGCTGTGTTTCCGTGACCATCCAAAGCATGTGATGAACCTTGTGATTGGGTGTCTGTTGCTAATCATCCAGCCGTAACACTCTAACACGGCATCATTTCACACTGTACATGTTTATGTAGGGTTAACTACAATGTTAAGTTATTGACTAGTGAAATGTTCTTTTACAGGGTTTAGAACACCAATAACTCAGAGTTAAGCGCAATGTGAAAGTTGTCAAGAGCTTAATGATGGTGATGCTGAAGTCATGCAATAGTAGTGTAGTTTGTCCAAAGCCTACGTTTAAAAATCCAATTGGATTTTTGTCGTGGGAACCAGGGTGATAGGAATCTCTGGGTGGGCTTACAGAATTATATCATTACTGTAGCGTTCTTTTATAGACCTCCATGATTGTGGCAGGTTTGCAAAGCTGAAAGTGCTGTTCAAACTGTTTAACTGATTAGAGGATCTGTTAAAAATTTCAGTTGTTTCTAACTGCCATTTTTGACATTGAGGACACAAAGTCTCAGCCAGTATTTTCGAGCGACAAATCTTATAAATACACTGCCACAACAGCTGGTCTTACTGTCTGAGAGATGCGACCAATGCTACAGGCATCAGAGCTTTTAAAGGGGGACCTGTGCCCTTTGGAGAAATTCAGAGTGATGGATGGACATCATTTTTCATACGTCGTCACCTTTCCCAAACACTTTTGCTCTCAATGACCTTGTCTCTTTCTACCCTGGAATGTTTTTCAGCTGGTGATAAAGGGACGCCCTCACCTCTTCCTGTACCTGTGTTTTTGATGTGTGGCACCCTGGAGCGCTAACCGCAGATTAGGGGAAATGGGTGCAGGAGAGCAAGATGGCTGCCGGAGGGCCCAGTGGGGTGATTTTAGTGATGAGTGAAGATTGGGTTTCAAAGTGTTGAGAAATGCTACACAAATGAGGTCTACAGTGAACACCGGGGAAAATACAGGGGCGTGGAGCCATGGGTCATGTGGTATCACCCCGGGCAGAAAGAGAGGCCATTTAGTGGCCATTTTAGCAATGATGAAATGGCAGGTACTACCTCAGCACCTGCATTTGAGACAGTCAGAAAAGGTCACACAATCTCTCTGTATCACTGGGTGGTCTCCGTGGTCATTTCAACACCTGAATATACAGATGAAATAATGACAGATGACATTCTGTGAGGCCTACAAGGTTCCTTTTGGGAAGCAGTTTAGCTCAAAAAAATTTTCACGGAATTACTAACACTACACATCCTGAATATGAAAAAGTTAACATAATACTTGGATGAAAATATATTTTTGGATCCCAAAAAATAAATAAATAAATACATTTGAAATCTTCCACAGCCATTTTTGAGCCAGTTACTGGAGTTAATTACATGTGACTCTGACACCAAAGGAAAATAACACACTGATGGCACCATGAGCATACAAACAGTCCCAAATCCATTAGAGACTATCCTGAGCTGTTATGTTAATACCAGGAGACATGGAAAAATTAAAAAGAAAAAAGATAAATCATGTCACTTTCAAACTTCTCCAGGCCCCAAAAATACCCTTAGACTCCAGAGGGTTAAGAGTCTCCATAAACAATAAGATAATTGTAAAATAAAATATAATGGAAAAATAAAACTGACCCCAAACATTTGATCTATAGTCAATGTTAAATTGATAAATCATCAAAATAATTATATATTTATTTACTTATGAAACTGATTCTAAATGTCTCTCATTAGAGAAAGATTTAGAACTAAAACTTTTTAGAACAAGATGATGTAGTTACACAATCCACCAGCAGGGTAGCAATCAATCTAAAGCCTGAATAGCTAATCAACACTATGTGTATAACCAGAATGATTACTATCTTAATCAGGGTCTAGCAGTCAAACAGCTTCACGAGAATGACCCTCAAGCATAGGCGGAAATCGCGGGGGGGTCGGGGGGGTCTGGAATATATAATTAAATATAAAATATAATTGAAATATGTGTATTGTAAATAATATAATGATATATAGTTAAACTAATTGTGTAAGTAGTAAAACAATAGAAATGCAAACGGAGCAACAACAAAAAAAAGGTTTAAACATCTCGAGTTCCCCCGCTTTGCCTCACATTGCTTTGGTCCACTGCCTGCTCCCCTTTTACCTCACCACCATCAACACACACACACACACACACACACACAGTCCGGTGTGAGAAAACAACGTGTTTCAGTAGTTGTGGATCTCCATAAGTCAAGCTTACTTTATTCACATTAAACATCGGATGACGTGTTTATTTTCTCTTTAATATAGATGACGCTGAGTCATTAATAAATTGTGTCCAAAAAATATTGTGTACCAATTTACTTTTGTCACCGATGTAGTCTGTTCTGTTAGCGATTATAACAGGCGTTTTATACAGGTGTTTACCTAGTTCGTTTAATATCGTCTTACACACACCCATAGTGTAGCTATGCATATGCAAGTCTTGTGCCGCCTTTCCACTGTCTCCGACGAACAACAAGCGACAGACCGGAAGTCATTCATTTCCAATAGAAAGTAGTGCGGGAGCTGCACGGAGTTCCGATCACATGCGTATTGCGGAAATTTCGGATCCGATTTGAGCCTCGGATACGTTCAAATATTTGATCTTCTGCGACTAGACCGTATGCGAACGCCCGACCGGATGTGATGTATTCTAATCAAAACTATCGTTGCGAGATCAGAATTACCAATATTTTGTTAACTTTAACATTATTCTTTAAACACTATTTCTGTAAAATGGTAGTTTATAATAATTATGACAGAAATAATTATTTAATAATTATTAAACCATTATTTACGTTGATTAGCCCCATAAAACCTACTGTTTTTATTTTCGGGGTCATCTGATTTGTGACGATGCATTCATACATTAAATATATTCATTAAAATTATTAATTTTACCATGGTGAATATGCTGCACAACCAGTTTGAAAGTTCTGCGCGACTGCCACTAGAGGGAGAAATGCGACAATCGTGTCCAAATGTCGTGTGCAGTGGAAAGGGGGTGATTTTAGATTTTCCTGCGTTCACTATGATTTAGTCGGTTTCAGTGGCGGCTAGTCGGGTGAGGCAGGGGAGGCACAGTTTCCCCCAAATTTTGAGGTGAAAATGAGGAAGATTTAATAAAATTCACTATTCATTTCAGTTCATGTCTCAGAATGTATATATTTTTGTTTGTAATTTCACAGTTGTAATACATGAAAGCTCCGCTTTTCTATCGCGAATGTGCTGAATCTGCTGATGTAATTACAACCGCTAAATGAAAGAGAAGGGGAGGGAGAGGCCAGGGGAACCAATCAGCATCGAGTGTTAACTTTCAGCGTTGAGGAGTGCTGAGAAAAGTAACATCATAGAGGAGGCTAGCCTCCCTGCTGGTATATCAACCAACCATCATAGAGACGAGACGTAAATTACGTGCTATATTAGTTTGAAACTGTTTTTATACGGTCTATGGTTTGAACGTCTCCCGGAGTGGCTGGGCTGATAATTTAGTAAGTATTTATAATGAGTAGCAATATTGAATATATTTTCTTTATGGTTTCTGACTAAAAGCCGCCAAAAAGCCATTTTAAAGTGGTTAAGCAAATAATAATAACAATCGGCAGGGATCCCCAGACCAATACAATAGTGTGCCTCCTCTATTTTAAAAATCCACGAGCCGTCACTGGTCGGTTTGTTTATTTATTTATTTATTATTTATTTATTTATTTATTATTTATTTATTATTTATTTCTCCAGATATTAGCATAACAAATGTGATTTTGATTTTTATAAAAATTGAATAAACAAGAAGTTAATATTAAGTGCATTTTAGGCACCATATTGCCTGTTTTAGCTCTATTTCACCAACGACAAAAGTTGAAAACTAAGCTAGAGCAGTAACAGCACTGTAATTGTGTCTTTGAGAAACACACTGAGGAGGTGTTTCCTAACTGAATGAATCCACTTTTTGAACAAATCAGTCATTGACCTAATAAATTAATATTTTTTGTTTTTTCCCCTCTTTCACGTCTATACTGATCTCACTTTACAGTTGTGTGAGGGTGTATGTCTAAGAATATGTGTATGCCTTCATTTGGCTAGGCTTGACAAATGTTTTTATATATGCATGTTTTAATTATAACTGTGAAGCAACAACATTGCTATTAAATGTGCTATATAAATAAATAAAAGTTGAAGTTAAGTTTAAATTCCATTGTATTTTGGTGACTTGATTGTGTAAACAACTTCAAAAACATTGCAACAAAAAAAAATATTTTGTAGAATGTTTTGGTCAATTTAGTCAGCTTTTTCATTGAACCAGAAAGAAGCTTTGAGAAGAAGGATAATGGAACGGTCTCCATGCAATAGTAAGAATTTCCTCTCTGTACAAATATCCTTAGGTATGATTTTGCCTGTTTTATTGGTGTCCCCTTCAAAACTTGCTCTTGAGAAATGTTATGTTTATTGTCCCCCCCAACATTTAGATGAGATTTTCGCCCCTGCCCTCAAGCCAGATAGGACAGCACCAAATCAACACAAACCAGACATGGAAGTCATGATGTACATGAGATTTTGCTTGTTAACTTACGGGGAGATGCTACAGACTCTCCAGAGCCTTCACAGCCGTCCTCATCATCACATTCACCACTGCTCTCTCCACTGCCTCTCTCGTCCCAGGACTCCCTGTGCCCCACACCCGGCATGACCTCTTGAATCTCCTAAAAAGAAAAAGGAAAATCACAAATATCAGATCAGTAATTATCACTATTAAATGCAGAGATATATATTAGACACAGAACACAATCAGATACATCTAATTCTGAACAATTGGCAGTGTGTGTTGGGACAACATGATGACACCTTGGTACTATCTGTACCAAATGCAGTTTTGACAATGGATATTCAGATATGTTGTGCTCAATTAACTGTTTTTAATTTTGCACACCGGAATGAGGATGAATATGAATCTTTCCACTTCCCTTCTCGTTCAGTGCAAGATTTTGAGCTCAGGAAGTTAACGAATTTGATTTTAATCTTTCAGTACCTGCTGGGGACTAAATGTCACAACACACTCCCTATACACATTCTTTGAAAGTCACTTTGCACAGAAGTTCCCAATGAGGAAATAAATGTCAATGTAAAGGTCAAACTCGCATAACCCTTTAACCTTTGAGTCAGCACAGTTAGGATCAAGACGCTCGCCGCGACCTTTCACCCCCTGCCCAGGGCTCACAAGTCAGCTAGAGATGTGAAGCTATAGATATAGCAGGTTTGCCAGGAGCTAGACAGTGATAAATATATAGATGATATTAATGGACAGTAATGACAATGGTTCTACACACATGGTTCAGCCCTCTCTGCTTGGCTTTCTAACTTTGTCCCGACAAAGCACATGGACGCCTTTCAAAAACAGCCAAGTGCAGATTGACGCAAATGCAGAAGATGAATCGTAACCTCCACTGGTGCTCTAGGGAAAGTGTTCCAACACTGCAAATGCACCATCATGCACAAACTCAAACCTTTTCTGTTCCTTAAAATGACCTCATACGGAAGCACTGATTTCATTAATATTTTTAGATTAGACTGGTTTAGTTTTTTCAAGTCTGAGAAGCCTGATCAAATTGCAAAGCCACAAACACAAAAACCATTAGAGTAACTATTTCCAATACACATGACAGTGTCATAAAGCTGCATTTCTCATATGTACCAGTCTTGTTATTGTTAAATATCCAACTTAACCTATTAAAAATCTTTTTTTAACCTAAAGCTGAAATGAAATACACTTTAAATATTAGATGAAAAACATAAACGTAAGAAAAACTTAAAATTAGCAATGTCACCTTGGCACCTAACTGAAATAAAATGAGTTAAAGTCAAAGTTAAAGTACTAAAATATATAATTTTTTAAAAACATTAAAATGTGCTTAAAAACTTAAACTAATATGAAAATTTAAACGGAAAATATGAAAATGCTAAATTAAGAATATTTAAAAAATACTTGTAATAGTATAACAATAATGCTATAATAATATTGATGCATACCCGAGTATTTTTCATTTTATAACTTTTAGGATTCACAACAACTTTCTATGAGATTTTCTAAATTTGTGAAGGTCTTTCTAAATCGATGCACCACAAATCATTTACAGACATGTACAGTCTTAATTCACAACTGGTTTTGCTTCAGGATCCAGATTTCAAGTTATGATCTAGTACTATAATGGTTTATTATACAAGATATACATAAAATGTCAATAAAATTAGAAATGCATTTAATATTACCAATAACTGTATAGGCCTAACAATTTGCACAAGTATTAATAAGTCACGTTTCGAAGTAATGAATCAGATTTCAATTTGAAATTAACTACAACATAATTAGGAAACGAATTATAATAATAAAGCTTATTTTATGTTCAAGAAAAAAGCAGGTGGCAAAAGCAAATAACCCCATATAAGCATGTTACCTGGTTACTGGGAGTTATTTATTGCATTTACCTTCTATTTCTTACTATTCCTGTCTTCTAATCTATTTTATTGGTAGGTACATACATACTCCTGCATTGAGAACATGCCCTGCCGCACTATCAATAGACATAATGCACACTCGCTCAGCCAAGTAGACACACGCACACACACACACACACACACACACAAACACAAACACATCCTCAACCCCAGCATATTGAAACATTACATTTACATTTATTCATTTAGCAGTGGAAGCAATCAAAAACAACAAAAAGAGCAATGATATATAAGTGCTATAACAAGTCTCAGTTAGGTTAACACAGTACACCTAGCATGGGATTTTAAATAATATAATATAAAGAAAACAGATAGAATAAAAAAAGAATAGAGCAAGCTAGTGTTAGAGGTCTTTACACATACAGACACACACATACAATTGCATAATTAATGAAAAGAAAATAGAATATAAAAAGATTAGAAAGGTAGTTAGATTTTTTTTAAAGAACATAATTAGAATAGTGAGTGTTAAAGTTAGAGAAAACATATAATGGAAACTGTGCAGTCATATATCAACACTGTTTTCCCAGCCTACATTTTAGTGGAACCGTTTATGATTTCACACTTTGCAACACAGAACTATACAACAGTCTTCCCTAGCTGAGTAACAGAATAACTTTTGTTAACCAAAATGAGAAGAATGAGTGGCTGCTCGCAAATGACTTGCATTTTTGCACAATTCATAACAGAAAGTTCCCAAACAAAGCTTAAGTTTATTCTCAACATAAACATACAAGTGCCGTTTTGAGCGGGAAGCTCTTCATGTGAATATTCTTCTTTATCAGACTATTAAAAACCATGTCTAATTACCAAAACACAGCTGCTGTTGAAAAGAAAATGCTGTTCCTCAAACAACTGAGAATTGATCCAATTAAAGGAATAGATTGGAAGTGCACAATGCTATTTGTTTTGAAGTCATATTACATTACAGTAATTGCTGAAGAAATGCATATGGATTTCAAGTTCATTTGAAACAGCATGCAATTTGATGTGTTAATAATAGCCAACTATCCACAGTTGCAAGGTACTACTTGATTCTAACTGAACTTTATTGACACCTATGCGTTTGATTTAATTTGTATGTAAAGCACAATTTGCCTGTTCTGCACACTTTTGCTTAGATCAATCATTCAGAAATATTCAGGTTTATGCAGTCACAACTAAGAGCACATCAGCATTAAGATTGTCCACGTTTATCCTCCAAACAATAATATAAAGTCAGAGCTTGCCAATCATAATGGAGGTCATTTACATACACAAAAACAGCCCACATAAAAAGGTCAGAAGTGGGATGAAAAAAAGGTTATTCAAAATTAAAAATAACCTTATAAGTGGAATTAAAATGCTAAAAAAAAAAGTAGAATATGACATTTAAAATGTTACTCTGACACAGTAAGCCAAATAAATTGCATTTTCCTTGAAGGCATCAACCCAACAAAAGAAATATAATTAATGTTTTCCTCATCTGTGCCTCATGTGACCCATTAGGTCCAATAAAGTCAACCACTGCTTATAAACGAATCACAGAAACGAATATTTTTGTTCAAAGCCCTTACAAACCAACCAACCTTGCAATCATGCAACGTAGTCAAATTAATAATTTAATTACATATGCATGTGTTAATGGACTGGCTGGTGGTGTCGTGACTGAGTCAGCTAACCTACGGAGTCTAAAACGCATTCAGGAGGGAGCACGACTCATTTCCCGCTAAAGCTCTCTCATTAGACACACTATAAAGAATTAATTAAAGAATGAAAGACTGCAGTGACCATGGTTATGGTTTATTAACTGGCTAAAGGCCCAGTTATCTCAGCCTCTCTTTCTAATTCTGTACATGACAAACAATTTGACACATTTTTTGAACTGAAATGCCAAGGTTGAAACGTTAGATTAAGATTAATTGAATGTGTTTAAACTTTGTTTCACAAACTGAAACCCAAGTCAAAATAATTGTTTATGGCAATTAACAGCATATGAGCTTAACTTTCTGTGTATTTCAAATAAAGGTGATGGATTTGAGTCCTTGAGAACATTAAAGGAGCCGTATGTAAGATTGTGGCCAAAACTGGTACTGCAATCACTATAAAAATACTGTAGAGCGGTGTATCCCCCTACCCCCTGACTCGAGGTTGCCAGATAAGCTGCAGGATTCGGCAGAAACGTAGGCCGCTTAAATGAGCTTCCAATGGCAAGTGATGAACAGACGTACACAGTAAGTTTTTTTTCTGTTAATTATGTTTATGCTTCATAAGAGATATTTGGATAAGTAATTATGTATTTAAAAAATGTACTAATTGTCATTAGTTAACTATAATAGTAAAGATTTATGCTCGTATGTGACAGTATAATCGTAAAGATGTATGCTCGTATGTGACAGTATAATCGTAAAGATGTATGCTCGTATGTGACAGTATAATCGTAAAGATGTATGCTCGTATATGACAGTATAATCTTAAAGATGTATGCTCGTATGTGACAGTATAATCGTAAAGATGTATGCTCGTATGTGACAGTATAATCGTAAAGATGTATGCTCGTATATGACAGTATAATCTTAAAGATGTATGCTCGTATGTGACAGTATAATCGTAAAGATGTATGCTCGTATGTTACCGTATAATCGTAAAGATTTATGCTCGTATGTGACAGTATAATCGTAAAGATTTATGCTAGTATGTGACAGTATAATCGTAAAGATGTATGCTCGTATGTGACAGGTTAAATACTGCAATGGGTAATGTTCCTGCAAGGGTCACTATTGAGTCAAGTTCATTTGAACATCTAAATTAATGTTGTTGTTTTTCTTCACTGCAAAAACTAATTTTCTTACACCATGTTGCCCAATTAAAACATCTAAACATCCTTATTAAAATGCATGTTGGGCTCACATATTTACATTTATGCTTAAAACAAGAACAACAAAGCTTAATTCAAAATATACAGTAAACAACACTTTAAAATGAAATACACTTTATTTTATTTTTTTAAGAAGTTTCTTATGTTCATAAACTGTAAAACAGTAATATTGTGAAATTTACTGTTTAAAATATTACAATTTAAAATAATTCTTCTCTAATGAAAAGAACAGCATTTATTTGTTTTAGATTTTTTTTTTTTACCAAATGTAGTCTTTGCTGTCACTTTTGTTTAATTTAATGGGTCCTTGCTAATTAAAAATATTTTTTTTAAAAAGTAAATAAAACAGAAATCTAATTTTGCCCAAGTAAATCTATCTTGATTGGTTAAAAATTGCTTTAAACAAAGCGTGAATTCAGCTTGTCAGTTCCTGATCCTCTTTCCTTCTTCAACTCACTGTCTCTATGTATAAAATGAAAAAAAAAAAAACAAGCAAACAAACCATCAAACTAACAAAAGACAAACTAAAGTATGTTCTGTTAAGCTGGTATTGTCACTCTGCACAGTACTGGTGTGGACAGTGGACAGAAACTACTAATTACTAACTACTTATGTTAGTAATTGATTGACAGACTGAAGGAATCATGAACGATTAAAAGAAATCCAATCTGTCCGTTCATACTTTCGAGATTTGATTTTTTTTATTTTTTTTTTGACTACAAAACAAACCAGGATTGAGTCAGTAAAAAAAAAAAAAAAATTATTTTCTATCAAAAGCTAATTTGTCCAGTTTTAAATAAACATATCAGTTGATGTGCTGAAATAAGTAGTCTGTTAGACCAGAGAGGTTCACAGACTGGATGCATGAGGATGGGAATAATGTCCCTCTTTTCCACTCCGGAATCATCCAACTGAAACATCAGGTACGAAGTCTGTAAAAGTTGTCAATGCACCAATTCCCAAAAATATACAATAAACTTAAAAGACCTCAGACACTCAAACACACACACACACACACACACACACATACACAAACATGGGTCCAGTAAAATCTACAAGATTAAATTCCTTCCTGTGTCTCTTAAACTTTCTATTCACTGTAAAACCTGAGTTTCCAGAGTGACCGATCCTCTGGTAAGAGCAGGTTGAGGTGTGTGTGTGTGTGTGTGTGTGTGTGTGTTAATGGCTAATACCTCATACTGCTTTGTTGAACAAACCCCAGCAGGGCTCAAGAAAACACATTCCAGGAGTTAATGACCAAAATGAGGGTAAAATATTGCATATTTACTGCACACTGGCATCCAGAGGAAGAACAAGAGAGAGAGGGAATGAAAAAGGAAGAGAAACAGACAGAAGGAGGGGGAGAGAAAGCGATCAGGTTTATAAATCTGTGTGAGAGCAGGACAAAAGCTCACTAGAGAGCTGACAAACATGCAAGAAGACATTCTTAAGACATTAAAGGGCAACAGAGCAGCAGTGTGAGTGTGTGAGGCCAAGCTTTCTTTCTCACGACTCACTGAAGAGGGTTTCTGCTGCTTAGAGTGAACTCTTCGCTCTCATGAACACACACACACACGCGCACACACACAGGCAGGGTGTGTAGTTGACAGTCCCACCCTCACACAGACAGACAACATCACCTCATGAGGACCAGAACAAGAGACAAAAAGAAAGACAGACAAAAGTGACAGAGAAGCAGAAAAGAGAGACATGCACTACAGCTCAATTGTCTGAGGTCAGTAAGATTTGTTTAATAATATTAATACTTTTATTAAACAAGGATGCATTAAATTGATCAATGTTACGTACAAAAAATTATATTTCAAAGCCTTTGAACTTTTTATTCATCAAAGAATCACAGACAAAAATGTAAGCAGCACTGTTTTCAATATTGATATTAATAGATTTCCTGGGCAGCAAATCAGAATATTAGAATGATTTATGAAGGATCATGTGACACTGAAGATTGGAGTAATGGTTGCTGATAATACAGATTTACCTTCACAGGAATAAATCACATTTTAAAAAAAATATTCAAACAGAATCCAGTTATTTGAAATAGTCAGAATATTTCACAATATTAATGTTTTTACAGTAGGCTATTTTTGATCAAGTAAATACAGCCTAAGTGTGCATAAGACACTCACTGAAAAGTGAAAGAGTGTGCTAAAGAGTGTTATTTTTGTATTTATATAATTTTTTATACTACTTTAGTACTTAAATACATTTATATACTATTATAATAAGTTAATTATTTTTTTATTTTTAGTTTGAATTTTTATTTTAATTTCATTTTTAGCCTTTTTTTTATTTTGCCAATGTAATTTTTTTTTTTTTTTTGTCATTTATTTTTCATTTATTGCCTGTTAGTCATTGTAGTGCTTCCACTTTGCATGGAAACACTACATGTAAAATTTAAAATTTTCATTTAGTTTATAATCCCATGATGTGGATTATTTTCTTGTTTTGTAATGTTTTTAATGTTTCCTGGTGTGTTATGAGTACGAGTTACGTTAGTAAGATTTTGCATTTAAAATTTAGAAATAAAAGGCATGTTTATTTCCTGATTTTAGGTGTCTGGCTTGAATGCTCTGTTTGAAGGGGCGCAGCAGAAATCACTGATCACAGATCAGGCATTAATGAACACTGTTACTCACTGTTTGTGGCGGTGCTGTCGAATCCATATCTTAAAAGTCTGTTTGTAATGCCTGTGCTGACATTGCGACTGAATTAAATGTAAAAAATAAGCTGAATAAATGTTCTCAAAATTCTCAGGACGGGCAAAGCAGAGAAAGGGGAGGTAACCTTTCCCCTTATGACGACATAAGGGGAAGATTCCAGATTGGTCCGTCTGAGCTCTTGTTTTCTTAAAGGCAGAGCAGGACACCCAGGGCTTGGTTTACACCTATTGAAATTTCTAGCCACTGGGGGACCTTCTCCAGTCCAGTCTTCTCTTCCGGGTCCGTTGTGAGCGCGTTCACATCGCTGTTCATGTATGACGCTGCTGACGTGTTTTCTGGTGCGCCCAATAACAAAGATAACACGTCAGCAGCGTCGTACGTCAGCAGCATCACTGCAGTATTGTGAACGTGCTCACAACAGACCCGGAAGAGAAGAAAATGCTGAAAAAATTTGTAATTTTTTTTTTTTTTGGACCAAAATGTATTTTCGATGCTTCAACAAATTCTTACTGACCCTCTGATGTCACATGGACTACTTTGATGATGTTTTTATTACCTTTCTAACCATGGACAGTATACCGTACATACATTTTCAATGGAGGTACAGAAATCTCTAGGACTAAATCTAAAATATCTTAAACTGTGTTCTGAAGATGAACGGAGGTCTTACGGGTTTGGAACGATATGAAGGTGAGTCATTAATGACAATTTTAATATTTGAGTGAACTAACCCTTTAATGTTAAAAAACCTCATAAAGTGAAATTTTCATGCCATGGGACCTTTAAGAATTTTAGTAAGTACTTATATTTTATTTCGGCCTTATTTTAATTAACAACTGTTTCTAATAATTTTTTGTTTTAGTTAACAACAATCAACCTGTTGTGAAAGAGCCAAAATGTGAATGAAGAAAGAAAGAAAGAAAGGCAGGAGGAGTGTGCACATCATTATAAAGAATGCCCTCTCCTTCTTTCAGCTGCATTCTTTTGCTCTGAGCTTCACGTCTCCAGGACAAACAGAGCTCGGCGTCTGGCGTGGCACAGCGCTCATGTCAGTGACCTCCTCTCCAGAAGGAAAAGGGATTTCACAGACATCAGAGTGCCTGGCAAAAGCTCTCAAATTTTCCGCCGACACAGAGGACGTGCTGCTCGAATGGAGCTGTTTCATGGAGTCGCGTTTTCACACGTAGCATTGTGAAATAACATCAACAGGACATTAAATGAACATGTTAAAACACTGTCAGGAGCGATCTGTGAGCTTTCAGGCATGTGATCAAACTAGTCGATCATCTGAGAATCACTGAGAACTTAGCTGTATGGATTGAACAAGAGTAATGAGCCAAAATGAGACTAGAGGAGAGGTTAGTGAGGAGATGGCATGAGAAGAGATGAAGTGACAAAAGAAGAGAAAAAAATTACAGGGATTTCACAGAAAGAAATCCCTGAAAGAAATCACATTTATGCTATTATATTGATTTTAAATATGATTAATCTGATCAGAAATGTTAAAGTTGCAACTTGTATAAAAAAAAAAGAAAACTTGAAGCAGAGTTTGTTTTGAGTTTGTCTATGTATACAGCATCTATCAATTCAATGATTACAAGAAATGCAAGAGATAAAAATTCACAGATTGAATTTATAACACATTTACATTTATTTCTATTCACTTAACAGAAGCTTTTATCTAAAGTGACTTGCAAATGAGTTGACCAGGCGAGCACAGACTGCGTCAGTGCAGAACATGCATTAGTTATTTAAGTGCTCACTGCTTCGAAACACTCACAGCTCAATGTTAAAGCGATAAGCCACCAAAGGCCATGCATTCAAACAGTTTTATAAAGTTTAATGGGGTGTTAGGCATGACACATCACAGCAAAATGATTTTCTAAATCAGCAACCTGATTTGTTTTCCAACTAAAATATTGAAAAATTTTCAAGCACACGTTTCCAGATACTGTACGTTTTAGTTTTTCCTTACTAGATTTGCATATACTGGAGCACAAATGTCACTGATTTGTTAGATTAATGCATGGCAAACTATTTCAAAACAAAACATCTAAATGTATAAGAAAAATAACATTAATTTCAAGAAATATTCCACAAAACTTAAGTCTTAATTATAATTTACCTTTAACTTTTTTGCAAAAATTTGTATGAAAATTAATAGATATTAACTGTTAGCAAGTACTCTCCCTTCAGTAAATTGCAAATATCTCCCTCTGCCCATTGAAACAAGTAAACATGCAAAAAGATGCCTATAAAATGTTTGAAATTATTGATTTAAGTTATAATTATAAGTTATATACTTATATTTGTAAAACATAATTACTGTTTTTATCATTAGAAATTGCAACAACAAAAATTCCATTTAGGTATCAGTACAGATATTAGCTAAATTAACCTCGATCATTCTTGCAGATTGGAAAGAAAATCACCCTCAACCACTAAAAACACAAATTTGCTTGTCTAATAAATCTATTTTAAGAAAATTACATATTTTTATTGAACAAGAAGACAAAATACTGATTAAAATTTGTTTTTTGTAATAAAATGATGATAAAACTTACATTCATTGATTAACTTAATTACACTGTAAAGTTTGCTTGATTGCTTGATTTATTGCTCGATTGCTCGGTTGATTGATTGATTGCTCGATTGATCGATCGATGTAAATAAAACTACGATTTCTGGAGTGCAATGACACTGAATGTGGCTCATTTAACGGTTTGATCTTCACCGGACTATTGTTGATATTATGCCCGAAGTGAATTCAGATGTGTTGAGATATGTGACGGCCAGCAGACAGGCAGTGCTGAGTGTTCAGTGAACTCTTTCCAGAGCTGTAGATCTCTCAACTCACTTCAAACAGTGAGTTCTGTTCTCCCTGAGGCCTCAGACAAGAGACAAGCCTTTGATACAGAAAACCACTATACTGTGACTATACTACACACCTGAAACCCTGCTATGAGAACGATAATTGTTAATTGACAATTAACACTACAAACAGTGTGTGTGAGTGTAAGCATTTTGTGTACAGATTGTTTAAAAAAAAACTGATAGGTATATTTAATAGTTCCCCAAAAATTTAAAATTCTGTCATCATTTACTCACATCATGTCTTTATAAATGTGTTAGGTTCCCCTTGACTTTCCCGGGAATACAATGGAAGTCAATGGGAACGAAACTGTCTGGTTATTAATTGTTTTGCTTTTCACAGAAGATGAAGTCACGATATGCTGAGAAATTCAAAGTTTTAACAAAATAATGACAACAACAATATAATAAAATATATTAATGTTCAGTAAATAATTAAAGTCAGTATAACGATATACTGTAATAGCCAATAAAATGATGAATAACATGAATAACATGCTTGTTATTTAAATAAACATGAATGTGTGCACAGTACAAATTCTAATAATGACTGTTCCTCACACAGAGATATCCATGGACCACTTTTATGTTGGTTTTTATTAGTATTTTTGGAGCTTTACAGTCCCTGTTCACCAATTACATTCATGGTTTTTGTCCTTTCATGTTCCATGACAGAAAATAATAAGTCATACAGGTTTGGAACAGAATGAGAGTGAAACACTTACGATAGAATCTTCATATTTGGGTGAACTTTTCATTTAATGGATGTTGTAGCTGAAGACCAAAATCCACCCAAAAGTACTGGCAGTCCAAACAGGGCGGCTAATAAATACGTTTTCTGTAATGCAGTAAAACAGACTAGAGAACAGTAGTGTCGCAGGTCAACACAAGCCCCTACTGATACTCTAAAAGTGAAACGCTAATTTCCCTATAGTCCACATTTACACTCATGAGTGTGGTGAGATGCTGTATGAGTGCTGAAAAACACACAAACACACAGCCCGAGCACAGAGATGCTATTGTGTCTCCACACCCAAAAGCAGCTGTGCCGCTGGCCTCCTCCAGATTCCAGTAGGGGATATTTATGGGGAATCAGAATATCAGCTAGAACAGGAGGGGCGGGCCACGGTGACCTGAACTACAGACATCAGACCAGGGCTGGCTTGTTTCATGTGTAGTTTAACATCCACTGAGGAAATCTGACATTACATTGCACTTTTCAGCACACGTACTGTATATACATATCTTTTCATGCATTCTGTATTTTTGTCTTCATTTCACATAAAAATGTCCTTAAAAATCAATATCTGATTTTAATTTGAATAAATATAGAAACAAAACTAAAAGAAATGTTTTACAAATTATTTTTTTTATATATATTTTATTATTATTTATTGTAAAGCATAAACCTCAAAATGTGTTAGATTTTTAACAAGAAAAATTAAATTATGTATACCTATTTAGATGTGAAAACTTTTTTTTAAATATTTTGTAAGACAGATATTTAGAAGATAGAACATTTCTTTAATAAAAAAAAAAAAAATTAAAATTATACTGATTAAGATATATTAGAAAATGTGTTTGTTTGTAAATCAGGAATCACTATTATCAGTACTGAACCAGGTTCATTAGTGACATTTTATTGCTCAAATTTACTTCACTAAACATGCAGGATTTCAGTGTAATTTTTCCAAACTGCCATTTCCTGCATTTGAACAATAAATTGCAAAATTATAAACAAATATAGATTAAACTGTGGACTAAGGTGGAGACCAGGCCATCTGAGATGAATCTGGACTGAAGGTCTCCAGGCATTCTGCTATGTACACAAACAGAGTAGTGTGGGTGGATCCCAGCTCCTAAGCAGCTATTCTAAGGGTGTACTCACACTAGGCACGGTTGCTATGAACCGGGCCCGAGTACGATTGTCCCCCCTCCCCACTCCCCCTCTGGCATGCACTCACATAGGAGGGTTTCAGCATTCGTGCCGGAGCACGCTTACGTCATTATGGTGCGCGACGGTTTAAACCGGAAACAGGAAGAGCGGCGCTCTCTGAACACAATGGAGTCCATCGCTGTTTTCTTTGTGGAGAATTTTGTGTCGTTTGGTCCACGGTGGTCCACAGCCCTCTCACAGCCTGTTGTTAAACAGATGTGTTGCCTTAGTGGCGCGAAAATTTTCACGTAATCGTGCTGCTCGTATGAGGATGTTTGCAAGGTACCAGTTGAGCTTTTGGAGCGTCGCAAAACCGTGACGCCACGCGTCCTGTTCCGTGCTCCAGCACAGTTAGCGCTCACACTGCATGCGAACCGCGCCCGAGTCCAACTGAACCGTGCTCTGGCCCACCTCTTCCAAGCGGGCCAGGGCCGGCCAATCGAGCCGCGCCCGGGCACGGAGCACTCACACTAGTCAAACGAACCGTGCTTTGGTGGTCAAACGCACTCGGGCACGGTTCAAACTGGCTAGTGTGAGTACACTCTAAGTGAGGAGAGCAATGTCAGGCCAAAGTTGGGGATGGTCAAAGTTGTAAAGGTGAAAGTGTTTTTTTTTCACACTTATACAACTGCACACACACACACACACACAAAACTTCAGTTAAATGCAAATTATTACCACTGTGAGTATCAGTCTCAAATGTTAAACTACTGGAACTACCATAACGAGCTCCCAAAATGCAAAAATGATGACATTACACCTATTTATTACTTAAGATGCATCAAATGGCAGTTCCATCTTTCTATCATGAAGGCAAAAAAAAAAGAGATGCAAAGAATATGTCAATAATAATGGTTTCAAACGACACCAAAAGTGCACAAAAAAAAAAAAAAAACCCAGGACAGCAAAGAAATAAAGTGAGAATGAAAACACAAAAGAACGCAAAAGACAGAACAAAAATGTAAAATAGACAAAGAAATAGTGAAAGAAATAAAAAAGAGCAAAAGAAATAGAGCATAAGTAATAAATAAGAAGCTAAAGCAAAACTGAAAGAAAGAAAGAAAGAAAGAAAGAAAGAAAAAGAAAGAAATGTCATGTAGCAGAGCGAGAGAGCTGGACAGACTGTTGCCACACAGAGCCGCAGGGGATTCTGAGAAAATCATCTTTTATTCTGTAGGTCTTTCAGTGTACAGTCTGCTATTAGCATGACAAAAACAGCAGTTTGCCATCCAAAATCCCCTGTTTTCTGAACCTTTGCTCCTTTCAACTCTCTCGTTCTCTCTTTGTCACACTCTCAGTTTCTTTAACCACATATTTCCCTGTTCAGACCTCCAAAGTACACAGGATCAATATTTCCATTCTCTTTCTCTGCGCTGAGACTAACACAGCAGATTCAACTTGTGGTTTTCAGCAAAATCACAATAGGAAATGAAATATTTCTCACCATCTGGGAAAAAGAAATTCATAACTTTATCAGGGTGAAATAAGATTGAATATAAGAGAGAGAGTGTTTATGATCTTTCCTTATCAGTAATCTTCCATAAATGATTTGATTTTTCTGTCTGTTTAAAGGCAAGTCAAGCAAGTCAGGAATGGAATGGGAACAATCAAACCCAGTACAATAAAATGGACTGCATTTTAACAAAATAAAATGACTTTCTATTATACATGATATTTCTTATATGTACATTTCCTATTCAAATAACAAAAAATATAATAATAATAATGATAATAATAATAATGAAACCAGAATGACAGTATGTTGTCATTTTTCGAGAATTTTAGAAAGAGTAAAGGAAATAAATAGTAAAAAAGATAAGATAAGGCAAAAGAAAGAAAGAGAGAAAGAAATTACTTGAAGCTGTATTTTATCAAAACAACACCATTTTCTAATCTACATAATTATTGCTAAATATTTCCTATTTAAGAAAATAAATATTAGTAGTACTAATACCAGTAAAAATACAATATAGTAATAATAATAATTATTATTATTATAACTATTCAATTTATTTTTATTTATTTATTTTCAAACATGCTGAAAATAACACTACATTAAGGTTTCATCATTGTTATTATTATTATTATTATTAATATTATTTACATTAATGTGTTTTAATAAAAATCCTTGTTTATCTTAATGGGAAAAAAGAGTTGTGAAATAACATACTAATACATAACCTGGAACAACTTGTACGCAATTCAAAATCAATTTATAGATTGATAAATGGATTATTTTCATTATAATTCAAAATGAATGCAAATTTCATTTAAAAGTGTTTATGACACAGATGTGTTTGTCGTGTGTGTTATGCCACTGTGTATATACAGTGTGTGTGTGTGTGTGTGTGTGTGTGTGTGTGTGTGTGTGTGTGTGTGTGTGTGTGTGTATAAGGCCATGATGTTCTCACCCATGTTTACTGATGGCACCAGTTCACAAGAATCTGTTAGTTCAATCAGCACAGATTCAATCTACAGCCCCTGCCAGTCATCATTTCTTCTCTTTAATTCTTCACTTCCCATCAGAATCAGCCATACTTCCACATGTGACGTATAAATTCCCTTCCTCCACAGCCAAAGCTGTTAAACTCATCTAAAATCTGCACTAGGTGCTGTTAATTAGGCGGAAGTTTCATCTGTTAGTTAATTTTTGAAGAAAATCAGGATCACTTTGATGAGCTGTTTAATTCACATCAGAAAAAGAACCATCTGCCCTTGTTTCCTGCCACATTGTTAATGCATGACTGCTCCATCAGGTCTTTCAGAATGAGAACAGAACATCTCAAACAACAACAGCAATATGCTTCTAAAGACATAAGCACATTTCTTCAGACTGCTTACAGTGGGTCGACAACACTGCCTGATTTGATTAGCAGTGGAAAAGTTGTAATTTCATAAAAAAATCATAAAAAAATAAATACATGCAAAAATGGATAATGATATCAGATATTACGAGGGCTGACTAACGATTATTTTGGTAATCTATATTTTATCTGCACTATGTTTTAATATTTTTAAAAGTTTTGAAATTGTTTATTTAATTTTTGTTATTATTTTTCTTCATGATTATTTTACTTTCTTTTATGTAAAGCACTTTGAATTACCATTGTTTACGAAATGTGCTATATAAATAAACTTGCCTTGCCTTGCCAAATCAAGTAATCGGTTGATTATTCTGACGATTAATCGAGTAATCTTTTTTTCTTTTTTTTGCAGTAATTAATATAGAGCTTAGCGAAGCTTAAAATAAATATGAGCAATGAGGCATTAATAATGGGTTCAAATAAAATATCCAAAGCAAGTAATCATATGATTGAAAAAAAAAAATACTAAGTGTAATAAAACAATATTAATCATAACTTATGTACAGTATCAAATGCCAGAAGAGGTTACAAGAGGTTACTGAAAATTGTTTTACATTTTATTTTACAGCACAATCTAATCAATGTTCAACATTGACTAAACAACATTTAATTCAAAAGACCACTTGATCATTAATATGTGGCTACTTCTTTGTGATAGAAATACTGTTCCCAGATGAACGAAGCAACTCTGACTCACAAAATATGCAAATATGGAGTTTGAGACAGTCCGCAAGTGTAAATGATAACAGTTTATGTGGAGCAGCATTTACTGTGAATGTAGTAACTGAGATCCACATAACCTACACGCATAGAAATAAAATGCATATTAAACCTGCAGCACATTTATTTATTTAATTGAATCACAGTCTTGGTGAATTAATTATAGCTCTATGCTTTATTACGATTTTAAAATGGTTTTCAGATTTCGTGCAGCCTTAGAAAGCAGTCTAATAATGTTTTTTGTGGATTCTCGCCCATGGAATGGGACTCTTTCTGTATTTTGCAGGTTAATCAACACGGGAAAAAATAATATTATGTATTATTTAATAAAATAATACAATTTTCTATTTTACACAACATTTCAGACCATAAGTGTATTTCCAAATTAAAGATGTTTTTCTAATTGTTTTATTAAATATATAAATACATTTAGAAGTAACAAAAATACTTCCAGTAATATTTCATAAGCGTCATCATCCTTATTATTATTCACATTAATGTTTAGTAATAAAGTCAATGTTTTAACTTAATAGATAAAAGATGTGAATGATTTTCTAATCAGCACATTTCTTCAGACTGCTTACAGCAGGCCAACAACTGATGTTATTATCATTGTAAAAGTTGTGATCTCTTTTATCATAAAAGTCTGCAAAAGATTAAAATATAATAAAAGTGAAAGTGAAGAGTTTTTTTTCTGCTCTGTATTTGTAATCCCCTAAATAATCACCTAAAATAAACAATGTCCAACTTTTGGTCTCTGACAGGTATTTTGACCATGTTGATTACTATATTCAATGGCCTTTTCAATTAATACCATGGTGTTACCATTTAAGTACAATGCTTAAAACCTGTGGTATTCCCTGAGACACAGCTGATGAATATTCCCTAGTTAAAACGCCACTCACGTTAATCAAAACTGTTAACTTGTGCATCAGAGAGCAAAATTTAGCCAAGCAGAACATTATGATATTAACCCTGCTTCTGTTTACAAGTTTGAAGAACATCACATTCTTCTGAATGACTTCTAATTTGGTGTAAAAAGAGGTTATGTGAACATAACCTTCCAAATAAATGTTTGGTCACAATTGTTGGTCTCTAAGAAATAAAATATTTATCAATAGATCAATAATAATATACCTAGTAAATGTTATTCTTCTTAAAGAGATAGTTCAACTAAAAAAAAAAAAAATCTTTGATTTACTCATCCTCATGTCGTACCAAAAAAATTTTTATTTTAGTATCATTGAGATACTATTATAGTTTTTATAAATCTTTTATAAATATTTTTTGTTTACATTTGTAAGTTTAAAAAGTGCTGTGTGTATTTTTGTCATTTTTATTCATTTTATTATATGTCTCTCTCTCTCTCTCTCTCTCTCTCTCTCTCTCTCTCTCTCTCTATATATATATATATATATATATATATATATATATATTTTTAATGCAGTTTTAGTTTTAAATGTTTAAGTTGCTTAGGCAAACAGCTGAAATAAAATACATTTAAGTTTTTATATTTAATCATAGAATGGAGGTAAAAGTAACAAAAATGTTTTTTATGATTTTAGATTTATTAACTTTTAATACATCATCTTTTGTGTTTCAAAGAAGAAACAAACACAAAACTGGTCGGCAAATGAGTAAATGATGACAGAATTGTTATTTTTAGGTGAACTATCCCTTTAAGATGTCAAATGTTTTCAGTAGTGTCACCAAATCATGATATTTCTCACCATGTTGAAGAGCTCAAGTATGTTTTTGGCATCCATAAGCACAGGGTCAGCACCTCTGACCCTTACTTCTGGATTCTGTCTTTGAGCATGAACTCCACTGCCCACCACTCTTGCAGTATAACTGAGAGAAAGAGAGAGAGAGAGAGAAAAAAAGACACAAACATTAAGAGATATGCTGTTATTTGCACCATGAAGCCCCATCAGAAATAGAGTTTTGGTTGTAGTCCCCTGGAAGTATAAATCTTCAATTTACTGTTTGGCAAGAAAGTTAACTGCTTTCCCAAAAGTCCTAAACACCTGCACACACACAAACACAAGCCATCTAATTACAAGAGCAGTATACCTCTTTCTCTCTCTTATTACCATGCTGTTCCAAAAGAGTGATTTCTAATACTTGAAATGAACCCATGTTATGGTCTATCTCCACACAAACTAACATTAAAGTGACTTGTCCAAAAGCACAACAGAGGTTGCTCCTGAATCATTCCTACAGTTTATAAGCCACAAACACTTCCACTACAGTGAAAAGTGTATGATAAGCTAAAGCATTGACCAGTGGATGGTTGAATAATGTTGCACCAATATTTTAGTTTTACATTTTGCACAGTGAAAGTTTCTAAACATTAGATTTTGTTGTTTATTTTGTGTGTGTGTGTGTGTGTGTGTGTGTGTGTGTGTGTGTGTGTGTGTGTGTGTGTGTGTGTGTGTGCTCTTGTTTTTGTGACATATCAGGACACAACTCTGTATAATGACATGGGTATGACACAGGTATTACAAGGAGAGGGTGACTTATGAGGACATAACCCATGTCCCCATTTTTCAAAACGCTTATAAATCATACAGAATGAGTTTTGTTGAGAAAGTAAAAATGTTTCCTGTGAGGGTTAGGGTTAGGTGTAGGGTTGGTGTAGGGCGATAGAATATACCGTTTGTACAGTATAAAAACCATTAAGCCTATGCAATGTCCCCACTTTTCACAAAAACACCTCTGTGTCTGTATATGTGTGTGTGTGTGTGTGTGTGTGTGTGTGTGTGTGTGTGTGTGTGTGTGTGTGTGTGTGTGTGTGTGTGTGTGTGTGTGTGGGTGGGTGGGTGGGTCGTCAATCATTTCTGGCACGGAATTGAGTTATGGAGTTGCAAAACAAGCTTCCCAATGTCTTTCAATAAATCAATTTCAATGCTGTAAACACATTGCAGTCCAAAATCTATTTGAATTCTACATGCATTTATTATATAAAATTCAGCTGTATCTAATATCATCCCTCTCTGACAGACGCCTCATCTGATTATTGTCTTTTACTAAATATATCCCGGAACCCCTGATGTGCTGATAATCTTAATATTATAATCTATAATCTATAATACATAATCTATAAAATAGCAGCTCAGCATCATACACAATTAAAATGCTTTTATTTTGAATTTAGACGTCTAAACTTGTTCTGTATGGTCAGCCTTTACTCTCTCTCTCTCTCTCTCTCTCTCTCTCTCTCCTTCTCTCTCTCTCTCTCTCTCTCTCTCTGCTCCAGTCTGGACATCCTTTATTGCTGGATAATTTTGCATTACTGTAATCTGTTCTCTCTCTCAGAAAGATAAGTATGAAGAGATGTTTTGCTAATAGAGACCAGCCACAGTCTAGCAGCCTTGGATTTTGGATTTATTTCTCATTCATTTCCTCAACTAAAATTGAATGAAATCTAGAAAACACCAAAGAAACTACAAATAAAACAAAGTGAAAACTAAACTAATTAAAAATAAATTTGAAAAAAAAAAACAACAGTCTAATAAACATACACAGCTCAGACAGCCTTATATATAGAATATACATACTCAACGATGGAAATAAAAACACATTTTTTAATAAAACGCATTAAAAAGAATCTCTGACAGGATGCTGTCTGGTTCCCAGCATGAGGCAACTCAGCATCGCAAACATCCCATAATCACTGTGTTTGCAGATTTCCATGGAAACAGAGATGATTACAAAAGCTCTGAAAATTAATGATGGAGCATGAAACACACATGTAAATGCTTCTGGTTTTCAAATTTGAAACATACAAAACAGAAGCTAATGATTTTGGGAACTGGGTTGCAGATCTATCCGCATTCTTAAAAATCAAAAATGTTTTAAAGCCTTATGATGCCACAGAATAACATTTTAAGTTCTATTTGGTCTTTAGAAAACTGGGAAAATTCAAATATGCTTCAAAAGATTAAAGGACAACCTACAACGTAACATCAAGAAGCTAAATGACCAACTCAGTAAATTGAGAAAAAAATTATAGTAATAAAAATTGTTTTTACACAATGCTGCAAAGAATCATTAAAAAAACTATAAGAGTGTGGAATTTCTTCATCCTCTCATATGTTTTAAAGCAAACCAAAAGAAAAGTAAAAATTGTAACAACGTGACTGAGTATTTGTGTGACAGAGGGAAGAAAAAATAAACAAGACCTTAGATTGCAAACAGCAGAGCTGCTCTGTAATTAATGGAGTGACAGAGAGTGAATGAGAACCACTAGAATGTGCAAATCGGATCTGGATAAATTAGAGGTTTGGAGTGCGATAAACTGGCAGAGAGAGCCGTGACACAGACATGGAAATTACAAGCTCTGAGTCCTCTAACTTTCTCAGAACACGCTGCTCCGCTGTCTGTGGAACGGACAGCTCTTTTGTCCTCCATACAGTTCTCTCAGAACAGAGACACAATGGCAGCCTCCATGAGGACAAACCAGACAGAAAACAGCAATCACACACTGCTGAGGATGAGCTGCTTTGAAAAGATTTGTGCTCGACAGAGTGTATCATTCATTTGAAGTGAGATGTCAAAGAATCCAAATCTATCGATCCATCCACCTCTTCATTTTCTAACTAATATGTATCTATACATCTATACATTGATCTATCTAACCAACCGTCTATTCATTCATCCATCTAATCTATCCATCCATCCAACCAGCCATCTATCTATCCATCCATATCTAACCATCAGTCCATCTATCCAACCATTCATCCATCCATCCAATCAATCTATGCAATCTAACATCTATCAAACCAACCATCCATGGATTTAAGTTGTATTTTTTAAAAGGTCCTTTATGTAAAATTGTCCAAATGGTCCACTATCATCAGCCACCTGCCAATCAAAGATCTGTCACCAGTGATAATGAGTCAAATTGATGTCACTCTGTTTTAATAAACACAATATAGATCCGTCGCAAAAACAAAAAGATGCAACTCTCTAACCAACTGAAAAGAAGTTTATTTTTTCATGCCATTATTTTTTTCCAAGGAAATATATAAACACAGCTTTTTAGCCTAAGAAGTTTTAGGTGAAACCGAGAAGACATTGGGCCAACATGGTGAGGCAGGCAGGTTTATCACAGCACTGATTTATACAGCAACTCCGAAAACACAGGTCATAGATCTCAGATGAATATACGATCCAAATTAAAAGACTTTACGCCTCAGTTTAGTTTTAGCAGGAGACATGAACTGATCTCAGGCTGTGCAGTCTGCTAATGACTCCGTCATTGTGTTATTTAATGTGACCATCTGGTTGCTGGAAGGTTGTTTGGATCCAATCTTTTGAACCATGCCCAGACTAACAGAGGAAAATATAAGACATTTGATGAGTTCACCTTCAGTTCACCATCAGTCTTTGGTGAAGAAAAACAGGTATGATAACCCAACATTACCAGGAAATGTTTGGATAAAAAATGTGTCCATTTAAATCCATAATCTAGTTCATGGAGTGTGTGTGTTCACTGATGTGTGTGCACTTTTAATGGGATACATACAGAGCACTAATTCTGAGTACGGGTCACCATACTTGGCAACATGTCAAGTCACTTAAATAACACTTTAGACACAAACAGACCTGCAGGCAGATCCAAAAACACATTTACACTGAGAGCGGATGCAAATCAGTACAGATGGGAAACGTGCCAAATAAAATGAGATGTACAATGCCTAAAATAGACAAAGATGTGAAGAGAAGGAATCCTAAAGAGATGGAAAGATCAGAGATGGTGAGATGATGAGCAAATGGTGGAGATAAACCACAGAACAGAGCCTGAGCCAAGCCTGCTGCCCCAAGGGATGATGGGAAAGCAGACTGTGGCTGCCAGTGGCAGGGACAGATGCCCATGTGGCCAACAGCTGTATCATATGTAGGCCTGTGTGTGTGTGTGTGTGTCTAGTTCCTCAAGATAAAGGTTATGGCACTAAGCTCAGTCCATGACACACACACATCAATGTTTCCATACTGAACAGCAGCAGATAGGAGTGTTGTGTGTTATTGAGTGCAACATCAATAACTCTCTCCATTAATGTTATGCAAAAGGGTGTACACACACACACACGGACACACACTGTGCATGATGGGATAAAAATAAAGAGAAAGGGTAAGTGAAGGGTGGAGATTGTATCTGAGGTGAGATAAGGCTGACTGGGTCTGTTATTATCTGTGTTGGGGCTCATTACAAGTCACCCTCCATAGACCAGGCAGCGTGTGGAAGAAATACACCTCTTATTCAACTGAGCAGTGCAATGAAACACATACATACACTCACAGGGATAAATCTGATCTCTATTTAGCCAATTATAATTAATACACCCTACTCCTACACTACTGTACAGAAAACAAGACATTATTTAGAGCCTTTGTGAATCAGGTTTCCTTATGTACTTTTTAATCACTATAATTGTTAGGGCATTATTTTTTTTAAGAGGAAGCAGAATATTAGGCAATAATTCAGCAAAATGAACAGATGTGCGGTGGTTCGGGACGTGGCTGTGGGAATTCATCAAACGATGAAGAACAGCATTATAATCTTGCACAAATCTAGCTACAAGCATTGAGGGTTAAGACACTGTGAGAAGTAAAAAAAAAAAAGTACACTTTTAATTTACGTTCACCCAAAATTAAATAATTCTTTCTTGATTTACGGACCATTATGTCTTTCCAGACCTCCATTAGGTGCAACACACACACACAAATTGTTCTCTTCCATTATCAGCACACGTTTTTCCTGTTTAACACCGTAAAGCTGACACAATCTGTATTGTATAAAACACTATTACTGGTAAATCTGCCCTCAGTATCTTAAACATGGTCACCAGTTTTGCCTGTTCACTGTTAAAGCGTCTTCCCTGAAGCTTAAAGCAGCAGTTTGGTGAGAAACCAACTTTACACACACACACACACACACACACTACAGGCTGTCCGAGTGTGTGTGACCCTGTGCATGTGGCATTTAATTGGTCAGCAGTAGCGCCCCATGCAAAGAACTTCCTGTTCTTTGAACTGTCACGGTTGGTAAACCGTGATCTCTGGGTTTTGCACTTTGTGGGTGAAGTCTGTGTGTTTGTGAGTTTGTGGACGTCTCCGTTAATTGTCATCAGCAACAGCTGTCACTCATTACTCATCCCTATATATTGGCTTGTCTAGTGTCTTGTGTTCGTGAGAGCATTGTTTCATGTTTGTAACCTATGCCTTGCTTTCTTGTGTGTTTCTGCGTTGGATGTCCGTGTCTCCCCCGAACCCCGTCCACTCTACGCAACCCATCACCAAGCAACACCACTTATCTTCGGCTCACTTCCCCGCAGTTCCTGTGTCACCCTCTCCTGCTGCCGCCTTCCGGATTCGTCATTCCTCACCACCATCTTGGACTGTCTCTGCCTAAAGGCAAACTTTACTCTCTTTCTATTCCGGAGAGGGAGGCCATGGAGAAATAAATTTCTGATTCCTTGGCATCGAGGTTCATCCGCCCTTCCTCTTCTCCAGCGGGGGTGGGATTCTTTTTTGTGGGTAAGAAGGATGGTTCTCTGCGACCTTGTATTGACTACCGAGAGCTGAACAACATCACAATAAAGAACACCTATCCGTTACCGTTGATGTCTTCAGCTTTCGAGAGGTTACAGGGAGCATCCGTATTCACAAAATTGGATTTACGTAACGCTTATCATTTGGTCCGCATCAGGAAGGGGGATGAATGGAAAACCGCCTTTAACACCTCTAGAGGGCACTTTGAATATTTGGTGATGCCGTTCGGGCTCTCCAACTCGCCAGGGGTTTTCCAAGCACTCGTTAATGACGTGTTGAGAGACATGGTAGATCAGTTTATATATGTTTACCTGGATGACATACTGATTTTTTCTTAATCTCTCCAGGAACATGTTCAACACGTCAGACGAGTGCTCCAGAGATTACTCAAGAATGGGCTTTTTGTCAAGGCGGAGAAATGCGTATTCCATGCACAGTCTGTTCCCTTCCTAGGGTATATCATCTCGTCCGAGGGAATACGTATGGATCCTGACAAAGTTAAGGCTGTGATAGATTGGCCATCTCCAGATTCTAGTTAGGCCCTACAGTGGTTTCTGGGGTTCGCCAATTTCTATCGACGTTTCATTCGTAATTTCAGCCAACTAGTCTCACCTCTGACGGCCTTGACCTCCCCCAGTACTCCGTTCAGGTGATCGGATGCAGCCGAAACTGCATTTACCAACCTCAAGAGCCGCTTTGTTTCGGCTCCCATCCTTGTAGCCCCTGATCCCACACGGCAGTTCGTGGTGGAGGTCGACGCATCAGAGGTGGGGGTAGGAGCAGTTCTTTCCCAACGTGCTGCCTCGGACGATAAGATGCATCCCTGCACATTTTTCTCTCATCGGTTATCTCCTGCTGAACGCAATTATGACATTGGTAACAGAGAATTGTTGGCCGTCAAATTAGATTTAGAGGAGTGGCGTCACTGGTTGGAAGGTTCAGGGGTACCTTTCACTGTTTGGACCGATCACAAGAATTTAGAGTACATTAGAACTGCCAAAAGACTAAATTCCAGGCTGGCTCGGTGGGCTTTTTTTTTTTCGGTCGTTTTGATTTTACTCCGTCGTACCGCCCGGGTTCCAAAAATGTCAAACCCGATTCTTTGTCACGTCTTTTTGATCCCTCCACCCGCCCGGTGACTCCCGAGTGTATTTTACCTGAGAAAATAGTCGTCTCAGCACTCGTATGGGAGGTCGAATCGAAGGTCAAGACGGCCTTAGAAGTGGTAATGACTCCGCCCAGTTGCCCACCGAATCATTTATTTGTGCCGGAAGAGTTACGGTCCGAAGTTATTCAGTGGGGTCACTGCTCTAACGTTGCTTGTCATCCAGAGATAAGCCGAACCAAGGGGTTAGTTAAACAACGATTCTGGTGGCCACTGTTGGCTCGTGACGTCCACGATTTTGTTTTGGCTTGCTCAGTTTGCGCCAATGGTAAGTCGTCTAACCGGCCTCCTGACGTGCTTCTTCAACCGCTGTCTGTCCCTTCGAGACCCTGGTCACATATCGCACTAGATTTTGTTACCGCCCTCCCGCCCTCTATGGGCATGATGGTCGTTTTGACCGTAGTGGACCGGTTCTCGAAGGTGGCACATTTCATTCCCTTGCCCAAATTACCGACAGCCAAGGAGACAGCGGTCACTGTGCTAGATCACGTCTTTCGTTTACATGGCCTCCCGGCCGATGTGGTTTCTGACAGGGGATCCCAATTCATATCCAAATTTTGGAAAGAATTTTATAAGTTGCTAGGAGCGACAGTTAGCCTGTCTTCGGGTTATCATCCCCAGAGTAACGGGCAGTCTGAGCGAGCCAACCAAGATTTAAAGAGAACGTTGCGATGTTTGGTCTCCAAGAATCCTTCTTCCTGGAGCCAACAACTCTCTATGGTGGAGTACGCTCACAATTCGTTACCAGTGTCAGCCACGGGCCTCTCTCCGTTTCAGTGCAGCTTAGGTTACCAGCCACCAGCTTTTCCTAGTCTGGAATCTGAAGTCGCGGTCCCCTCCGCTCACGCATTTGTCCAGAGGATTATATAGAAGACTCTGCTCCGGATGAGGGAGCGCACTAAGGCCAAGGCCGATCGCCACCGGTCAAAGCCTCCCATTTACGTTGTGGGTCAAAAGGTGTGGCTATCTACGAACAATATTCCTCTCCATTTCGTTTCTAACAAATTAGCTCCCAAATTCATTGGCCCGTTTACTATCACCAAGATCATTAGTCCGGTGAATGTCCGCCTCAAACTACCTCCAGCGTACAGGAGGATACATCCCACCTTCCATGTGTCCAAAATTAAACCCGTGTTTTATTCACGTATTAATCCGCCTACCCCGGTTCCCCCGCCGCCGCATCTCGTAGATGGGGATCCGACCTATTCGGTTAATCGTATTCTGGACTCGAGACGGAGGGGACGAGGATTCCAGTACTTGGTGGACTGGGAAGGTTACGGTCCGGAGGAGAGGAGTTGGGTACCTGCTAGGGACATACTGGATCACTCCCTTATTGATGATTACAATCAGCAGGTAGGCCCTTCTGGGAACTCCAGGAGGTGTTCTTAGGGGGGGGGGGGGTAAACCGTGATCTCTGGGTTTTGCACTTTGTGGGTAAAGTCTGTGTGTTACGCGTCAGCACTGATTAGTTTGTGGACGTCTCCGTTAATTGTCATCAGCAACAGCTGTCACTCATTACTCATCCCTAAATATTGACTTGTCTAGCGTCTTGTGTTCGTGAGAGCATTGTTTCATGTTTGTAACCTATGCCTTGCTTTCTTGTGTGTTTCTGCGTTGGATGTCCGTGTCTCCCCGGAACCCCGTCCACTCTATGCAACCCATCACCAAGCAATACCACTTACCTTCGGCTCGCTTCCCCGCAGTTCCTGTGTCACCCTCTCCTGCTGCCAACTCACCTCCGCCTTCCGGATTCGTCATTCCTCACCACCATCTTGGACTGTGCATTCCTCCCAGCGTTATTTGTGTCTCAGTTTTGTATGGTCTCATTGTCTTCATTAAATCTCATTAATCTCGCACTTGCTTCCTGCCACTCCTTCACCCAGTCGTTACATGAACTCGTCCCAGAGTTTTTAACATCTCTTACACTTTCACTGTCTCCCTCATAATGATTCACAGGTCAGTGGCACACAGCAGTCAATGAGCTCCAGATAACACTGTTATAAGAATGTGTGTGTATGTGTGTGTGTATGTGTGTGTGTGTGTGTGTGTGTGTGTGTGTGGAGGTGAAAATCCACTGAGATGTGTTCTCAATTATTTCAGAATTTCGGAAGCGAAACCTGGACGTCCCATTTGCGGGCTGACACACACCATCACACACAAACATATACTGTACACACACTAATCATTTAGATGCAGCGGACGATGTCACTGCCTGAGATTGCATCTCTCCCATTCTATCTATAGTCATTCTGGGGCACTATTTCCAGCACTGGATTTAAAACATTTCTGAGAATGCATGGACAAAGCTAGGGGAATATTTAAACTGGACTCTCTACAGCAAGAGATGGACAGAGAGTGAAACAGAGTGCACTGAATTGATCAAAAGGGACAGTAAAAACATGCTAAAAAAAGATACAATGTCACAATTTTAAATATATTATTCATTATTTTAAATTGTAATAATCTTTCACAGTATTTCTGTTTTTAATGTATTTTGGATCAAATAAATGCTGCCTTGGTGAACATAAGAGACAATCCAGCAATTCATGGCATACAGCAGGGCTATTCAAGTGGCGGCCCGCCAATCATCTTGATCCGGCCCTTGAGAAGAGTACGTGAGGATCGCATATATGCCTTGAATTGTGTTTTCACCTAAGGTAGTTTGTCCACAAGGTGGCAACACTGGCCCGGGACAGCCGGAAAAGAAAAGGAAGAGACGCAACAGTGGGTTTTCCCGCTGAATTGGGCTTCTTTAACAATGTTGCCAAGGGTTGTTTTTTCATGTCCACAGGTTGAAGCAACTCCAATAACATGACATTTATCCCCTGGAATGTGAATTTAAGCAGGGGAACCCCGTCAAAAATGTATATATATATATTTTTTTTTTAACTGGAAACCCCTTAGAAACGCAATTGGGCTAGTTTTGGGCTTATTTTGATTAGCATTGGGCGGATTCTCTTGTGAAAACATGGCAACTACAATCTACCAGGGAACGCAACATCAATAGACCCCTTAAAAGTTTGTAAACATTGCAACGTCTCCAGGTGGGTGGGGCTTAGCTGGAGGCAAAAAGAGGCGCGGACGCAATGTTGACAAGCGTAAGCTAGCACGTTTTAGGAGGGATTTATTAAACATGGTTGCAGAACAAGGTTAGGACTGTCCTAATATGTACTGTACAGTCACTGACTCTGCGGGACCGTGACAGCTATTTTTGTAAATTAACTCTCGCGGATGGAAGCAGGCTACCTGACCCGTATGCCATACGGCCATATTAATTACTTTTGGGTGGTTTGGGGAATTTTGTCAAGGCTTATTTTCTAATGTAACCTATCGCTGGGCTAACTATGATTAGCAATGTGTATTATTTTAAGAGACCATTCAAAGGATGGCACACACATCTATCGCTGTATGTTTGTTTAACATTTAAACTAGCTAGTGCGCTGAAATTTGGCGACTTTTCACCTATAAAACAGAAACTTGCTGATTTACTAGATAAAACCAACACACCAGTTCATATGCATAGATTATTTAACCTGATATGAAATGTGCACTGCAAACACGAGCATTATTTATGATCATCTCCGTCCAGTCTGTACACCGTATTGCATTCAACCACAATTGTCTTCTTGATTTCTGTGAAGGAATGTCTGCCGGGATCCGGTAAAACTTTAGTTTTGAAACAAAAGTGCTGTTCTTTTATTCTGGCAGCCAAAAACACAACGAGAAGACATTTTAAAGTCAAAACCTCAAACTTTTAGCGCACCTGCTATGAGTTCTGCCTCCAGCTAGAGCGGTGACGTCACAGTGACGTAGGCAATTAAGGGGTCTATAGATAGGGAGTTATGAGATATCCACAACTCTTGTTTAAAACGAGTATAAAGACAGTGTTATATGCAGAAATAGCGCAGTCTGGATGAAGGTGATTGCAGTATAGTTTAAATGTCTGCGTGTTCGGCAGACAAGCGTGCAAGTAGCACTTCAAACGACAAAAACACACAATTATGTCAAAATACACAGTTTTGGCCAGTGTTTTATTTAAACACGGCCTTAAATGAGTTATAAAGTCCAAAATAATCTTAAAGAGCTGGGAGAATCCTGATATTTGTCAGAAATACCTCACGCACGTCAGATTTTAAAGAGACAGCATTGTTTTTAAAGTAAAACTTGCTGAAGTTTCGAAAAAGAGAAATCACTCTTCAGAAATCAACTTGTTGCTTGAATAAAGATTAATCTATATAGTTTATGCAAATACAATTTATAGTTTATGTGAAAATTGTTTTGCATTCAATTAAATTAAGTTGTTATATTTTTCAGAACATAAATGTAAAAAAATAGAGTTTAATAGAGACATCATCAGCAGTATTATCAAAAAAAATTTTAATAATGAGACTTTGTAAAAAGATGTCAATATAAATATACCATGTTGTTTCTGCAATCATTTGGAGGTTCAGTGTGAAATTATGACAATATATTAGTAATCAATTAGTCACGATTAATTACAGAAAATGAGCAATTAATTTTTTCATTGACAACACAAATAATAACCTTTCATAGACATTGCTGTTGGTAATATTAATTCATTTTACTGCTGAATATGCATTTCATTTAAATTCTTTATTTTATAGACCCCCTCACTCAAACCCCCAACCAAATTTTCAATACGATAATCCGGCCCTCAAATGAAACTAATTGAATAGCCCTGGCACATAGTATTAGACGGTCTAATCGGCTTGTATACTACTCTAAATATTTTAACAAATGTAGTATGTCATTTAAGTGCATACTAAGTTGAGTTTACATACTATATATCACAGAATTAATGTGCTATTCTGAACATAACATATCTCTGTCTATTGCATTGAAAAGCATGAGCTTCAAATAAAACTACTCTTTAGTGTCCCCTATGATGGTACATGAGTATTACACTCTCAAAAATTTTTATTTTTTCTTTAAATAAAAGGGGGAAAAAATATCAGTTTAGACTTGATAAACAACTTTATAACGTGTTTTCACACTATTCTGACTTCTGAGCACATACAAACAACAAAAGTTTAAAACACACTTATGTAAGAGCTTGTCTCCACATCTGAATTAGCTACAATTTTATCTGATAGAATCCTGAAAAAACACAAACCAGAAACAATCCAATACTATAATCATATTCACGGTGCTCCAACTATACAGCCCAAGCACAGATGTGATACTGTTAATTCATTAAATCAATCACTCTAAATACAAAAGAATAGAAGTCTTTGTAATGCTTACATTAGTTGCTTTCAACGGTTGCTCTCTACCTCTTCCCCAGTGGGCTTTCCATTAACGTCATGCAGATCAATAACAAACTACCTCTGCATGCAGTTGATTTGAATGCAAATGTTTCTGTGCAATGAAAACTAGCTTTAGTACAGAGTTTAAATTCCTCGTCAACAAAAACAAATTAAATATCTGACATTTTCAAGTGCATTTGCACCTCAACATATTCATTGATTTTAAATTTATTTGCAGAAGCAGAAATGATGACAGAGACTGAATGCCTTTTTGTCTTATTGTGTCCTTTTAGCAAAAACAGGCCAGATGTGCACAGCTTGTGCCAGCATCAAAGTGATGCCAGTGGGTTCAGGTTGGCACTGGCCGATGCCAGATGCTGAGTGGCCAAAATGTTATGACTGAGGGCAAATTTGGCAGAGTGCCGCTGAATTAAACACATGGACATATGCATGCCTGCTAACATTTCTCAAGTTCACAACCGTCTGTCTTGGGCAACAACGAACAGGTCAGATGCGTGTGCCAGACAAAACCAAACATATTTAATTAAAATAGAATACACACAATGCACATACGTTTCAAAGAATTATTAGTTAAACACCTGCCAGAACAGCACAGGTGCTGTTTTTTCAGGCAACAAAGACTTCTACACGCAAAAACTACCCCCCAAAAATGCTTCTCAGTTATCTGTTATAGTGTAAAGGTGCTATCCTGCCATCTAGTGGCAAATAAGTTAAGAGAAAACTTCATGAGTATAAAGGCATCAAGATAGACTGACAGGTGTGTGAATGTAAACACAAGATGATGCAGAAGATAGGGATATGAGAAGAGAAAGCCATTATATATGTAAACATTATTTAAAACTATTTTATACATGATCAAGATTTTTTTTTTTTTTTTTTTTTACAAAAAATACATTAATATTTTTATTCAGTGAATATGCAATAAAAGACAATAAATGCATTTGTAATTCAAAAAAAAAAACTTTTATATTTCAAATTAATCCTGCTATATAGAATTTTCTATTCATCAAAGAATCCTGAAAAAATATTAAGCAGCACAAATGTTTTCAACATTAAACATATTTAGAAATATCTCTTAAGCATCAAATCAGCACAATAATATGATTTTTGAAGGATCATGTGACACTGAAGACTGTAGTAATAATTCTGACATTTCAGCTTTGCATCAGAGGAATAAATTATATTCTATATAATCTATTAAACTAGAGAAGAGTTATTTAAAGTATAATATTTATCAATATTCCACTTTGTGGTTGTGTATTTATCCTGTAGATGGCAGTATGGGCTCTTCTTTCAGATTTGGGGACACTAAATTCCAAAAAGCAGACTACATATTGCAGTAGTTCTGTACAAGAACTGAAATAAATAGAAGATATTCACAGATAAACTTGATCCTTTGGATACAAGTGTCATCTATCTGTATGAACACAGCTTCTTTTCCCATTATTTTAATTCTGAAACCAGCTCAAAACACACAAACTCAATCTCAGACACACCTTGTCTGTCTCACAATTAAGAAGTACATATTCGACACCCACATTTCAAGAGACAAACTTTAACACACAAACAGATGGCAAGTCTATTATGTAAAGAGCCCATAATTTGAGAACAATTAAACTAGAATTTTGTGACTTGTAGGAGACAATTCTGGCATAACCCCATTATGGTGGTGACTTTATGTTGCGTTAAAAATAAAACTGTGAAAAACACAGGAGATACAGAGTACAGGATAAACATGCGGGCAACAAAAATAATAAAAAAAAATGTATTTGAATGCAAAGGAACTAAACTGAACTAGAAATCATGAATTGGTTTGAACCACGCATATTTACATTTGCATTACTAAATGTGTTTATTAGTTATACAATTTATTAGTTTTACAATATACATGTCTTAGTTATAAAATTATATCTATTCGTTTTTAACGCATTCCCTGTAATCATGTCAAAACATAGTTTCTAACAAAAAAAGGCTAAGAACATTCAAGAATACTAATATCAGCAACGAGACTTTAAGAATCTGGTCTGCTGAGAATCATTCAGTAACTCTTGAACTTGTTCAGATGAAGTGATGCGTGTGGTGTGTTATGGTAATAGTGGGAAAAGCAGTTCGCAGAATTCATTTAATTGATTTCAGGTCTGGAAAAATCCCCTCCAAGACATGTGCTTCACTGCATGTATTGTGGGTAATGGGTACATACATGTTTATTCATTTCTTTTTCAATTTGTTAAATTTACAAGGTAGAAATGAAAGAATTGAGGAAGCTACAAATGTACCCATAGGCCTTTCCTATGATGCAAAACCATGGTATATACACACATATGCATACATTCAAACCTTGAGAACCTTCTCTTTGATCCAAACAGAGAGAATGTGGTTCCAAGATGACAAGGCCACACAGCATTCAGCTATTTCTGCTCACGTGAGAGACTGAACGTAAACTCTGAGAATAACAGGACATGCATGAAGAACGCCACATGGAGCTCACACAGACAGCTGGCTGCACTTACAGGCAGGTGCACACCCAAATATCTCCTGCTCCAGTTATACCTTAGGCCAAGGGTCAGACTGGGGAGCCAAAAAAAAGTATAAAAATAATGAAATTAATAGAAAATAATAAAGTGTAAATAATAATAATACAAATAAATAACATAAATACAAAGTAAAAAAAAATATATATATATATATATATATATATATATATATATATATATATTTTTTTTTTTTTTTTTATCTATCTGGAAAAGACAAATAGTGTGTGTGTGTGTGTGTGTGTGTGTGTGTGTGTGTCGGGATGAACACACTGGTGTTTCAGTCATGCAAAGCAGGGTGGAGGTGGAGGTCAAGGACACCACTGGGATGGGCCTTTCAGTTACTCTGCGAAAACAAATATGAGCTTTTGTTCCATAGTTTCTCTTCTACTCCCCATCACACCCTGTTTCTCTATTTTACCCTCACCTCCCAGCTAAAAGACCTGCTGTGTTTAAGACGCTGGAGGCCAGCATAGGATGCTAGGATGCTCACAAGACTTCTTAACTACTTTCATCAGTATGGCTACTTTTCAACAACTTCAGTAAATAAATTAGCTGTGAGGAAGAAAAGAAATAAGAAATGAGAGAGAAAGGAAAACGAAGAAAGTCTTGCTGAAATTACCATTTTAGACTACCACTGAACAAAAAGCTTCCCACCAGGCTCTAAATTTTGCTTTATTAGCTATAAGGATAAAGGAAGAAAAGGAAAATGGGTGGAAAAAAGATAGTCATGTTGAAATGCCTGTTGAAACTTAAAGGGACTGTAAGTAGGAATTACTCCCATCTAGTGGTGAAATTGTATTTTGCATTCAAACTAATTTTGCTCTCCAGCGCCTTGCTTTTTTAAATGCGCGTTGCATCTACGGTAGGCGATATGTACCAAAAAGTTTTGACAGGATGTCTTCTAATAGCACTTCGTTTTGGCGACGATGTTTTCTTCTCCTGTGGCGCGGCATATGTATGGTCCATAATAAGAATGCAATCCAGACTTTTAAACTTGCCGGTGCAGTTTCAAGCGCCTCTCACTGCTCTGCACCTGCGTTTCTGGCTCTGACTGAAAACGCGTTGTGGAAACGCGTTGGCTTAGTACTTTTTGTCCCTCTCTGCTATTATAGTTTTGCAAGATGGCGGAACTACATGGAAGCCTCTGTCGACCTACCCGTCCCATGTATATAAAGATAATAAATTCTTCATTTACGAGGATTAGTTTAAACATTGGCATAGGTATTTGTACACCATTGAGGGCATATTTATGAATAAAAATATTGATTTTAGATAATAAAATACCTAAAAAGTTACTTATTGTCCCTTTAAGCTGGAAACCCACCAGACTTCTTAATTTAACCAGGAAGATCCAGTACCTTGTGATCAACATGTTTTCCCCACCATCCTCTTATTCTTTCTTTCCCATCTCCTCAAAGCTAATGACGCGATCAGAGGCAGGAACAGGAAGCATGTTTAAGGTCAACACTCTGGAGGAGGGCTGTGAGTTTCTCCCAGAGACATTCCCCTCTCAGGGCTGCACCTCTGGCTCTCAGATCTGCCCACAGGGAGAGTGTCAGAAAACTGATCCCTTTCATCTCCTCTAGGGCACCCTTCTGATCCCCGTTGCTCGTATTTATTTGATTTCCAAGCTGCTGTTTGATGACTCCAGTTTGCTGTTCATCTCGCTACTTTCTCACCGCCTCGTCACTCCTTTGATTCATAGCTACACTCTTCTGTGCACAAAGGCGAGAGTTCTCCTTTAGCTAGACAAGTGGACTAGATGATGTAATGCAGTTTAATTTATTTGTCCGTTGTCTTGAAAAATTAATGGGAGAAATTGTAATGTTCAACATGGTGGCTATGGGAAACAAAGCCCTGTCTTTCAGTTAAACAAGTCAAATGGATGTTCAGTTGACATTTTAAAAGGTCTAACCTCAAAATGTCCTTCAGCATCAGAACCACTTCAAGTGGGGGGGGCAGCACTGTGTGGGAGACCCCTAATAATATGGAGAGCCTGAAAACCAGACAAAACCAGTCTGCACAGTCGACTCTCCATAGTTGTGTTGTCTCCGTGTTGTTTGCTGGCTTTTCCTCTTATGTTGGAATATTCCCATACGTAAATTCTGACCAATCGAAAAGCAGTTTAGGAAATACGTCATGGCCAATGAGTGATGTGGATGTTGTCATGTGACTGCATTTTGGTTCGTTTCAACTGGTTCGGACCAAAACAATCAGTGTGGTGTGAAAAGGAACCAAAAAAGCTGGAAAACGCAACAATGTATGTTTGTTTGCCCTTGGTTCGGACCAGATGAACCGAAATAGAGATGTGAAAGCACACTTAGAATAATTTCTAATTTCTGCACCGAACCCTCAACTGCTCCCCGGGCGCCGCAGCATAAATGGCTGCCCACTGCTACGAGTGTGTGTTCACAGTGTGTGTGTGTTCACTGCTGTGTGTGTGTGTGCACTTTGGATGGCTTAAAAGCAGAGCACGAATTCTGAGTATGGGTCACCATACCTGGCCGTATGTCACATAACTTCACTTCACTTTCACTTAACAAATTCTGTAAAATACTGTTAATCTAAATTCTTTTGTTTAGCTAGGTTACATTCAGCAGATTTCTCTCTCTCTCTCTCTCTCTCTCTCTCTCTCTCTCTCTCTCTCTCTCTCTCTCTAAAATCCAACTAAACTGAGAAACTCCCAAATGAACTCAGCGTCTGTTCTACAGCCCCAACGCTGATGAGTCTTTAATGTCTATCCCATCGCTTCTAGGAACTTCTGATTTTCAACACCACTTGTAGATCAGATTGAAGGCCCTGAGGTGATGTTATCGGATCTGATTCAGCCATGCGTCTCTGGAATGAAATGTGGAATAGAATCACCTGTGTCCCTCCCCAGATTGATTCAGATTATTAAATTCAGGGTCTTATATAAGGGGAGGATTGTTTTTGTCCTTTCGCCAGAACGTGCAAGTCTCATGGGTTCTAGAGCACAGAGCATAACAAAGATGTGAGAACAATGTTGTCAATTAGAACAAAGCAGATATAAAGGCCAGAAAAAAAGCAACAAGCAGACAGGAAACTACAAATACTCTCGTAAAGCCTAATCAACCAAGAAGATAACCAATTAAAGCAAATTTCACACCCTTCCTTTATAATACAGTTAGGGTTAGTGATGTAATGGAAAGCAATGTTTCCCTCTCTTTCTTGTCATAATGTGACTGTAGTGACCACAGAAGACAATAACCTACTCAAACTAGCTTGTGTGTGTGTATGTTCTGGTCCACAGTGTGTATGTGGGTCATGGGAATGGGTTGGGTGTCCTCTATCCCAGTGTGCTGCAGCTGGCTCGACTTATATTATTTAATATGACCACTTATCACACACACACACATAGTTAGTTATCCAAGTGAGGACATAACTTGAGGACTATGAAAACAGACTTCAATTGCTTTTAAATAAAGCTAATTATAAATACTAACCCAAACCCAAAATACACCATGTAGTATTTAAAAAATAATAATAATAATAAATTCAAATTTAAATCTGAAAACATGGAAATTCTCCAACATATATTGTGTTTATTGGGATTAAAAAAATGTCAAAAGTAAATAAATGGCATATTGAGCCTCACCATTTCTAGCACCACACACGGAAACATAATGACACAGAAAACTGTAGCTGTAATATGATTTTGTCACTTTCATCACAAAAAAAAAAATCCTGGCTATCAAACTGCTTCTTTCTCCACTGATAGCTAATAATAAAAATAATAATAATAATTAAACACTTGAAAGGTGTAATTTATAATTATTATTATTTTTCAAATGCAAGTACTTGAAAGCAGGTGCCTGTCAGTCATTTAAAAAAATAATTAATTAAATTAAATTAAATTAAAATAAAATAAAGAAATTCTGCATCATTATTGATGACTGCATATGATTACTGAGATTAATTAATGCAAATAAATAAATAAATAAATAAATCTGCTAACATCTAATCAAACATGTTTTAAATCTAAAGAAAGGACTCCAATTATTAAGCATCACCATTTCTAGCACTTCCATCAACCGCCCCACACAAACAAAATCAGAATTATCAACACCAGTCTTCACCAAAGACAACTTTAAATGTGTCTCAGTGGTGTGATCTGTGGATGAGGGCCACACACAGAGGAAGAGACAGAACAAGGAACTGAGATACTGAGTAAGAGGAAGGAAAGAAGCAGAGAGAGAGAAAGAGAAAGCAAGCAGATCAGGCTGACTGAATGGTTTCCAGATGTGTGAATGGTAAACAACTGGTTTATCATGCAGGCATAAAAATCTGTGGTATTTAGAATCTCTAACCAAACATCCCAGACTCCTCCAGAACCACTACCAGAGAGCGGACACACATAGACAGTTCCATATGCACACAAACACATGCTCGCTTTGTCTCCGTTTCTTATTTGATATCTATTGAGTATTTCCAGAAACCTAGCACGAAAGAGATGAAAACAATAAAGAAATCAAATCTCCATTCCATCTGACATGTTTTGAAGTCATCTGAGCATGTACATTAACCTTCACGTGTATAGATTTGACTGATGAAGCGAATGTGACATAATCACAAAGAAAGAAACATCCCTGTCTGTGCAATATTTATTCTCTCTGTATGGGTTTTGCTCCATGTATTTAGAGGGCACATTCCCAGGCTGGGCGTTGGGATTCTCTCCTCCACTGTTTCCCACATAGAGCTCACAGGAGGCCCTTTGTTCTGGCTCCAGGCGGCAGGGGATCCAGATTTAGCTCAGCAGCCCCTGAGAGACCTCCCTGTATTCTTCTGCAGGACAATGCCATCCACACCTCACCTTCAGAGGTGGTCACTGCATTGCTATCCCTCCAGTCTTGGAATCTTGTCTATTTATTAATGTCTACTACCTACTCCTCTCTGGCTACCGGTGTTTCACACTGACAGCAGTTTGTTTCAAAAGTTTCAGTGATTTGACATAACATGAGTGAATTATTTCAGCTGATTTCTTGTAAATGAGCAATGACAAAATGCAGCGACCATGACCACTAAAAATAAAGCAATGAGATAGAAACCACTGTAGCTGTGATATTTTCACCTGCCTGCAAAATTTACATTACATTTACATTTATTCATTTAGCAGACGCTTTTATCCAAAGCGACTTACAGATGAGGACAGTGGAAGCAATCAAAAACAACAAAAAAGAGCAATGATATATAAGTGCTATAACAAGTCTCAGTTAGGTTAACACAGTACACCTAGCATGGGATTTTAAATAATATAATATAAAGAAAACAGATAGAATAAAAAAAGAATAGAGCAAGCTAGTGTTAGAGGTCTTTACACATACAGACAGACACATACAATTCCATAATTAATGAAAAGAAAATAGAATATAAAAAGATTAGAAAGGTAGTTAGATTTTTTTTAAAGAATAGAATTAGAATAGTGAGTGTTAAAGTTAGAGGGTCAAATAAAGAGGGAAGAGATGTGTTTTAAGCCAAAATGCATCCTTTCCCATTGACAGCTGGTAAAAAAAGCTAAATATGTTTTTTTTTGTGTGTTTATATATATTGTCACGGGGTGAAGAATCGCTCGACAAGGTTTCGTGAATATAGTGCCCCAGAGGGTGGATTTATTTAAGGTGCAAAGTGCCTGGTGAAGTGAGGTGAGCCGCTTCCTGATGGCTGGTGCTTCCCGTGCGTTCCTGTGCTCTTTGGTGCAAATCCAAAACGAAAGTGGGTGTCCAGACGTGCTCCAAGGTGAGTGAGCTGTCGGTCACTCACTGATTTCTGAGGAGAAACGAGAGAAGGATTAGACCAGCGTTTCATTCGGCTCGAGACCGACTTGTGAGTGCAGCGTGTGCTGCTTAAAAGTGCGCAGGCTAATGGGGAGCAGCTGTGACCGATCAGCCGGCGATGAGGACGTGTAGGTGTTCTGCGTTGAATTCCAGGGCGACGCTGATTCCTCCGAGAACGTTGGTCACACAACCCCCCCCCCCCCCCAAGCGTCGTTCTGGTCCTGTGAACATATGCAGAGAGTAGGGGTGAAGTTAGGGGAGGGTGGGGAATGACCAATGACAGACCTGCGTAAGCTATCCAGATTCGGGAGAGGCCATCAGCGTTTGCGTTGGCGGCCCCGGCTCGATGGCGAACGTCAAAGTGGAAGTCCTGGAGCGCTAGGAACCAGCGAGTCACCCTGGCATTGGTGACCTTGGCGCGGGCCATCCACTGTAGAGGCGCGTGGTCGGTTACCAGGGTGAACTTGCGGCCTAGGAGGTAGTATCGGAGTTCCAGGACTGCCCACTTGATGGCAAGGGCTTCCCTCTCCACGGCGGCGTACTTCCTCTCAGCCGAGGACAGCTTCCTGCTGATGTAGATGATCGGATGCTCTTCACCTTCCTGAATTTGGGAGAGGACCGCTCCCAGTCCTATGTCGGAGGCATCCGTCTGCAGCAGGAAGGGGCAGCTAAAGTCCAGGGCGCGGAGCACAGGCGAGGACATGAGTGCCGCTTTGACCTGGGCGAAGGTCTGTCAGAGGGGCGGCTAAAGAGGAGAAGTTGGGGATAAAACAGCGGTAATAACCCGCCAACCCCAAGAAGGCACGTACCTGGGTTTTTGTCCGGGGCCTCGGGGAGGAGTGAACGGCCTCTACCTTCTTCTCCTGAGAAGGTAGATGTCCATCATCCTTTGGAACGTCGCGGGTGCCCCGTGCAATCCGAAGGGAAGGGTCCGGTACTGCCAGTGTCCACTGGGGGATGAGAAGGCCGTCTTCCGTTTCGCAGCTTCCGAGAGTGGCACCTGCCAGTAACCCTTAGTGAGGTCCAGGGTGCTGATATAGCGGGCCCTTCCCAGGCGGTCCAATAGCTCGTCGACCAGAGGCATGGGGTACCCGACACAGTACAACAGGCCGTTCTCAACAACAAAATGTGGGAGAGGGTGGGGCCGTGGGAGGACGTCCTTCCCATCGACCACTTTCACCTGAGTCCAACAGTGCTTGAGTCGGTCGTCCTCCCGCTGTTCCTTGGCGAAAGAGCCCCCCTGAGGGTGACCGCACTGCCTGAGTCCAGCAGGGCCCGGAATCGTCTCCCATCCACCTTCACCTCTGCTTCGGGGGCTCCCGCTGGTACACGCTGGTGGACGATGCAGCCTGCCAGCCAGGCTCGCGGGGGTGATGGTGGGTCAGCGCTAGGCATGGGCTCATCTCGCGGTGGGGGAACCGTCGGCCTGCTGACCGGTCGCGGGGTGCCTTCGAGCGGGCGTCGCTCCTGGACCACCCTCCGGGGGAATGGCGGCAGCCAGTCCCCTGCCCTGCTGTGATGGACAGCATCCGCCAGCTTGATCGCCTCCACAAGTTCCACGACATTGCTCGGGTTCCTCATCCCGACGGCCTGATGGTGGGCGCGAGGTAGCGCGCAGAGGAGGCGATCGACCACCACTCGTTCCGCTACGAGTTCGGCTGCCTGGGCACGGGCTGGCACCCGGGGCTTGTACTCCCATTCGTGAAACTGCTGGGCGGCGCAGACAGGGGAGAGGCCGAGCCTCGCCAGGATCACTCTCTTGACTTCGGCATAGTTGTCGACAACCGTCAAAGGGAGCGAGAAGTAAGCCCTTTGTGCTTCGCCGGTGAGGAAGGGTACCAGCGCACGTGCCCATTCTTCCTCGGGCCATTCCTCATGGTGGGCGGTGTTCTCGAAGACCTGTAGGAAGGCCTCCACATCGTCATCGGCTGTCATCTTTGGTAACAGACGGGTGGCTTGTGCCCGCGGTTCAGGTAGTGGAATGCGCCCAATACAGTATGAAGGAGCATCCAATGCAAGTCATAGAGAACTTGGATGACTTAAGGTAAACTGCTGAAAAGCTAAAACTAGCTTAAAGTCGTTTTATATGGTTTCTAGCTGGTTGCTAGCTAAACAAGTCTCCACATTCATTCCAAATAATGTTACAAATATCTTGTATTGTTTCTGGTCTGCATCTTGCTGACAGCCTGTTCTGTTGGAAGCATAGAGTTTTAGGCCAAATTTCAAAAAGTGCTTAATTGAGAAAGAAGAAAAATGTCAGACAGAAACAGGGATGAAGAAAAGACAACTCTCTTTTGGACTGCAGTAAAGAGTGTGTGTTTTTACTGAAGATCACAGTCCTTACATGCTACTCCAAGTCAAAATGAAATCTACATCATCCCTGTTTGTTTTAATGCATGTCTTATGGGAATGATTCACCAGTGCGTGATTGTCCAAAAAACAACAACAAAACAAAAAAAGTGTGTAATATTGCATCAATATCCAATTCAGAAAAAAAATATAATTTGAAAATCATTACTTGAAAAAATGTCACATTATGGAAAGCACAAGCTTAAAAAATGCAGCATGTTCTATTAAGCTTTTTACCAAGAGTACACAAATCATTCAGTACCATAGTATACTATACATCAAAGTAACATTTTAGTATTACCATCTAACACTATGGTAGCACCAGTACTTTTAATAAAGGCATCAATATGGAAGCGAGCCATATATAAATTATTTATATCTGTCTCTCTTTTGCGCTGCATTGTTGATGGCCAAGATTTGGATGGTTGCTATAGAGATTGATGGGAAGCAGGGCAACCACATTTGGGTATGGGGGGTGAGGGAGAGAAAGAGAGAGAATATTGTCATAATTGCATTTTCTGCTGATGGTGCTTAAGAAGTGAAGCCAGCAGGGAAATGAAAGCCAGATCGCCGTTTGCAGTGTAACTTCTCTGAGAATGAGAGAGTGATAGATTTAATTTCATTGGGCCACAAGCACCACAAAACAGCCTTGGTGCTCTACAACAACCCCAAATCACTCTGAGACAAAAACTTGGAGAATTTGAAGAGAGAGAGAACACCAGAGAGAAAGAAAGGGGGAAACAAAAAAACTTGGCAACTTCAGCGTCTCCTGGCTGTTAATGCTACAGCAATCCTCTGTGTTACCTTACATCTGTTAAGCCGTTTGTCACTGGTCGTTAGAGTGAGTTATCTTTTGAGGAATGACATTAGAGCCAGACATCCATTCTCAAAGTAAAACCTTCTCTCTGAGGGGCAACAAATTTTTTATAAATCAATTAGGAGTCAGTTGGTGTGACCCAAAGGTAATTTCTCGTTAATGGAGGATCTCTGTGGGTGTGTTTGGCTTTTCCATCTGTAATTTCTTGAGTGTTTATTTGCAATGATGTTTCTTTGTTCTTGAGAGCCCAGAGGCACATACCAGACCCAAGCCAGATGGGAGCTGGCAAACCTTTTGACTGTATAACTTCAGGTTTGTATTGGGTTTACCCAGCTGAAAAAGCACATCTACAGCTTGGTCAATCTGAAAAGTGCCCAAAATCCTTCTGAAGTGCTTCTGAAGTGGCCCAGACTGTTCAGTTTAATGCTTTTCAGGGGTGGTACACATGCATTTACACTTAAATTACAACTGTATACTTGGATACTAAGCACTGAGGTAGGTCAGAGCAGACATAATTTAGTCTGGTTTTATGTGGGATGGCGTATTTATGCTAAATTTTAAGCAGTCACAGAGTGACCTTAAATCAGCTATGTAAAGATGCTTTAAAACCAACCAGCAGACCAGCATGACCAGGCTAATGGAGACCAGCTAAGACCTACAAACAAACTTAGGCTGTTTTTTTTTTTCTAAGCAGGGTCAAGAAAAACATAATTAGTTTTAGAAGTAACTGTTGTGTTGTGAACTAGCACATACACAGTCCATCTCACACTTTAGCATCAGCCCGTTAGCATCAGCGGCGTGGTTGCAGCTAACTGCGCTTACATTGCTAATACTCTATTCACACACATTACCACTGCTGTACTCACTGTTACTTGCTTTAATGGCGGATGAATGTCTCCACTCTGTGCAGCTCGAGCTCGAGGCCGTGGGAAAGCAGATTCGCGACCTGGAGGTGAGGCAGGCCCAGCTGAGAGAGCGGAGAGCCGCGCTGGAATCATCCCGGGCTGACGCTCACAAGTCCAGGGTAAGTATACAGCGATCTGCTAACAGTCCCACCACGTCTACTCCGTGTGTTTCTCTGCACAGGCCCGGTGCACCCAGGACGCGATCTTCCCAGATGTCCTTCACTGCGACGCCGGGACACCACGGACCCTGGGTGCATCCACAGCGGAGGACGCGAGCCGGGTCCCGGGCGACGACTTCTCCCCCTCCTGCCTTCGACATCTCCATCCGGAACCGCTTAGCTCCCCTCCGCGAGACAGGACGCGACGCTGTGATCATCGGAGACTCCATCGTCCGACACCTAAGTGCTACGTTAGCCGAAGGTAAAGTGCACAATCATTGTTTGCCTGGTGCTCGTGTTCTCGATGTTTCTGCGCAGATACCCGCGATCCTGAAGGCCGACGAGAGCCCCAGAGCGGTCGTGCTTCACGCCGGGGTTAACGACACCACGCTGCGGCAGACGGAGACGCTGAAGAGGGACTTCAGCAGCCTGATCGAGACGGTTCGCAGCACGACGCCCGCGGCGACGATCGTCGTGTCAGGACCACTGCCCACGTATCGACGAGGACTCGAAAGGTTCAATAGACTTTTTGCTTTAAATGAATGGTTGTTGTCATGGTGTAAAGAACAGAAACTGCTATTTGTTAATAACTGGAATCTTTTCTGGGAGCGTCCTAAGCTGTTTTGCGCTGATGGATTACACCCCAGCAGAATCGGAGCGGAGCTGCTTTCTGACAACATCTCCAGGACACTTCGCTCCATGTGACTAGTAAGACAATTCTCTAATAAATATTATGATGAGTTTTGTTCCACCCGCTTAAATGATAAAAGTACTTGCGCTGTAAAAACTATTAAGACTGTGTCTGTTCCCCGAATAGTGAGGTCAAAATGTAGGATCTAGAAAAAATCTTATCGTAATTAAACCAGAAACATGTAAAGTAAATGAACAAAAACTATTTTTAAAGTTTGGGCTCATAAATATTAGATCACTCACACCCAAAGCAGTTATTGTAAATGAAATGATCACAGAAAATAGTTTTGATGTACTCTGCTTGACTGAAACCTGGCTAAAACCAAATGATTATTTTGGTCTAAATGAGTCTACTCCACCAAACTACTGTTATAAGCATGAGCCCCGTCAGACTGGTCGTGGCGGAGGTGTTGCAACAATATATAGTGATATTCTCAATGTTACCCAGAAAACAGGATACAGGTTTAACTCTTTTGAAATACTTCTGCTAAATGTAACACCGTCAGACATGCAAAAGAAGTCTAATGTATCTCTTGCTCTGGCTACTGTGTATAGACCACCAGGGCTGTATACAGAATTCCTAAAAGAATTTGCAGATTTCCTCTCAGACCTTCTAGTTACAGTTGATAAGGCGCTAATCATGGGAGATTTTAATATTCACGTTGATAATGCAAATGATACATTAGGACTTGCGTTTACTGACCTAATAAACTCCTTTGGAGTCAAGCAAAATGTCACCGGGCCCACTCATCGTTTTAATCAAACACTAGATCTAATTATATCGCATGGAATCGATCTTACTGCTATAGATATTGTACCTGATATTAACTATATGTCTCAGCGTTACCGTCTGGGCAGAACTATTGTTCCAGCCACCAAAGAAAGATTCGCAAATAACCTGCCTGATCTATCTCAACTGCTATTTGTACCCAAAAATACACATGACGAAATTACTGACAACATGGGCACTATTTTCTCTAATACATTAGAAGCTGTTGCCCCCATCAAATTGAAAAAGGTTAGAGAAAAACGTACTGTGCCATGGTATAACAGTAATACTCACTCTCTCAAGAAAGTAACTCGTAGTCTTGAACGCAAATGGAGAAAAACTAACTTGGAAGTTTTTAAAATTGCATGGAAAAACAGTATGTCCAGCTATAGACAGGCTCTAAAAACTGCTAGGGCAGAGCATATCCACAAACTCATTGAAAATAACCAAAACAATCCAAGGTTTTTATTTAGCACAGTGGCTAAATTAACAAATTACCACACGCCACCTGATTCAAATATTCCACCAACGTTAAATAGTAATGACTTTATGAATTTCTTCACTGATAAAATAGATAACATTAGAAATACAATAGCGAATGTAGATTCTACAACGTCTAACACTTCAGTTTCATCCATCGCACCCAAAGATAAACTGCAGTGCTTTACAAATATAGGACAGGAAGAGCTAAATAAACTTATCACTGTATCTAAACCAACAACATGTTTATTAGATCCTGTACCCACTAAATTACTAAAAGAGCTGTTACCTGTAGCCGAAGAACCGCTTCTCAATATCATTAACTCGTCGTTATCTTTAGGTCACGTCCTAAAACCATTCAAGCTGGCGGTTATCAAGCCTCTTATTAAGAAACCAAAACTAGATCCTAGTGTACTGGCAAATTATAGGCCTATTTCAAATCTTCCATTTATGTCTAAAATTTTAGAAAAAGTTGTGTCTGCTCAACTGAGCACCTTCCTGCATAAAAATGATCTGTATGAAGAATTTCAGTCAGGTTTTAGGCCCCACCATAGCACAGAAACTGCACTTGTTAAAATTACAAATGACCTGCTTCTTGCGTCAGATCAAGGCTGCATCTCATTTCTAGTCTTACTTGATCTTAGTGCCGCGTTCGACACCATAGATCATGACATACTTATAGATCGATTACAAAACTATACAGGTATTCAAGGGCAGGCTCTAAGATGGTTTAGATCCTACCTGTCCGATCGCTACCATTTTGTTTACTTAAATGGGGTGTCATCTCATTTATCATCAGTAAAATATGGAGTGCCACAAGGATCCGTCCTAGGTCCCCTTCTATTTTCAATATACATGTTGCCCCTTGGTAATATTATTAGAAAATACGGAATTAGCTTCCACTGTTATGCTGATGATACTCAGCTATATATCTCAACGAGACCAGATGAAACTTCCCAATTATCTAAGCTAACAGAGTGTGTTAAAAATGTAAAAGATTGGATGACAAATAATTTTCTCCAATTAAATTCGGATAAGACAGAGATATGAATTATCGGACCAAAAAACACCACACAGAATCTTGTAGATTACAATCTGCAACTAGACGGATGTACTGTTACTTCCTCTACAGTCAGAAATCTGGGTGTTATATTGGACAGCAATTTGTCTTTTGAAAATCATATTTCCAATGCTACAAAAACTGCATTCTTCCATCTTAGAAACATTGCCAAGCTATGAAACATGTTATCTGTTTCTGATGCAGAAAAGCTAGTTCATGCTTTCATGACCTCTAGACTGGACTATTGTAATGCACTTCTAGGTGGTTGTCCTGCTTCGTCAATAAACAAGCTACAGGTAGTCCAAAATGCAGCAGCTAGAGTCCTTACCAGGTCAAGAAAATATGATCATATTACCCCAATTTTACAGTCTCTGCACTGGCTACCTATTAAGTTCCGTATCAGTTACAAATTATCATTACTTACCTATAAGGCCCTAAATGGTTTAGCTCCTGCGTACCTAACTAGCCTTCTACCACGCTACAACCCATCACGCACCCTAAGGTCACAAAACGCTGGACTTTTGGTAGTTCCTAGGATAGCAAAGTCCACTAAAGGAGGTAGAGCTTTTTTACATTTGGCTCCCAAACTCTGGAATAGCCTTCCTGATAATGTTCGGGGTTCAGACACACTCTCTCTGTTTAAATCTAGATTAAAAACGCATCTCTTTCGCCAAGCATTCGAAAAATGTATCTCTTAAATTGTGAGTGTAGTTGCATCTGCATTTTTATTCTTTAGCTTGGGTTAAACTAATTTTACTTTGTTGGATCAGCAGCTATGCTAATGATGTCTCTATTTTGTTTCTATGTTTTGCCACGGGATACTAGGATTTACACAAGCTCCAGTCTGGATCCAGAACACCTGAGAAGAGATGATGCTGACCCTCAGAGGACCCCAGATGATCCTAACCTTGAATCAACAAACAGAACTAACAATTATTGCTACATGTGTGACTGTATCATATAATTACTATTAATTAATAATATTGATAGTTCATCATCTAGCTGACTACGTCTTGTATTATTATTATTATTTTTATTTTTCTAAAATCCTGTCAAACGTGCACAAACTACTAGCTACTACTAAATATTGTAGAAACATAATTTTCTGTAAAGTTGCTTTGTAACGATTTGTATTGTAAAAAGCGCTATACAAATAAACTTGAATTGAATTGAATTGAACTTTGTCCTAACCTCAAAACCAGTTTCTAGTGAAAAGTGATTGATCGGTCCACACTGAATTGCTCACCTTTTGACCACATCATCTCCACTCCAACACGTGAGCTCGTCGATGCCCATCTCTCCTTCGCACAGTGTCTCCGGAAGTATGGAGAAGAAAGACTTATACCGGGAGCTATACTCTGTAAACTCCCTACAACACAAATCAATAAAGAAACAGACATGCAGATAAAAAGCAACGAGACATAAAATATTTTAAATATTTTGAAAGATAAATTCAGAACCCCATTGTTAACAACAGCTTTAGGAACGTATTTTGAGGCTATTTGAAGCTATTAAAAAACAAAATAGATCTTAATTAAAAAATGTAATAAAACTGTGTGTGTGTGTGTGTGTGTGTGTGTGTGTGTGTGTGTGTGTGTGTGTGTGTGTGTGTGTGTGTGTGTGTGTGTGTGTGCGTTAATTAAAAAAGTGTGTGCATATTGTCTCTCTATCAGATGGATTTGGTGGAGAGATGGAGATGAAAAATTGTCTGTCCAAACAAGAATATTTCAGGGATGAACATTACAGAGACAACTGCAAGGAGGTGGGTAATTACGGGTCACATTCTTAGTAAGGAACCAATCAGGCAACCAGATATTACAATTACTATTACTGTTTTTTGTAATTGTGAAATTACAATTACGGTTTTCACACTTTGGTTTGTTTGCTTGATCTGAACCCAAGTTCGATTCGATCCCTCACCCATTAGACCAAATTAAAAAAAAAAAAAAAAAAACATTCAGTTTAAATTAGAGTCAAAAGTCAAATGTCAAAATCGAACAAATTATGTGTTAACATTAGTGGCTCACATGCAAAAATCTGGCCAGACTGTATTAATACCAAATGTGATCAGATGGGATACCACATTAACCATAATCATACTTGGGTATAACTTTTCAGCTTCCACAGCAACCAAATAAACCAAACTCTAATGACAGAAGGGCTCGATCAGCACCAAAAACACTAATGTGAGAACACCCTATCTGGTAAGGTAGTAAGTGGAAAAAAAAAGCAGAGATATTCTATATTACCCAAGGAAAGCACAAACACAGATTCAAATTTTAAGTAAGATAATCAGAAATAAATGCAATTTTTCAAGTAAATATATTCATGCTTACCGCGCAACCTTTTTCAGAGTTCTACCTCTATCGCTCTTGGGGGTTTTCAGAGGGAGTGAACTATAACGGTCAAACCCCCCAGTACAACACAATGGAACAGTCCAAAGGAGGATGAGGCAAGCAGTTTGGAGGGAAGGACAGAGAGATGGAAGAAACCAAAGGGCAACAAAACAGGGGGAGGGGATAAATGAGAGAGGGAGAGAAAAATCATGACCATGAAGAAATAAATAAATCTGGTTCATGCACATGCAAACTAGACTTGGAAGATGGGTTACATCACACTAGCAATGAAACTATAGTGTTTAGTGTTGCTTTAATGCTTCAAAAAAAATATTTATGTCTTTAGTTAAAATTTATCCATGAAATTAACTATGAACTAAGATTTTTCACTTCCAGAACCCTGCTATTGAGCTCCATTATTCATGTCAATGGAGATTCAACATGGATGTAACATGTACAGTATAACATTGTGTTCTGAGCTCTGATCTTAATAATGATAGATCACTCTAGCTATTCTTTGAAAATAATTGTACATTTTTAATTTACACATTTCCTTGCTTGCTTGTCAGAGCATTTCCAAGGCTGTTATTGCAGAGAGATGTTGTCATCCATACGGTGATGAGTGTTTGCTGACGTCTGCTTCACCGACTTCTGCACACCCGGAAAAAAACCTCTAATCCATTTATCTCTCTGTGTTCCTGAAGACAACAGTCTCAACGCCATTTACAGCGCTGTCTTTGCCAGCCTACCACTTAGTGATGGCTATCTGCAGCGTTTGTGTGAGGACCTTCAAGATCTAGGTCTGAAGACACTTAGTTAAATGTCCAATAGCATACTTTTAAATCAGGGTCTTTAGACACACTTGCCAAATGGGTAAATGTGTCTGTTTTACCAAAGTGTGTGTACCTGCATGTATATTTACACACTTTATGACATATTTCTTATTTCAGACAGCAAGGAATCACGGGCCTAGCAAAGGAGTTCTTAACACAGATGCAAAATATATCTGTAGTCGTAGCCATATTGTTCAGTATTAGTGCTTTTATTATTGGAATAGGTCTGATTAAAAAGATTTTAGATAATAGAGGTTAGTTTTTATGTACGTCACAATGCTTTCTATGCCAGATTACAAAAGTGTATTATATAGTAAAATAAATGGAATACTTTTTTCTTAAATGTTTTGAATCATTTCAAAAAATAAAAAAATACAGAATATGGGATGTTGGCAAATAGTTTGACCCTGATATGTCAACAATTAATAGCAGGGTTAAAAATAAACACAAAGGAATACATAAATTAAAATAATTAATGCATAAAATAAAATATATTCTAAAAAATTATACATTTAATATACATTTAAATTATTAATAATTTATATAATAATATAATATTTAGTATAATACATTATATGCAATATATATATATATATATATATATTAAAATAAAAAATATTTTTTAAATATGTAATTAAGTTTTAGATTAACTATAGCCTGTCAACTACAGGAAAATTTATAATATTGGTTGTCATATCAATTATCGAGTTTGGCCAATTAATTTAAATACTGGTGCATCCCTAATTTATCGTTTAAAGGCAGATTTTCAGGTTACAAAAAACTCAACCTCAAGACTTTTAAGTATCAAAGACCTATAAAAATTCATTTTTCAATAAATTAGTCTTGGTGACAGAACAGAGGATCAAGTCTAACCTGTTAAGGTGACCCAACATGCCGATCTTATTGGCTCCTGGAACGTCCTGTGAGCTGTTGGAAGGTGGCGGTGTGACTGAAGTAGGAGGAAACGTTCTGACTGTGGTTGAAGACACATTTGAAGAGTGACCACATACCTTATCCACCTGAAAGACAGAGAGACAGATGAGAGAGGGTTATGCCATGTCCCTTCAGGAAGGCAGAGTGGATTATGTAAGTGTGTTTGTCTGTGTGATAAATGAAACTCTAATGGAAAAGTAGAGACAATAACAGATCACATTAAAGCCATTGATGAATGAATTGATTAAGACCTTAGACAGACGGACAGGGTTTTGCCTTTATTTTTGGGATCAAATGTCCTCAATCATAGTAAAACCTGAAATCAGTTTACCCTGAAGCAGCCAACGCTCTCCAAAAGGAAAGCAGCAATAACAACAAAAGTCAATGGAAAGTCCCTACCATGATGGAAAAACTAAAGTGTGTCTGTGTATAAACCAGTTTATTTCATTGCTGTAACACAGGATCTCAATTTGCATTTGCTTTTATACCTACACCTCTGTCTCTTCCTCGTTCACACACACATTTTTAATCAATGCCGTTTCATCCCACTAAAAGCTCCGGCAGACGTCACCAGTCCATTAGTCAAAGCGGACCTGACTACAGTGATCCAAATGATTACCCTCAGTTTCTGCCCTCTCCTATCAGTCACCTTGAGTAATGACAATTTTATTCTGCATTAATAAATCCTTATCTCCTGCTTCATTTGTCATTGCTCTGGGAGCTCAGACGTGAATTTGGGGGTCAGGAAAAAGACAGTCTTCGCTCCGACACTCGCTTTACAACCTGAATGAATAACATGATGCAACGCTGCAGGATAAATGCACTGAAGGAAACACTGTGAGATTGGAAAAAAAATTATAAAACCAATGGGGTGGTATCCATTCAAAATTTATTAATATGTCCACTTTAAATACTAATTACCTTTAAGGTACAAACATGCACCATTTAGGGCTAAATAGTGTTCAAAAGATGTCAATTTTAGCTTTTGTACCTTAGTGTATCATCCCAGAGACAGCTTTGTACCATTTTTCTGAGAGTAGAAACTATTTTTACTCAGAAATTGCTGGTAATTATCAAAAACAATTACAAAGAAATGACAAATGATGTGACATTTTAACAAGACAACTTAAAATGCTTTACAGTTTTATGGAGAATGTTTGTTAGCAGGCCAATATTTCACTACACTTGAGAAGACTACATTTATGATAAATTCCTCAAAAATATAAAACTGCTAAAATGACTTGACTTGAAAAAAACTGCAAAACTTAGTTGGAACACTTGTAGAAAACTTCATATATTGACTAAATGTCATAAATAATTAAATATAAGTCCTAGGTAAAATGTAAAAATACCTGTGAGCAAGAGAGTATTAGGCTTGAGATGAGCCTTTACTACTGAATGAAAAAAAAAAAATTAGACTACAAAAAAATAAAAAATAAAAGATTCAGACGCAACAATGACACTTAACTTCATCTGCTTCACAAACTTTACCATTTTTCTTCCTTTTATTAAATAAAAACTAAAAATGTCATCTTTAGTGACTTTAAATCAATCTGTTTACAACAAGTAAGTAAAATTATACAAGTTTTATTTCAAAATCCACAAATAGCACAATTGAGTACAAGAGAACAACAATGTGAGTAAACGGTTATACTGAGAACAGCAGAGCTAGAGAGAACTGCTGTGGATGGCGCTGTATTAGCGTGACTCACAATTCTCTTCTTTCCCCTGCTCTGTGTGCAGGGAAATAAATTTAAATATCATCCACAATCTGAGTGTGTGTGAGTGCTGTGGAAGAATGGGGCAAACCGGGCCAGATTAACCAAAGGTCATATATATATATATATATATATATATATATATATATATATATATATATATATATATATATATATATATATATATATATATATATATATATATATATCAGATTCAACCATAAAGAAACTTTTAATATCCTAACACAGTGGTTCCCAACCTTTTTCAACTCGCGGCCCACACAACCAAACACATATGTTTGCGCGGCCCACTGCAAAAAAATTAACTTACCCCGCTATTGTTGGGTTAATAACTTAGTACTCAGAAACTAGATTGTTAACTGTATTTATTGAATGAACTAGGGTTGTGCGATATGGACAAAAAAAAAAATTAACTATCGCGATCCCTTTGATAAATTTTGTGATTTCGATTTTAATCACAATTTTGACACACACAGATATGTTTTACAGTCATAAATGCATTCAGGATGAATTTGAAACATATTTCCAAAAGAAAACCAATTAGAGCTTTATCAAAAAGTTGTAACGTCTCTAGAACAGACATAAGTCAAAATAATCACAATAGTAACGGTGTAACAAAGACTTATGGCAAATATATATATAAATAAATAAATCCCGAGTCCAGGGACTTTTTTTCTTTTTTTGCCACGCATTGTTCATAGAGCTCATTAATTGTAGCGGTGCCTCAGGTGTTGAAATAGATTTGTTATACTTTATACACGTTCACACGTATACTCCGTCTGCAGTGCGTATACAGTATGTGTGAGCAGTGCAGAAGCTGCAACGAGAGCACATTAATGTAACGCGAAAGCACATTAAAATAATGCGCGAGAGCGAATCTCTCTGTTCGCACGCAGATTTCCTTTGCTTTGTTACAAAACCAGAGGCGCATGCTCAGATACACGCTGCTCTCACTCGTAGAGAGTGCAAGCACTTAAAACGTGTCTCCTCTCACTTAAACTGAGTCCTGTGCACTCACAACTCTATATATGCTCATGTGCTAGATATTATTTTCGCACGTTTTTATTTCTAGCCTTTTACCGCGTGCAGTGTGAATGCTCTGATCCGTTAACATGGGCTCGGAAATAAAGGCATTGCATTATAAATATACTGTATTTCAATGAAAAGTATAATAATAATAACTCAGATAAATCATATATTGTCATAGTCGTGTGTTTATTAGTCAAGTTAAATCAATAAAAGCATTTAAATCTTCTGTTTATCCAGCTACCGCTATAGACATTTTCTGGGTTTCTTCTGTGAGGCGTATTTGGAGTTTCAGCGTGAGAGCGCCCTCTGGCCTTTGGATGGAGATTTACTGCTGATCACAGAACCGTGCTTCACTGAAAGATACGCATGACAATCACAGTTTCTGTCGAATCACAATTTCGATTCCATTTCGATTTATCGTGCAGCACTGATAGATAGATAGATAGATAGATAGATAGATAGATAGATAGATAGATAGATAGATAGATAGATAGATAGATAGATAGATAGATAGATGCATTGAAGACACTCATTTTGAAAAGAGGAAATGGCAAAATTATTTTTTAAATGCCGGCACTGTTTGAATAACCTCACAGTGCGTGGTGCTGAATTAAACAGTGTTCAGAATAAGGCCATGGCTGTGCCAGCATGGGAAGAGAAGCCAGCATCACTGTTTAGTTAGCAGTTGTTTTTCATGTAGGTCTGGCTTGAGTTTGTGCCTGAACTGTCTCTGGCTGCTTTGTTTGGCTTCATTGTTGCCACGTTGATTCTCACACATACACAATCAGCTGATTGATGATCTGTAAGTGTGTGTGTGCGTCTGAGATCTGTTTGTGAACTTTGCATCTCTGCATGCATTCTACTCTCGTAACAGAGCAAACAGTTTCAGACCCACGGTGCTACTGACTTGATTACATGTGCTGTACATCAACAGCACAATTCTGAGAAATTGATTAAAAAATTGCTAAAATACTTCCCCCATCAGGTTTAAAGAACAAAGACAACTATAAGAAGGCATTTCTTAAGTTGATTTCTTTACTAATCCCGTTTATCAGCTACTTCCCTTCTACTTAAATAAAGAAAGACAGAACAGTTTGCCAAGCTTATGTTTTAATATCATTAAGTGCGTCAAATCAACAATGAAATCTGAAACTGGTATCAACATTTTTGCCTATTCCGCTCAAATCACACCCCAAAGGCTGTTCTATAATCTGGATGAATAGAATAGAATATGTTTTTGTCATGATTTGTTATTAAAACAAAAAGTTGCAATTAATGCTTTATTTTAAAAAAAAAGATCATGGATCATCTGGATTTTATTTTATATTAATTTCAGTCTGTCTCAGATGATTAACTACTAACCCACAAAACCCTCAGGAAAAAGAGAGAGACAGAAATCAGCAGCGGGGTTTAAATTGTGGCACATCCAATGTTTCATCTTTTCCATTTAAGATGCCGAATGGAAGTTGTAAATTGAATTTACAACCACAAAACGAACAAATAACAAACACATTGTACGTCACAATGGATATTTCTAAGCTTTGCATTGCTGAATTTGTTTCCTATATGCTATTTGTCTCTTCAGCCTGTCACAGCCAAGTTTGTGGTCTGGACACACGCTCCACAAAAACTCAGAAAGCTTCCCAGATTTAAAGCATTCTCTCTGTCATCGTTCTCTTAAAAAGCTTCTCTTTACTAACACACAGCTGCTGAGGATCTGACCCCAGACTGGCTGACTCAGTGGCTGTAATGCTCACTTTCCTCGCCTCTCTCCTCTCCTTTCCTCTCCTCATCTTGTCCCTCTTCTCTACTATCCTCTCAGATCTCATTTTCTCTCATCCATATTTCACTCTAGTGTTGTCACGGTACCAAAATTTCAGTATTCGGTAAAGATACCAGTGAAAATCCACAGTTCTCGGTACAAATTTCGGTACCAAAGCAAAACACAAAAATATGCTAATTAAAAAAAACAAAAAACTTTTTAGCACTAAAAATAAAACCAATGCCATTCTTTATACTTATTTACAATTGTGTTTAAAGTTTGTCTACAAGTTATATAATTATGAAAAACAGTAAACAAGTTTCACCCAAATTTAATTTGTCTTTTAATTTATGAAATTTAAACACATTTTATTTTTGGTAAATAAAGGGGATTTGCTATTAAAATTAAAACATGGAAGAAATATTGTGATTTATTTCTTTAAAAAATTAAGTTTTATAAATTTTTTCAACAGTAGTATCAGTATCACATACATTTTACTAAATAATAGTAATATTTCTAGCACAATGCCTTTATGTAAAAATTAACTTTTAGGCCTAATGAATGCATATTTGTCATTTTAACTGAACTTGAGACTGGTGGTGATGCTTAAGATATTTTTGGTCATTGAGGGTTTCTGTAAAAAAATTGTAATAGATCATATTAATTATTATTAAAAGATAATACTACTACTAATTCTACTATCATACTAATGTATATACAATGCACTATGAATTGATGAGCTGCTGGGTTCATGAATATTAATCACGTTGTCTGCGTTCGGTCAAAATGATTTGCTGAAATCAAAACAGGGACGGTAAGAGATCAGTGCCAGCCAATGAAATTGCCATTTGCGCATTAGCTCCGCCCACTACTGGAGAAACCGGCATAGACATGTATAGAAAGGCTAGATAGCTTACCGGCGCTGAGAGCCAATGGGACCCGACGACGTCACACGGCGGCCATCTTAGGACAGGACCGCTCGTCCAGTTATAACATTAAAGTCTATTGTGCATGTAGTGCTGAAATAACTATATTTTGCTCAATTTTCAACCGATTTTCAAACGGCTTGGTGTGTCATAAACATCAGGGATGCGGCTATTTAACTGCATACTTGTGAAAAATTATAGCCACGGAGTTTATTAAGAAAATAGTATATTAAGTAGACTAGAAAGGTAAAGTACTAGGTATACCCATACACACACACAGTAATGATGTCAATATTTATAAGGTACATGAAACATGAAAGTGCAATTTAGTTTATTACTAATATTTACATTATTAAATACATGTGTAAATTTATGTATAATATAAATCTGTCTCAAGTTGCCATTCTGTAAAATAAAGAGAAAAGAGATGGGTCTTTGTTTTTTGTTTTTTTACTTAGGTCCAAAGGCACACAATTAGAAAAAACTTACAAAAAAAATAAACAAGATATACAAAAAAAAAAAAAAACATTAAGACACAATTGGACACAAAACTCTTTCCATCAATACAATATAATCAATACAGCTCCCTCCCTCTCCCCCTCTCATTTTAATCTAGCCATCTAGCCTTTCTATACATGTCTATGGAAACCGGTATGTCTTCTGCTTGTTCGAAAATGAATATGAATAATTCTAAATGAACTCCATTATTTTGACCGGAGAAGACAACAAAGAATAGTTTACATATAGCGTGTTGATTCAGCGTGGGAAGACTCTCGCTCTCTCTCTCTTTGCATGTGTGAGAAACAGCGCTATCAGTAAAGCGACGGTGAGTCGTGCGCCTTCACAAAGAGTTTACAGAGCATCAAATACAGGTGCGCTGTGCGTCCATTGAGATGAAATGAAAAGTTCAGATCGCTTGATGGAGAGAGAACTCTGAAGCTCAGATGCTGAATTTAATGCAAGCGTCATGCGCTTCAGTCTATGTAGTAAACAAAACCGCACGTCTCTGCCATTCATTAATTCACACAGAGACGCGCGGAACACGGATTCATATTTCAAACAACTTTTACGGCTTAACATTTACAGATACTGGTCCATATGGAGATTTGATCTGATTAATTCTAACTTAAATGCTAACTGACACATTCCATGACTGTCCATATTAAAATGTAAGTTTCATTTTCATGACTGGATTTTGAGATTCCGTCCTCGTTTTCTGCTTCGCGGAAATCATAGCGCTGAACCGGGTTTGAACGGGTCCTCGGTACTACCGGTACTTAAAGAAACCTGGTACCGTCATATTTACATTTTTTAGTACCGACTTGGTACCGAAGTACCGGGTCTTTTGACAACACTATTTCACTCTAAACCATAAATATTCTGTTTACGAGCATATTTTCTGTTTCTCCGCACTTTGTCATAATCATTCACACATCATTTGCAATCTGGTTTCCCAGCACAAATGGATGTCATCAGCCTCCCCAAAACATCAATGTAAACAACATTTTGAAAGATGATGCACTGGGAAACCAAATCAGATATAACTGTTTAGGAACCAAAAAGGTGCAGTAACATAAAAAAGCAATAAAGAAAATCTTCCAAGTCCTCTAAAGGTCAGGCTTCTGTTACAAAATCTCCATTCAGTTTCTTTAGAATCTGGGTCACTATCGACGTCCCTGATGCACTGGAGTGTTATGATACAGTACTGATTAAATTTGAATCAGCCCATAATAGTGTCGCTGGGAGGTACAAACTTAACTATATTTAAAACAGAGTAGCTTTTCTAGTAACACTCTATAATTTTCTTGATGTGACAAACAAAAAAAATTAAAATATAATAATAATAATAATAATAAAAATACAAATAAATAAAAATGAAGAAAATAAAATACATAAATTATGAAGATACATATACATATACACACACATATACATATATATATATATATATATATATATATATATATATATATATATATATATAATAAAATATAATAAAAATAGTGGAAAACAAAAAAGAAAGAAAATACAAATAAAGCAATATATATATATATGTGTGTGTGTGTGTGTGTATATAGATGTATCTTCATAATTTATTTTAATTTTTTTATTTAATTTATCTATAATTCTATTTTATATATATAAGTATAAGTAAAATATAATATAAGTAAAATATATTGAATTAAGTTAAAGTAGAAAGTAGAAAAAAATGTATTATATGATAATAAAATATAATGTAATTAGTGCTGTTAAACGATTGATCGCGATTAACCGCATCCAAAATAAACGTTTTTGTTTACATAATGTATGTGTGCCGTGTATATTTATTATGTATATATAAATACACACACATGTATATATATTCCAGAAAAAATAGGCTATTTCTATATATTAAATATATTTATTTAAAATATAAATTATATGAATACAAATATATACATGTAAATACATGTAAATAGTTTCAAAATATATATTGTATGTGTGTGTATTTATATATACATAACACACACAGTACACAGTAAACACACATATTATGCAAACAAAAACTTTTATTTTGGATGCAATTAATTGTGATTAATTGTTTGATCTCACTAAATAATATAATATAATATAATATAATATAATATAATATAATATAATATAATATAATATAATACATTTATTTACTTCTAATTTTACTTAAACGGATGTTCAAATTTGACTGTCACCCTAACTGAGATTCTCGCTGATTTTGTGCCAGATAAATATTCTCTGAAATTACATGTAGTGATTACTGATGTAGTTTTCTATTATATTCTTTAAGAATAAGAATAAATAAAAAATAATTTATATAGACACTTAAGTGATTTTTATTGATCAAGGATACAATTAAAATAGTTGTGTTCATGTCTGATATACTGATATCAATTGTTAGTTTGTCAAATATGGATCACAGCACTGGTCTAAAGCCACAAATTAACAATTACATGAAAATAAAATGTTATGTGAGCCATCTGGATGTCATTGCTGAGTGTAAAGAAAACGGTGGAGATTTACACACAGCAGCAGAGGAAAACAGAAGTCGCCTGCCAGAAGCAATCTCCAAACCTTTTCCATCTTTTAATGCAGGGTTCTATTCCTCCACAGAAACTGGACCCCAAAAGCTATTTTACTGGCTGAAAGAACCTATTCAGTATCTCATTAGAAAGACTACAGGACTGCGATAGGTATGTTACCATTCAAAAGTTTGGGAACAGCAAGATTTCTTACTTTTTTTCAAATTAAAGTGACCTGGGTTCACTTTGGCTAGGTCTTTCCAATCTCATGAAGTGGCTTTGAAGTGTGAATAAAAGTGAGTTTGACTGAGTCTGTAACAAATGGGCTTACAGTTCAAAGCTAAGAGCATGTGTACCTATGGGTGTCAGACTCAGTGACGAATGTACATACAAAATTCTGCCTAAAAATAAAGTTGGATCGTTTCCAAACACTCATTCACACACTACACAACAACCGATAACAGCAACCTAAGAGACTATTTGTTTGGACACAAATCACCAGAAGAATCTCGCAGAAACCGTGAACTTGCCTGAACCATTTTTGGATTTTCATGCTTTAAGATTTCCTGCAAAGATGCTTGCTAAGATGAACTATAACAACATTCCAGCTGGTGATTGACCAGTATATCATTAAGGCTGATATTATTGACAAATATTTGACATTTTATTTATCGTTTGGCTGAGGACTGTCAGAAGCGGGACTTTTATTTTGACAGCACATGAGCGCAGACAAACAGGAATTGCCTTCATTAGTTTACTGTCTTTATTTAACAGACAACTGAAAGGCAAACAGTATATTATTAGCATATATAATATTTATATAGATATAATATTTACACTGTCAGCAGTCATCAAATATGTGTTTTAAACAAGAAATATGGAGTTTAGTAAATACACATTCAAGTATTTGAATATCTAAAAAACATTTAATGCTACCAACATAGCAAACCGTCTATTTAACAGATTTGTTTTAGCAGGTTAAAATTGATCATCACACACTATGACAAGCATTCATTACAAAGTTTATTTTATGTATTTTCCATCAACTTCTTGATTTTTCAAAAACACTATAGTAAAATTAAAGAATCGACAAGTGGCCTTGTAAAGAATAAACTGTCTATTTCACAGTTTTATTTTTTTCAAATTATTAAGAAGTTAAATTTATTTTTTGATTCATTGAATTATTTAAGTTTTTTTTCTGTTTTTTGTACATATTTTATACTATCTTTAAATTAAATAGTGTGACATTATGTGGGCCTACATTGGCTTTATACCAGGTACCCTGCTATCAATAAAATCAGCATCTGCCAATAAAATCGGACAAATAAAAAATCTGGTCAGCCACTACTCACAGCATACAATTGTAAATATGCATGGAGACACCCACCGTAGCAGTTAGCCTGGGCCCGTGGAGCTGAGCGTAGAGTATGGCCTCCTCAACCTGACCTTTGATCCCCAGCAAAGCAAGTTCCAGGTTGTGAGCTCCGGCGACGATGTGCGTGAGATCCTGCAGTACGGTGACATACTGTCTCCAGGGGTTGTGGAGATCTGAGAGGCTGGCCAGGCACCCGTGCATGACGTTGAGGCAGTAGCCGCTGCACGCCCGGATCAGGGTGAGTCCACGGCAATGAGAGCAGTAATGCATGCGCACTAGAGCCCGAGTGCATTCCTTGGACAACTCCGCTGTCTCTGTAACATTCATTACTTTTAACCCCACCCCGAACGCCAGGCTTAGCACCCGGCCTGCCCGCAACGCGCTTGCAAGTGTATCTGCCATCGCCTTAGGGTGCGGCCCAAAGGGGTTAATATCCTGCCTTGTCATGCGGAGGCAGTCACCAAGCTGGTTTCCATTATAAGAGTCCTCTCCAATGCTCCCAGCCATGCCGGGATTGACAATACGAGTGTGGACTAATGGGAAGAGATTGTCGAAGAGACGATGGACAGCAGTTTCAACAGAGACATTGCCGGTGCCCTGAAGGAAGCGAGAAAGGTCAGTGAAGAGGCAGACGATGTGAGGGGAGATGGGCGACATGAGGGAAGAGTATGTGGTCTCGAACAGAGAGGTCAGGTGATTCTGAGAGAAGGTGATTAGAGACTGGAACGTATCTGAAAGAGAAGTTGAGATTTAAAAATATATATGTATATATAAAATGAAAATAAAGAAAACTCTTTGAATGAGAAGGTGTGTCCAAACTTTTGGTCTGTACTGTATATATATATATATATATATATATATATATATATAAGAAAAATCTGTAGCTTTAAAATAAAACACTACACACACACACACACACACACACACACACACACAGTCTTAATACAAAACACAAACATTGAGAAAATGAATTTTATTTGTCTAGCAGCTTTGAAAGTGTGCAATTTCTAAGCTACAAGCCATTGGTCAGACAACTGAAAAGCTCTGCCCCAAAGTCATGCTATTGGTTGAGCTTTTAAATTTTTGGTTTAAATCTGCAATGCAATGAAAGCAGCGAAAGATCATTTCTTCTGTATTGTGATGCACACCCGAGTGTAATGGGTTATCAGTGTTGGACCCAGGGACCTGGTTCTATGCATCAGTTGTTGATTGGATTTTGAGATGCTGGCATAACACTTAAAAGTGGAGGCAGATGAATACGATGCTGCCAAGGGCAGGGTTTAAGCAATTAAATGATTGGAGAAGTCCTGCATATGTCACTTTGATTAAACGTTATGAGGTAAAAAAAAGTAAAAAAAAAAAAAAAAAAAAAAAAAATGAAATGCATGCACAAATGAATTGCTCACAAGATGTATAACATGCATTTAGAAAAAAGAAAGGGTGAATTTTCATTTCATGATGACTTTAACCATCACAAGCGCTCCCCTATACAAAGATGATAATTTTCTCCATTTTTTCCGCTGAGCTTGACATTAATCAAGCTATAGAAAAATAGACAACCATAGAAGCCTCAATAAATAATTTTTAATAATGTCTCATGCACAGAAAAACAATGCAAGGGGAAGGCCTATGTGATAAATGTCAAAAAACATGGATGCCTGTACACTGAAAACAAATGACTATGTTCAAATCAGAATCTCCAAAACTAAACTAATTTAATTTCATATAATGAAAGTAAATGATGATCTTGGCCGTCGAGCAAGATTTTATTAAATGATGTCTTTAATTTTATTCTGTTACTCAAACAATGCTATCATTGCTTCAGAAGACTTGGAATATAGCACACAAACTGTATGGACTACTTTTATATGCCATTTTTGCTATTTCTCTGAAAAAGAGCAGTACGAACATCCTGAAGACTTTCTCTTCCACAAAGTCCATAAGGTCCATTTTCTATAAATGAAAGTTTAAAACTACATGAGGGTGAGTAAACAACCATTTTTATTTTTAGCAGAGCTATTACTTTAAACCCAGTCACAAAAAGTCTGTTTTACAGGATGGACAGATAAAAGAGAGAAAAGGAGTCAGTGCAGTATGCCTGTTGCTCTGTTCTGTGATTTTCCTGTCACCCCTCTCTCTCTCTCTCTCTCTCTCTCACACACACACACAAACACACACGTGCCTAAACTTGTGTTTGTGGTTTGTTAATGCAGGGCAGCCTGTCTATTCAGCTGCATGACCACACACACACACACACACACACACAAACACAGGCTGTACCAAGGGTACCGTTCTCTCTAAGGCCACTGATGTCAGACTGAAGGCATGTTAGGGAATGGAGGAACAGCGGCAACTGGACCGAAACTGAGACCAGTCAACACACATACAGACGTATAAACACAAAAACAGAAGCAGAGCTCTCCATTTCAGTCCAAAAGCTGTGGGGGCTTCCATCAATACCATTACAATGGACCAGGACAACAACTAAACTACCCCAATCACAACAGCTTTGTCTGAACATGCTGGCCCCATCAGGGGGCGTTCACACAGGATGTGTTTTTGCATTCTGTCTGCACTGCTTTTTAATTTTTGGTCTATGTACATGTGCGCCATACAGATCTCTTTATTGTTGCATCATGCTTTACAGTTTTAGAATCTTGTGGCATGAGTTTTACATTATGAAGATGCCATGGTAAAAAACTTTGTTACACATCAACTTAGGTTTTAAAACAATGGGCCAATCAGAAGAACCCAGAGGACTGACAAACATTTTAAGCATTTAAAATGTGTTTAAAATTACAACATTACAGGTAAAATGGGTCTCATTCCTTAACCATGTAAACACACACATACACAGACAGAGAGAGAAAACTGAAATATTCTTAAAATTTAAATCACACGTTTTCTTATAATAATAAATTTCAAAATGTAATTTATTCCAGATGGCAAAGCTACTTTTTCAATAGCCATTACTCCAGGTATCCTACAGAAATCATTCTATTATGCTGATTTGGAATATCAATAAATCAAGAAGCATTTCTTATTATTATCATTGATGAAAACATAGAATTTTTGTAACAATGTAAAAATCTTTACAGCTACTTTTTTTAATCTTTGCTATAAAAAAGACAATTTGTACTTACATGTTACTGTACAACAGTAATATGTAAAAAGTATGAAAAAGATAACATTATAGTGCTCACTGGTTTATGCAACTGGTTTGCTAAAACTGTGGAAGAACCACACTTTCTAGACCATAATGACATTCATTATTTTTCTCACCAAAACATTACAGAGAGGCCAATGATAGGGAGAAGAAACACGGAAAGGAATTTGTGAAATGTCATGGATTGAAACTTTTTTCCCCATATAAGCACTACAGCCTAGTGTGTCAAAGCACATGCAAACCTCAAGTATTGTAGAAGGAGAAAGTAAGGAATGGAAAGGCCACTTGCCATGTCCCGTTGTGTTAGTGTCTGCATATGAACCATAAATGTGCATGTGTGTGTGTGTGTGTGTGTGTGTGTGTGTGTGTGTGTGTGGCCATAAAGGCGAGAAGGTTGTAGTGAGAGCAGAAAACCACAAGCAGAATGTGCCAGTGTAAAGTTACAGCATTTCAGAGGGCAGCCTCGTGCCACGAACACTCCGTAAAATCACCAGAAGTGGCATAGAGGGAGACAAGCAAACGGAGAAAGAGACAGGGAGTTGAAAGAGGTGAATTTGTTTGGCTTTGAGGCCTCACGACACAGAAATTGGCCAAATCATTGCAGGCCATCTCTGCCAGCAAATTTCTGTAGAAGTTCTGTAGAGTTTTCTTTCATGTGTATACAAAAGTTAATATCTCTTGAGTGTTTGTGTACATCTGAAGATAAGCAGGATGCACAGTTCTGCGGTTTTCAGATGGAATTACACTAATTGCAAGAAAAGCACAAAAACATATTACAGATTCTTTTCTTTTGGTTTTCCCTAAAATTAAGACTCTGGGTATGTTCGGAATGCCACCATACTAATAATAATATTACAATATAAACCACATAGTATGAAAATTTCTGCAAGCACACAACATCCGGATAACCAAAAGAGTTAACACTGTTAACAAAAATATTGTTTGTAGAAAAAAAAAAAAAGTAGTGCACAATTCCATGGACAGATTAATCCCTGTCACTGGGCTCCAGAGAAAAGCAATGCTCTGTACGTTACTGGTTTGCGAGCTGGGCAACTGCAGTGTTGCAATGACACCATTGAGCCAAGATGGGGCAAGATTTACAGCCATGTAACTGGATGTTATATAGCCTCTTAAGAGGGTCTACAAAAGGCTTTTAGAGATATCTAAACCACTTAATGACCAAGACTAATTTCCTAAACGCAGAGCCTGCTTGCTAAGAGATTCAGTTTGCAGAGAAAACTGAACAAATGATAGTGTAAAGATAAGATATAAAATACTTTTAAGGATAGTTAAATGTTCCCTGGTGTCACGCACCCCACAGTGGTGGATGTTTTTCCAATAAGCATATAAAAATTATGAACTAATACATAATTTTTTACTAGATTCATATAAATTACATAAATAAATTACATGTTTGATCCTGTAAAACCTAATAACCAACAGTGACTCACTTTTGTCACGGCCAAGAGCTTACATACAAGGTCATGCTGCATTCCTCAGTGACCACGGTCATCATTAACAGCGTTCAGGAGTCCATCGTCTGTCGATCATCTTCCACCCCAGAAAGCCCTGTAATCCAGCCAGGGGCTTGTGTTTCATATGGGTCAGACGCAGATATGAGCTCATCACCTCTGTAGGGGGGCTATAAAATCCCATTTTAATTAGTGACAATACATATGTACATCGCGGTCCTCTGACTAAAACAGCTGTGATGACAGAACACATCAGATTACCAAATACAACTTCTGCACGAGAAGCTGAAGAACGGAGAGCTATGATGTTGAGAAACAGTTAAGAAGAAACAGAAAGACCAGATTATGTAACTGTTATTTAACAAGAGTTTAAAAATGCTCTGTAAACAAACGTATGCGAGTACAGAAGGTTAAATCAAAAGCACGTAATGCTAGACATTAGGCGACAAACTAGATGCAAGCACCTGTCCAGAACTGCTGCAGACACCCCACCCCCTCCCCTCAGCAGCGTCTTTGCTGTCAGACGGGAAACAGGAGGAGGGTGCAGAGGAACATTTCACCAATATCTCTCTCATTAAATGGCAATTAAAATGGCTTCCACATTATATGGAAAGTCACCAAAACAAACAATTCCTAAGATGCCAGATGCAGTGTGTGCACATGTGAAAACACAGAGCTCTCTGAAGGATTCAGTTAAAATCGAGTCAATCACTGTGCTGATCTAAGCTTCCCAATCATCATTCACTTCTGAATTGGTCTAGATTGAGCAAGAGTCTCTGCAGTCCAGCAACAATGTGGTGAATTGCTGTATAAAAGTAAATTGTTTCTGGAAAACTATGGATTTTAAATATTTGTGTTGCCAATAATTATTTGCATGTGTGTCCTTCGTCTTGAGAAAAAAAATCTTCAAGCTTGAAATGCAAATGCTACGTTTTTAAACCTATAACAGTCACATTTGACTGAAAAATGTATTGCCTTAGGCCAGAGATAGATTCAAAAATTAAAATCAAATTGATCAAAAGTTACTGTAAAGACTTTTACAATGTTACAAAACATTTCTATTTCAAATAAATGCTGTTCTTCTGAACTTTCTATTCATCAAAGTATAATAAATGCAGCAAACTAAAAATATTAAGCAGCACAATTGTTTCCAACATTGATAATAATAATAAATGTCTCTTGAGTGTCATATCAGCATATGTGACACTGAAGACTGGAGTGATGGCTGCTCAAAATTCTGCTTTGCAGTCACATGAATAAATCACCTTTTTAAAATATATTAAAATAGAAAACATTTTTATATTTTATATTGTAGTAATTTTTCTAAATTTTAATAAATGCAGCTTCTATGAGCATAATTAAAACTTTTGAACAGCAGTGTAATTATTATAATTTTTTTTATCAACTAATAGTTATTGAATTATGAATATATACATAAGATATTATGAGTATTGACTGACAATAATCCAAATATTTCACTTTGCTTAAACCCTGGGAAAAGTCTGGTCAGGTTTGGAGTACATATCAGATTGAACAGCTGGAAAAAGTAAAGGAGACAAAAAGAACATGAACTCAAAAGAGGGCAGAAACGCTAAAGTAATGAGGACTAATGATCCCTTAATTCCAAAATAAAAAAATGCTTGTCCCTTCCAACTGAACACTTTCTTCTAGTTCCAGCTGTGCAGACATCTCAAACATGTTCTGTGATGATTAGTGGCATGTCATTCTCATGAAAGGTTCACCATGCTGTAAGAAAGGAATCAAACCACCATCCATTTTCTGTCTCACCCTCCCAATATTAAAACAGCCTAATGATGTTGGAAGAGAAAAGGAGAGAGGGTGGAGAGTTTGAGCCATGATTGGGTTTGGGATTGTGTGTTCGGTTGTTACATTACATTATTCATTTAGCTGACGCTTTTATCCAAAGTGACTTACAATTGCTATATATGTCAGAGGTCGCACGCCTCTGGAGCAACTAGGGGTTAAGTGTCTTGCTCAGGGACACATTGGTGTCTCACAGTGGATTCGAAATCCGGGTCTCTCACACCAAAGGCATGTGTCTTATCCACTGTGCCATCAAAACCCAGGTTGTCTGTTTCAAGCTGAGATAATGAAGTTAATAATGAGACATGAGGCAGCTAGAAGCCAACGTAAAAGCCGTGTGAAAGCGGCTTCAATGACACTCCAGGGATAATACCACTCCCTTTCTTCTCAGATGCACCCTGGCCTACACACTACTCGTACTCCTATTTCCTGTCTTTATTTTCCTTTTAAACTCTTATTTAGTGGTATTTGTTAAAGGATGACTTCAGTCATATAAGTGGATAAGTTATATAAGTGGATAAACCAGCCATTTTATTGAATATGACAGCTTTTTCTGGTCCGAGGTGGTCTACTAGCTTTATCATGAGACTACACAATCAATCACCCAGACTTAAAGCGTTAGTTCACCCAAAAATGAAAAGTATGTCATTATTGACTCATGTCGTTTCAAACCCGTAAGACCTCCGTTCATCTTCAGAACACAGTTTAAGATATTTTAGATTTAGTCAGAGAGCTCTCAGTCCCTCCATTGAAACTGTGTGTACGGTATACTGTCCATGTCCAGAAAGGTAATAAAAACATCTTCAAAATAGTCCATGTGACATCAGAGGGTCAGTTAGAATTTTTTGAAGCATCGAAAATACATTTTGGTCCAAAAATAACAAAAATTCCGATTTTATTCAGCATTGTCTTCTCTTCCGGGTCTGTTGTGAGTGCGACGCTGCTGACGTGTTTTCTGGTGCGCCCAATAACAAAGATAACACGTCAGCAGCATCGTACGTCATCAGGGTCAATGCAGCGTCGTGAACGCACTCACAACAGTTATTAATGACATAATTTTCCTTTTCGGCTGAACTAACCCTTTAATTGTAGCATCAAAAAAAATTGTTTTTTAGAATAGGGTAGCCTTTTCTGGTTCCAGGTGGTCTACTACCTCTAACTAGCGTTACCATAATAGTCTACCAAGTTGATCAACCACCAAGACAAGACCAGCAAATGTCCATAAATAACAAGCTTAAAACAATCTGAAATCAATTACCAACTTAAACTAGTTTTTGAGTCATTTTCACTTCTATAGAAAGTTTAACTAATTGTTTTGTTTGCCCCACCTAATTGCTCTCTCACATCATCTGATGTTAGACATTTCCAAAGAAACTGCATTTTATTTTTCCTCACTTAAGTGCTCAGTGAGCCTCCTTTAGAGGAGAGCAGACAGTGGGTCACTTTAAATCTTATTCTAACCTTTGTTAAACAACAAAAGCGTTCATTCTGTCCTGTACGGCATGACAGCTGGTCAGCAGGGGCCGGATGGGATGTTTAGAATCCATCCATTCCACGGTTACCATGGGAATGACATTGCAGGTGCACTGCGTGTGAGGCTGAAACCACTGATTTGCTCAGAGGTATGGTATGAGCATCACTTCCTGTCCCAAGCCCACGGCTGATATCAGACATTGGGTTTGGATCAGTCTGTCAGTTCAGGCCAAACTGTCTCTCTCATTCTCAATCCTTTTCTTTTTCTCTTTAGGAGACACAAGTTGTGGTCCAGGGCCAGCTAAGGAAGTAACAAGGCAAGCTCAATTAGTCAACGGATAAATCTACCCTCTAAAAAGGCCAAATCATTCCTGGGAGGAGGATGTATGAGAGGAGGGGGATTCCTCTGAGACTTTAAGAGTCATGCGATTGTTGATGAAGACAAGGGAAAGACGAATAATAACAGAGAGAATGAAGGCCAGACAGAGTGAAAGACTGGAGGAAAATAAGCGAGTGAGAAGGAAAAAAAGTTTAAAATGATTGAGTTGTGGCCCTAGAACCAATTAATCTTATCTTCATATTAGTTAAAATCAACAGCACAGCACAATGTTAAATGCTAAAAACAAAGCATGTAAAATTAAACGAGCAAGTAAATAATGTTAATAATGTTTGCTGACAAAGAAACAAAACATTCTTCAGACTTACAGGAAATTGCTATTCAAGGTAATTACTTACCTTACTTGAAAGCGCCACTTAATTCAACACACATCGATTTTCATTCCTGAACCATGTAAACATCTGGGTTCTGCTCTCGTCTTGTCTCTCCTCATCTCTCCTCTCCTTTATCTAAATCCTTTATGCAACATACATCTGTTATTTTTTACCTCTTTTAAATCTTCGAGGGAAAATGGAGGACATACTGACAGAGAAACACCCACTCGTGCACTTACACAAGGGGAGAAAGAGAATTAGCCACACTGTCATTATGAACCCCAGTGAGGAAACGGAGAGGCCTGACTGCTGCTTCTGACTCTGCCTTCACTTCATTGTTTCCCTATCTTTGACTAAATATCATATACCATCAAACACTGAAATGACCTATCAAGTTCCATAAAATGTGCAGTTTAAAAGCAGATTACACTGTGTGAAACTTCACTTGTAATTTCCATAAGACAAATTAACCAAAAGTAAGTTAAACTATGTGAATTTCTTAAAAATGTTACTTGACTCATACTGCTAGATGTTAAATATATTTTTAAACAAAATTAAATAAAACAAGCAAAATAAATATATTGTTTAAAATAAGTACACAGTATGAAGTGCACAGCACACACACAACAGTTCTTTCTGGTTCTTGATTCTGTTTTTCTTAGAGCCTTTTCAAGGCGTGCGATATTCTAGTGATAACAGAACTCCAACCGTTTCACCATTTGTATCACAGCACTTGCAGTATTTCTCAGAGCGAGTGTCATGGCAGTGCAGTTGCAGGAATTTATGACAAAGAGTGGCCATTATGTGCATGTGACAACAATGTCACAAATTCTCACAAATGGGGTTTGTATTGGAGGGTTGCAAGAAAAAAATCCACTCCTCAAAAAAAAGGCCACATGTAGTCACGACTGAGCTTTGCTAAAACACACCTTGAAGATTCTGTGGCAGATGGAGTCAAGATGGCCTCAATGCCAAACAACATGTCTGGTGGAAATCCAATACAGCTCACCATCCAAATAACAGTTTTGCTACAATAAAGCATGGAGTTGATAAGATCCCGTTATGGGGGTGTTACACTGCAGCAGGGACTGGAGCACTTGTCAGGATAGAAGGAAAAATGGATGGGACAAAATTCTATCAAATGCTAGAGGAAAATCTGCTGCCCACTGCCAGATAGTTGTGAATGGGAATAAGGTTTACCTTCCAACATGACTATGGCCAAAAGTACAAAGCAAAACTGTGTGGTTGAAGGAGAAAAAGGTGAATTTCCTTGCATGGCCTAGTCAGAGCCCAGACTTAAACCCCACTGAAAATCTGTGGAATGACTTGAAGTCTGCTGTCCACAAACACTCACCATCAAATTTAACTGAACTTGAGCAGTTCTACAAGTCTTGATGTGCAGAGATAGTAGAGACAGATACATATCCCAGCAGACTTAAGGCTGTAACTAAAGCAAAAGGAGGTTCACCAAAATACTTACACAAGGGGGTGATCCTTTTTCAAAATCACTGAGTCAGGTTTTTCTTTTTTTTCCTCACATTGATGTTATCTTTCACTTGGATGTTATAAGCTGCACTGAGTAAATACGGTTGGATAAAAGAAAAAAAATAACAATCTTCATTTCACACAGCAAAGCTACAAAATGTGATTATTTTATAAGGGGGTGATTCTTTACCTATACTGTGTATATACACACACACACACACACACACACACACACACAGCTAGACAGACAGATTGATTAATACTCAGACAGAAAGACAGACAGACAGATTGATTTAATTCAAGGCGGTAGGGGACACAAACATTCCAAACAAAGCCTTTGTCTATTAAACTCATTTTCTCACTGACTGCGACTCAACATCCCCTTTCCAATGTTTCTTTAATCCTGTGATTCCTTTCCTAGTCTGAGATGATCACAGAGAGCACAAACTATCCTTAAAACCTTTATTAATATACAATAAACACACCCACTCTCACAATGAAGCTAGGTGATAATAATAAAATGTCTACTGAACTTCCTGAGAGAAACCACGCAAATGAGAAAAGACATATTCACACACACACAGAGCAAACCGAAACCAAAACAAACACACATGCCTTCTAACTATATTCTTATGTTAATGATGGAAAACCTCAAATCATCATTCGAATTAAGTTTTACATAAAGTCTGTAATCAGATATGATTTGGGGAAGTCGTGGCCTAATGGTTAGAGAGTTGGACTCGCAATCGAAAGGTTGTGAGTTCCAGTCTCGGGCTGGCAGGAATTGTAGGTGGGGGAGTGCATGTACAGTGCTCTCTCCACCCTCAATACCACGACTAAGATGCCCTTGAGCAAGGCATTGAACACCCAACTGCTCCCTGGGCGCCGCAGCATAAATGGCTGCCCACTGCTCCTGGTGTGTGTTCACAGTGTGTGTGTGTGTGTTCACTGCTCTGTGTGTGTGTGCACTTCGGATGGGTTAAATGCAGAGCAAGAATTCTGAATATGGGTCACCATACTTGGCTGAATGTCACGTCACTTTCACGATGTCTGTACATCACAGGGTAATTATTTATCCATGATGGTGACGGTAAAACAGACGCTCAACTCTCACGGTTGCTTGTATTGTCTACAAATATGTTGAATATTTTATACTCTCTTCTTAAAGAGATATTTCACCCAAAAATTAAAACGCTGTCATCTACTCACCGATTCATTTACCCCCCCCCCTCCCCCCACCCACCAAAAAAAAAAATACTAAGACATTTTTACGTCTCAGAGCCACTCAGTTCACAGGAAATGCAAAATCTACTATAAATTTGACACGCATGCACTTTATTTTTCACATTCGCAGTGTGACGAGTGGGGCGGGGCCGAGGGACATGGGAGCGAGGCCGGTGGAGTGATTGGAGATGAGCTACACCTGTTCGACCCGCCGGTCTCGAGGCCCATGGAGGAGATGGAAGGATATAAAACTGGAGCGACGACAGTGAAGGACGAGAGAGGACCAGGCCTGGGCTTTTAGTTGTGTTTTGGTTTTTATTTGCACGAAGATCCCTCGCTGTGGTGAATCCGCGGTGCCAACGAGCAGGCGAGGAGTGTGCCGCCATGGACGCTCGAGGCGGTGTCGCTCCTCCTTCCATCTCCTTTTCTCTCGCCTCGTCTGTCTTACCCCCAGGTTCCCGCAGGTCCCCGTGAACGGCCCCCCCCCGGAGGGAGGGGGGAGTAGAGCGCAGTCTCGGGAGTACCCCCAGGCCTGCGAGGGGCGATGGGGGTATGTGACGAGTGGGGCGGGGCCGAGGGACATGGGAGCGAGGCCGGTGGAGTGATTGGAGATGAGCTACACCTGTTCGACCCGCCGGTCTCGAGGCCCATGGAGGAGATGGAAGGATATAAAACTGGAGCGACGACAGTGAAGGACGAGAGAGGACCAGGCCTGGGCTTTTAGTTGTGTTTTGGTTTTTATTTGCGCGCACCAGTCGTCCGTGAGGGGCTGGTGCGCTGTTTTGTGTTTATTTTGCTTTATTAAAATGTTGTTTTGATTGTCCGCCGGTTCCCGCCTCCTTCTTCCGGATGAATACAAAGGTTTATTCATTACACGCAGTTATAGCAAGTTTATAGCATTTCACTAGATTTGTGGTGAGATACATTTGTAAACTTGTTGCCACCAAACATAAAGGTTTTCATGCAGTTTTCTGCCAGAAGTTTGAGGGTTTAACTCTTGAAAGTTAAGATATTAAGACACAAGTACTGTATTTTAACTAGGCTACTATAGCATAAACTAAAGTACAAACCCAATTCCCAAAAAGTTGGGACACTGTACAAATTGTGAATAAAAACAGAATGCAATGATGTGGAAGTTTGAAATTTCTATATTTTTATCAGAATACAACATAGATGACATATCAAATGTTTAAACTGAGAAAACGTATAATTTTAAGGGAAATATAAGTTGATTTTAAATTTCATAGCATCAACACATCTCAAAAAAGTTGGGACAAGGCCATGTTTACCACTGTGTGGCATTCCCTCTTCTTTTTATAACATTCTGCAAACATCTGGGGACAGAGGAGACAAGTTGCTCAGGTTTAGGAATAAGAATGTTGTCCCATTCTTGTCTAATACAGGCTTCTAGTTGCTCAACTGTCTTAGGTCTTCTTTGTCCCATCTTCCTCTTTATGATGATGCGCAAAATGTTTTCTATGGGAAAGATCTGGACTGCAGGCTGGCCATTTCAGTACCCGGATCATGTTTAGATATGGCTTCTTTTTTGACCTATAGAGTTTTAGCCACCAACGGTGAATGGCACGGTGGATTGTGTTCACAGACAATGTTTTCTGGAAGTATTCCTGAGCCCATGTTGTGATTTCCATTACAGTAGCATTCCCATATGTGATGCAGTGCCGTCTAAGGGACTGAAGATCACGGGCATCCAGGATGGTTTTCCGGCCTTGACCCTTACACACCGAGATTGTTCCAGATTCTCTGAATCTTTGGATGATATTATGCACTGTAAATGATGATAACTTCAAACTCTTTGCAATTTTTCTCTGAGAAACTCCTTTCTGAAATTGCTCCACTATTTTTTGCCACATTGGGGGAATTGGTGATCCTCTGCCCATCTTGACTTCTGAGAGACACTGCCACTCTGAGAGGCTCTTTTTATACCCAATCATGTTGCCTATTGACCTAATAAGTTGCAAATGGGTCCTTCAGCTGTTCCTTATATGTACATTTAACTTTTCCGGGCTCTTATTGCTACCTGTGCCAACTTTTTTGGAATGTGTAGCTCTCGTGAAATCCAAAATGAGCCAATTTTTGGCATGACATTTCAAAATGTCTCACTTTCAACATTTGATATGTTATTTATATTTTATTGTGAATTTGTAAACTATTCCATTCCTTTTTTACTCGCAATTTGTACAGTGTCCCAACTTGTTTGGAATCGGGTTTGCAATTTACACCCAATTCAATTGTAAATACTTATTAATATATATTTTTTTTACAGTACAGTTGTATTTAATACTTATGTCCCAGAGGTAATAATTTTCATTTTATGATAAATAACTATTAAAATAGTTATGTGTGTTATATAATTGTACACACACAGAGTATATATATATATGTGTGTGTGTGTGTGTGTGTGTGTGTGTGTGTTTCCCAAATAGTTTGGCTATTTTTTAAGAGATTTAAGTGCACCTTAATGTCCCTGTGGAATAACATTTTTTGGAATATCTTTATTTTTCAAGGTATTCCATTGAAGTTCCAGTATCTTGAAACTCCAGTAAATTGACAACACTACTAGTAAAGTTTGTTTATTGAAGCATGCAAGAATGTACGGATTTCCCATCGTATTGGACCTTATTAATCAGGATTAGGCAAGAGCACTCATTCAAAATATTTCTAAATGTCCTAAATTTGTTTGTACTAATATTCACTATATATTAGGCACAACCAATCAACCTCACTAAACTCAAGAACAATGGTTGAGAATCTATAAATCACTACAAAGACTATAGATTCAAAAAACACACACACACACCAGCAGCAGCCGTAAAAGGCAATCAGGCTCTATTGTTTAAACATTCCTGATTACTGCATGTGAACTGTCGACGTGAAACATTCTGCGCATATCTCCACATCTGAGACACAAACATTAGAAGCACTTTACTGGAATGCAATGAACAATCAGCGTTGTCTTGTGAATGCCTCAAGAAAACATTCTGGAAAAGACAAAGGCATGATTTGACCTATAGCATAACCGAAAACTATGCATGCGGTTTGGACCCTGTTTGTGAGATGCAGTATGTGTGGCAATATGTGTCCATGTCTGTGGCCGCAGATCATGTTAAAATGACTGTATCGTGAGCGCAGGACTGAAATGGTGTATGTGAGAGCTCATTCATTCAAACCAAGGCTTGATACTCATGAATGAACTGACAGAAGTCCTTAATAAAAACCAGGGCTCTCTGCCAAAACACACACACATACAGAAGGCTGCATACAACTGAGATTCTTTAAAGCTCCACTGCCGATTATGGTTTGGCCACTGGGTTTGCCACTCATGAGAGTCTGGGCAAGTACTCTAAATTCCCCTTCCAGTGAAGTAATGCAGTAAAACCCAACCAAACCTCATATAACTAGACTTCATAGAACAGAATCTAACATAATTAAGACTAAATGCTTCTGAATGTTTGCAGCTACTTCATACTTTCCTTAAAAAACACATCTGGGGCTTTAATCAAGACGATGAGAAGATGCTTCCTGTTCAAGGGCAACTAGCGCCAAAGATGAAACGAAAGATAAAGCAGCTCTACCAATCAGACGATGCCAAAACACATTGAAGAAAAAAAAACACTATGTCATTTATAACAATTAAACAAGTCAAACTACAAGCAACAAAGACAGATACATAGAAACAGCCAAGCCGTGCCAGTGGCGGCATTCTGTCAAAATTGTGTTACATTGATTGATTTTCAAAATGAAATGTCCCATAAGTGGTGATGAAAGCATTAGAAGCAGATGAACGTTAATGTAGTTTTATTATCATTGACTCTAAACGTGGCCAATATGCATATACTCAAGTGATCATGCCATTTTAGTTTGCTTCAAGTTTTTGCTCTCTTTTATCATGACTGAGACAAGTGCAATGCTGTACCAGGTAAGTTCCGGAGCAACTGCGTTAGAAAAAAAGCCAAAGCAAATTTCAAAATGTATTAGTTTACAAATCGTGCATGTTAAAAGGTTATAATCATGGAGAAATAAGTCTTAATTAGCAAATAATCTGCCCCATAATCAGAATTTGATTGAAAATGAATATAAGTAGTTACTACTACTAGTGGTAATTTCAGCTGGAAACTGTAATGAATTGTTTGTATGGGTACATTTTTGGAGTTCTATAAAAATTACTGGCAGAAGCAGTCTTTCCAATGAGCTTACGTTGCTTTATCCGTATAAACTCATCCCTTTATCCATCAGTCCATTCCTCTATCCATCCATTTCACTTATCTTAACCATTCATCCCTCATCCATGCATGTATCCGTGTACCCTGGAAGGCGGCAGCATGCTCAGAAATTAGATATTTCAGCTCAAAGCTGTATGATCTGATGTTCTGGGTGGTGTCTCTCAAGACCGCTGCTCTGTAGCTCTCTTCCATTCTTCGCGTACAGCATGACGGCCCAGCATGCTTGCATATTGACAGGTCCACATCTACAATAAGAGAGAAAAAAAGCATTTGTTAGACAGAAGTTGAACAAATAACATCAAGGACACAATTAAACCAAATTAACCTGCACCAGTATCACCATTCACATGCATTCAGGCAACTATACATTCAACGGTTGAGTGTTACTGAGGCTCAGCCTCCTACACTGCAGAGATCAGGGGGGTCAAGAAGATAGCATAATGAAACCTGATCCTCAGAAAGCTCCTGCACTCTCTTCATAGCTGCAACTCAATTATCCAGGATACACCAGGTGCTTTGGGTACCCAAAGACTGAAGTCAGTTCAAGCTGCATTGAACCCCATGCCCTCACCAGCCGAGGCCTTGTGTGGGCATGTGAACTTTGTATGATCAATATCCCTACTCTCAAAATACCTTGTATTTCCAATAGTCTGAGTTAACTACAGTATGTACATAAATACAAACACAAGCATCTTCTAAATAACACTGCATGCTATAAAGCTGTATTTTAACACACAAGTGAAATAATGGTATGTGAATCTCCCACTGAAAATATTCCAAACCGGCTTCCAAGCAAACTTTCTGAAATGGGAAAGACACTTAATGGTGCATTCTGAAATATTCCAATTCATTGTGTCACTCATTATTCACAACAATATAAAAATTATGTGAAATATTCACTGACGGTTTCCATAGCTAATTCAATTATATTTAAGGTTTAAAAAGCTGTCGCTTAGATTTTTGCTGGTGGGAAAATGTTATTATAGTCATTTTTAACTGTTAAAACAAAAAGTTTTACACTGTGTTTGGATACATGCTGCGCTCCTTCTGAACATAGGCTGATTGGTAATGTGATTGGTACATTTTAACAAAAATAAATACATTAATTAATTAATTAAAAACACCACCTGTACACACAGTTCACTGCAGTTTCCGGCTATAATTACACACCAACAACTTTTACTCCTTCTAACACAAATTTTGATTACAGGGGCAGAATGTCAATTAAATATTCTTACACAGTTCCTTGCACAACTATGTCATGACCTCACAATGCTTTTACCATAGTGCATTTGCAAACTAAATTTGATGTTAGCATCACATAGCCATCTTCCATAGTAGTATGCTTTTCTGAAATGGTAAACTTGCTCATGAGCTCACCTAGTACAGCACTCTAGCACGAGTTCAGTGGAAAACAAATCTTAAGAAAACAGTAAAAAGACTTATACAAGCAAGGTAGAATGACGTGGTTGCTTCAAGAAAAGCATGTTTAACTCAGTTGTTAGTGTAAGTGGTATATATTCAAACACAACACCGCAATAAGATTTTAGTGCCACTCACAGGATATTTTATTTCAAGTCTGCTGTAATACATACTACAATCAACGTATGAAATTCAGGTTCAACTGTTTCTGACAAAAATAAAAATGTAAAAAAAAAAAAACTGAATACAATTAAAAAAATAAAAAATAAAAAAAATACTGTGTACTGTGATAAGCTAACGGATGTTTGTTATAGCACTTGCATATCACTGCTATCTTATTGATTTTGATTTCTTCTATTATCCTCATTTGTAAGTCACTCTGGATAAAAGTGTCTGCTAAATGACTAAATGTAATGTAAATGTATATAATTTTATGTACAAATATTTAGATTTTTAATTAACTGTTAGATTTAGTACAATGACAATGTTAAAGTCAACTATGCAAACAATTATAGTACCACTTTTAATATTTTTATACTCACATGTTATAAATTGCTTTTATACAAGCAAATATATACACGTAGCTGCCTTTTTATTTTAGGAAAAGGGGAACAGTCCTTAACATCAAAACGTTTGAAAATCCCTTGCTCAGAAGACTATCTGAAACTATCTCTTGCATCATTCCTTCTTCAAGTCTTAATTAAGACACAATGGAATGAATTCAGCCCCTGGCAAGTGAATTAGGACCCCAGCAGGTGTCTGTGGTTCTGCCCGAGTAGACACTTCCTTATTCTTCCTCTTGTCTGGAGTTCAAACTTAGCCAACCTGATCCCATAAACATTCTCGGGTGACAAAAAGGATTAATGTGATTGGTCGGATTAAGTCTTTATTCAGTTTGCATTTGCAATATCACAATGACCACCAGTAACCCTGGGGCCATGCTCAAAATTCCCACTATACAGGTCAACCAGAATGAAATGTCCAGAACCCAAACACGACATCCTCAGTGAGGACTGAATATGTTATGGATAATTTAGGTTAGGACTTAAGGAATTTCCTAATGCTTGAAGTGCAGAAGCAACTTTATGGGAAAATAAAGTCATTAAAGTAGATGGCAGCCCAACTGGATTTAACCTCTGGCTCTCCCGAGGTTCTTCTCAGGAAGCTTTCGGTGCTTTGAAGTGCTGGCATATGCTGGATCCAGCAGAATATTTACCCACAACTGAGGTGCTGTTTTTGGGAGGGACCATGTTGAAAGAAAACGTCTCTCAAAAGGCCTGGGCAACACACCTGCATTTCTCAAAGCCACATGCATGCTGCTCCAGTGTTTGGCTGGCATTAGCACCCACAGTAAGAGAGTGAAAAGCTGATGCCTAGGAAAAGATGGTGGATTGGGATGAAATCAGAAGGAAATACAGGAAGTGAGGAACCTCAAAGAGATTTGAAGGCACTAATACAGAACTTCAAGTTAAGTTGAAGTCAAATCTATGGTGAAGCCAAACAGGATCTTCGATAACCACAAAATGCATTGGTCAAACTGACCACTTGGGTCAACGCACAAGGCATAAGGCCTTCAGTTTTGGACACACAAATCCCTCCAAATCACTACAATGTGAATAATTTAGAGCACAAATGCAAACACATCTCAAATATACACCAGTTCCTAGAACTCCAAACTTGGGTCAAAACAGCAGGAATAGCCTTACCTGACCTCAGCAGTTCAAACATGACAGATATATTCCAACCTTGACCTGGCTCTTAAAACATACCAGGAATTCTTGTATCAGACTCAAAAGACTGAGCAACCACAGGCACATGGGTGCTAAAGTCTGAGAATATCTTTAATATGTACTTTTATTCATTTCTGCATGAAATATTGAATATTTTCTAAAACATTAAATAGCAATAAATAAAATACAAAATATAAATTTGTGGAGGCAGAGGCGTGGTTTAGCGAAGTCTGCAGCGGGAGAGAGAATTGGGAGACGAATGGTGAGTGAGCGGGTTGAACGGAAATAATCAACACCTGTCTCTTGTTTCAGTAATTGGCGTGGAGAGAGTATTTAACGCCAGGAGAAGCAGGTGTAGAGAGAGAGAGAGCAACTGCTGACGCGCTGTGATCTGAACCTGCACATACCGGAGTGCCGGAACCCCTTCCCTCTCTTCTCCCCCCCCTCCCCCCCTTCTCTCTCTCGCCCTGTCCCTCTCCCTAGGTTCCTGCCACCCGGCCCTCCTCGAGTCCCGCCCCGGGGGTGGGGCGGGTCTGACCAGAAGTCCTTCGCGGGTTCCAGAGCCCCGCCCAGGGGAGCGGGACTGATGACCGCTGGAGGGGACAGCTCCTCCATTTCTCCGCTCTCTCCACGCCAATCGTTCAGCCCACTCCCTGTCGCTGGGGCAGGGGGAAGGTCTGGGCTGGCCTGCTGGCGTTGCGGGGATCGGGACCATTTTGTGGACAGGTGTCCAATGATGGACGTGGGGACAATGATCCAGATCCCGGACGCCCCGCAGGTCACCCCCGGTCAGGCCGGCGAATACCAAATACCTGTTGAGTATCAATGGGGGTATTTATCCGCCCTTGGTGGATTCAGGATGTAACCAAACCTTGTTCCATCAAAGCCTGATTCAACCGGGGGCATTGGATACAAGCCGCGTGGTTAAGGTGCGGTGTGTGCACAGGGATATAAGGGAATACCCAGTAAGGCCTGTCGTCATCCAATTTCGGGGTCAAAAGCATAGCGTTGAGGTGGCAGTTAGTCCGCACCTCCGGCATCCGATAATTTTGGGTACAAATTTGCCTGCCTTCGGGGATCTATTGGGGTCGTTATGCGCGGATGCCTTTTGGGGAAATAAGGCATGGTTCGGGGGCGCGCAGGTGCAGGTGGGAGAAACTGAGCCGGGACCGCCGAGTCCTGCTTCAGGGGAAACGCGTGGAATTGAGAGGTGGGGTCTCTCGGAGAGCGATGATTTTCCCCTGGAGCAGTCTCGAGACGAGTCATTGAAACATGCGTTCCAGCAGGTCCGTACCATCGATGGCCAGCGTCTCCATCCTCCCCAACCACTCACTTACCCGTATTTTGCCATTTTAAAAGACTGGTTGTATCGAGTGACCCAAGATGCTCAGACAAAAGACGATACAACCCAGTTGTTAGTTCCTAGGAGCCGCAGGGAAATGCTTTTCCAGGCGTCTCATTCTAATCCAATGGCGGGCCACTTGGGTCAGGCTGCCACTCTAAATCGCCTCATGACCCGATTTTTTTGGCCGGGCATTCACGAGAATGTGCGCAGGTGGTGCGCGTCTTGCCCTGAATGCCAGTTGGTAAACCCACTGGCCACCCCAAAAGCACCTTTGCGCCCTCTTCCGTTAATGCAGGTCCCCTTCGAGAGAATTGGTATGGACCTCATCGGGCCATTAGAGCGATCGGCACGGGGACATCGCTTTGCATTAGTCATAGTCGATTATGCAACATGATATCCTGAAGCAGTGGCCCTCCGCAGCATTTCCGCTAAGAGTGTTGAGGACGCCCTGTTTCGTTTAATCTCCCGGGTGGGGGTTCCGAAAGAAATCCTCACCGATCAAGGCACGGCGTTTATGTCACGAACGTTACGCGAGCTTTACGAATTGTTGGGCATTAAATCGATTCAGACCAGCATCTATCACCCACAGACTGACGGCCTGGTCGAACGCTTAAATCAATGGTTCGTAAGTTTGTCCGGGAAGACGCCAAAAATTGGGATAGGGGGTTAGAGCCCCTGTTGTTCGCCGTGCGAGAGATCCCACAAGCCTCCACAGGGTTTTCCCCCTTCGAGCTTCTCTACGGACGACAGCCCCGCGGGGTGCTGGATGACCTGAGGGAAACTTGGGAGGAGGGACCGTCTCAAAGCAAAAATGAAATTCAATATTTCCTGGACTTGAGAACAAAACTCCACACTTTGGGGCGGCTGTCAAGGGAGAATTTGTTACAAGCCCAGGACAAACAGAGCCGGCTATACCACAGGGGCGCTAAGCTAGGTTATACGGTCGGATAGTAACGGGGCATATCAGATATACCACCTCAATCTCCTTAAAAAGTGGAAGGAGGTGGAGCCAGTTATGTTGGTGACGGTGATTAGTGGAGAGGACGATCTCGGGCCCGAGGTGAGAGTCAAAACGCAATCCCTCACCCTGGCCCCTGGGGGAGATCACCTCTCGCCGTCCCAGCTCACTGACGTCACAAGATTGCAGGCTGAATTTGCCGACGTGTTCTCGCCCCTACCCGGCTGTACAAACCTAATTCAGCACCATATCGAGACAGAGCCGGGCGTGGTAGTTCGCAGCCAGCCGTATCGCTTGCCTGAGCATAAGAAAAAGGTAGTTCAGGCTGAATTAGGCACAATGCTTGAAATGGGAGTAATAGAAGAGTCCAACAGTAACTGGGCGAGCCCGATAGTTTTGGTTCCAAAGCCGGACGGCTTTGTCGAAATTCGATGCGTATCTAATGCTGCGGGTTGACGAGTTACTTGATCGGCTCGGCACGGCTCGCTTTTATTCGACATTGGACCTAACGAAGGGATATTGGCAGATGCCCTTGTCTCCATTATCCAAAGAAAAGACAGCTTTCACAACGCCGTTTGGTTTACACCAATTCATTACCCTTCCGTTCGGGCTGTTCGGGGCTCCGGCCAACTTCCAGCGGCTCATGGACAAGATCCTGCGACCATCATGCTGTCTATGCCGCTGCCTATTTGGACGACATCATTATATTTAGCAATGATTGGCAGCGGCATATGCAGCATTTGAGGGCGGTCTTGAAGTCACTGAGGGGGGCTGGACTCACGGCCAACCCGAAGAAGTGTGCGGTTGGGCGGGTGGAAGTAAGGTATCTGGGCTTCCACTTGGGACATGGACAGGTGCGTCCCCAAATTGGTAAGACAGCCGCAGTTGCGACCTGTCCGCGTCCCAAGACCAAAAAGGAGGTAAGACAGTTCTTGGGTCTGGCGAGATATTATAGACGGTTTGTGCCTAATTATTCGGACCTCACCAGCCCCTTGACTGATCTTACTGAAAAGGAGGCGCCTGATACAGTCCAGTGGACGGAGCCGTGTCAGCAGGCCTTTACCCAAGTGAAGGCTGCCCTATGTGGCGGGCCGTTGTTACACGCTCCTAATTTTTCTCTCCCTTTTCTGTTGCAGACAGACGCGTCGGACAGGGGGCTGGGGGCAGTCCTGTCTTAGGAGATGGAGGGAGAGGAACGGCCGGTGCTGTACATTAGTTGTAAGCTCTCTAAGAGAGAGACTAAGTACAGCACCATTGAAAAAGAGTGCCTGGCCATCAGTTGGGCCATCCTCACCCTCCGCTACTATCTCCTGGGACGGGAGATCACCCTCTGTTCGAACAGTGAGTGAGCGGGCTGAACGGAAATAATCAACACCTGTCTCTTGTTTCAGTAATTGGCGTGGAGAGAGTATTTAACGCCAGGAGAAGCAGGTGTAGAGAGAGAGAGAGCAACTGCTGACGCGCTATGATCTGAACCTGCGCATACTGGAGTGCCGTCTGAGTTTCTGTCGACCTTTATGTTTATTTTATGATTGGTATTATTAAAACTGTCAGCAGTAAAGCCGACCCCTCGTCCTCTTCCTTTCAACCTCTGAACTCTTCTACAAAAATCAATAAAATATAATTTATTAACTCTTTCCCCACCATTGATGTTATGAGACGTTGTTTATGCGACAACGCTTCCCCACCATTGATGGAAATTTCTGGGTTTCACTGTTATAGAGTAGGGGGTGATTTTACGCATCTTCTGAAAGAGTACTGAACATCTGGATCAAACACAGGAGAATAAGCAGATGCAATAAAGCAATCATTAAACATTTAAACAACTTGTATATCAAAACTGACTAACATAACCGAATTAAATGATGACCGAGGAAGTGGTAAAGGACTGTACAAGCTTTGGGGGTGTTGATGAAAGCGATCTACTCTGTCAGTTTTGATCATCATTCTGAATCCGATCCCGATGCAGTCTTTGGCAAAAACACAATTTCTCAACCTCTTAAAAAAATTGCTATTTTATGAAACTTAAATGAAAAAAGAATGTGCAAAGCTAGAATAAAACAGGTTTTTTTGTTTAATAGCTGAGGCTCTGTTCTTTCTTTTGTCAACAGAATATTCTGGGGGCCATGAAAGTTTTGTGAAAATGATCAAATATGCTGGTGGTGGCTGACAACATTTAAAAAATTTTTTTTAAAGAAAACGTTGGTGAGGAAAGGGTTAAATGTTGTGAAATCAGCAAGCTGGAAATTATATAGTCACAATGTAACTTTGAAGAAAACATATTCATGCAAATCAAAACATTACCGAATGGTGTGTCGTTTCCAACATTTTTTTATTCATGCTTTCAAGACAATCACAGCTTATTTCAGAAATGTTTCCAAAACCTCATCTATTTTAGACAAATAGAAATCATGACCTGTCATTTCTGGCAACAATATAGTACACAAGACATAAAAAAAAAAAACATTTCAAACATTTTAGTTGGCAAAACCTACATAGTAAATGTAACTTTTCTATTTGCAGAGCAGTACTGGCATAAAACGGTCTCTTATGGTTGAGCCGTATTGCATAAGTGCTTTCTCAATGGTGCAGTGGATGCTAAAGGATGTTGCCTTAGGGTTTGAACTTACAAGCTCTCAGTTAAAGGCTCACAACAGTTAACACGAAGTCCAAACCACCCAGAAGTATGTTTCTGAGAAATATACCTCCATGTAGTTTTAAATAACAGTAACATTTGTAAGCTATACCTGGCTTCTGTGGAAAAGTAAGGGGATATATCAAATCTCTATGAACTAAAGTGGATCCTAATTTGGGCTCTCCATCGTAGTACTCTGCAAAGCTGTAGATGAGAGAGAAATGAAGAATATTCTAACAGCACCTCCAAGTGTACGATAGCATCAGGAAGATCAGGGGAGACTGAAATCAGTTCTTCCTGGGACTCAAAACAGAACTAGACAGACTGAACTGGTACTGTAAATGAGGGACTTTCTAGAAAAAATTGCCCAACTACTGGCTGAATGTCTGGCATTGCTACACCTACAGTAAAACCAAAAAACATGAACAAAAAAAGGTAAAGCTGTATAAGGCAAGACTCGGGTATAAGATGTATCTGAAACAACTTAAGGACAATGGCCATGGTTCAGCTAAAATTTTTATTCACTACAATGCACAATATTCCCGATACAAAAACCAGTATGCTTTGGCATTAATTCACAGGGTTCTGATTGCACGAAAATGGTGTTTTGATGAAGGCAGAGAGACTAATAGGAGGGTCTGCAGGTGTTGAAGTCTGAAGAGGAGTAGTAAATATGCAGTCGTTTCATTTTTTTCTCATGCCAGAGACTGAATATGAATGCACAGGTTGTCCTACACCTTTCCTCACAGAACAGCATGTACCTTAAGAGATCCCATCAAAAAAGCATTTGATTTTCCACACAAGCATTTAAAAATAAGTGGTGGGGATTCTTAACAGTGAGGCTAGTTAAAGCTAAGTGGCTTTGCTGTTTACATTCTGGTCACATTTAGTTTCTGGAGATAGAACATGTCAAATGACATAAAAAATAAATAATTATTATTATTAAACCAAATTTAAATTAAAAAAATTATTAAGTATACCTTCATTTTTTAAACATTATTTTATACAAAAAAAAATCAATCATTATATAATAATAGAATAGCTATTGAGACCAGACTGAAGACACAGGTTACTCAGAAATAATCCATTCAGCTAATGATAAAACAATGCAGGAGACTGCTGTAAATGACTAAGGCTCACAGAAAGCAGTGGTTGTCTGTCTTCACGTGGACAACAATCTTCACCTTGTGCTGTAACTAACAATAACCACTTCAGCACACAACCCTCCATATGGATGGCTTGACCTCCAGAAACAGATAGAGGCATCTGCAACTTAATTAACTAAAGGATTTTTTACCCAACAGAATGGCTGGAAATCCAATATTGATTAATTAGGCATTAAGATTTAATGGTAGGAGCTTCGGACTTCATTTCATTAAAAGAGTCATAAATAACTCTTCCTCTATTTAAAGGATAATTTAAAGTATAGCATTATGCCTAAAAGGGTTGAATATATATATATATATATATATATATATATATATATACACACACACACACACACACAGTACAGACCAAAAGTTTGGAAACATTACTATTTTTAATGTTTTTGAAAGAAGTTTCTTCTGCTCAGCAAGCCTGCATTTATTTGATCAAAAATACAGAAAAAAATGTAAAATTGTGAAATATTATTACAACTTAAAATTATAGTTTTCTATTTGAATATACTTTAAGTAAATAATTTATTCCTGTGATGCAAAGCTGAATTTTCAGCATCATTACTCCGGCCTTCAGTGTCACATGTAAAATCCAGTCTATCACATGATCTTTTAGAAATCATTCTAATATTCTGATTCATTATGAGTGTTGGAAACAGTTCTGCTGTCTAATATATTTGATGAATAAAAGGTTAAAAAGAACTGCATTTATTCAAAATTTAAAAAAAATTCTAATAATATATTCTAATAATATATTTTCTTTACTATCACTTTTTATCAATTTAACACATCCTTGCTGAATAAAAGTATTGATTTTAAAAAATTACAAATGACCCCAAAAAAATTACTGACCCCAAATTACTGACCAGTAGTGTATATTGTTATTACAAAATATTTATATTTTAAAAACATAGCTTCTTTTTCTTTTTTACTTTTTTTTACTTTTTATTCATCAAAGTATCCTGTATCACATGTTCTGAAAAAATATTAAGCAGCAGAACTGTTTCCAACTTTGATAATGAATCATCATATTAGAATGATTTCTAAAGGATCATGTGATAATGATCCTAAAAATTCAGCTTTGCATCACAGAAATAAATTATAATTTAAAGTATAATAAATGTAAAAACAATTATTTTAAATTGTAATAATATATCACAATATTAAATTTTTTTCTGTATTTTTGATCAAATAAATGCAGGCTTGATGAGCAGAAGAAACTTCTTTCAAAAACATTAAAAATAGTAATGTTTCCAAACTTTTGGTCTGTACTGTATGCATAATAATATATATATATATATATATATATATATATATATATATATATATATATATATATATATATATATATTCATTTATTAACAAACTGAAACAGTGTCCCATAAAATCTCTTTCAAATATTCATGCTACTCAGTCTCACAAAGACTCATGAGATTAGTTATCAACGCAGCCTTTTCTGAAAAAGATCCAGCAGAAGTGGAGATTCTGGGAGCTGCTTTGCTTGGCATCTGATCTGAGAACAGAGAGTCTCATGCCCTCATATCCTGTCAGCACTTTTGTGGTAAGGGAGCAACCCCAGATTTGAACCCTCTGCAACATTAAGACCTCCTCACTGAGCAACAAAAAGCTTACATAGGCCATGCAAAAAACGATACAACAGCCAACAATAAACAGGACATTAAAACAACTGGGATGGATGGAAACTATCAGTAGGATGATAAAACCATAGAAAATTATAAAACAACAGAACAGCAAACAAATAGTACTGTAGATGATAAAACGATAGAAAGCAATAAAATAATATTTATAGTACAAACAATAAAATGACAGAATGTCCAAAAATAAACAAGATTAGAAAGTGCTAGAATAATAGATAGGCAGACAGACTGATAGACAGATAGATAGATTACTATAGCGGTTACTATTATAAGATGTCTTGAGTTTCTACCCATAGTGATGGTGTTTGAAAACATTCCGACATGTCTGAGATTCCGGACTCTTGCTCAAAGCCTCTTGTTGTCTGTGGCTGCTGTCTTGCAAGCCGACTGGGCTTCTATCTCGCTGCTCAATGCCCATCAGCTGTCTCCAAAGGAGTGGAGTGCTATGCCTGCAGCTGAAGCATGTTTACTGCACACAATCTGCTGTCTGCTGTTCTGAAAACAGGACTGGTGCTCCAACAACTAAATACACCTGATGAAACTATTTTAAAATCAATGCAAAAGGGCTCATTTTATCAAGAAAACATTACATAAGCCTACCATTTTCAGCTGCTTTGGTTTTGTCTGCTGTCTCAGCCTAAATTGCGCCAAGTCGTCGAAGCAAATAAACAGATTGTGTCCTGCACTTAACTGCTGATACAAGAACAGCTCTCAGTTATCAGGTTAGTGCTTGATGATAATGAACTCATCCCTAAGCTGTGTGAGCATTTTTCCTCAAACCTGGTACAGTCTAATATGCTGCATAACTGCACAATTTAGTCATCCTCAAGCTCTTTTAAACCTGACTTCTGAAAAATGTCTCTTCTAATGAATGTCAATGGGACCCAATGTTATTTGGACCCCAGCATTCTTGAAAATATAGTATTCTGTGTTCCACTGAGGAAAAGTCATACAGGTTTGGAACAACATGAGGGTGAGTAAATGATGACATAATTAGCATTTTTGGGTGAACCATCTTTTATCATTGGCTTTCTTTAAACTTTTATTTTGCAGACCACAAAAAGGAAATAAAGAGTTTAATGATCTTAGGAGGAAAGCAAAACCACACTAACCTGAGATAGTAATTATGGTTTTGCTGTGGTATGGTCTTGGTTCCCAGAGGAATGATTTTTATGCCAAGTCTACATATCAGTATTCAGTCAAATAAACAGGAGAAATCGTACCAGAGTGCCCAAAATAAGGTTATAGCTCACCAACCAAACAACTCAGCATTCCGCTTTTAGGAACCCAAATAAGCACCATCATTAAAAACATGAAATCCCACTATGGCTCTTCAAGACTCCAAGAGGAGAAGCCTGTAACACAACTAGAAATATCTCTGTCTCAGCCAAAGAATATGGGTTTCACACACCATGTCTGACAAATGTTAGTTTAGTTTCACCACTTAATTTTGCCAGTACATTAGGTGATCTTACTGAATTAAAATGATCTGAAAATCAAATAACTTTTTTTTTAAATGAATACCCAAGTTTTCTTCTTGAAGAAAAAAAAAAGTTTCAAAAGTCTTTAAAATGGACAAATGATAGAAAAACAAACTGAACAGGGCATTAGATAAAATATGTAAAATTATAGATAAAATGACAGAACAACAGACAAAACCATGGGTCAAATGAAAGAATGATGAACAGAATGACAGAGCAATAGATACGACAATAGATAGTACGATAAAACAATAGAACTATACAACTCTAGAAAGATACAACAATAGATGGAATGATAAAACGATAGACAGATTAATGGAATGATGAACAGACAGAATGATAGGCCAGCTGATCAACAGATAGAACAATGGATAGATAAAATGACAGATAGATATATAGCTGGGCCGGTGTCATTCCAGGAGGACTCACTCCTGTTAGCCGAGTCATGCGTCAAACCAGCTGGCTGAATACATCTGTCAACACTGATTCCCTTAACCTGACACGATCCTTGTCTGAAGTTTACCAAGACATATTATTTACAGTGCAGAAGTCCAGAGCCTTATAGCACATATTGACATTCACGCAAACTTTGTTTATAAAAAATACAAATAAAAAACAACAACATTCAGTCAATGAACTTGTAAAACCAATATTAAATGAAAGCTAATTAAATTCAGTTTCCTGAGAGAAGCAACAAAATAAAAATGTACTCTTGAATTCCAGTAATAATTGGTAAGCTGATGAGTTTACTGATTATATAATATATTATGACAACTTGACTCTACATACAATCAGGAATAACGTTCAATCATGCCCTGATATTAATATGCATACTACACAACCAATGATTTGTTAACCATCCATTTTCATTTCAGCTGTTAAAAGTACAGTGCCTAACAGGCGGAGACAAGACAACATTTCCAGTAAGTTAATATAGTGAGCAGCTGATGGTTTTTAACAGCGCACTGCGGGAATTTTTAGGATGCACATGTAACACTGGAATTTCAGTTGCACTGGAACGAACCTGACAGCACCAGAAATGGACGAGTCCCTGGGCAGTGCTGCTAAAATAATGATTTGGACACAACCTTTGAGCTATAGGTACTTTGAAGGTTCTTCTTTGTGGTTTAATAGCCCTTGATTACGAAATAATTTTTGTGCTCAATAGAAAGCAATATTATAAAATAGAGGACTCATATTTAAGCCTGAAGAAACGTTTTGAAGTTAAAAATGTCTTAATGGATCTGTTTTTAACAAAGCAGATTCTCACTTCATAAGACTTCAATAAACGGCCTAGAGTCGTGTTGTGGATTATTGTTATGAAAAAATTCTGACGGCACCCATTCACTGCAGAGGATGCATAAGCAAGTGATGTCTTTCTAAATGTCTCCAAACCTGTTCAGATACGTACTCATCTGCATCTTGGATGGCCTGAGGGCGAGTACATTTTCAGATATTTTTTATAATTGAGTTAACTATTCCAATAAAGGATACCCTTAAAACATGCTACGAAATAATATAGCAACCACAGCAACTGACTGCAGCACCACAATAAAAATATTGTCCATCTTAATCCTACAGTAGGCCTAGTTTCATCCAAAACACCTAATTAACTACAAATAATGAGGCTTCGAAAACTCTATGCTTCCAGGAAAATAAACAAAAAGATCAAAAAAGGACCAATGAATTTACGATATAAACAGGTGAAATTTTCAATTTTTGCAGGCATTTCTATTTACCCTGGGAAATATTCAATATTCAGTATCAATTATAAACATATAAAGACACGTTTCGGTTTAGGTCACAGTCAAACGACAAAACCGCTCTTCACCAAAATGACAAACGGTAGCACATTGCGTTCACACTCACCTGTAGCAGGTGTTTCCGGCACCCATTTCAGCTGGCCGATCTGACGCACCTGAAACGCCGTTTTCACCTCGTGACAGCTGTGAGCGTGCGCTGCGGACAGCGTCGCGAGCTCCACCGTGAGCACCGTAATAATCCAGCTGACATTCACGCGTGGCATGACGGCATTTCAGAGGAGAAATCAGTGCGGTGGAATTGCTTATGATCAGAGACAGACTACACGATGTGTAAAAAAGAAAGGAGAAAGGAGGAGAAAGTCGCATGTGTTGGACTTTCACATGCTGCACCAGCTTTAGTAAATCCTACCTTCCTTCCCAAACCTAGAAGGGAAAAGAGCCGCTGCGTCCCGTTCACTGAGTGTCACTGAATTCATTCAGCTTGTGGATCATTCTCTCTCTCTCTCTCTCTCTCTCTCTCTCTCTCTCTCTCTCAGTCAACGCTTTAATGTCATGACTGTAAGCATTTACGATATTTGCAAAGCATATAAAAGTACTAGTAATAGATCAAGTAAATAGATACAAATTAGTTTACAAATATCTTAAATGCAAAATAATATAAAATTTAGAAATGAAACTTTTGCTGTTTTATTTTTTTCGCAGCTTACTTCACTGGCATTATTGTATATTACTGTACATACACTGCAGCGTTCGACTTCAATTTGCATAGTATTTATAGATCTGCCTCAATTATTCAGATGGCATTTACAGTCTGAGTGATCCGTGAAGATTAGGTAATGCTGAAATCATGATAAAACAACACATCTGCCCCGTGTGAGGATCGAACTCACGACCTTCAGATTATGAGACTGACGCGCTACCTACTGCGCTAACGAGGCGGAAGATGAGGCAAGCTCCTGTAACAGCGCTTCTGATTGGCTTATAAATTATTCAAATTATTTGTTGGTGATTGTGATTGGTTATAAAAGTTTTTAAAAGCAGTTAGAATTAAGTCATTTTCGTTCTTACAGGTGTAATCGCTCCCGCTATCGTTTTAATGTTGCACCATACACTGTACTGAATAATGCAAATATTTCTGTCAAATCTATTCGTTATTTAAAAATCAAATCGACAATGTTTGAAAATATTATTTGATTTTAATTGTCTTTTATTTTAAAAATAGAACTGATGTCTGATTACGACGCTGTAATCTGTGTTCACAGAATAGTATGCTTTCATAATGAGTTGTCTCCCTCTGCTGGACTGTTTGTTTGCTCACTACCTCTCAACTGGATCGTTGATTTAGCAATCAATAAAGTTTTATGTTAATTCAGTAGTGCACAGCAATAAATCCTGTATAATACAGCATACTTTATCTGTTTGCTAATAATGAAATGCCATTCATGCAATCTCCATTTGTATATCTTATATACTCTTTTCATCATACTCCACGCAGCATTGTACATAATGTTTTAAGATGTATTTACATTATGTATTTTGCTTAATTGTACTAGGCTATATTATTAATATGTTGTGTTGTACTTTAGTTTATATGTTGTATATTATTTATGTTGTAATGGTGGAGTTTTTAAGAATCAATTCAGTGAGATAAAATAGGCTGTCTACAGTCTATTCCAATAAACTACAATATCAACATTAACATTTCCTTACTGCTATTACGTCATGTGATCAACTATATTATATTATTTCTTTAAAATGTATCTTTCCATCATGTTCCCGTCCCACATTAGACAGCAAAGATTAAAAGTCATAAATTATAGCTCTGCCCTGAAATTCTATTCGTATACCTGTCTACAGAAACACTGGGTAAAAATAAGGATAAAGCAGAGTTTATGGAGGCGAAAAAAAGATGATTATGAACCTGATGTTACAGCATCCACCAGTAGGGGCTCTCCAAGACCATGCTAACTTGCCAGTCCTTTATTAGTATTAGTATTAGTATTAGTATTAGTATTAGTATTAGTATTAGTATTAGTATTAGTATTAGTATTAGTATTAGTATTAGTATTAGTATTAGTAATAGTATTAGTATTAGTATTAGTATTGGAAGAAATTGATTTTACTTCAAGATTTTCACAAAAGCCCTCTTTGGGTTGACATATACAGTATTATATAAAGTGATAAATACAAATGTATACAAAAAAATATATACTTACAATTTATACGTGCAGCAATAAATATAATTATTCTTAGGCATTTATTCTAACATAATTATAATATTCTATGGAAATTGTTTTGCTTTTATTATTTTGATAGAATATGAGTCCATGCTATATAAAATATACTTTGTAGTTTTAAAACTGAAATCATGCATTCAGGAATCCTATAAAAAAAAAGCAATTTATAATAAATCCTATAAAGCCTAAAATACATATTATTGTGTTATATAGAGTGACAACCGATATCTATGCATTTTATATAAGTTTTCTGCTGTACCGTTATACGGCTTTCACTGATTGTTTTTTTTTTTCAACCCAGGTCATAAAAACCATAAAAATAGTAAATAAATAAATAAATTGCTATAGATTCATTGTTATATAAAATACATATAATTCATTTACACAAATAAATAATGATATATATTGTGAGCATGAAATATCATATCCGAAAATATTTTGGATGGACTTTTATTTTAAAATGTCGTCAGGTGTCAGTTCAACTCAGTTGACACAGCAGCGTTAACGCTAGCGTCCCGCACGCGCGGCGACTCAAACTACGCTGAGGCGCGTCAGAGCGTTTGGGTTCTTCTCCTGAAATCCCATTCGTGGAGTATAACAGCAAATTTGTCGTCCTTCACTTATTCGATCAATGGCATTCATCATGATGAAAAAGAAGAGGTTTAAGTTTAAAGTAGATGTGGAGCTGGAGGAGCTGTCATCTGTCCCATACGTGAATGGAGTTCTGTTCTGCAAGGTTCGACTGACGGACGGAGGCTTTTCAGACGAGTCCTCAAGGTAAAACAATATTCATCCTGTATATTGTATTGTTTTATTTTATTATTTTAAGTAGTGTGTGTGTGTGTGTGTGTGTGTGTGTGTGTGTGTGTGTGTGTGTGTGTGTGTGTGTGAGAGAGAGAGAGAGAGAGAGAGAGAGAGAGCTTTTAAAATTAATGCTCAGATGTCAATATGAAATAATGATAAATAATACATTTGTTTCTTTGGCTGAATATATTGCATATTACGAGTGATTAGGAACATCAAGCCCTTTTAATCTTGAAATAAGTGATTTATTAACAGTAGCTTGCCTGATTAGTTTTGAATGAATTATAGATGATTAGAAGCTTTTAATGTTCACGTGTTGTCATCTTAACTTTTGATTTAATTAACCTCGAGACGTTTTACGAAACAGTTCAGATCGTTTCATTGTAAGGAGGAGGAACGTGTATTTAGCCAAGTGGGTTGAATGAGAGAGGCTGTGCTCTACAGTGAACTCAACAGGTCGGCAAAAGTGAGCTGTGTCTGGTTAGCAAATACCTTTCTTGCTCTAACCGTCAAGACTGGACTTGCTGTGACAACAGTGCATTTTACAAAACGGTTACATTCCATATCTGAATTAATAGATGCCAGAAGTTCCTCCTCATGAACGTCACAGACGAGGGTTTACTTGGCATTAGTGTTACTGGATTTTCAGGATGAACGAGGGAAGAGTCTTTTGAATGAGAGAGCGGTACACCACAGACACGGACAAAAGCAGAAATATAAAACTTCTGTGGGAAGCATTATTCAGAAATATTCATTACAGAATGCACAGTCTTTCGCAACCGGAGCAAACACGTAACAGACACTGTAACAAACTATTACTAATCCTTTCATTGTAGAGTAGACACTGTAATGTGCCTTCTCAATCAAATCTCCCTTGACAAATGCCTTGTCTAAATCACTTTCCCTAATGACACAACAGTAATAATAGAGCTTGTAGAAATGTATTGGGGCAAAGACGGTAAATACTATTTTCACCAATACTTTTTATATTTGTGAAATTCATGTCTTTTTATTTAAACTTTTTATTTTATTAGTTGCGCATGTATTATATACAGCTGAATCTCACAAAGAATTGTCTAAATCATCTATCTATCAGTCTGCCTGCTATTCTATCTTTCTGTCTAACTAACTGTCAATCATTCTGTCATTTTATCTGGCTGTCTGTTTGTATTGTCTGTCTACACTATCTTTTTGTGCTTTCTTCTACAGAGAGCCAGTTCTGGTGAATTGTGTTAAATGGAAGAAAAGATTCTCCTTTTTATGCAAGATGAGTGCTAATGCAGGGACAGGGGTGTTGGATCCATGTGTTTTTCGGGTATCTGTAAGAAAGGTATGATGTAGCATTCTTATTCTCAAATTCTGCTCTAAGCAGAAACATTTGAGTGTGTTTCTGTGCAAACGGTGTTGGATTGGGTGAGGTTTTAACTTTATTTATTAATTAATTTTTTTATGAAGGAGCTCAAAGGTGGGAAGACGTTTGCAAAGGTAAGCTCAGTTCATCCATAGATTATGAAGCTTTATTTTATTCCTTTCAAATCACTGGCTCTGATATGATGTGTGTGTTTGTGTGTTTGTCACAGCTTGGCTTTGCTGATTTAAACTTGGCTGAGTTTGCCGGTTCAGGAAGCACCACACGGCGTTGTTTATTGGAGGGGTACAACACCAAAAACACTCGTCAGGACAACTCTATACTGAAGGTACACACACACACACACACAGCAGAACAACTTTATAATGAAGATTCACAGTCGTCCCCTTTGTCTTGAGACTACATTCCCTCTGTATTTTATTCTCTATTTATATCATAAACAAACTGTTGCTAGGGGGTGGGTGAGGGGGCGTGTCCTCTCAGATCTGTGAGTGGTGTTGTGTAACTTCAGGTTCCTCTTCATGTGGGTTATGTGTGGCATGCTGTGGCCTGTGTTGAGCTGTGTTTTCCAGTCCACAACCCCCACCTACGCCTAGAGCTGTTCACAGCACCCCCAGAATTCCACAGCCCTGTATCCTTCCACTTCCACTTCAGAGAGCTCACAAAATTCCACAGGCCTGCACATTTATATCTGTAGAGAGCCTCACACTTGACCAGACCATCACTGCAGTCACAGTTGGACACATATGTGTTGTCATATTTATACATTTATTATAGAAACAAGCCATGTGACGCATTACAGTTATTTTACAGCACATAAGGGATGTTTCTGCAATATTCACACGCTTCTATTTGATTCTTTAATATTGGGTTTGCTGATAATTGGGCCATTAAGAAAATAACACCCAACAATGGTTCTCACAAGTGAAGTGATTATTATTATTATTTTTAAAGGGGTCGTACGACGCGATTCAAGTTTTCCTTTCTCTTTGGACTGTTACAAGCTGTTTGTGAATAGATAGGTTCCCTAAAGTTACGAAGACTAAAGTCTCAAACCCAAAGAGATATTCTCTATAAAAAGTTAAGACTCGTCCACTCCCCCCTAAAACGCGTTGTTTAAACATGCCCCTGCAGGTCTACGTCACTGAGTGGGAAGATATGCATAACACCACCCAAAAGTTTACACAAAGAAAGAAGGCATAACGTTGATTCTCGCTGTAGCATTGTTGCTGCTGCCGTCGCCATGACGTGGAGACGCTGCGTGTTTCCTTGTGAAAGCGAAACTATTTGGTTTGGTTTTCCAAAAGAGGACACAACTAGAAATGAGTGGTTAAGTTGTATCTACAACGCTGTTTCAGAACAGTTCAACCTAAATATTCAGATGTGTGCAATGCATTTTACGCAGGACGAGGACTGTTTCCTGGTAGAGTAACCTACAACTTGTTTGTTGTTTGTCCGATCACAAATGCAGACATTGTTTTATGTTTATGCGGCGCGATGCAACGCAACGTGTAAAAAGACAGTATAAATCATTATAATCAGTAATTATGTCCCCACTGGATGCAATAAATGGTTTGTTTGTAATTGGTTTTGTCTCATCGCACCGGGACACAGCATCAAAGTATGGTAAGGGGCGTAACCTTTCTGTCACATGCTTGAGGTATTCGACCAATCAAAGCACTGGATAGCTGGCCAATCAGCATACACCTCGCTTTTCTTTAAGACGAGCTTTGTGAAAATCTATGCGTTTCAGAAAGGCAGGGCGTAGAGGAGCAACAATAATGTACAGTATGTGGAAAATAATGCATTTTTTTTTACCTTAAACCGCATAAACACATTTCATTAACAAAATACACAAAATAATGTTCTTTTTTTAAAATATCATATGTCCCCTGTGAGTTGTTAGTATTATTATGATAATGAAAAAAACATTATTAATGACATGATTATTATTATTAATTATTATTCTTAATATAATAATTATTACAATTAATTAAATGCAGGTTATGTTGTATTTTTATTTTCAATTATATTTTAAGTTGTAATTTTATAATTTTTGTAACAATAATTACAAATTAAACAGAATATTATAAGCAAAAAAAATAGATTTTTTTAATATTGGGTTTTCTGAGAAGTGGCACCATTTAAAAATACAATTTATCACACAATTTTCCGGTATCTGATGTATTTAATGTTTTCAAAGGTATTAATAAGATATACAATCTGCTTTATCTCATACTGTATATGTATGTAACCACATCTCTCTCTTTCTCTAGTTAATAATCAGTATGCAGCTAATGTCGGGTGATCCCTGCTTTAAAACGTAAGTTGTCCCTTAATTAATTTTGAAGTGTTTAAATTTCATATTCAAAATCTGCATCCTTCTGAAAATACCAGTATATGTTTTTGATGTTTTGGTCTCCAGCATGACACAACCTGGTTTATTTAAGTTTAACAAGGGATACAGAAAGACCATGCTGGTCGAGCAGCACCAAACCAGCCTTAAATTCATACTGGTCAACACTGGTCCTTTTTTTAACAGGATTGTTGCTCACGTCACATAGAGTAACCCAGCAGGTCAGAATGACCTTGAAACTTTGTGCGACAACAGCAGACACAACTGCCGTGATGCCTTTATATTTGTTTGCGTGTCCGTGTGGCTGTGTCAGAGTGCTTGTGCCAGTGTTTTTCTGAAACCAATGTCTAGAACCGCATGAACACAGGAAGTCTGGTTCAACCACTTCCTGGTGATGTTTAGTAAAACAGAGGTGACAGTCAGACACAGAAGTGTCTGCAGCTTGAAACTTTGATTAATGTGGCAGGTTTACACAACCATTCTAAAGTAAGCAGTAAGGTTTATGTTTAAAAGAGATAAAAAAATACTTGAATTCAATTGATCAACAGTGACAGGTAAAAATCCTCAATAAGGTGTATTAAAATTTTGCAGAATTGTTTTTAACACTGAAACACTTTTAACACTAATAATAAATGTTTTTTTGAGCAGCAAATCAGCATGGTAGAATGGTTTCTGAATGATGAGTATTAGTAGCAGCATAGTAATGAAAAATGTTACATTATTCAACACTGGTAATATTATAATGTTGTAGGTAATAGAAAATAACATTTACAGCATCTATGATCAAGAATTAACTTTAAAACATTTATTTACAGGGATTTATTTTTAGTGCTTGAAGCTGTTTACAGTTGACGCGGTTTCAGATTAGAGTAATTATGTGGATGTGTTTGCATGTATGTTGAAATATTTGACATTTATCCTGACATTTAGAGGGGTAATATTCGTCATATCACATTACCCAGAAACACTGAGGTGTGCTGCCTGTTACGTAAGTGAGTTGGCAACAATCTCCAATTAAAGCAACACATACAGTGTGAAATAAGTGAAAAATAAACCCCCAAGAAGAGGTGGGTTGGTGGGCGGGTGTGTGTATTTACACCCACTTCTGTCGTCACAAACGTGTGAATCAAGCTCTAGTGAGAGTTGTATCATCCCTTCAACTGTGGATGGTTGTCAAAAATAGTTATACACATTCATAAAAAAAGGTTTTGGTGATGTGTCCCAGAATTGTGTTTGAGGCCTACAGAAGTGTTATCGGGTGTTTGTGTGTGTGTGTGGGAGTGCTCATACTGCGCCTCAAGTGCTTTTAGCTCTGGCTAGTGCGTCACAGTTTTATGTCACTGTCAGTTTTAGAGGCACTAAAAACAGTGAAATGCCAGATTAGAACTTTATGGATTAATATCCCTCTGAAATCTGTCTTTTATAGATTTTTCTTTCTCTATAAATATTTTTATATAGTTTACTTGACCTGGCTGGGTTCAGCTTATTAAAAGAATAATTCTCTCAAAAAATACAATTCTGTCATCATTCATTCAACCTTATTTTTCAGACCTGTATGACTTTTTCTTTCTAAATATTAAAGGGTTAGTTCACCCAAAAATGAAAATTATGTTATTAATGACTCAACCTCATGTCGTTCTAAACCCGTGAGACCTCCGTTCATCTTCAGAACACAGATTAAGATATTTTAGATTTAGTCAGCGAGCTTTCTGTCCCTCCATTGAAGCTGTGTGTACGGTATACTGTCCATGTCCAGAAAGGTAAGAAAAACATCATCAAAGTAGTCCATGTGACATCAGAGGTTCAGTTAGAATTTGTTGAAGCATCGAAAATACATTTTGGTCCAAAAATATCAAAAATTACGACTTTATTCAGCATTGTCTTCTCTTCCGGGTCTGTTGTGAGCGCGTCCAGTGGCACTGCTGACATATGACACTGCTGACGTGTTTTCTGCTGCACCCACTAACAAAGAAAACACGTCAGCAGCGTCATATGTCAGCAGTGCCACTGGACGCGCTCACAACAGACCCGGAAGAGAAGACAATGCTGAATAAAGTCGTAATATTTCATATTTTCGGACCAAAATGTATTTTCAATGCTTCAACAAATTCTAACTGACCCTCTGATGTCACATGGACTTACATTTCTGGACATGGACAGTATACCGTACACACATTTTTAATGGAGGGACAGAAAGCTCTTGGACTAAATCTAAAATATCTTAAACTTTGTTTTCGAAAATGAGCGGTCTTACATGTTTGGAACGACATGAGGGTGAGTCATTAATGACATAATTTTAATTTTTGGGTGAACTAACCCTTTAAGGCTCTCAAGTAAAGAATTGGGAGCCTGAGTTAGTTTAAATATTTAAATAAATTTGTGTAAATATATTTTGTAAAAATGTTTCAGTTAAGAATATTATATTGAAAACAATGTGATTTTGTGTATGCAACAATGTCTTATTTTGATGATTTGTTATTTTTTAGTTTGTTTATAATGTTTTTAATGGAGATATTTTTGACTCTTCCAGGCCTCCATCCACTGCAATGACCATTGGTTTTCCAGGAGAAACAGAGACATGTCTACATGAGGACAGAAGAGGAGAGACGCAGAATGCAATCTATACAGGTACCTCCACGATCCTCACACAGAATCACTGCCTTTATATACCTGTCAAGTTTGGAATATGTTTTTTTATGTTTTTGAAAGAAGTTTCTTTTGCTAACTAAGGCTGAATTAATTTGATCAAAAAATAAAGTGAAAAACGTAATATTGTGAAATATTATTCTATTTAAAAATAATTGTCTTCTATTTGAATATTTTAAAATGTAATTGATTTATATATTTTTGTAATGTATTTATTTTTAAAACTGTAATAATTATTCCAAACTTTTGACTATGGTAGTGTATGTAACATTCTTAAAGAACTGATAAAGTCTAGTTCACATTTCAACAATTCCACTGAATTTTTTTTTTTTATCTTCTAGAAAACCCAGGAAAAATTGGCTTCAGTCATGGTTCTGTTCCAGATGAACTGGGAAAGTGTGGTCACTCAAGAACCGCCAGCTACGCCAGCCAGCAGTCCAAGCTTTCTGGTCTGTCCATTCACATCAAATGTTTTGCATTTCTTTTATCCTTTTAGACCATGGCTTTTTGCATGATATAATATCATAATATTGATCAGTCTGGACATTCTTGTAGGCTACAGCACAGGTCACTCACGCTCCTCCAGCCTGACGGAGCTCTCTCATCGGAGGAACTTGTCTGTGGGCAGTGCCTCCACTGGGATTGGCAGCCTACCAGAGCCCAGTGAGGACAGAGAGTCTCGCACACAGGCTTGCACACCTTTACCCCACCACTTAGCCACACATTCCCACAGTGGGATCACAGCCAACAGGTAAACATGTGATGTGTGCATTAGCTCTTCTTGCAAAATGTGTTTTTACAAATTTTTTTGAGTGAAGTTATTGACAAAATATGTGTTTGTATTTTAGGCACCCTGTAAAACAGGACTCGGTTGAGTCTCAGCTAAAGCGAGTGGATGCTACCAGAGTGGATGCTGATGATATCATTGAGACAATACTACAGGGTCAAGACTTCAGCCACAGCATACTGGACTCTAGTTATGAAGGTACTATTAGAAAGCATGCATCAGTCCAAAAGAAGTTAAATAAAAAGTGCCCATCCATAAAAAAAATAGAAAAAGTTTCTCACATGGCCCCCTGGGGTTGAACAAAGTCCTCCTTTAGTGAATCGATGCGTAAGAAAAATATCCATATTCAAAACGTAATAATAACTTTAAAGTAGCTTGCACCAACAGTTGTACACGGAAGCAGGCGGAAGCAGTTTGCTGCATAATAAGACATACACTATTGTTCAGAGGTTTGGGTTTGTAAAGATTTTTTATATTTTTGAAAGAAGTCCCTTATACTTAACATGACTGTACGATGGCATTTATTGGATCAAAGATACAGTAAAAACAGGGAAATATTATTCCAATTTTAAAAAATAAAATGTATATATATATTTTAAAATGTAATTTATTCCTGTGATGCAAAGCTGGATTTTTAGCATCATTACTCTGCTCATCAGTGTCACATGATCCTTCAGAAATCATTCTAATATGCTGACTTCCTGCTCAAGAAACATTTCTTATATTTTCAATGATGAAAACTTGGGCTGCTTGATATTTTTGTGGAAACTGTGATACATGTTTTTAGGATTCTTTGATTAATAGAAAGTATATATATATATATATATATATATATATATATATATATATATATATATATATATATATATATTTAACATAAATGTTTTGAATATTTTTCTTTTACTGTATACAGTATAGGGCTGGGCGATATATCGAATATTAGCGATAATATCGGAATAATTTTGACGACGATGTACAATTTGAATATATCGGGAATATCGAATATTTCAAATTCAAGCATACTTTCCCAAAAGAACGCGCCGAATGTCCAAAAAAGGAACATGTAACTGCTGACTGCTCTACGCCCCTCTACTACGAGAGCTGTAATGATAGCGGTTGCCAGATAACAAGAGTTTAAATCTCCGAATCAGAGCTCCACTGTTACAAGGATACATTTTCTGCCCAGTGTTTGCTTATTTTAAGCAATCTGGCAACCATGCGCACGTGCTCACTCCTCATTGCGGAAGAGCCGCCGACGATAATCTGAAAACACTAACAAGCTGGAATTGAGCGATCTAATGAAAGCGTCGTTCAGCCGGTCTGTGTTCTGTCGCGAGATCTCAACTGTATTGTTTGCGTTGGTGATCGCAAAATAAATGCACTTACTCGACCGCTGATGTTTGAATAGAGAAACATAGGCTATGGCCATTTGGAATTACTATTGGGGAATTTCACTGATATGTTTACCAGTTTCCATAATATAGACAGAGAAAATGCAAAAGTCTTTGGTATTCATTTATATATATTTATATATAAGAAATAGCTATGTGCTTCAGCAACTAGCTCCCCATCTAAGAGGGTTTTTAGTGTCAGTAGGAACATAGTTTCATTCCACAGAGCTTCTCTTAAAACCACAGACAGTTGACAGACTTGTGTTCTTAGCTTAAAAACTTGTTAAAAAAATTAAAATAAATTACTTATCCCAGTTGCATAGTTTAAATTGTGAATTGCATGCACTAAAAAGTTGACAGAATGCACTTTCTGTAACTGTTACTTAATTTGCACTGCTTCAGTTACATATAGGCCTACATGTATTCATTTAATAAAAAGCAGTAAGTGATCTTTTGGTCTAGATTTTTTAACCGCTTAAATTAGCTGTTTAATCTAAATGTTTTTTTTTTTTTTTTTTAATGGGCAAAAGAAAATCATGTTTTATTTTTTATTATTTAAATGCAAATGCAAACATATCGAGATATATATCGAATATCGTAAAAAATTTGACAATATCGAGATATCTTTTTTTTTTTGTATATCGCCCAGCCCTAATACAGTAGCAAAACAGCCTGTTTATTTCCAAGGGTTAAAGAGAGGATTACAAATGGAAAACAAAATTATAATTGCTTGTGGTACAAACAAATTGTCTTAAAATTTAAGTGGAATTTAGGGGAAAAAAATAAAATGCTGTAATTTGTTTTTAAAAAATCTACTATGACTGCATTGTGACATGGCAAGGAGGGGTGTACACACACACACACACACACACACACTCCTATTATGCCATGTGCTTCTACAAGTATATTTTAATAGCATCCTCCCTGAAAATATGTTTAAATTTAAACATAATTTCCATCCCCATAACACCAGGCTGTGGTCAATGGCCAACAGACGGACACACAGAAACATTTCGTGCATGACCAGCTAGCACAGACCTTCCACTGTCCCATTGTAGTACCCAATGCATTCACTGGACACAAACTCTGGATAAAGAAATTCAGAGATTTGTTGTACCGCAGATGTTCAGTTGCACTTTAATATGCACCACATTGTGGCTTTGTAAGATGAATGTTTACTATGGTTACTACTACCTTCTCAAACAAACAGATGGTTGAATTTCCCCTCTTCTCTCTTTTTCTGACTCATATATAGACTTCAGAGAGAGCAACCTTAAACTTGCAGTTAACACAACATCTTTTCTTTTGGAACCAAAGCTGTATATACACACAGGGACTTTTTTTTAAGATAATTATTTTATGTGGATCAAAGCTGCATTTATTTGATCAAAAAAAAAGTTAAAAAAGTAATAGTGTGAAATAATATTACAATTTAAAATAACAGTTTTCTATCTTTGAGTGAAGTTTGAGTGATGCTAAGCCCAAACTTTTGAAGGGTAGTGTGTGTCTGTGTGAGTCTGTGTGTACAGTTGTTGTCAAAATTTTACACTTTGAAGTATTTGCAAAATGTTAATTATTTTACCAAAATAAGAGGGATCATACAAAATTTGTTATTTTTTATTCAGTACTGAGCTAAGATATTTCACATAAAAGACGTTTACATATAGTCCACGTAATAGTTGAATTTATAAAAATGACCCCGTTCCAAAGTTTGCATATGCTTGATTCCTAATACTGTGCTGTTACCTCGATGATCAACAGCTGTTTTTTTTTTCTGATAGTTGTTCATGAGTCCCTTGTTTGTACTAAAGAGTCCTAAACATCCTTCAGGTCCCACAAATTATTTTGGTATTTGAACCCTTTCCATTAATGACTGAATGATTCTGAGATCCATCTTTTCACACTAAGGACAAGTGAGGGACTCGTACGCAACTATTACAAAAGGTTCAAATGCTCACTGATGCTCCAGAAGGAAAAACGATGCATTAGGAGCCAGGGGTGTAAACTTTTGAACAGAATGAAGATGTGTATATTTTTCTTATTTTGCATAAATATCATATTTTTTAAATTTAGTACTGCAATTCAGAAGCTACAGAAGATACTTGCAAAATCTTCAAATTCAAAAAGTTTTCACCTCCAGGTGCTTAATGCATCGTGTTTCCTTCTGGAAGTATTATATATATATAATATATATACAATATTTTTTGCTGTTGTTGCAGAGGAGGGTCTGCGACTGTTTGTTGGGCCAGGAGGCAGCACTGCACTGGGCTCTCAGCACACCAGGTGAGATACATTATGTAAATTTCCTGCCGCAAGGTCACCACTGCAACTTGCATTCTCCACTTATGCCGTCCTTGTGTGATACATGGCCATTGTGCTTAGCATTATGCGAAGCAGATTATAGGGATGTATTTTGTTACACGAGCAATATCATAAAATTGCAGACTGTGGTAATGTAATTCTGTAATGAAATGTAATGCCCTCTGTCTCTCTCTTTCCATCATTCAGGGTTGGTGCAGGAGCTTTTGAACAGGTGGTTATAAAACGCTAGACTGAATGTCCGTGGGGGAAGGTGATGTAATATCCTGTGTCAAACCAGAGGACCGCAGTTGTCACAAGCATGAAGAAAGACAGAAGCTTTGCTTTAGCTCAAAGTAATAGGAAATACTAGGATTGGTATTGTTTTACCAAAAACAGATGGTTATAGTTCTCACAGACATTTAAAAAAATTCCTGGAACCACTGGTGGAACTGAAAAGGCGTGTTGCAGAGTAAGGACTATTTTTCATATAGAAATCAGCTTGTTTAAATCCACTGAGATGGACTGATACACTTTGTATTGTCTGATGTTTACTTGGTTGGATGCTGCTAATTTGAGGGGGGGGGGGATCAAGTACCAATCATACTAATTTAATGTATACCACTGATTTCAAGTGGATAATCATATTTGTCATTTTGCGAGGCCATAAAGGTAGTGTAACAAATGTGTTACAAATGTGTTGATTTAAAAAAAAAAAAAAAAAACAGTTTAAAAATACAGTAAACAGGTGACAGATGGTTTGTCAAACTAGTGAGTTTTCTAAGATCCCAGTTTGTGAACCTTTTTGTCAGCATTAACCAGACTCAACCACAAGTTGCCCAGGGATGGAGACTGCAAATAGCAGTTTGTTAAAATGGCATAATCCAAATTCTATTTACATTACATTCCTTTTCATTTGAGGAAAAATGGAGAAGACCTGAGCCATTCAGGATCCATGTGTTTGTTTGTTTTTTAAAAGTTTGTAAATGAGGGACATTTTATACAATTTATTACTTCAAAAATGTGTTTGAATAAACGTGCCTATTTTAAAGGCTAATTACAAAGACTGTTTTTCAGATTTCATATTGTATATTACAAAACTGTAATATTTTAAGAATGTATATAACGGAAAAACAATTTATGTGTTCAGGCTTTCTAATAGTGACAACTGTCAGACTACAGAAAAACTAAAGGAGTAAAAGAAATAAAGATTTAGGATATATCTGATGTTTCAATACATTAAGGTCATGAAGTATATACCTGAATACTTTAAGACAAAATGCAATATATAAACTTCACTGTAATGTTACATTTTAAGAATACATTAGATACTTTGTGTAAAAATGTAAAAAAGAAACTGTTATATAATTAAAATATTTCATTCTGTAGTTTTGATTTGTTACCATACTGGGTAGTTGTCTGCACATCTGAAATAAATGTTGTTATAATTGAGCTGGTGATGCACAATTTACATTTGTATGATTTTTTATATATAAGTTAGAATACATGTCCTGTAATCGTAATAAACGTATTACAAACATGCAGCCTTAGCCTTAAAATAAATTTAGAGCATTACTGCAACACAACACCAAGAACACATGGAAAAATGTGAGTGCTTTCAACAATATTTATATGGACTCAGCAAGACAGGACTCTGCAGTCGAGTACAAGACATATCAAACCATGCTGGAGGACCGTGATGCCAAGTACTCTGTATAGCATCTTCCTAGACAATTCAGTTAGCGTTGAACTTTTCGCCACCCTGAAAGGGTTAGACGAACCCCGTTGTTCTTGTTTTTTCACATTGAAATTCATAGATATTTTTATTAATGCTTTTAAATACAATGATTAAAGACGATTTGTAAATGCAGTTTTTTTTATAGGAGTTCCCTAATTTTCATCTTTCTGGCGAAAGTAAACATTTTAGTATGACAACTTGGCAACCCCCGCCTTGCATCCCTTTCCGCCGCCCCTCTTCCGTGCGCCATCTTGTTCTCACAACCAGCTTAGCTGAACGCTTAGCGTGCGTCTTGTAACTTCACAGAGAACTGGTCAAAACAATCCAAAATCCAATTTGAATGAATTAAGAGACGACGGTTCGCCACACGCGCACATCGTCGAAGGCGTTGCCGTAATATTTGTTAAGGTCAACTGTCTTTTTCTTTAGTTTTGTAATTTAATGGCGTTGTGAAAGAACTGCCATGGCGGTTAGTCAGCAGCAACAACAGCAGCAGGCCGTGAGCAAACCGGCCGGCGGGAAACACGGCAACGTTTTGCCGTTATGGGGCAATGAGAAGACTATGAACCTCAACCCGATGATCCTAACAAACGTCCTGTCTTCGCCCTACTTCAAGGTCCAGCTGTACGAGCTAAAAACGTACCACGAGGTGGTGGACGAGATATACTTCAAGGTGGTGAAATGAACCAGGGCCGACGAGCGAGAAGCCCGCGGTTTTCTTTTTTGTATTACATTGGCATTGAGTATTGCTCATTGTTTGTTATTGCTTCTATTAGCCTTAAATAGTTGTTCGTATTAACGTTACGTGACCTGCAGTAACGTTAGATCGTGTTAGGCCATGGAGGCTAATTGTGCTAACTAACTTAGCTCAAAATAAACAATTTAATTTAAAAATTAAACCCTTGTCATTAACACACCGAAATTATTCCAAACCAGAATTATTGACCTAATTTAGTAGGATACATAAGGTGTAGTTTACTGTATAGACAGAATGAAGGCTTCAGTCACCATTTACTTTAATTGTAAGGAAAAACGTTGAACGAAAGTGAATACGTTAGTCCCCAAGATCGTAAAAGCGAGAAAATGACAGAACACCAACATAACAACTGCCCTGTTCACACCAAAATACCTTTAACAGTAACTTTATTAGAGTTTACAACAACGGACGGTAATTTTTTATTATAAACGCATGATACAGGTATGTAGTCTGTCGCTTGAATTGCTCGTTTTATGGTTAATCGTTCTGAAAGTGATTCTAACGATAGCGTTCCTCTGTGCCGTTACAGCTGTGATGTAGGCTTCCTATTCTCATAGAATTAAAACTATAATTAAAATTCATAGTTAGAATCTTTGGTGTGAACGGTTTTTTTTTTGTGACTACCAAAACTACAGCAATTTTGTATTAGCCAGCACTGTAGGCAAAATAGACTGAATTAGAAAGACTGTCAAATCTTTTTCCATTTTAATTGTTTTTCTGCTATTATTTTAAGTATTTACTGTAAGTTCTAGAATATTAGACTATTAGTTTAGGAATTGGGGTTTGAATAAAGGTGAACTTGGGATTTATAGTTGTATTTCTCCTCTAGTCAGTTGCTTGGTGTATGACTGTGACCTGTTTCCTTTTTAGGTCAACCATATGGAGCCATGGGAAAAAGGCAGCAGGAAGACCGCGGGGCAGACAGGAATGTGCGGGGGGGTAAGTAGAAGTACGTGCCTTGAGACCTACTCGACTTCATCCTCCCGTAATCTTTGTCACTGTGATTAATGCAAGGGAGAGATTCACTTAAGCAGAACATAAGTTTAGCTTCAAGTTTCGTGATTTTTGTCTTGCAGGTTCGAGGAGTCGGGACAGGTGGGATTGTGTCCACTGCATTTTGCTTGCTGTATAAGCTATTTACACTGAAACTGACACGCAAACAAGTGATGGGTCTCATCACTCACTCAGATTCACCCTATATCAGGTCACTGGGCTTCATGTACATCAGGTATGATGTAGAACACAACATGAACTGAGCTGGGGTTTTTTTGGTAAATGTTTCAGAAGTAATTTCATGTTTTGTTTTTTTCATGTGGGTGAACTACTTTGAATAATCAAATTCTAGCATTGATTTTAGCAAAGGAATATGAATATGTAGAGCAGATGTACCCAAACTGCTGTATATAAGATGGTATTTTCATAAGTACTTGGGTCAAGCCACATTTTGTTGGGATGGCGCTTATTTTCTGGTCTCGATGAATACACATTTATAATGTCAAATCTGTGTATTGTAGGTATACTCAGCCTCCTCCTGACTTGGTTGACTGGTATGATGAGTTCCTTGACGACGAGGAGGTATGTCACCACGGGTAATGACTTCATCTCTCTTATTTCTGATGTACCACATTTTAACCAGAAAGCTTTAGGCCAAATGCTGATTGTGATGCACATAGCTGTCCTTCAACCTTTGACCTCATTTAACTTAATGTTCCTCTTATTTGTATTTATGGTGGCAAGTTTAGCCAAGACATCAGATGACCGGTTTCTTACTCTCACTGGGTGTGCCATGTCTGTTTTGAGATCAGCACAATCTCTTAGCAAATGGTCCTTTGAGCTAGATATGAAGTTTCATGGTGATTTCTCTGTGGTTAAATGTAAATTGCATGCAATATTCATTTAGCCCAGATACGCGTGTATATGGCAGTATGCCTCCGTGTTTCATAGAGACATTTATATTTGATCGTAAATATCAGACATCCATTACTGGTTGCTGTCTCATCTCTTGTGCTCCTGCATGCTAACTCTCAATTTATAGTTGGTGATATATTATCCAATTTAAAAATAGCCCAGTAAAAGTAGATCTAACTTGCATCGAGCAGACATTGCTGCCTGGTGGTAGTGGTGGTTGTTATGTGTGTCTCTGGCTGACTGCCCTGTTCTCTCTCCCAGATTGCCCCTGTGATGCGGGTGGATTGGATATAGGGTGTGCTCCACACTCTTGACTGGGGTTCGTGAGTGCAGTTAGACAAGCTCACCCACCCACTCCACCCCTTCACACGCAACGGTACAGCATATATGTCAGCTGACCTGCCGACCTCCTCTGCATCACACCTATGTTGATGAATGCATAGTAAGAGACATTGTGGAAGCAAATTATTGATTCTCAGTCATGCAGATCTGTTGAAAATTAATATAATAAACTGTATTTTCTATAAAAAGTATAGCAGAAAGACTGGAAATGTAACTTGTCTGTTTTTTTTGTTTTGTTTTTTTTAACGATCCCACTTATATTGAAGGTGCACTAAAGGTCCATTATGAAATAGAACCTTTTTTTGCTAGTGATAAAGGTATTTGTACAATGATATTGCTTTTGTATCCATGCTGATTATTTGTTATTATAAAGTCTAAGATGACGGTCAGTGAGACAAACAACAAAATGACTAGGTGCACATGTCAGTACGGAATATTAAGTCAGGTGAGCAGAGGTGAAGGTTCAGTGTTTGGACATCACAAATGAAGCATTTTATTCAGGACAGTGTACAGTCTAATTATTAGCGTTAACATGTATACCGGAGGTCGTGCGATATCTTTTACTGTGACCGAGTGTGTTTGTGATTGTAGTGTTAATGGTTTTGCTCCTTTGTCTCCGTGATCAGGAGTTGGACGTGAAGGCTGGAGGAGGGTGCGTAATGACAATTGGAGAGATGCTCCGCTCCTTCCTGACCAAGCTGGAATGGTTCTCAACGTTGTTTCCAAGAATACCTGTTCCTGTGCAGAAAGCAATCGACCAGCACATGAAGAGCCGACCACGTAAACCCCAGCAAAAAGATGAGCAGGATGAAGAGGAGGCAGCTGATTCAGGAAGGCATGGAGATAGGCGCCATTCCAGGTACATTTGTTGTGTGTGGGTGGGATGAGATTATTTGGCTAATCAGATCAGCAGTGATCAGTGTTTGTGGTGGTGTTTGAACTGTAGTAAGTTCATTTTAAAGAATCACCAATAATTTTGAAATTACTTGCTGTTCGAGATGAGCCATAACTACTCTGTAAATAAAATAAAGATTACTGGATTGTTTTACCAAAAAAGAACATTTCAGTTTTTCTACTTCAGGTTTAATTCAAAGTGGTACTTGCCATTTCTTTGTAATTGTTTGTATATAATGGGCATTGTTGGATTTAAGCCTAGCTAATTTCTTGTGTTGTTGGTTAATGCTGGTCCATGTCAGACAGCTGCAGTGTATTGTAACCATATTGTTAGAGTTCTGTTTTTTGGTGTGGCGACTGTTAATGCTTGGTATTTGATAAAAGTTTCTCCTTGGTTTGTATTTGGACGGCTCATGAACGTGCTCCCAGCAGCATGTAGAATGTAGACATATTTTCCACCAAGACAGATATGACTAAAGTCTGCAATCTCATGTGAGTTTACATTACTTTAAACATTATCAAAAATATGATTACTTTCTGTTTGGAACTGTAGCAGTTACCCCAAAACTTTGTTCCCCTACACATGATGCTCATTTCTGAGTTATGCTTGTCTGTATGAGATTCAGTCTTTAATATATAGTACCTTGTAATGTTGTGATCTGAATGCAGGGAATAGAATTGTTGTTTCAGAATCACCACACTCTCTTATATTTTGTTCACTGGTATGTATTTGCTATGTTAAATAATTGTTTTTTATGTGTGTCTTTAGGACACCTAGGAAAAGTCAGAGTCCCAGGAAATCCCAAAATCGTTCCCGGAGTCGCAGCCATCACAGAGAAAAGCATGGTGCCAGCTTTGATGGTGAGCTGGAGAGAGAACGAGACAGGCAGCGAAAAGAGCGGGATGGAAAGGACCGAGACAGAGACAGGGAAAGGGACAGGGAGAGAGACAGAGATAGACGACGCTCCAGAACACCAGACCGAACCACAGAACGTCGACGCAGTCGCAGCAGGGAACCAGGCCGGAGTCACAGCACCAGTAGAGAGAAGCGGAACGAGAGAAAAGAAAGAGATAAAGAGAGAGAGGCAGAGAGTGAGAGAGAGCGTAGCCGCAGGAAAGACAGAGAGCACCATAAAGATCGAGAGAGGTCAAAAGACAAGAGGAGTAAAGGAGATGGGGAAGAGAGGAGGCACAAAGAAGATAAGGAGGATAGAAAGCACAGGGAAGAAAAAAGGAGCAAACGCTCAAGGAGCAAAAGTAGAGACAGGAAAAACAAAACTGAACGATCTAGCAAGAAACGCTCTCGCTCGAGCAGCAGGAGCAGGCAGGAAGCAGGTGAGGAGAGGAACAGGAAAAAGGAGCACAGCCATAGTAAGGAACGCTCACACAAGCGCAGTCGCAGCAAAGAGCGCTCGCACCATCGAGAATCCAGCAATGGACGAGAGCATCCCAGTCCTGAACCAGGAGAAAGAACAAACAGTGTTCAAGCAGATTCTCCCTGATCCAAGTCTGTCTCCATCTCCCTCTCCTCCTCTTTACCAGAACCTCTCTTATTACTTCATGTCTTTCTCTTTAATCCTCCTGTGCACCACTTGTGTTAAAGTAATTGGAAAAGCCTGGACTTTTTTTTTTTTTCCTGCACTGTAAATTGCTACTTGTGTAGACATAAAAAATATTTTCTGTCAGTTGTCCATTACAGATGTCTGAACTGAAAATGACATTTTAAAATCCCCTTTCTCCCCTAATTTGTTTTCAGGATTTTCACAAATGGCGTTGTACATAGAGCTCAGAGAATGTTTTAAATTTCAACAGAGCTACCACAGAGTTGAGTTTGTGGCACAGGTTGCTGAAATCTGCTGACAGTGTGCTGTTTCATTGCTCTGTTACATCTCGTTTTCTAATAAAATTCTTGTATGGAACAAAATTGCTCAGTTGTATTATTTTTTATATTATCATTAGTATGTCACTTTCACTAAGCCAAACTGCTGGGTTCTGCAAGTAAAAATGTCACTCATTTTCTTCATAGTTTCTTTATAGAGTTTGTGTAAACCTTTTAAGACAAACCTGCCATGAGTTATTAGGTTAAATTAAGACGTGCTTCTGCTGTCTGATTTCAGCTTTATTTTTGCAGTACAGTACTATTCGTGATTATAAAGAGATCTGAGAACTGTGTAGGTGAGAGAAGTAGTGGCTACCCATTCCCATGAAGTATTGTGACAGTCTAGTCAGTCCTGCTCTCAAATTGCTCGTACAAGTATTCATATTTTGGAATTAATTTAAAAATGTATAATTAAAATTATTTATGGTCAATAGGTTTATATTTTATCAACTTAAATTTTGTTGTCAGTGTTGGTTCGTGGGATCAGTATTTCATTCACTCAGTTAAATACAGTCTTTTTCAGTGCTTTTTTGCTTTCACTTGTGCCCTCATCAGTTCCTTGTTAGAACATTAATTTTATAAGAAGAGCAGTTGTTTTGTATATGGTTAATTTATTTTACACATTGTAATTTATAAGACTGATCACATGGAGAAATGCTCTTTGTATTTAATATAACTACTCGTATACAAAAACATAAGAATGCATGTTTGTAGAAGTCTTTTTTTTTTTTAATATTTGGATGAAAGTAAATCCTTCAGCCAGAAACCACAGATTTTGGAAAACATTTTAGTCAATCTATTCCACCATTAAATATTGTTTAAAAAAAAAAAGAGTGAACCTTGAACCAGAATATTTGTATATAATAGTTTAACAAATTCTAAGGTAAAGTGCAGGAATTCCCAGAGGCAAGAGTTTGTGTGCGATGAGATACAAGCATTTACTCAGGTTGGTCAGTCCTATAGTGGAGAGAAGCAAGGGTTAATACTTTAAATCTTTTTAAGACATAGAAGTATTTCTGTTGCTTGTAAATATATTTTTAAGATGTTGAAGAGCTGTTGAGTATAAATATTTAAAAGCAAACATTGGGTGGCATCATGGCATCGCTTATATTAATTTATGCTCTTGGACCTCAACTCACCTTTCTCACTTTGTGCCAGGACTCACCTCCTCCTACGAACTGCTGTCACTGCGAAAGGATGGACAAGGTCAAAGGTGACAGGGCTTTCACCAAAGCAAGATTCTGTCAACCTTGTTTTAGTGAAAATTACTTCTATTCTGATATTTGATTCCTGTTCTCTAAAATCAGCTACTTACCTGAAACAGGTACAGAGTCACCACTCTCCCCGGCAGTGTTGCTGGCAGTTACGACAATCTGGCCACTGCTGAAATTGGTGACAGAGCAGAGGAGCTTTGAGGTCATGCATAGTTTCGTCCTACCAGAGGAAGAAACCCCATACACAGTGTAGTATGTAGCAAATAGAGACTCGTTCCATCCCACTTTCGCCAATGATGCAGAGAACGTCACATTCAGAGGTGCACAAGGTACTGACGGAAAGAAACAAACAGATGTATGTTTTTGCATTTTAAGCATCTTCATTTTCAATTTATGTAGGGTAAGAAGATAGTAATGTGGTGACTGAACATTGTGCACCTGTAGTTCCAGTGATGGCAGCAGATTTGTCGCTTGTGGCGGCAGAGTTCCTCGCGCTGATGGTTGCACTGTAAGCAGAGCCACAAGGGAGGGGTACCTCAAAGAACCTGCGACTTGTCCAATAGGAGGCGAGGTCAAAGAGTGCCTGGCTGTTGCCCTGAATGCTGCCCGTGAGTGCCAGGAGGTATTCAGAATTAGGACAATTCACAGTAGACCAAGATGCCCTCAAGATCTGAGTATCATTCACTACTGTACGAGGGACAACCCTAAATCCAGTTGGAGGACAAGGAGCTGAGGGAAAGACATGGACAAAAAGACTTAAAACCCATTGGGGATCCCAAAGAAGCAGAATCAAAATAGTATAGATTTGCCTACATTATATCCTTTCTGATTTTGTTTACTAGATGGTCTGAACACATATTTTTTTCTATTTTCCTAGAAGACCTTTTTTTATGTGATATCCAACTCATAGACACATTGTCAATGTAAGTAGCTGCTAACCAGCTAGGCAATGTCTCAGAAGAAGGTGCCGAAACTATTTATTGGCTCTGCTCAGCTGGAAGTAGATCCTTGAAGATCTTTAACAGTAGTGGTTTGGGTCAAGTTGCTTTCATACTAACTAACAACCATACATACAAGAGTGGACTTGGACACACAAGTGCAGAAACCGTACCAATAAATTTAACCAAACGTTGTTGTCAAACAGATTCAAGTCCACTCCAAAAGCAATATTCTGAAATGTCAAATACTAGCAGATCAGTTCAAAGAAAGCCGATTACTGTGTGGTGAGGATGACTGATGATTGTTGTACCTGCTCCCTTAGTTTGAGGTTCACTCAAGGAACTGTTGCAGAGACCGTCTGTTGCCTGCACTGTAAAGTTGTACACAGTGCCGCACACTAAGCCCTCCAGAGTACAGAACGTGTTTGGGGTTTCACAGTAGAATGTTGTACCGGTTTCTGACTGAGCAAGTCCCGTGTAGACCACCGCCCCTGTACTCCTTGCCCATGACAAGGAGGCACTACTACTGTTCCCACACTGTATGTTTGCTGTTAAGTTGGCTGGCTCACATGGGACTACAGAATAAACACATTACAATAAATATTTACAAAATGTAAAAACGTTCACGTAATTTAAAAGAAAAGAATTTGTGTTCTCTTACCCGTTTGGAAGGTGATGTTAGCACTGGGCAGACTGGTGCAGTTCTTGTTACTGGCTAAAACGGACACATAGTAGGTGTTGCTGCAACGCAGGTCACTTAGCGTGCAGTTCTTGTCCGAGGTATTGCACGTCTTCAAGTCTCCATCTCTGCCGACTGCAGTAAGCATGTACGACGTTGCCACGTATGATGGGTCCCATGACACAAATGCATCCTTCGACTGACAGTCTACATTGGCCTGTACTGATGAGGGCGGACAGGGTGCTGCAAACGATCAAAGGAAGAAATGAGAAGAGCCTGAATATTAGTGTAATGAAAGCACATCTATAACCTGGATAGATCTGTAGATTAGGAGTATCCAGTCCTGCTCCTGGAAGTCTACCTTCCTGTTGAATTTAGCTTTAACCATATATTTTCATGATTACTAGAAACTTCCAGGCAGTTCGGAATGAAACTCCACAGAAAGGTTGCCTTCCATGAGCAGGATTGTATAACCCCGGTCTACAGAATGCAGTTGCAATTATTTAACTAGAAAAGTCCCCCAATGCAGATGTTATGGTGTATTGAGTGGATGTTAGCACTTTACTATTTGATTTCTAGGTGAGTGCTAGTGTTTCTGGGTGGTTGCTCAGTGGCTAGAAAACAAGAACCCCAGCTCCAGGTGTCTGTGAAATCGTGGTCCTTAAATATATGACCCAGGTCCCTTCTTTAATGCAAGTTTTTTCTCTTCATCCATCAGGTAAAAATTCTAAGTCAGATCAACTAAGGAAGTAGTAGCGCACCTCTTTAAAGGGTAAATTCCCAACTACAAGTTGGATCAATAATAATAGTGATGGTTGCTCATGTATAGTTACTGATTACTAATGGTTTGCTTTCTAAAATAAACATCTTTTCATGTTTTATTAGATGGGTATGACATGATATTGATGGTTGTACCAGTTCTGATCTTGTAGGGTGGGCTGCGGAGGCTGCTGCATTGGTTGGCTGAAGCGGCTACAATGATGGTGTACTCCTTGTCGCACTGCACATTGGTGAGGTTGCATGAAGAAGTGGAACTATTGCAGGAAAGGAGGGAATGGTCTTGATCCACTGCTGTGGCAATGTAGAGAGACTTTCCGCTCTGAGCTCTCTGCCACTGTACCATGATAACAGAACTGTTGCATTTAGCCACTACCATGATGGATGACAAGGCACAAGGTGCTGGAGAGAGAGATTATACATACTTTGAGACTGAGATACACATGGTCTCAAAAAAGAGGGCTAAAGCTCTCTACTGCAGGGGTACTTACCTGTCTCCAGCTGAAAGCTGTTACTGGGTGGGCTCACACAAGCAGCACTCGAGGCAGTGACGTTAAAGGTGTAGCTCCTTCCGCACCCCAGGTCAGCTACATTACAGGTGGTGTTTGAGCTGCTACAGGTGGTATTGTGACCATCATCCCTTACAGCCAGCACTGTGTAAGATTCTGCACCATTATCTACATCCCATGATACCCATGCAGAGTTAGTTACACAGTCCACAGTACCAGTGACTCCCTGTGGGATACATGGAGCTGTATGGAGAAGACATCAGACATGAAGTGCATTAGATAAATATGGCAATTGTAATCTGTTTGAGGAAGTATTTTTGTGCAAGTGTCCAACCTGAGGAGATGGAAAGGTCACTGCTTGGTTGACTCTGACAGCTGCCCCCCAGTGCCACCACACTGAGGTTGAATCTCTCTCCACAGGGCAGATGGGCGATGGAGCACTGCGTGTTTGTGCTGTTACAGGAGGAGATCGCACCGGTGCTCTGGGACTCCAGTTCAACTCTGAACTGGCCTGCATCAACTGCTGGGTTCCAACTCACCAGCACAGACCCTAAATCACACTGCACAATGGCAGATACGTTCTGAGGGGGACATGGAGCTGAGAAAAGAGAGAGAAGGAACCAGGATGTCATTGAAGGGTGGGGCTATACTAACTACATCAGCAGGAAACTATATAAGGTAAGCCAACATAGCAACAGTGGTGTACTCCTTGCTGCAATGCAACATAAAGTTAGTATGCCTGCTCATTTCACATGCACAAAGTTAGTCAGTCATGGAATTTTTAAACGTATAGTAGCTTGCTTAATTCTAAAGAGGGTTGAAACTCACAAAACCTTTACCTCATAAAACATTAAAGTCCATTTTCAAGACCTTTGCATTGTGGCATTATTTTCATGGCAATTAGAATTTCTATCAAAAGTCTAATTACCGTAAAAATAATGTACAAAAAACAGTATTTCCTGTAATGAGATGTTTTACTTTCAACAGATTCTTTTGTAGTTCCCCTAAGTGTATTATTAAACATTTTAAAATTAAATCATACACAATATATAACAATGAAGTGTAAATACTTCACCGTTAAAATTATATTTTGTTTTGTTTTTATGCATTAAAGCAAGGAATATTTGGAGAGGAAATATGCTTAAATGTTCTGAAAATAACTGCCAATAAAAATGCAAATATCATATTAAAGCAAAAAGTAGAGTTCACAATATATTTTCTTATTTTTTTATTTGGAGTTTGGTGTGAACAAATGTTTTGCTCTTTAAATATTTAATGAGATGTACCCTTAAGTCAAAGAGGGGATGGAAAATGATCAAATTAAATTTCAACTGCTGTTGGTGAAAGAGACTTTCAGTGACACATACATGCAACAAAAAATACAATATAAATAATGAACTTATGCTAATATTAGACCTTTTATATATTTGATAGCCAATTAAGTGGAACTGAACTGTTAAGATCGCTTATTATGTAATTATCAGCTTCAAGAGAGCTCTTATAATAACACTAAATGACTGCCTTTGTGTGTTTAAGGTTGTGGATTTTTGTTTAGTGCGCAGCAGGTTTATGTCTTAAAAGAATTTGCAGATTTCCTCTCAGACCTTCTGGTTACAGTTGATAAGGCGCTAATCATGGGACATTTTAATATTCACGTTGATAATACAAATGATATGATGCATTAGGGCTTGCGTTTACTGACCTAATAAACTCTTTTGGAGTCAAGCAAAATTTCAACGGGCCCATTGATCGTTTTAATCATACACTAGATTTAATTATATTGCATGGTATCAATCTTACTGCTATAGATATCGTACCTCAATGTGATGATGTTACAGACCATTTACTTGTATCGTGCATGCTGCGTATCACTGATATTAACTATATGTCTCAGCGTTACCGTCTGGGCAGAACTATTGTTCCAGTCACCAAAGACGGATTCACAAATAACCTGCCTGATCTATCTTAACTGCTATTTGTACCAAAAAATACACATGAATTAGACGAAATGACTGACAACATGGGCACTATTTTCTCTAATACATTAGAAGCTGTTGCCCCCATCAAATTGACAAAGGTTAGAGAAAAACGTACTGTGCCATGGTATAACAGTAACTCATGAACGCAAAAGGAGAAAAACTAACTTGTAAGTTTTTAGAATTGCATGGAAAAACAGTATGTCCAGCTATAGACAGGCTCTAAAAACTGCTAGGGCAGAGCATATACACAAACTCATAGAAAATAACCAAAAAAATCCAAGGTTTTTATTTAGCACAGTGGCTAAATTAACAAATTACCAGATGCCACCTGATTCAAATATTCCACCAACGTTTAATAGTAATGACTTTATGAATTTCTTCAATGATAAAATAGATAACATTATAAATACAATAGTGAATGTAGATTCTACAGCGTCTAACACTTCAATTTTATCCATTGCACCCAAAGATAAACTGCAGTGCTTTACAAATATAGGACAGGAAGAGCTAAATAAACCTATCACTGTATCTAAACCAGCAACATGTTTATTAGATCCTGTACCCACTAAATTACTAAAAGAGCTGTTACCTGAAGCCAAAGAACCGCATCTCAATATCATTAACTCATCGTTATCTTTAGGTCACGTCCCAAAACCATTCAAGCTGGCGATTATTAAGCCTCTTATTAAGATACCAAAACTAGATCCTAGTGAACTGGCAAACTTTAGGCCTATTTCAAATCTTCCATTTATGTCAAAAATTTCTAAAATTTCTGCATCTCATTTCTAGTTTTACTTGATCTTAGTGCTGCGTTCGACACCATAGATCATGACATACTCATAGATTGATTACAAAACTATACAGGTATTCCAGGGCAGGCTCTAAGATGGTTTAGATCCTACCTGTCCAATCGCTACCATTTTGTTTACTTAAATGGGGAGTCATCTCATTTATCATCAGTAAAATATGGAGTGCCACAAGGATCCGTCCTAGGTCCCCTTCTTGTGCCCCTTGGTAATATTATTAGAAAATACGGAATTAGCTTCCACTGTTATGCTGATGATACTCAGCGATATATCTCAAAGAGACCAGATGAAACCTCTAAATTATCTAAGCTAACAGAGTGTGTTAAAAATGTAAAAGATTGGATGACAAATAATTTTCCCCAATTAAATTTGGATAAGAGAGATATTACTTATTGGACCAAAAAACACCACACAGAATCTTGTAGATTACAATCTGCAGCTAGACGGATGTACTGTTACTTCCTCTACAGTCAAAAATCTGGGTGTTATATTAGACAGCAACTTGTCTTTTGAAAATCATATTTCCCATGTTACAAAAACTGCATTCTTCCATCTTAGAAACAGTGCCAAGCTACGAAACATGTTATCTGTTTCTGATGCAGAAAAGCTAGTTCATGCATTCATGACCTCTAGACTGGACTACTGTAATGCACTTCTAGGTGGTTGTCCTGCTTCTTCAGTAAACAAGCTACAGGTAGTCCAAAATGCAGCAGCTAGAGTCCTTACCAGGTCAAGAAAATATGATCATATTACCCCAATTTTACAGTCTCTGCACTGGCTACCTATTAAGTTCCGTATCAATTACAAATTATCATTACTTACCTATAAGGCCCTAAATGGTTTAGCTCCTGCGTACCAAACTAGCCTTCTACCACGTTACAATCCATCACCCTCCCTAAGGTCACAAAACGCTTGACTTTTGGTAGTTCCTAGAATAGCAAAGTCCACTAAAGGAGGTAGAGCTTTTTCACATTTGGCTCCCAAACTTTGGAATAGCCTTCCTGATAATGTTCGGGGTTCAGACACACTCTCTCTGTTTAAATCTAGATTAAAAACGCATCTCTTTCGCCAAGCATTTAAATAATGTATCTTACATTGTGAGTGTAGTTGCATCTGATCAAATGCGCATTTTATTCTTTAGCTTGGGTTAAACTAATTAATTTTACTTTGTTGGATCAGCAGCTATGGTAATGATGTCTCTATTTGTTTCTATGATTTGCCAGGATTTACACAAGCTCCAGTCTGGATCCAGAACACCTAAGAAGAGATGATGCTGACCCTCAGAGGACCCCAGATGATGCTAACCCTGAATCAACAAACTGAACTAACAAATATTGCTACAAGTGTAACTGCATCATATAATAATTATTAATTATTAATAATATTAATAATGTTCATCGTCTGGCTGACTACGTCTTGTATTAATTTTTCTACAAATCCTGTCATATGTCCACTGACAGTCAACTGACAGTCACCACTTATAAGCTATTACTAAATATTGTAGAAACATAATTTTCTGTAAAGTTGCTTTGTAAGGATTTGTATTGTAAAAAGCGCTATACAAATAAACCTGAATAAACTTGAATGTCTAATTTCAGATACATACCGAGTCTGAAAACTGCAGAAGTGCTCGGTGGGCTCTCACAGTAAATGTTATGCGCTTCGACAATCACGTTGTAGCTTTGTCCACAGAGCAGTGAAACAGACAGGTTAGTAGAAGTAGTGTTGAATTCTGCAATATATCCCAGACTCCCTATTGCCATCACAGTGTAGAATGATGCACCTTTGGCTTTTGACCAGTTAAACGCTGCCGTCTCACTGTCACATGAAACATTAGCAGTCACGTTCTCTGGCTTGCAAGGATCTGGAGAGGAACAGGGAGACCGTTACATTGTAGCATTATAAAAATTATTTAAATTAAATTAAAATTAAATTAAATAAAAGCGTCTGCTAAATGCATACATTTAATCCAAAGCGACTTACAGTGCATTCAGGCAATACATTTTTACCTATTAAATAATTAAATAAAATATTAGTCATAAAAATAAAGATATTAACAATATTAACAATATAATATATATATTATTTTTGTTATTTTTAATATTATTATACTTTTAATATAATACTAATTTAATATAATAATAATTCATTAAAATATTCATTATAAAAACATTTAATTAAAGGAAAAAATATTAACAATATAAAATAAATATAAAAATGTATTATAATTTGTAATCACAAAAATACTTGAGTGAGAAAGGGTGTGGCAAAGAAAAAAATAACATTATTATTATATCTGTAATAATATTAATATCTGTAATACGATATTATAATTAGTAATAGCAATAATATAATACATAAAATGTTAATTATAAAATATATACAAACATTATTAATATTATAATATCTGTAATGATCTGTTGTAATAATAATTATTATTATATTTATAGTATAATAGGAACAATAATAATAAATGAACTATACAAATCAAATATACTATATAAATCAAATCAAATATAATATAAATACACAGATGTATTTTATTATTAGTAATAATAGTAATAAAATACATTTCTAAATAAATTGTTATTAAAATACATAATAATAATAATAATAATAATTTTGCGATTAAAACCCAAGATGAGATTTCAGATTTTTGTTTACATAATGCCGTACCTGTAGTAAGGTATACAGGTGCACTGGGGTCACTTTGGCAGCGGTCTCTGTGGGCGGTGACAGAAAAAGTGTAGGTCTCGCCACAGCCCAGAGTAGAGAAGGTACAAACAGAGTTGGTGGAGTTACAGAGCTGGTATCCTCCTACTGCACTGACGGCTCGGGCGATGTAGTAAGCAGCTCCTTCTCTCAAATCCCAAGACATCACAGACATTTTGTTACCGCACAGTTTATAGACTTCCGGCTGCAGTGGTGTACAGGGTCCTGCAGGGTGTTCACAGAAAGGTTGTACCCTAATTAATGTGCTTCAACTTTTAACCCCTTCAACACGTAATGCTTTGTGAACTCACTGGACTGAAACGTGACATTGGTGGCGGAGGTCATTTGGCATTGCTGGTTTGTAGAGGTGAAGGTGAGGTTAAACTGCTGGTCACACTGCAGGGAGGAGATGTTACAGTTGTTCTGACTGGTTGAGCAGGAGACCCTTTGACCTCCTGACCCCAAAGCGGTCACAGAGTAATTCTCCGCCCCAGCAATGGAACTCCAGGACACTAGAACTGAATCTGTTGCACAGTCCACCAAGGCAGACACACTGGTGGACAGACATGGTGCTGAAAAATACAGAAGAAGCATATTTATTAATAATGATATATTCCATATCATATTAATAATTATATATCCTTTTTGCTAGCACATACACTTCTGGTCAAAAGTTTGGGAAAATTATGATTTTATATTCTGGTGATTGCACAGCTGATGGCGGCTTCAGAATCCTTTAGAAATTGTTTAAATATGTGCAATTTATGTGCAAAATATTTAAAGAATTGAATACACAGACCTGCAATGGTATCACAACCATTTAGTTTTATGAATTTATGTACAAGATGCATATTTTATCCAAACAAAGTGTAAAATAATGTATCATATTCCTAGATACATTTCTAGAAATTCTAGAAAGAATACAGAATACAGAATATATATATTATAGTAAAATGTTTTGGTAACCTCAACCGAGGTAGTACTGAAAAAAGTACCAGGTACCAGGTACTGGACCCAGCGGAAAACCCCCCGAAAGTGAACCGTACCAAACGGTATGATTTTTCAGCAATCATTTCTCCAGTCTTCATTGTCACATGATTCTTGAGAAATAATTATTGTTTAAAACTTGTAAAAATGTTGTATAATCTGTTTTAGATAGTATTTTTTTTAAATAGTAAGCAGTCTCTATGGGAGCTAGAGTGAGAAGTATACAGAGTATATAGACAAGTATACGCATTTATGTGTTTCTATATTACCTGAGTTAGTGTTCACAGTGGCACTGGGAGGGCTGCTGCACAAACCATCTGACGCTGTCACATTGATATGGTACAGCTGACCACATTTGAGCCCCGTCACATTACATTGTGAGCCTGTAGACTGGCAGGTGGTGGACAGTCCATTGCTGTCCTGCAAGGTGGCCATGTAATACTGTCCTCCTGCACCAGGTCTCCATGATACCACTAAAGCATTTGTGACACAATCCATGGTGGGCAGGACATTACTTGGGGTACAGGGCACTAAAACACAAGAAGCAAGGTAAAACTTGAATGTTAATTAATTCAGTGCCTTTCTTTTACAGTTTTTAACTGAAAAAACATTCTTCATCTTTAAAAATAATCCTGATATGAAATAAGAAACAAACCTGCTTGAACTTGAACAGGCGCACTGTTCCCACTGCTGCAGTTGCTGCCCTTTGCCTTCACTGTGATTGTGTAAGACTGTCCGCAGGTCAAAGTTGACAGGTTACAGGAAGTGGATGTTGAGGTGCAGTTAGCTGTAAGGCCGTTAGCACTGCTGGCTGTCACTGTGTAAAGCTCCGCCCCTTGGGTGCTCCCCCAGGTTACATTTGCTATGTTGCTGCTACAGCTTACACTGGCCGACACATTTTGAGGTACACAAGGACCTGGGTGTAAATTATAGAAAACAAAATGGGTCTCCAAACTTGGTCCTGAAGGACTGGACTGGAGGAGGGAGTTTAGCTCCAACTACCCTCAACACACTTGCCTGGAAGTTTCTATATTCTTTTTAAACAACATTTCAAATTTCAAATGCTGCATATTTTAATTATAAAATGTAACTTAAAATTAAAAGCTGAATTTTCAGCACCTTTATTCCAGTCACATGATCCTATGGAAATCATTCTAATATGCTAATTTGGTGCTCATGAAACATTTTGTATTATTCTGTGTGTTGAAAACAGTTGTGCTGCTTAATAGTTTTGTGGAAATGACATTCAAAATAGTATTTATTTAAAAGAGAGATTTTTGGTAACATTATACATTTCTTTACAGTCACTTTAATGTCTGTCAGTTTAATTCATGCTTGCTCAATAAAAGTATTCATTTTTATTACCCCAAACTTTTGAATGATAATGTACAAAATATTTCAATATAACAGTGTTGTTGTTGGTTTTAAATTGAAAATATCTCCTTTATGGGATTCATGTAAATATTATTTAAATGTGATGGGACAAGAAAGATTAATGAAGCTGTTTTCAGCATATTTGTTGAATGTTTGAGAGTACAGTTGAGAGTGATTGTGTGCATATTTATTTAGAATAGAAGCTTGCAGCTTTGTCCACATGCTACTGTACCTGCCGTGACCTGACTGGTCACACTGGTGTTGGAGCTACAGCTGTTGGCCACTGCAACCAGAGTGATATTGTACGTCTGCCCACAGCAAATTGCAGGGATTATGCAGGATGTGGAGGTAGAGTTACACACCAGAGTCTTGACTGTGGATTTTGCTTGAGCATAGTAGATCTGTGCCCCTTTACTCGACTGCCAGCTGATCTGAACATCACCTGTTCGGCAGTCTAAGAGCTGACTGACCACAGACTGAGGAGCACAGGGTGCTGGGAGACAAAGGTAAACAAAGTATTACTTTAGTATGTTTAAAAGAATATTCCAGGTTAAAAACTAAGCTTTCTCTACAGAATCTGTGGTGTGCTGTCAAATGCTTTTAAAATGTGAAGTACTGTAGCCAAAGTAACTTATGGTGCCCGGGAGGTGTCATGGTCAGTTCACTTAGTTTTGTCATGGCCACAACATAACAACTCGTGGGAACATGATAATATGTCGTGGCCTCGAGATGCTATGTTGAGGGAATGACATCGATTTCTCATCTTCGACTTCCTGTGTTGAGGGAATGACATATTTTTATTGTGGAAACAAGTTTGATGCGTATTGATGCAGGTTTGTTTATGCATTAAACTTGAGGCCACAATAAAACGATGTCTTTCCCTCAACATAGAATCTCGAGGTCATGACATAAGGATGTTGTTACCTCGGCAAATGATCTTGTGGCCCTGACATAATATCACATTCCCATGAGTTAATATGATGTTCCGAAAAAAATATATTGTGGCCATGACATATCACATTCCCACAAGTTATTATGTCGTGGCCACGACAAAACTAAGTGAACCGACCCTGTCACCACCCAGGCACCGTATCAAAGCACTTAACATAAGTTATTCAGTAAAAGTGTTTTTTTTTTTTTCAAGTCTTGCAGAGAATAATATTGTGTACTATAGGTTAAACGTTCTGGATTTAAACACTACTATACAAATTTGCAGTATGTAAAATACAATTTTAGAGAAAATATTTACCAGTACTGATGCGACGCACTTCACTGCGTTGCCCAGTGCAGTCCACACTCATAGCTGTGACTGACACATTGTACACCTGACCACACGACAGGCCGCTGATGTCACAGGAAGTTCTGTTGGAGTTGCTGGTTAGCGTACGTCCATTATCATCTACTGCTGTTACTGTATAGTATGAAACAAGGCCACTGGATGCTGCCCAGGAAACAGATGCAGTGTCCGACACACAAGATAATGACACATTGACTTGAGTGGGAACACATGGAGCTGGAAAGGAAAAGATTCATGCCACAAAAAAGCAGAAGATTTTAGCTCTATAAATAATTTGATGCCAGAAGAATCACCAAATTTGCACGTTGTGTTATTATTTAATGTTATACCTGTGTCTAGAGTGACCAAGGCTTTAGAAGAGGTTGAACAGGTCTGGCCGTATCCTGTAACACAGATGTTATAGTGCTGACCACACGACAGTGAGCCAATGTTGCAGGAGGAGCCATTGGTGAAGCAGTTGTGCTTTTGTGGGTCCTGGAGCGACTGTAGTGTTGCATTAAAACTTAATGAACCATTGCCTGGTGTCCAAGAAATGAGTGCTGAGTTGGTGCGGCAGTCCAGACTGGCTTGAATGCCAGTGTTGTGGCACGGTGCTGGATCATGACAAAAATGTTAACACATCAAACTGCAGTATACGTTTTCACATTTACTGAATAGTGCTTGCCATGAAAAAACTGCTAAGGTATTACTGTATGGTTGCTAGGGTGTTCTGGGTGGTTGTTAGGTAGTTTCTTAATAGTTCAGAAAAAACTGAAGCTGTTTGTTGTTTCAATCACTAGTTATCACTAATGAGCTGAGTTCAAGTACCTGAGACGAGAGTGACAGGCTGGCTAGCCGGGCCCATGCAGACACCATTCATGCCCATGACTGTGATGGAATATTCCTGGCCACACTGCAGGTTTGGGATATCACAGTGTGTGACAGTGTTGTTGCAGGATGTCTTGTACCCTTGGCTGCTTTCCGCCTTTACCAAGTACCAAGTGGCACCAAGTGCACTGTACCAGGTGATGGAAGCAATGTTGGATGTACAGTTTAGAGCGGCAGCAACACTGGTGGGAATGCAGGGAGCTAGAGAAGAGGAGGTTATATAAAAAACAGATTATATATAAAAAGTGTACATATACAGTACTTTTCAAAAGTTTGTTAGTATTTTTTTTTAGGTTTCTTGAAGGATGTTTTGTATGCTCACTAAGGCTGCATTTATTTTATCAAAATACAACCAAAACCTTAATCTTATGACATATTATTACAATTTTAAATACCAGTTTTCTATTTTGTATTATGTATGTATATATATATATATATATATATATATATATACATACATAATACAAAATAGAAAACTGGTATATATATATCTTGTTAAATATATATAGTTTGATTAAATAAACAAGCAAATACTACATTTTTATCTAATGCACTGAAATTTCATACATCTATTTAAGGGCCAAATTTTCTGTACGCATTGTTGTAATGAATCACATATATCAGCAAAAGTTAACATGAGCTGTCACCTGTTTCCACTACAGCTTTAGGTTGAGAGCTGCTGTTGCAGGTGGTGCCATCAGCTTGGACAGTCACATTTAGTCTCATCCCACACGGCAGAGAGGTCAGCTGACAGGAAGTTCCCATAGAGTGACAAGAAGCTAAACGTTGCTGCTGCCTGTCTGTTGCCATTGCTGTGTACCCATTAGCTCCTGCGCTGGCAGTCCATGTCACGTTGGCTGTGTTGGTGTCACACTGGAGCACAGTTGTGATGTTTTGAGGGTCACAGGGAGCTAAAGGAGATACATAGTTGGTTTCAAAGATCTGTTATTACTGTGTAAACATGCATTTTATTCCTCGTTTTAATTGTTTTAAATTATTTATTTATTTATTTTTTACACTTTTTTTTTTTTACATTTTAAAGGGGAGGTCTAATGCTATTTCATGCATTCTGACATGTTTACACTGTTAAGAGCTGGATTCAGCAACCATTACTCCAGTCTTCAGTGTCACATGATTCTTCAGAAAAAAACATTTATTTAAAGTATTAAATATATTTATTAATTTCTTTAAAAAAATATATTACTGACCTGTGTATCATGAAAAAAAATGTGCAGAGCATACTTCAGACCATAGTAGTCTGGGTGCTGAATCCCACAATGCAAAACACTCGACTTTGTCCAAACAAACTGAAGTCATTTAAATGATTTGCAAAGACATTTTTTTTTTTTTACACAAAATTTGAGATTTTATGCAAAATGAACCTATGTATTTCGCCTGAATCCCACTCACTGAATTAAACGTGCTCTGCAAAGTAATCAGGTCATGTGACAAGAAAGTAGCATTGTTTAAACTTAAATAATATTGAATAATCAGTTTTACATACTATTTCTTAAAAATAGTAAGCAGTATACAGTATATACTGCACGTTATGCAGTGAACAATGAACATCTTGATTACGCATTGTAATCCTCGATCCCTGAAGGAGGGACCGGAGATGTCACGTCGGTGATCGATGAATTGGGAATCTCGCTCGAGAGACCAATTTACCACGAGTGTAAACTAAACGAGCCAGTGCACATTGACATATTTTTCTTGTGGCCACGAGTTTAATGCGTAAACAAACCTGCGTGATATAGCAACCTGGGATTTTCAGAGATGGATTTATTAATATGTTATTTTGAATTAAGAAATGATTACATTATTATAGAAATTATGACATTATTAAATTAGTATATTCGGCTAATTAATAGACCATAAATATAAATACTATAGTGTTTACAGTGTTCTGTAAGTTTCATTGAGGAGTTAATCATTCACGTAGTTTAATTCGTAAATTGAAAACACAACTCACTCATTTATCATCACACACGTGCTTAAATACAATCATAAAGTCAAAACCTTATTTGCATAAATGTCAGGTGTTTATTTGCCAAATATATGGTATGCTAGCAAATACTAGCATAATTATACAAAACATTAACTAGGTAAAGCGATACACAAATTGAAAGGGGATAGAAGCATATAAATAACAATAAATTTAAAAATATATCTCTAATAAGTTAATGTAATAATAATAATAAATATTAAATTAAAAGTTTAATGTTAATAAAAATGTTTTATCCATCTCTGATAATCCTGGATGGCTTTGGTCACGCAGGTTTGTTTACGCATTAAACTCGATGCCACAAGAAATGGATGTCATGCCCTCAACATAGAATCTCGGCAAAATTATCTCGTGGCCATGACATAATATCACATTCCCACGAGTTAATATGTCATGGCCACGACAAAACTAAGTGAACCGACCCTGTCACCACCCAGGCACCATATCAAAGCACTTAACATAAGTTATTCAGTAAAAGTGTTTTTTTTTTTCAAGTGTTGCAGAGAATAATATTGTGTACTATAGGTTAAACGTTCTGGATTTAAACACTACTATACAAATTTGCAGTATGTAAAATACAATTTTAGAGAAAATATTTACCAGTACTGATGCGACGCACTTCACTGCGTTGCCCAGTGCAGTCCACACTCATAGCTGTGACTGACACATTGTACACTTGACCACACGACAGGCCGCTGATGTCACAGGAAGTTCTGTTGGAGTTGCTGGTTAGCGTACGTCCATTATCATCTACTGCTGTTACTGTATAGTATGAAACAAGGCCACTGGATGCTGCCCAGGAAACAGATGCAGTGTCCGACCCAAAAGATAATGACACATTGACTTGAGTGGGAACACATGGAGCTGGAAAGGAAAAGATTCATGCCACAAAAAAGCAGAAGATTTTAGCTCTATAAATAATTTGATGCCAGAAGAATCACCAAATTTGCACGTTGTGTTATTATTTAATGTTATACCTGTGTCTAGAGTGACCAAGGCTTTAGAAGAGGTTGAACAGGTCTGGCCGTATCCTGTAACACAGATGTTATAGTGCTGACCACACGGCAGTGAGCCAATGTTGCAGGAGGAGCCATTGGTGAAGCAGTTGTGCTTTTGGGGGTCCTGGAGCGACTGTAGTGTTGCATTAAAACTTAATGAACCATTGCCTGGTGTCCAAGAAATGAGTGCTGAGTTGGTGCGGCAGTCCAGACTGGCTTGAATGCCAGTGTTGTGGCACGGTGCTGGATCATGACAAAAATGTTAACACATCAAACTGCAGAATAGGTTTTTACATTTACTGAATGGTGCTTGCCATGAAAAACCTGCTAAGGTATTGCTGTATGGTTGCTAGGGTGTTACTAGGTAGTTTCTTATTTGTTCAGAAAAAACTAAAGCTGGTTTGTTGTTTCAATCACTAGTTATCACTAATGAGCTGAGTTCAAGTACCTGAGACGAGAGTGACAGGCTGGCTAGCCGGGCCCATGCAGACACCATTCATGCCCATGACTGTGATGGAATATTCCTGGCCACACTGCAGGTTTGGGATATCACAGTGTGTGACAGTGTTGTTGCAGGATGTCTTGTACCCTTGGCTGCTTTCTGCCTTTAACAAGTACCAAGTGGCACCAAGTGCACTGTACCAGGTGATGGAAGCAATGTTGGATGTACAGTTTAGAGCGGCAGCAACACTGGCGGGAATGCAGGGAGCTAGAGAAGAGGAGGTTATATAAAAAACAAATTATATATAAAAAGTGTACAAATACAGTACTTTTCAAAAGTTTGTGTTAGTTTTTTTTTTTAGGTTTCTCGAAAAGATGTTTCGTATGCTCACCATGGCTGCATTTATTTTATCAAAATACAACCAAAATCTTAATCTTATGACATAATATTTAAATTTTAAATATCATTCTATATATATATATATATATATATATATATATATATATATATATATATATATATAAATGTAATTTATTCCTGTGATGTCAATGCAGAAGTTTCAGCAGCCATTATTCCAGTCTTCAGTATCACATGATACTTGAGAAATCATTCTAATACGCTGATTTGGTGCATAAGAAAAAAATCGTATCAACTTTTAAAATGGTTGTTCTACTACATATTTTGCAGAGATATTTTTTTTTTTGATGAATAGAAAATTCAAAAGAAGGTTATTTATTTGAAATGTAAATATTTTGTAACATTATGTCTTTACTGTATAAAGTAATGTGTTCTTGTCGATTTAAATAATTTATTTATTTCCCAAAAAATAAAAAGAAGATATTATAACATTTCTTCTTATTTTTAAATCTTACTGACCCTAAACCTTTGAATTTTGGTGTATTATATTTTTTATTTCTTTGTTTGTTTATAATACATGTGGAGCCTGAAAAAACATGTGGACACTTAAGCTACGTTTAAAAATGAATGAATGTCAGTGAATTAAATAACATAAGTGTTTTATGGGTTTAGTTGGTCATATTCTACAGATATATATAATTTGATAAAATAAACAAGCAAATACTACTTTTTTATCTAATGCACTGAAATTCATACATCTAATGTATTTAAGGGCCAAATTTTCTGTACGCATTTTTGTAATGAATCACATATATCAGCAAAAGTTAACATGAGCCGTCACCTGTTTCCACTACAGCTTTAGGTTGAGAGCTGCTGTTGCAGGTGGTGCCATCAGCTTGGACAGTCACATTTAGTCTCATCCCACACGGCAGAGAGGTCAGCTGACAGGAAGTTCCCATAGAGTGACAAGAAGCTAAACGTTGCTGCTGCCTGTCTGTTGCCATTGCTGTGTACCCATTAGCTCCTGCGCTGGCAGTCCATGTCACGTTGGCTGTGTTGGTGTCACACTGGAGCACAGTTGTGATGTTTTGAGGGTCACAGGGAGCTAAAGGAGATACATAGTTGGTTTCAAAGATCTGTTATTACTGTGTAAACATGCATTTTATTCCTCATTTTAAATTTTTATTTATTCTTTTTTTTTTTTTACACAATTTGTATTTTACATTTTAAAGGGGAGGTCTAATGCTATTTCATGCATTCTGACATGTTTACACTGTTAAGAGCTGGATTCAGCAACCATTACTCCAGTCTTTAGTGTCACATGATTCTTCAGAAAAAAACATTTATTTAAAGTATTAATTGTATTAATTAATTTCTTTAAAAAAATATTACTGACCTGTGTATCATGAAAAAAACAAATGTACAGAGCATACTTCAGACCATAGTAGTCTGGGTGCTGAATCCCACAATGCAAAGCACTCGACTTTGTCCAAATTCAACTCATTTAACTGATTTGCAAAGACATTTTTTTTTTAAACATAAGATTTGAGATTTTATTCTAAATGAACCTATGTATTTCACCTGAATGCCACTCACTGAATTAAACATGCTCTGCAAAGTAATCAGGTCATGTTACAAGAAAGAAGCATTGTTTAAACCTAAACAATATTGAATAATCTGTTTTACATACTATTTCTTAAAAATAATAAGAAGTATACAGTATATACTGCAAGTTATGCAGTGAACAATGAACATCTTGATTACGTATTGTAACCCTCGTTCCCTGAAGGAGGCAACGAAGACGTCACGTCGGTGACCGACAAATTGGGAATCTCGCTAGAAAGACCAATTTACCTAGAGTGTAAACTAAACTGTCTAGCATTTCCGAGTGTTTTCCCTCTAATTGTTCTTCCCGTGTCTAATTTTGGATTGTTTATACTCAATCTGATCCTCTGCTGTCTTCCCTGACCTCTGCTTGTTTCTGTTTTCGATTCTGGTTTCCCTGACAATACCTGACTCCATTCCTAATTTCTGCCTGTCTGACCACTCTTAAATAAAAACTGTAATTGGATCCAAGCGTCTCTGACTCTCTTCGTAACAATCACCACCCAGGCACAGTATCAAAGCACTTAATAGAAGTTATGCAGAATTTTTTTATTTATTTCAAGTGTTGCAGAGAATAAAATTGTATACTATAGGTTAAAAGTTCTGGATTTAAACACTACTATACAAACTTGCAGTATGCAAAGTTAAATTTTAGAGAAAATATTTACCAGTACTGATGCGACGCACTTCACTGCGTTGCCCAGTGCAGTCCACACTCATAGCTGTGACTGACACATTGTACGCCTGACCACACGACAGGCCGCTGATGTCACAGGAAGTTCTGTTGGAGTTGCTGGTTAGCGTACGTCCATTATCATCTACTGCTGTTACTGTATAGTATGAAACAAGGCCACTGGATGCTGCCCAGGAAACAGATGCAGTGTCCGACCCACAAGATAATGACACATTGACTTGAGTGGGAACACAAGGAGCTGGAAAGGAAAAGATTCATGCCACAAAAGAGCAGAAGATTTTAGCTCTATAAATAATTTGATGCCAGAAGAATCACCAAATTTGCACGTTGTGTTATTATTCAGTGTTATACCTGTGTCTAGAGTGACCAAGGCTTTAGAAGAGGTTGAACAGGTCTGGCCATATCCTGTAACACAGATGTTATAGTGCTGACCACACGGCAGTGAGCCAATGTTGCAGGAGGAGCCATTGGTGAAGCAGTTGTGCTTTTGGGGGTCCTGGAGCGACTGTAGTGTTGCATTAAAACTTAATGAACCATTGCCTGGTGTCCAAGAAATGAGTGCTGAGTTGGTGCGGCAGTCCAGACTGGCTTGAATGCCAGTGTTGTGGCACGGTGCTGGATCATGACAAAAATGTTAACATATCAAACTGCAGTATACGTTTTAACATTTACTGAATGGTGCTTGCCATGAAAAACCTGCTAAGGTATTGCTGTATGGTTGCTAGGGTGTTACTAGGTAGTTTCTTATTTGTTCAGAAAAAACTAAAGCTGGTTTGTTGTTTCAATCACTAGTTATCACTAATGAGCTGAGTTCAAGTACCTGAGACGAGAGTGACAGGCTGGCTAGCCGGGCCCATGCAGACACCATTCATGCCCATGACTGTGATGGAATATTCCTGGCCACACTGCAGGTTTGGGATATCACAGTGTGTGACAGTGTTGTTGCAGGATGTCTTGTACCCTTGGCTGCTTTCTGCCTTTACCAAGTACCAAGTGGCACCAAGTGCACTGTACCAGGTGATGGAAGCAATGTTGGATGTACAGTTTAGAGCGGCAGCAACACTGGTGGGAATGCAGGGAGCTAGAGAAGAGGAGGTTATATAAAAAACAGATTATATATAAAAAGTGTACATATACAGTACTTTTCAAAAGTTTGTGTTAGTGTTTTTTTTTTAGGTTTCTCGAAAAGATGTTTCGTATGCTGGCCATGGCTGCATTTATTTTATCAAAATACAACCAAAATCTTAATCTTATGACATATTATTCAAATTTTAAATACCATTTTATATATATATATATATATATATATAAATATAATTTATTCCTGTGATGTCAATGCAGAAGTTTCAGCAGCCATTATTCCAGTCTTCAGTATCACATGATACTTGAGAAATCATTCTAATACGCTGATTTGGTGCATAAGAAAAAAATCGTATCAACTTTTAAAATGGTTGTTCTACTACATATTTTGCAGAGATATATTATTATTATTATTATTTTTGATTAATAGAAAATTCAAAAGAAGATTATTTATTTGAAATGTAATTTTTTGTAACATTAAGTATTTACTGTCACTTTTGAATAAAGTAATGTGTTCTTGCCGATTTAAATAATTTATTTATTTCCCAAAAAATAAAAAGAAGATATTATAACATTTCTTCTTATTTTTAAATCTTACTGACCCTAAACCTTTGAATTTTGGTGTATTATTTTTTTTATTTCTTTGTTTGTTTATAATACATGTGGACCCTGAAAAAAACATGTGGACACTTAAGCTACGTTTAAAAATGAATGAATGTCAGTTAATTAAATAACATAAGTGTTTTATGGGTTTAGTTGGTCATATTCTACAGATATATATAATTTAATAAAACAAACAAACAAATTCTACTTTTTTATCTAATGCACTGAAATTCATACATCTAATGTATTTAAGGGCCAAATTTTCTGTACGCATTGTTGTAATGAATCACATATATCAGCAAAAGTTAACATGAGCTGTCACCTGTTTCCACTACAGCTTTAGGTTGAGAGCTGCTGTTGCAGGTGGTGCCATCAGCTTGGACAGTCACATTTAGTCTCATCCCACACGGCAGAGAGGTCAGCTGACAGGAAGTTCCCATAGAGTGACAAGAAGCTAAACGTTGCTGCTGCCTGTCTGTTGCCATTGCTGTGTACCCATTAGCTCCTGCGCTGGCAGTCCATGTCACGTTGGCTGTGTTGGTGTCACACTGGAGCACAGTTGTGATGTTTTGAGGGTCACAGGGAGCTAAAGGAGATACAAGGTTGGTTTCAAAGATCTGTTATTACTGTGTAAACATGCATTTTATTCCTCATTTTAAATTTTTATTTATTCATTTTTTTTACACAATTTGTATTTTACATTTTAAAGGGGAGGTCTAATGCTATTTCATGCATTCTGACATGTTTACACTGTTAAAGAGCTGGATTCAGCAACCATTACTCCAGTCTTTAGTGTCACATGATTCTTCAGAAAAAAACATTTATTTAAAGTATTAATTGTATTAATTAATTTCTTTAAAAAAATATTACTGACCTGTGTATCATGAAAAAAAACAAATGTGCAGAGCATACTTCAGACCATAGTAGTCTGGGTGCTGAATCCCATGATGCAAAGCACTCGACTTTGTCCAAATTCAACTCATTTAACTGATTTGCAAAGACATTTTTTTTTTTTTTTTTACATAAGATTTGAGATTTTATTCTAAATGAACCTATGTATTTCACCTGAATGCCACTCACTGAATTAAACATGCTCTGCAAAGTAATCAGGTCATGTGACAAGAAAGAAGCATTGTTTAAACTTAAACAATATTGAATAATCTGTTTTACATACTATTTCTTAAAAATAATAAGCAACATCCAGTATATACTGCAAGTTATGCAGTGAACAATGAACATCTTGATTACGTATTGTAAACCTCGTTCCCTGAAGGAGGGAACGGAGACGTCACGTCGGTGACCGAAAAAATTGGGAATCTCGCTAGAAAGACCAATTTACCTAGAGTGTAAACTAAACTGTCTAGCATTTCCGAGTGTTTTCCCTCTAATTGTTCTTCCCGTGTCTAATTTTGGATTGTTTATACTGACTCTGATCCTCTGCTGTCTTCCCTGACCTCTGCTTGTTTCTGTTTTCGATTCTGGTTTCCCTGACAATACCTGACTCCATTCCTGATTTCTGCCTGTCTGACCACTCTTAAATAAAAACTGTAATTGGATCCGAGCGTCTCTGACTCTCTTCGTAACAATCACCACCCAGGCGCCGTATCAAAGCACTAAATAAGAGTTATGCAGAATTAATTTTTTTATTTTTTTATTTCAAGAGTTGCAGAGAATAATATTGTGTACTATAGGTTAAAAGTTCTGGATTTAAACATTACTATACAAACTTGCAGTATGCAAAGTTCAATTTTAGAGAAAATATTTACCAGTACTGATGCGACGCACTTCACTGCGTTGCCCAGTGCAGTCCACACTCATAGCTGTGACTGACACATTGTACACCTGACCACACGACAGGCCGCTGATGTCACAGGAAGTTCTGTTGGAGTTGCTGGTTAGCGTACGTCCATTATCATCTACTGCTGTTACTGTATAGTATGAAACAAGGCCTCTGGATGCTGCCCAGGAAACAGATGCAGTGTCCGACACACAAGATAATGACACATTGACTTGAGTGGGAACACAAGGAGCTGGAAAGGAAAAGATTCATGCCACAAAAAAGCAGAAGATTTTAGCTCTATAAATAATTTGATGCCAGAAGAATCACCAAATTTGCATGTTGTGTTATTATTTAATGTTATACCTGTGTCTAGAGTGACCAAGGCTTTAGAAGAGGTTGAACAGGTCTGGCCGTATCCTGTAACACAGATGTTATAGTGCTGACCACACGGCAGTGAGCCAATGTTGCAGGAGGAGCCATTGGTGAAGCAGTTGTGCTTTTGGGGGTCCTGGAGCGACTGTAGTGTTGCATTAAAACTTAATGAACCATTGCCTGGTGTCCAAGAAATGAGTGCTGAGTTGGTGCGGCAGTCCAGACTGGCTTGAATGCCAGTGTTGTGGCACGGTGCTGGATCATGACAAAAATGTTAACATATCAAACTGCAGTATACGTTTTCACATTTACTGAATGGTGCTTGCCATGAAAAAACTGCTAAGGTATTACTGTATGGTTGCTAGGGTGTTCTGGGTGTTTGTTAGGTAGTTTCTTAATAGTTCAGAAAAAACTGATGCTGTTTGTTGTTTCAATCACTAGTTATCACTAATGAGCTGAGTTCAAGTACCTGAGACGAGAGTGACAGGCTGGCTAGCCGGGCCCATGCAGACACCATTCATGCCCATGACTGTGATGGAATATTCCTGGCCACACTGCAGGTTTGGGATATCACAGTGTGTGACAGTGTTGTTGCAGGATGTCTTGTACCCTTGGCTGCTTTCTGCCTTTACCAAGTACCAAGTGGCACCAAGTGCACTGTACCAGGTGATGGAAGCAATGTTGGATGTACAGTTTAGAGCGGCAGCAACACTGGTGGGAATGCAGGGAGCTAGAAAAGAGGAGGTTATATAAAAAACAGATTATATATAAAAAGTGGACATATACAGTACTTTTTAAAAGTTTGTTAGTATTTTTATTTTAGGTTTTTTGAAAGATGTTTCATATGCTCACCATGGCTGCATTTATTTTATCAAAATACAACCAAAACCTTAATCTTATGACATATTATTAAAATTTAAATACCAGTTTTCCATTTTTATTTTTTTATATATATATTTATATTTACATTTTAAATACCATTTTATATATATATATATATATATATATATATATATATATAAATGTAATTTATTCCTGTGATGTCAAACCAGAATTTTCAGCAGCCATTATTCCAGTCTTCAGTATCACATGATCCTTGAGAAATCATTCTGATACGCTGATTTGTTGCACAAGAAAAAATCGTATCAACTTTTAAATAGGTTGTTCTGCTAAATAATTTGCAGAGATTTTTTTTTTATTTAATAGAAAATTTAAAAGAAGATTATTTATTTGAAATCTAAATATTTTCTAACATTATCTCTTTACTGTCACTTTTGAATGAAGTAATGTGTTCTTACTGAATGAAATAATTAAATTATTTAAAAAAAAATAAGATATTATAAAATTTCTTCTTATTTTTAAATCTTACTGACCCTAAATCTTTAATTTTTTTTTTCTTTGTTTGTTTGTAATACATGTGGACCCTGAAAAAAATTGAACACTTAAGCTACGTTTAAAAATTAAATTATGTCAGTGAAATTAAATAACATAACGTAATTGTTTCGTGGGTTTATTTGTTCGTATTCTACAGATATACAGATATATATAATTTGATATAATAAGCAAGCAAATACTACTTTTTTCTAATGCACTGAAATTCATACATCTAATGTATTTAAGGGCCAAATTTTCTGTACGCATTTTTGTAATGAATCACATATATCAGCAAAAGTTAACATGAGCCGTCACCTGTTTCCACTACAGCTTTAGGTTGAGAGCTGCTATTGCAGGTGGTGCCATCAGCTTGGACAGTCACATTTAGTCTCATCCCACACGGCAGAGAGGTCAGCTGACAGGAAGTTCCCATAGAGTGACAAGAAGCTAAACGTTGCTGCTGCCTGTCTGTTGCCATTGCTGTGTACCCATTAGCTCCTGCGCTGGCAGCCCATGTCACGTTGGCTGTGTTGGTGTCACACTGGAGCACAGTTGTGATGTTTTGAGGGTCACAGGGAGCTAAAGGAGATACATAGTTGGTTTCAAAGATCTGTTAGTACTGTGTAAACATGCATTTTATTCCTTGTTTTAATTGTTTTAAATTATTTATTTATTTATTTATTTATTACACATTTGTTTATTTTTTAACATTTTAAAGGGGAGGTCTAATGCTATTTCATGCATTCTGACATGTTTACACTGTTAAGAGCTGGATTCAGCAACCATTACTCCAGTCTTCAGTGTCACATGATTCTTCAGAAAAAAAACATTTATTTAAAGTATTAAATATATTTATTAATTTCTTTAAAAAAATATATTACTGACCTGTGTATCATGAAAAAAAAATGTGCAGAGCATACTTCAGACCATAGTAGTCTGGGTGCTGAATCCCACAATGCAAAGCACTCGACTTTGTCCAAACAAACTGAAGTCATTTAAATGATTTGCAAAGACATTTTTTTTTACACAAAATTTGAGATTTTATGCAAAATGAACCTATGTATTTCCCCTGAATCGCAGTCACTGAATTAAACGTGCTCTGCAAAGTAATCAGGTCATGTGACAAGAAAGTAGCATTGTTTAAACTTAAATAATATTGAATAATCTGTTTTACATACTATTTCTTAAAAATAGTAAGCAGTATTCACAGGGATGCTGGACTGGGGGTAAAACCAGTACTGATTACCAGGGACCCAAAGGAAGAGAGGGCCCTTGAAAAGTCTGGAATATATATTTTCAAGGGGAGGGGGGGCCCATTAGGACTGCCTATGCATAGGGACGGTATCTTGTGCAGGGCCCCTGAGTATACAGTATATACTGCACGTTATGCAGTGAACAATGAACATCTTGATTACGTATTGTAATCCTCGTTCCCTGAAGGAGGGACCGGAGATGTCACGTCGGTGATCGATGAATTGGGAATCTCGCTCGAGAGACCAATTTACCTCGAGTGTAAACTAAACGAGCCAGTGCACATTGACATATTTTTCTTGTGGCCACGAGTTTAATGCGTAAACAAACCTGCATGATATAGCAACTTGGGATTTTCCGAGATGGATTTATTAATATTTTATTTTGAATTAAGAAATGATTACATTATTTATTATAGAAATGATGACATTATTAAATTATTATATTCGGCTAATTAATAGACCATAAATATAAATACTATAGTGTTTACAGTGTTCTGTAAATGTCATTGAGGAGTTAATCATTCACGTAGTTTAATTCGTAAATTGAAAACACAACTCACTCATTTATCATCACACACGTGCTTAAATACAATCATAAAGTCAAAACTTTATTTGCATAAATGTCAGGTGTTTATTTGCCAAATATATGGTATGCTAGCAAATACTAGCATAATTATACAAAACATTAACTAGGTAAAGCGATACACAAATTGAAAGGGGATAGAAGCATATAAATAACAATAAATTTAAAAATATATCTCTAATAAGTTAATGTAATAATAATAATAAATATTAAATTAAAGGTTTAATGTTAATAAAAATGTTTTATCCATCTCTGATAATCCTGGATGGCTTTGGTCACGCAGGTTTGTTTACGCATTAAACTCGATGCCACAAGAAATGGATGTCATGCCCTCAACATAGAATCTCGGCAAAATTATCTCGTGGCCATGACATAATATCACATTCCCACGAGTTAATATGACGTTCACAAAAAAAATATCTTGTGGCCACAACATATTATCACATTCCCACAAGTTATTATGTCATGGCCACGACAAAACTAAGTGAACCGACCCTGTCACCACCCAGGCACCATATCAAAGCACTTAACATAAGTTATTCAGTAAAAGTGTTTTTTTTTTTTTTCAAGTGTTGCAGAGAATAATATTGTGTACTATAGGTTAAACGTTCTGGATTTAAACACTACTATACAAATTTGCAGTATGTAAAATACAATTTTAGAGAAAATATTTACCAGTACTGATGCGACGCACTTCACTGCGTTGCCCAGTGCAGTCCACACTCATAGCTGTGACTGACACATTGTACACCTGACCACACGACAGGCCGCTGATGTCACAGGAAGTTCTGTTGGAGTTGCTGGTTAGCGTATGTCCATTATCATCTACTGCTGTTACTGTATAGTATGAAACAAGGCCTCTGGATGCTGCCCAGGAAACAGATGCAGTGTCCGACACACAAGATAATGACACATTGACTTGAGTGGGAACACATGGAGCTGGAAAGGAAAAGATTCATGCCACAAAAAAGCAGAAGATTTTAGCTCTATAAATAATTTGATGCCAGAAGAATCACCAAATTTGCACGTTGTGTTATTATTTAATGTTATACCTGTGTCTAGAGTGACCAAGGCTTTAGAAGAGGTTGAACAGGTCTGGCCGTATCCTGTAACACAGATGTTATAGTGCTGACCACACGGCAGTGAGCCAATGTTGCAGGAGGAGCCATTGGTGAAGCAGTTGTGCTTTTGGGGGTCCTGGAGTGACTGTAGTGTTGCATTAAAACTTAATGAACCATTGCCTGGTGTCCAAGAAATGAGTGCTGAGTTGGTGCGGCAGTCCAGACTGGCTTGAATGCCAGTGTTGTGGCACGGTGCTGGATCATGACAAAAATGTTAACATATCAAACTGCAGTATACGTTTTCACATTTACTGAATGGTGCTTGCCATGAAAAAACTGCTAAGGTATTACTGTATGGTTGCTAGGGTGTTCTGGGTGGTTGTTAGGTAGTTTCTTAATAGTTCAGAAAAAACTGAAGCTGTTTGTTGTTTCAATCACTAGTTATCACTAATGAGCTGAGTTCAAGTACCTGAGACGAGAGTGACAGGCTGGCTAGCCGGGCCCATGCAGACACCATTCATGCCCATGACTGTGATGGAATATTCCTGGCCACACTGCAGGTTTGGGATATCACAGTGTGTGACAGTGTTGTTGCAGGATGTCTTGTACCCTTGGCTGCTTTCTGCCTTTACCAAGTACCAAGTGGCACCAAGTGCACTGTACCAGGTGATGGAAGCAATGTTGGATGTACAGTTTAAAGCGGCAGCAACACTGGTGGGAATGCAGGGAGCTAGAAAAGAGGAGGTTATATAAAAAACAGATTATATATAAAAAGTGGACATATACAGTACTTTTTAAAAGTTTGTTAGTATTTTTATTTTAGGTTTTTTGAAAGATGTTTCATATGCTCACCATGGCTGCATTTATTTTATCAAAATACAACCAAAACCTTAATCTTATGACATATTATTAAAATTTAAATACCAGTTTTCCATTTTTATTTTTTTATATATATATTTATATTTACATTTTAAATACCATTTTATATATATATATATATATATATATATATATATAAATGTAATTTATTCCTGTGATGTCAAACCAGAATTTTCAGCAGCCATTATTCCAGTCTTCAGTATCACATGATCCTTGAGAAATCATTCTGATACGCTGATTTGTTGCACAAGAAAAAATCGTATCAACTTTTAAATAGGTTGTTCTGCTAAATAATTTGCAGAGATTTTTTTTTTATTTATTTGAAATCTAAATATTTTCTAACATTATCTCTTTACTGTCACTTTTGAATGAAGTAATGTGTTCTTACTGAATGAAATAATTAAATTATTTAAAAAAAAATAAGATATTATAAAATTTCTTCTTATTTTTAAATCTTACTGACCCTAAATCTTTAATTTTTTTTTCTTTGTTTGTTTGTAATACATGTGGACCCTGAAAAAAATTGAACACTTAAGCTACGTTTAAAAATTAAATTATGTCAGTGAAATTAAATAACATAACGTAATTGTTTCGTGGGTTTATTTGTTCGTATTCTACAGATATACAGATATATATAATTTGATATAATAAGCAAGCAAATACTACTTTTTTCTAATGCACTGAAATTCATACATCTAATGTATTTAAGGGCCAAATTTTCTGTACGCATTGTTGTTATGAATCACATATATCAGCAAAAGTTAACATGAGCTGTCACCTGTTTCCACTACAGCTTTAGGTTGAGAGCTGCTATTGCAGGTGGTGCCATCAGCTTGGACAGTCACATTTAGTCTCATCCCACACGGCAGAGAGGTCAGCTGACAGGAAGTTCCCATAGAGTGACAAGAAGCTAAACGTTGCTGCTGCCTGTCTGTTGCCATTGCTGTGTACCCATTAGCTCCTGCGCTGGCAGTCCATGTCACGTTGGCTGTGTTGGTGTCACACTGGAGCACAGTTGTGATGTTTTGAGGGTCACAGGGAGCTAAAGGAGATACATAGTTGGTTTCAAAGATCTGTTAGTACTGTGTAAACATGCATTTTATTCCTTGTTTTAATTGTTTTAAATTATTTATTTATTTATTTATTTATTTATTACACATTTGTTTATTTTTTAACATTTTAAAGGGGAGGTCTAATGCTATTTCATGCATTCTGACATGTTTACACTGTTAAGAGCTGGATTCAGCAACCATTACTCCAGTCTTCAGTGTCACATGATTCTTCAGAAAAAAAACATTTATTTAAAGTATTAAATATATTTATTAATTTCTTTAAAAAAATATATTACTGACCTGTGTATCATGAAAAAAAAATGTGCAGAGCATACTTCAGACCATAGTAGTCTGGGTGCTGAATCCCACAATGCAAAGCACTCGACTTTGTCCAAACAAACTGAAGTCATTTAAATGATTTGCAAAGACATTTTTTTTACACAAAATTTGAGATTTTATGCAAAATGAACCTATGTATTTCCCCTGAATCCCACTCACTGAATTAAACGTGCTCTGCAAAGTAATCAGGTCATGTGACAAGAAAGTAGCATTGTTTAAACTTAAATAATATTGAATAATCTGTTTTACATACTATTTCTTAAAAATAGTAAGCAGTATTCACAGGGATGCTGGACTGGGGGTAAAACCAGTACTGATTACCAGGGCCCCAAAGGAAGAGAGGGCCCTTGAAAAGTCTGGAATATATATTTTCAAGGGGAGGGGGGGCCCATTAGGACTGCCTATGCATAGGGACGGTATCTTGTGCAGGGCCCCTGAGTATACAGTATATACTGCACGTTATGCAGTGAACAATGAACATCTTGATTACGTATTGTAATCCTCGTTCCCTGAAGGAGGGACCGGAGATGTCACGTCGGTGATCGATGAATTGGGAATCTCGCTTATGTAAAATACAATTTTAGAGAAAATATTTACCAGTACTGATGCGACGCACTTCACTGCGTTGCCCAGTGCAGTCCACACTCATAGCTGTGACTGACACATTGTACACCTGACCACACGACAGGCCGCTGATGTCACAGGAAGTTCTGTTGGAGTTGCTGGTTAGCGTACGTCCATTATCATCTACTGCTGTTACTGTATAGTATGAAACAAGGCCACTGGATGCTGCCCAGGAAACAGATGCAGTGTCCGACCCACAAGATAATGACACATTGACTTGAGTGGGAACACAAGGAGCTGGAAAGGAAAAGATTCATGCCACAAAAGAGCAGAAGATTTTAGCTCTATAAATAATTTGATGCCAGAAGAATCACCAAATTTGCATGTTGTGTTATTATTTAATGTTATACCTGTGTCTAGAGTGACCAAGGTTTTAGAAGAGGTTGAACAGGTCTGGCCGTATCCTGTAACACAGATGTTATAGTGCTGACCACACGGCAGTGAGCCAATGTTGCAGGAGGAGCCATTGGTGAAGCAGTTGTGCTTTTGGGGGTCCTGGAGTGACTGTAGTGTTGCATTAAAACTTAATGAACCATTGCCTGGTGTCCAAGAAATGAGTGCTGAGTTGGTGCGGCAGTCCAGACTGGCTTGAATGCCAGTGTTGTGGCACGGTGCTGGATCATGACAAAAATTGAACACATCATACTGCAGTATACGTTTTCACATTTACTGAATGGTGCTTGCCATGAAAAACCTGCTAAGGTATTGCTGTATGGTTGCTAGGGTGTTACTAGGTAGTTTCTTATTTGTTCAGAAAAAACTAAAGCCGGTTTGTTGTTTCAATCACTAGTTATCACTAATGAGCTGAGTTCAAGTACCTGAGACGAGAGTGACAGGCTGGCTAGCCGGGCCCATGCAGACACCATTCATGCCCATGACTGTGATGGAATATTCCTGGCCACACTGCAGGTTTGGGATATCACAGTGTGTGACAGTGTTGTTGCAGGATGTCTTGTACCCTTGGCTGCTTTCTGCCTTTACCAAGTACCAAGTGGCACCAAGTGCACTGTACCAGGTGATGGAAGCAATGTTGGATGTACAGTTTAGAGCGGCAGCAACACTGGTGGGAATGCAGGGAGCTAGAGAAGAGGAGGTTATATAAAAAACAGATTATATATAAAAAGTGTACATATACAGTACTTTTCAAAAGTTTGTGTTAGTTTTTTTTCAGGTTTCTCGAAAAGATGTTTCGTATGCTGACCATGGCTGCATTTATTTTATCAAAATAGAACCAAAATCTTAATCTTATGACATATTATTCAAATTTTAAATACCATTTTATATATAAATGTAATTTATTCCTGTGATGTCAATGCAGAAGTTTCAGCAGCCATTATTCCAGTCTTCAGTATCACATGATACTTGAGAAATCATTCTAATACGCTGATTTGGTGCATAAGAAAAAAATCGTATCAACTTTTAAAATGGTTGTTCTACTTCATATTTTGCAGAGATATATATATATTTTTTTTTTTGATGAATAGAAAATTCAAAAGAAGATTATTTATTTGAAATGTAATTTTTTTGTAACATTATGTCTTTACTGTCATTTTTGAATAAAGTAATGTGTTCTTGCCAATTTAAATAATTTATTTATTTCCCAAAAAATAAAAAGAAGATATTATAAAATTTCTTCTTAATTTTAAATCTTACTGACCCTAAACCTTTGAATTTTGGTGTATTATTTTTTTTATTTCTTTGTTTGTTTATAATACATGTGGACCCTGAAAAAAACATGTGGACACTTAAGCTACGTTTAAAAATGAATGAATGTCAGTGAATTAAATAACATAAGTGTTTTATGGGTTTAGTTGGTCATATTCTACAGATATATATAATTTGATAAAATAAACAAGCAAATACTACTTTTTTATCTAATGCACTGAAATTCATACATCTAATGTATTTAAGGGCCAAATTTTCTGTACGCATTGTTGTAATGAATCACATATATCAGCAAAAGTTAACATGAGCTGTCACCTGTTTCCACTACAGCTTTAGGTTGAGAGCTGCTGTTGCAGGTGGTGCCATCAGCTTGGACAGTCACATTTAGTCTCATCCCACACGGCAGAGAGGTCAGCTGACAGGAAGTTCCCATAGAGTGACAAGAAGCTAAACGTTGCTGCTGCCTGTCTGTTGCCATTGCTGTGTACCCATTAGCTCCTGCGCTGGCAGTCCATGTCACGTTGGCTGTGTTGGTGTCACACTGGAGCACAGTTGTGATGTTTTGAGGGTCACAGGGAGCTAAAGGAGATACATAGTTGGTTTCAAAGATCTGTTATTACTGTGTAAACATGCATTTTATTCCTCATTTTAAATTTTTATTTATTCTTTTTTTTTTAACACAATTTGTATTTTACATTTTAAAGGGGAGGTCTAATGCTATTTCATGCATTCTGACATGTTTACACTGTTAAAGAGCTGGATTCAGCAACCATTACTCCAGTCTTTAGTGTCACATGATTCTTCAGAAAAAAACATTTATTTAAAGTATTAATTGTATTAATTAATTTCTTTAAAAAAATATTACTGACCTGTGTATCATGAAAAGAAACAAATGTGCAGAGCATACTTCAGACCATAGTAGTCTGGGTGCTGAATCCCACAATGCAAAGCACTCGACTTTGTCCAAATTCATCTCATTTAACTGATTTGCAAAGACATTTTTTTTTTTTACATAAGATTTGAGATTTTATTCTAAATGAACCTATGTATTTCACCTGAATGCCACTCACTGAATTAAACATGCTCTGCAAAGTAATCAGGTCATGTGACAAGAAACCCAGCCTGTATTTCAACGTTGATTGAAGGTTGAAACAACGTTGGTACCATGGTTGAATCAACGTTGAATTACATTTCGATTTTGCAAATTGGATCAACGTTGATATTGTAACGTTGATTCACTGTTGTATCATTGTTGTTTCAGCGTTAAAACAACAACTGACCTTATTTCAAACATATTTCAACGTTGAAAGTTGGTCATGGGCAGACTGTTTTTCAACCGTTTCAGCTTTAAACGTTGTATCAACGTTGTTTCAGCGTTAAAACAACAACTGACCTTATTTCAAACATATTTCAACGTTGAAGGTTGGTCATTTGCCGGCTGGGAAGAAGCATTGTTTAAACTTAAACAATATTGAATAATCAGTTTTACATACTATTTCTTAAAAATAATAAGCAGTATACAGTATATATTGCAAGTTATGCAGTGAACAATGAACATCTTGATTACGTATTGTAACCCTCGTTCCCTGAAGGAGGGAACGGAGACGTCACGTCGGTGACCGACAAATTGGGAATCTCGCTAGAAAGACCAATTTACCTAGAGTGTAAACTAAACTGTCTAGCATTTCCATGTGTTTTCCCTCTATTTGTTCTTCCCGTGTCTAATTTTGGATTGTTTATACTGACTCTGATTCTCTGCTGTCTTCCCTGACCTCTGCTTGTTTCTGTTTTCGATTCTGGTTTCCCTGACAATACCTGACTCCACTCTGATTTCTGCCTGTCTGACAACTCTTAAATAAATACTGCAATTGGATCCGAGCGTCTCTGACTCTCTTCGTAACAATCACCACCCAGGCACCGTATCAAAGCACTTAATAGAAGTTATGCAGAATTTATTTATTATTTTTTTTAATTTCAAGAGTTGCAGAGAATAATATTGTGTACTATAGGTTAAAAGTTCTGGATTTAAACACTACTATACAAACTTGCAGTATGCAAAGTTAAATTTTAGAGAAAATATTTACCAGTACTGATGCGAGGCACTTCACTGCGTTGCCCAGTGCAGTCCACACTCATAGCTGTGACTGACACATTGTACGCCTGACCACACGACAGGCCGCTGATGTCACAGGAAGTTCTGTTGGAGTTGCTGGTTAGCGTACGTCCATTATCATCTACTGCTGTTACTGTATAGTATGAAACAAGGCCACTGGATGCTGCCCAGGAAACAGATGCAGTGTCCGACCCACAAGATAATGACACATTGACTTGAGTGGGAACACATGGAGCTGGAAAGGAAAAGATTCATGCCACAAAAAAGCAGAAGATTTTAGCTCTATAAATAATTTGATGCCAGAAGAATCACCAAATTTGCATGTTGTGTTATTATTTAATGTTATACCTGTGTCTAGAGTGACCAAGGCTTTAGAAGAGGTTGAACAGGTCTGGCCGTATCCTGTAACACAGATGTTATAGTGCTGACCACACGGCAGTGAGCCAATGTTGCAGGAGGAGCCATTGGTGAAGCAGTTGTGCTTTTGGGGGTCCTGGAGTGACTGTAGTGTTGCATTAAAACTTAATGAACCATTGCCTGGTGTCCAAGAAATGAGTGCTGAGTTGGTGCGGCAGTCCAGACTGGCTTGAATGCCAGTGTTGTGGCACGGTGCTGGATCATGACAAAAATTGAACACATCATACTGCAGTATACGTTTTCACATTTACTGAATGGTGCTTGCCATGAAAAACCTGCTAAGGTATTGCCGTATGGTTGCTAGGGTGTTACTAGGTAGTTTCTTATTTGTTCAGAAAAAACTAAAGACGGTTTGTTGTTTCAATCACTAGTTATCACTAATGAGCTGAGTTCAAGTACCTGAGACGAGAGTGACAGGCTGGCTAGCCGGGCCCATGCAGACACCATTCATGCCCATGACTGTGATGGAATATTCCTGGCCACACTGCAGGTTTGGGATATCACAGTGTGTGACAGTGTTGTTGCAGGATGTCTTGTACCCTTGGCTGTTTTCCACCTTTACCAAGTACCAAGTGGCACCAAGTGCACTGTACCAGGTGATGGAAGCAATGTTGGATGTACAGTTTAGAGCGGCAGCAACACTGGCGGGAATGCAGGGAGCTAGAGAAGAGGAGGTTATATAAAAAACAGATTATATATAAAAAGTGTACATATACAGTACTTTTCAAAAGTTTGTGTTAGTTTTTTTTTAGGTATCGCGAAAGATGTTTCGTATGCTCACCATGGCTGCATTTATTTTATCAAAATACAACCAAAACCTTAATCTTATGACATATTATTAAAATTTTAAATACCATTTATATATTTATATATATATATATATATATATATATATATATATATATATATATGTAGCAGGTTTATTTGTATACTTATGAATTCCACCAAAAATATTTCTTTTTGTATTACTGGAGTTTCGTTTTGGGTTCATTCTGCCTGCGCATCGGGTTAGTGCAGTGCGTGCGTGTGACGTCATCAGACTGGAAACTTGCGCCGCGCAAGGTTGACCTCAGTCAAAGCAATGCTGGATTTGACTGAGGTGAGTTCACGTCAGGTCTCTCCGATAATAAAACAGATATATAAGTTGCTATTATCACTTATTTGTTGACTTATCACTGTGTAAGAGTGTCTATGATGATGAGTGAATCTTGCAGTAGTCTTAATGAACTACGAGCCGCAATATTGTGTCTTTTATATGTTAAATGCAGTTCGGTAGCTGCTGCAGCACATGGTGAGCTAGCTGTTCGGCAGGCCATTAACATTGTATTGACGTGATGCTATTTTTTTTTAGATGCTAATTTGATGTCACGCAACACTCATTGCCATATTGTTTATGACCGCAGGTATGTTTTTTTTGTGTGTTTGTGCATATTTGTTCTAGATGAATGAATATATGTGTAGTTTATCTAATGGAATTAATGAATGACTAAGGGGAATTTACAATGTGTTTTTCTATTGGGAATATCTGTGATATTTTTCTTTGTATTTGTTTATTGATTACAAATGTATGTAGTTTTTCTTTGTGAAAAGAGGTTAAATGTGATTAATGTGAATACAGTGAAAGCAATGCTGGATTTGACTGAGATGCTAATTTGATGTCACACAACACTCATTGCCATATTGTTTATGACCGCAGATAATAAACTACATTGTGACAGCCAGTGCCCCTGTGTCTACTTGAGAACAACCCAGAACACAACGCAGACAACAAACGGGTTACATTGGTGCCGTGACCTTCTGGATTCTTCGAGTATCGACGCCACTTCGATCGCCGTGGGGACTGCATTGTTTCACCCAAGTGTTACACAGTTACACAGTTTCAGCTGCCTTTTTCCCAGGGGCTCGTTCTGCCTCAAGCCATGTTTGCTAACGCATCAGTTCAGACGCCAACATCACAGCTTTCACCTTTAGCAGAACAGTTTGTGCCCAATTCCCCAGCTGTTCACTTGCCTCAACCATCACATGCACAGTCTGTTCCACAACATGCAGTCACCAGCATTCTTTCAAGCTCCCCAGTCCAGTCACTCCACTACAGCCACTGCCGCAGCTGTTGGTGTGAATAGCATGAATGCACTGATCAGTCTTCTAGATCACTTGGTGGTGCGTCAGAACCTCCAAGCCCCTGCACAAGAGCCATCATATGCTCCAATGCCCTTTCAGAGGAGGAGTTGTAGAGTCTGTGACGATGTCAGACATTCCACGCTTGCACATTGCAGGAGAGAAAACCTGTGTCTCGCGTGTTTTGCTCCTGGTCACTGGAAGAAGGACTGTGACAAGTATGGACGGAAGCGGGTGGGCCAGGCTGATGCCAGACGAGGGCCGCCGGCGGGAAACTATAGAGCCTACACTTGGAGAGGGGCAGTGTGGGGGATCAACACAAAACCCTCATTGGAGACGAGGACTTGGAGCTACTTTACATTAATGCCTGTTCAGCCGTACCAGAAGGTCTTCAGGTGGTGGTTCAAGGGTCTGCAGAGGTGCCAGCTTTCAGTGAATTATTCTACGTCCAGGTTGTGGTTAATGACAAGGTGGAGCTGAAGGGCATGATTGACTCAGGATCCATGGCTTGTACGATGAGTGAGGGGGCTGAAGCATTACTCAAGGCAGCGGGAGTCCTTCTTAAAGAGCCTGAATCAGCAGAAAGAATTGTGCTTGTCGGTTGTGGTGGAAAGCAGACACGTCCCAAAGGTGTTTATGACTTGACGCTGTCTGTGTATGGAGTGAAGTGCGCTGTTCCTGTTCTGCTTGTGCCGGGCCAGCATGATGAGCTCATCATCGGTTCGAATGTCCTCAAGCACCTCGCACGTACCATGAAGAGCGATGAAACTACTGGAGACTCATATCAGCTGGAGGCAAGAAAGTACCGTCAGACTGTGACCAGTTCCTTGATATGCTGTCCTGCACCACAAGATGGAAGAGTGAGGATGTCCCAGAAAAGATCGGCCCTTTGAAGCTGCCTCATGCTGTCACATTGGAACCGCAGCACGAACACCTGGTGTGGGGTAGGCTGTCCAGCAAGGTGCCAATGTCTCCAGGCAGCACAGTCATTGTGGAGCCATGTGGTTCCGGGTCAAGTCCACGGGATGTCCTTGTGGGTCGTGTCATCACTGCGATGTGGGCTGACAGGTGGGTGCCCTTGAAGATGACGAACCTTTCGTCGAAGCCAATCACATTGAGACGTAATGCCATCATCGCTGATGTGTTCCCGTGTCTTGCTGTGGAGGACTTCAACGTTCAGCAAGGTCTGTGTGAGATGGAGGGCTTGGAGCCAGAGAGTGTTATAGTTTCAGCTGCCACGGATGCTGACCTCAAAGAACGCCTGTCCAACCTGGGGTTGAGCGATTTGGACATTGACTCATGCCAGGCTAGCTTTTGGGCGAAGAAACGTCTTGTCGAACTGGTTGGAGAGTATGAAGACATCTTCTTCAGACACTCACTTGATTGTGGCGAGGCGAGAGAGTTTGTGCACAGCATTCGCCTGACAGATGATCGCCCATTTCGCATGCCATATAGGAGAGTCCCTCCTGCACATTACCAACAGCTACGACGTGTGCTCTCAGACATGGAGGAGAGGGGGATCATCCGCAAGTCCATCAGCGATTATGCATCCCCTCTCGTCATGGTGTGGAAGAAAGATGGTGGGCTCAGAATCTGCACAGACTTCAGGTGGCTAAATGCACGGACTTTAAAAGATGCTCACCCACTGCCTCATCAGGCCGACTGTCTAGCAGAACTGGGAGGTAATGCTGTTTTCAGTACAATGGATCTGACCTCGGGCTTCTATAATGTTCCGATGTGTGAAGACCACAAGAAGTATACAGCCTTCACGACACCTGTTGGTTTGTACGAGTACAATAGGATGCCGCAGGGGCTTTGTAACAGCCCAGCATCGTTCATCTTTGGCAGCCTTAACTTCACAAGCCTGCTCTGCTACTTAGACGACCTACTTGTCTTTGCGCCCACTGAAGAGGAAGCACTAAACAGGCTCCAAGTGGTCTTCAGTAAGCTCAGAGACAACAACCTCAAGCTGAGCCCCAAGAAATGTCACCTTCTGATGAGGTCAGTGAGGTTCCTTGGTCACGTCATCGACCAAAGTGGGGTTGCGGTGGATCCCACCAAGGTTGATGTCATCTGCAAGATGCCAAAGGAGGCTCTGATGGAGGAGGATGGTCATACTCCATCTGTAAAGAGGCTGAAGTCATTTCTTGGCATGGTGTTCTTCTACCAGTCTTTCATCCCTGGCTGCTCAGCCATTGCCAAGCCCCTGTTTGCCCTGACGGCAGGCCAGAAGAGGAGAGGCCGGACTGGTAGGAGTGGAGGAGGTGCGGGTTTGTTCAGGAAGCTGACTGCGGCAGATTGGACTCCTGAATGCGAGAAAGCTTTCCAGAAGCTCAAGACAGATCTGCTCAACTGTGCTGTATTGGCCCATCCTGATTTCTCCAGACCATTCATCCTGTCCGTTGATGCATCCCTGGACGGGCTTGGGGCTGTGTTGTCACAATTGCCAGTAGGGGAGGACAAGGCTCGCGACATTGCTTTTGCCAGTAAGACCCTCAGCAAGTCACAGCAAAGATATCCTGTTCATCGTCTTGAGTTTATGGCACTGAAATGGAGCGTCTCTGAGAAGTTCAGTCACTGGCTGAAGGGACATGACTTCACCGTGTGGACAGACAACAACCCGCTGACCCACATCATGACCAAGCCCAAGCTCGATGCATACGAACAGAGATGGGTAGCCAAACTGTCTTCATACAACTTCGACCTGAAATACATCCCAGGCCCAAAAAATGTTGTAGCAGACGCACTCAGTCGAGATCCCTTTACCACTTCAGTTAGCAGGCGTCTGATCCAAGAGCCATATGGTAGCCTAGTGCAGGAGGCTGAAGGTGCGGAGGCTGAGGAGGTGCAACAGACATTCAGACTGGGCGTCCAACACCACCAAGCGGTTCAACAGCACGAGCCACCACATGACACCGCAGGCTCCTACAGTGCAGCTGAAGTCAAAGCTGCTCTAGCCTCTCACAGTTCCTGGAGGAGTGGTGTGGATAACAGGGCTCTTTTTCTTGGCCAACATGTTCAACAGCTGCAACCTGCAGGCCAGTGTACCCTGCCCTCACTCACTCTGCGCGAATTGGAAGATAAGCAGCTTCAGGATCCCACTATATCTTCGGTTCTCCCTTTTGTGGTCCGCAGACGTCGGCCATCCAGACGAGAAATGCACAGTATGGGCCCCAGTTCGTTGGCATTACTGAAACACTGGGAGAAGCTAGTCATTCGGAATGGTGTCTTGTACCGAGAAACAAGAGACCCTGTGAGTAGGATGAAAAGATTCCAGTTGCTACTGCCAACCAGTTTGAGGGGTGATGCCTTGAAGGGAGTTCATGACTTGGCAGGGCATCAAGGACAGGCGAGGACGCTCCATCTGGCGAGACAGCGCTTCTTCTGGCCCAGTATGGAGAGAGATACGAGAGAGCATGTGCGATGCTGTGAGAGGTGTGTACTTGCAAAATCCCCGGAGCCCTCAGCACGAGCCCCCTTGGAAAGTATTAAAACTTCCGCTGCCATGGAACTGATCTGCATTGATTTTTGGTCAGCAGAGGATAAGAACAAGAACTCTGTTGATGTGCTGGAACCCCAAGACTCACATCTACAAGATCAGTGATGCCTCTGGCCAGAGCAAGGTTGTGCACAGGAACCTTTTGCTTGACGTAAGCTTCCTTCCTGTCCAAGATACCCTGGAGAATCAGTCTTTTGTCAGCTCATCAGAAGTTGAAGGCACAAGTGTCTGCGGAGATGTGGATAGCCTGAGCAATCTGGAGCGAGGGTATTCTTTGGCACGGACGTCCTCATGGGTTCTGTCAGACCCAGATCGAGCTGCTGAGGCTTCAGCAGACGAAGAAGTTTCTATTCCTGAACTTGAGGATGAGTCTCACGCTCATGAAGACATGGCCAGTTCACCTAAAGCGACTCTGTCTGATCCAGACTTTGTTCAGGCAAATGCACCTACTGACGTTGATACGACTCCGACTGACTCAACCCCCACTCATGCCTGCTCACCTGCTGACTCTACTGTGACTCAGACTGCTGTAATTGATAACAGAATTCAAGGCAGGGTCGTAACTAGAACTGGGAGGGTGGTTAGGTCTGTCAATAGGCTTATTGAGAGTATGGTTCAGAGACCTGTTATATGGGGCCTCTCTTTGCCTCAGAAAGTTTGATTTAGAGTGCACACCGTTAAGTTTTTTCTCTTTTCAAATGGGGTTTTTGTTTTTTTTCCTTCCTTGTGTGAATGTGAAACCGTACTGTGGGTTTTTTCAAGCCAGGGGACCAGATGTTTAGGGGTGTAGGCTGCACCTTTATGTTCCTGAGAGGATGAGGGCCTGATCAACCTTCTTTTTTTCTCTTGATCTGTTTTACGGATAGTTTTTACTGAACTTTGGGATTAGATTTCATTGTTATTTGGTCCAGGTACGAGTGTGTTTACATTAATGCATTTTTGGTGCTATTATAGAATTCAGGGGTGTCGTTATTTTGGTGGAATTCAGGGGGGGGTGAATGTAGCAGGTTTATTTGTATAGTTATGAATTCCACCAAAAATATTTCTTTTTGTATTACTGGAGTTTCGTTTTGGGTTCATTCTGCCTGCGCGTCGGGTTAGTGCAGTGCGTGCGTGTGACGTCATCAGACTGGAAACTTGCGCCACGCAAGGTTGACCTCAGTCAAAGCAATGCTGGATTTGACTGAGGTGAGTTCACGTCAGGTCTCTCCGATAATAAAACAGATATATAAGTTGCTATTATCACTTATTTGTTGACTTATCACTGTGTAAGAGTGTCTATGATGATGAGTGAATCTTGCAGTAGTCTTAATGAACTACGAGCCGCAATATTGTGTCTTTTATATGTTAAATGCAGTTCGGTAGCTGCTGCAGCACATGGTGAGCTAGCTGTTCGGCAGGCCATTAACATTGTATTGACGTGATGCTATTTTTTTTTTAGATGCTAATTTGATGTCACGCAACACTCATTGCCATATTGTTTATGACCGCAGGTATGTTTTTTTTGTGTGTTTGTGCATATTTGTTCTAGATGAATGAATATATGTGTAGTTTATCTAATGGAATTAATGAATGACTAAGGGGAATTTACAATGTGTTTTTCTATTGGGAATATCTGTGATATTTTTCTTTGTATTTGTTTTTTGATTACAAATGTATGTAGTTTTTCTTTGTGAAAAGAGGTTAAATGTGATTAATGTGAATACAGTGAAAGCAATGCTGGATTTGACTGAGATGCTAATTTGATGTCACGCAACACTCATTGCCATATTGTTTATGACCGCAGATAATAAACTACATTGTGACAGCCAGTGCCCCTGTGTCTACTTGAGAACAACCCAGAACACAACGCAGACAGACAAGACGGGTTACATATATATTAAAATGTAATTTACTCCTGTGATGTCAATGCAGAAGTTTTAGCAGCCATTATTCCAGTCTTCAGTATCACATGATACTTGAGAAATCATTCTAATACGCTGATTTGGTGCATAAGAAAAAAATCGTCTCAACTTTTAAAATGGTTGTTCTACTAAATATTTTGCAGAGATTTTTTTTTTGATGAATAGAAAATTCAAAACAATTTTATTTCTTTGAAATGTAAATATTTTGTAATATTATGTCTTTACTGTCACTTTTAAATAAAGTATTGTGTTCTTACCGAAATAAAATAATACATTTATTTCCCAAAAAATAAAAAGAAGATATTTGTCACGCTGTCTGGTCTCTGTTTCCCTGAGTCTCCACTAATGGTCTCACTTCCCCATAGGCACCTCACCATAGGCACTACAATTCCCACAAAGCCTTGTCCCTTCATCACAGTAATTGCACTCCTGTTAATTGCACTCAGGTGTCTTCACTTGATAGTCATTACCCTGCCTATATTAACCGGTCTTTTTCTGTTTGTCTTCATGGAGTCCTTTCATTCCGTCACCCAGTTTCCTCACCTTCCGAGTTTCCTCGTCTTCCGAGTTTCCTGTTCCAGTTCCTATTCCTGTTCCTGTACCTATCCCTATTGTTTGTTTGTTTGGATTGATTTCTGGTTTTGACCCCTGTTGTGAGGTGGGCTTCTGTCTCGACCGCACAGATGTGGTGGTCCTCTGCGCCGCCCTGGTAGGCTTCTGTCTCGACCGCACGGATGCAGTGGTCTTCTGCGCGGCCCTGGTGGGCTTCTGTCTCGACCGCATGGCTCCAATTCCACCTTGCTCCTCTCTGGATTCCTGCCCTGTCGGTTCGGCCCTGGGCCACTGAACGTTATGTTCCTTCCTGGACTGGTGTTTTGTTTTTTGCTCTTCTTCTCTCTGTTTCCCTCTATGGACCTCGCCCTCGGTCCCTCCCCCTGATCCTCCGCCGGTCCACCTCCCTCCTGGGCTCCTTGTTTTGTTTTTTTTCTCTGTTTCCCTCTACGGACCTGGCCCTCCGTCCCTCCCCCTGATCCTCCGCCGGTCCACCTCCCTGCTGGGCTCCTTGTTTTTTTTTTCTCTCTGTTTCCCTCTATGGACCTGGCCTTCCGTCCCTCCCCCTGATCCTCCGCCGTTCCACCTCCCTCCTGGGCTCCTTGTTTTTGTTTGTTGCACTTCTTGTCTCTGTTTTCCCATTTAACCTGGCCCTCCGTCCCTCCCCCTGGTCCTCCGCCGCTCCACTTCCCTCCTGGTCTCTGTGTTCCTTGGTCTCTTCTTGTGTTCGGGTGGAGCATCTGGTAGCTGCTCCGTGGAGGAAGGGGTAATGTCACGCTGTCTGGTCTCCACTAGTGGTTTCACTTCCCCATAGGCACCTCACCATAGGCACTACAATTCCCACAAAACCTTGTCCCTTCATCACAGTAATTGCACTCCTGTTAATTGCACTCAGGTGTCTTCACTTGATAGTCATTACCCTATGTTACCCTATGTTAACCGGTCTTTTTCTGTTTGTCTTCATGGAGTCCTTTCATTCCGTCACCCAGTTTCCTCGTATTCCGAGTTTCCTGTTCCAGTTCCTATTCCTGTTCCTGTTCCTGTACCTATCCCTATTGTTTGTTTGGATTGATTTCTGGTTTTGACCCCTGCTTGTTGGATTCTGATTTGGATTACCCATTAAACCACACTGCGTTTGGATCTCTCGTCTCCTGTGTTTCCCTGGGTTCTGATCGTAACAATATTATAACATTTCTTCTTATTTTTAAATCTTACTGACCCTAAACCTTTAAATTTTGGTGTATAATTTTTTTTTATTTCTTTGTTTGTTTATAATACGTGTGGACCCTGAAAAAAAATGTAGACACTTAAGCTATGTTTAAAAATAAATGAATGTCAAATAATTAAATAACATAACATAAGTGTTTTGTGGGTTTAGTTGGTCATATCCTACAGATATACAGATATATATAATTTGATAAAATAAACAAGAAAATACTACTTCTTTATCTAATGCACTGAAATTCATACATCTAATGTATTTAAGGGCCAAATTTTCTGTCGCATTGTTGTTGTTCTGTACGTTGAATCACATATATCAGCAAAAGTTAACATGAGCTGTCACCTGTTTCCACTACAGCTTTAGGTTGAGAGCTGCTGTTGCAGGTGGTGCCATCAGCTTGGACAGTCACATTTAGTCTCATCCCACACGGCAGAGAGGTCAGCTGACAGGAAGTTCCCATAGAGTGACAAGAAGCTAAACGTTGCTGCTGTCTGTCTGTTGCAATTGCTGTGTACCCATTAGCTCCGGCGCTGGCAGTCCATGTCACGTTGGCTGTGTTGGTGTCACACTGGAGCACAGTTGTGATGTTTTGAGGGTCACAGGGAGCTAAAGGAGATAGATAGTTGGTTTCAAAGATCTGTTAGTACTGTGTAAACATGCATTTTATTCCTCATTTAAAATTTTTATCTATTCTTTTTTTTTTTACACACACAATTTGTATTTTCCATTTTAAAGGGGAGGTCTAATGCTATTTCATGCATTCTGACATGTTTACACTGTTAAGAGCTGGATTCAGCAACCATTACTCCAGTCTTTAGTGTCTCATGATTCTTCAGAAAGAAACATTTATTTAAAGTATTAATTGTATTAATTAATTTCTTTAAAAAAAATATTACTGACCTGTGTATCATGAAAAAAAAACAAATGTGCAGAGCATACTTCAGACCATAGTAGTCTGGGTGCTGAATCCCACAATGCAAAGCACTCGACTTTGTCCAAATTCAACTCATTTAACTGATTTGCAAAGACATTTTTTTTTTTTACATAAGATTTGAGATTTTATGCCAAATGAACCTATGTATTTCACCTGAATGCCACTCACTGAATTAAACGTACTCTGCAAAGTAATCAGGTCATGTTACAAGAAAGTACCATTGTTTAACCTTAAATAATATTGAATAATCTGTTTTACATACTATTTCTTAAAAATAGTAAGCAGTATACAGTATATACTGCACGTTATGCAGTGAACAATGAACATCTTGATTATGTAGGGTGCTCCTTAGTATCCCGCCTCCTCTCCTCGCTCCTCTGTCCTCCATCCTATAACCCGGAAACCGATCGAGCACAGCCATCTTGAAGGACATCTCAATTCTCTAATTGCACCACGAGGAGGCGAGGATCGAGGAGGGAGGAGGCTTCATGAGGAGCGATGAGCGAGGAGGATACACAGGTGTATCCTATAGATACAGACGGTTGGTCTGGGAACGCCCCCGGGAACGCCCCGTCACGTGATGTGAATTTAGCCCGTGGGGGAAAACATTGCGTTGGCGCCAATTGAAATACACGGGACAATCATGTCGAAGAGTTGCTGTGTCGTTTTTCTGTACCTCCAATAAACTAACAAATTATGAAATGAAGTTCTACATCCTTCCTAATAAACACACAGAACCGGAAAGGATGACAAAATGGCTACAAGCAATAAGTTGTGAGGATGATCAAGGGAAGTTGTGGAAATCCCAAGACTAAGCATGTGTATGTGTGCAGTCAGCATTCATCACAGGCAGGCTACGTTAACATTGTGTTCATTATTAACGCTATCAAAACTGTGTAAGGTTGTTTCAGAAAGTGGCATGTATATATAATTAGCCTTATCATTCTACCTGAAGCAAAACTATGTAACGTTAGCCTAGTGTAGAACATAAACCCGTTTATCCACTTAAAAAAGCGTGTGGACATGTAACAACTTAGTTTTGTGTCAGAACTTTTACACTTTCATTCATAAATTCATCCAATTTTTGAATGAATACATCTATATTAGGGCTGTAAAATGAATCAAATATCGATATGGACTTGTGTATTTCAATATTAAAGTTAAAAGAGACTAAAATTGTTCTACGCGTCTCTGGGAATGAGCTCTCAATATGTGCATTTTTGTCATTCAGATACACACAATGTTCGAAGTGTTTTCCCCCACGCCGACTCCACCCTCGCCACGCCCCCAGCTATGACTAGATGCCGACTGTATGTATGCGGAAGTCTTTTATCGAATTAACGTGACGCACGTGTAAATTCTCCTCCCCCTTCACCTCTGTTGTAATAAATTTCATTTATATTTTACCTTTTTACTTCAAATAAACCATTCATGTCATATATTTCAAACAGGGCATCTTGCTTTATTAATATTTATTATGAATGTCTTAATTTACAAACTTTAACAACATAAGGGCAGATCCCTTTAATCACAGCTGATGACACTTTGAAGTAACGCTGAAGGGAGCGAGGATAAATCATTTCGCTTGATTCAAGTCCTCCATCCTCACGTCTTTTCCTTGCGTCCTTACCTCGCATCCTGAAGAGGTGGCGCTAAGACACGAGGAAAGGAAGCGAGGAAGGGAAACAAGGATGCACAAATAAGAATTGAGAAGCACCCGTATTGTAACCTTCGTTCCCTGAAGGAGGGAACGGAGACGTCACGTCGGTGACCGACGAATTGGGAATCTCGCTAGAAAGACCAATTTACCTAGAGTGTAAACTAAACTGTCTAGCATTTCCGAGTGTTTTCCCTCTATTTGTTCTTACCGTGTCTAATTTTGGATTGTTTATACTCACTCTGATCCTCTGCTGTCTTCCCTGACCTCTGCTTGTTTCTGTTTTCGATTCTGGTTTCCCTGACAATACCTGACTCCATTCCTGATTTCTGCCTGTCTGACCACTCTTAAATAAATACTGCAATTGGATCTGAACGTTTCTGACTCTCTTCGTAACAATCACCACCCAGGAACCGTATCAAAGCACTTAATAGAAGTTATTCAGAATTTTTTTTTTTTTTTAATTTCAAGTGTTGCAGAGAATAATATTGTGTACTATAGGTTAAAAGTTCTGGAATTAAACATTACTATACAAACTTGCAGTATGCAAAGTTCAATTTTAGAGAAAATATTTACCAGTACTGATGCGACGCACTTTACTGCGTTGCCCAGTGCAGTCCACACTCATAGCTGTGACTGACACATTGTACACTTGACCACACGACAGGCCGCTGATGTCACAGGAAGTTCTGTTGGAGTTGCTGGTTAGCGTACGTCCATTATCATCTACTGCTGTTACTGTATAGTATGAAACAAGGCCACTGGATGCTGCCCAGGAAACAGATGCAGTGTCCGACCCACAAGATAATGACACATTGACTTGAGTGGGAACACAAGGAGCTGGAAAGGAAAAGATTCATACCACAAAAAAGCAGAAGATTTTAGCTCTATAAATAATTTGATGCCAGAAGAATCACCAAATTTGCATGTTGTGTTATTATTTAATGTTATACCTGTGTCTAGAGTGACCAAGGCTTTAGAAGAGGTTGAACAGGTCTGGCCGTATCCTGTAACACAGATGTTATAGTGCTGACCACACGGCAGTGAGCCAATGTTGCAGGAGGAGCCATTGGTGAAGCAGTTGTGCTTTTGGGGGTCCTGGAGCGACTGTAGTGTTGCATTAAAACTTAATGAACCGTTGCCTGGTGTCCAAGAAATGAGTGCTGAGTTGGTGCGGCAGTCCAGACTGGCTTGAATGCCAGTGTTGTGGCACGGTGCTGGATCATGACAAAAATGTTAACATATCAAACTGCAGAATATATTTTTACATTTACTGATTGGTGCTTGCCATGAAAAAACTGCTAAGGTTTTGCTGTATGGTTGCTAGGGTGTTCTGGGTGGTTGTTAGGTAGTTTCTTAATAGCTCAGAAAAAACTAAGGCCGGTTTATTGTTTCAATCACTAGTTATCACTAAGAGCTGAGTTCAAGTACCTGAGACGAGAGTGACAGGCTGGCTAGCCGGGCCCATGCAGACACCATTCATGCCCATGACTGTGATGGAATATTCCTGGCCACACTGCAGGTTTGGGATATCACAGTGTGTGACAGTGTTGTTGCAGGATGTCTTGTACCCTTGGCTGCTTTCTGCCTTTACCAAGTACCAAGTGGCACCAAGTGCACTGTACCAGGTGATGGAAGCAATGTTGGATGTACAGTTTAGAGCGGCAGCAACACTGGTGGGAATGCAGGGAGCTAGAGAAGAGGAGGTTATATAAAAAAAATTATTATATATAAAAAGTGTACATATACAGTACTTTTCAAAAGTACAGTACTTTTTTAGGTTTCTTGAAAGATGTTTCGTATTCTCACCAAGACTGCATTTGTTTTATCGAAATACAACCAAAACCTTAATCTTATTGAATTATATTGAAATTTAAAATACCTGTTTTCAATTTTTTTTTGTTATATTTTAAAATGTAATTTATTCCTGTGATGTCAAAGCAGAATTTTCAGCAGCCATTATTTCAGTCTTCAGCATCACATGATCCTTGAGAAATCATTCTAATACGCTGATTTGGTGCAGAAGAAAAAATTCTTATCAACTTTCAAAACAGTTCTGCTAAATATTTTGCAGAGACCTTTTTTTTGTTTTGTTTTTTTGTTTTTGATGATGATGATATAAATTTTTTTTTTATTTGAAATTTAAATAGTTTCTAACATTATGTCTTTACTGTCACTTTTGAATGAATTAATGTGTTCTTACCGAATAAAGAAATTTATTTATTTTCAAAAAAATAAAAAAAGATATTATAACAATTTTTCTTTAAAAAAAAAAAAACTTTGAATCATGGTGTATTTTTTTGTAATACATGTGGACCTTGAAAAAAAATGTGGACACTTAAGCTACGTTTAAAAAAAAAAATCAATGTCAATGAATTAAATAACATAACATAAGTGTTTTTTGGGTTTAGTTGTATTCTTAGTTAATGTGATGAACTACACTTGTGGTTCCTTGGGATAGATAAACAGATATATATCATTTGATATAAAAAAAGCAAATTCTACTTTTTTATCTAATGCACAGAAATTCAAACATCTAATGTATTTAAGGGCCAAATTTTCTGTCGCATTGTTGTTGTTCTGTACGTTGAATCACATATATCAGCAAAAGTTAACATGAGCTGTCACCTGTTTCCACTACAGCTTTAGGTTGAGAGCTGCTGTTGCAGGTGGTGCCATCAGCTTGGACAGTCACATTTAGTCTCATCCCACACGGCAGAGAGGTCAGCTGACAGGAAGTTCCCATAGAGTGACAAGAAGCTAAACGTTGCTGCTGCCTGTCTGTTGCCATTGCTGTGTACCCATTAGCTCCTGCGCTGGCAGTCCATGTCACGTTGGCTGTGTTGGTGTCACACTGGAGCACAGTTGTGATGTTTTGAGGGTCACAGGGAGCTAAAGGAGATACATAGTCGGTTTCAAAGGTCTGTTATTACTGTGTAAACGCATTTTATTCCTCATTTTAATATATATATTTTTTTTTTACACAATTTGTATTTTACATTTTAAAAGGGGAGGTCTAATGCTATTTCATGCATTCTTCTGACTTGTTTACACTGTTAAAGAGCTGGATTCAGCAACCATTACTCCAGTCTTCAGTGTCACATGATTCTTCAGAAAGAAACATTTATTTAATGTATTAATTATATTTATTAATTTCTTTTAAAAATCTTACTGACCTGTGTATCATGAAAAAACAAATGTGCAGAGCATACTTTAGACCATAGTAGTCTGGGTGTGAATACCACAATGCAAAGCACTCGACTTTGTCCAAACAAACTCCACTCATTTAACTGATTTGCAAAGACATTTTTTTTTCACAAAATTTGAGATTTTATGCAAAATTGACCTATGTATTTCACCTGAATGCCACTCACTGAATTAAACGTGCTCTGCAAAGTAATCAGGTCATGTGACAAGAAAGTAGCATTGTTTAAACTTAAATAATATTGAATAATCAGTTTTACAAACTATTTCTTAAAAATAGTAAGCAGTATACAGTATATACTGTACATTATGCAGTGAACAATGAACATCTCAGTTACGTATTGTAACCCTCATTCCCTGAAGGAGGGAACAGAGATGTCACGTCGGTGACTGACGAATTGGGAATCTTGCTAGAGAGACCAATTTGCCTCGAGTGTAAACTAAACGAGCCAGTGCATATTGGCATGCGATGATTACATCCAGCTGCTGCTGATCACAGCGCAAGTATAAGGAGAGGAGGTGGCGGGTGAGTTGTGACATACGATGGGAGTGCAGACAACCTTGAAGGTTAATGTACGCAACCGTCACAGTGTTGTCCATACGGACCAGTACATGCCTGCCTTGTAAGCATCCTCTGAGATGGTTCAAGGCAAGGCGTACTGCTAACAACTCCAGGCAATTGATATGCCACTGCAGTTGGGGTCCCGTCCACACCCTGACACTCTCAAACAGCCCGCTGGCAACATAAAAGGATTAGTGTAATCCGCCTCTGGACCGTAAACATCTTTCAGTGCTCTCTTTAGACCCAGAGATCTCATTTGCTCTTTTTTGTTGAGTGCTTGGGTACCACCGATCGAGAGTTCATTGGCGGAATAAAACAAAACAAATATTTTCTGCCCAGCCATTCTACAGGGGAGGCAGTGTTGCGTTTACCATCTCTCGATGAGCAATGGGGGCTGAGATGGGCTGGGTGGTTGCCCTGTGACCAGCTCCACGGCAATGCTCAGTGTTGCCCTTGGTGATGAGCAGAAGGGTGGAGGCAGCAGCTGCCCCCAGGGCAGGATGTGTCAAATCGCCTCAGTCTGCTTCTGTGCAGCCGAGAACTGCTGTGCGAAACTCTCGACTGTGTTGCCGAAGAGGATGGTCTGGGACATAGGGGCATTAAGGAACCAAACATTGTCTACGCCCTTCATGTTGGCCAGACACAGCCAGATATGGCACTCCTGGACCACAAGCATGAACATCGCACGACTCAGAGAACTCGCCACGGTCAGTTGCGGTTCAGAGTTCTTTTAAAACTTCCGGATCGAGTACACCCTCATACAGGTCCGTCAGTGCCTAAACCTAGTGTACCTGCAGTAATGCCATGGCGTGTATGATGGAGGCAGCCTCTACACAGGCCACATAAGCACTGCCGGTCAGAACAGACAAGTGTTTACAGGCCCGGGAGGGAAGGGACCGTTTGCCCTGCCATATGGAGGCGGTACCAGGACACAACTGCATCGCAACTGACTGCCTCACCAGAGGGAAACTCCATATACACTTTGGTTGCTCCACCATCCATTGTGGAGAGGGAGGAGGAACTACCAAGCCAGTTTCTGGCAGTAACAGGTGCCATCCATGACCTGGTGAGCTCCTCATAAACCTCTGGGAAGAATGGCACCGGAGTGGGGCAATAAAAACCATATATATATAAATTCACTGTATTTTATCTGGTAGTGATAATAATTACATATGCATATTCAGAATAGAAGCTTGCAGCTTTGTCCACATGCTACTGTACCTGCCGTGACCTGACTGGTCACACTGGTGTTGGAGCTACAGCTGTTGGCCACTGCAACCACAGTGATATTGTACGTCTGCCCACAGCACATTGCAGGGATTATGCAGGATGTGGAGGTAGAGTTACACACCAGAGTCTTGATTGTAGATTTTGCTTGAGCATAGTAGATCTGTGCCCCTTTACTCGACTGCCAGCTGATCTGAACATCACCTGTTCGGCAGTCTAAGAGCTGACTGACCACAGACTGAGGAGCACAGGGTGCTGGGAGACAAAGGTAAACAAAGTATTACTTTAGTATGTTTAAAGGAATATTCCAGGCTAAAAACAAAGCTTTCTCAACAGAATCTGTTGTGTACTGTAAAATACATTTAAAATGTGAAGTACTGTCGTCAAACAAAGCACTTAACATGAGTTATACAGTAAGTGTTACGGCACGAAAGTGTTTTTTTAAATTTTCAAATATTGAAGAGAATGACATTGTGTACTATAGTTTAAAAGTTCTGGATTTAAACATTACTATACAAACTTGCAGTATGCAAAGTTCAATTTTAGAGAAAATATTTACCAGTACTGATGCGACGCACTTCACTGCGTTGCCCAGTGCAGTCCACACTCATAGCTGTGACTGACACATTGTATGCCTGACCACACGACAGGCCGCTGATGTCACAGGAAGTTCTGTTGGAGTTGCTGGTTAGCGTACGTCCATTATCATCTACTGCTGTTACTGTATAGTATGAAACAAGGCCACTAGATGCTGCCCAGAAAACAGATGCAGTGTCCGACACACAAGATAATGACACATTGACTTGAGTGGGAACACATGGAGCTGGAAAGGAAAAGATTCATACCACAAAAAAGCAGAAGATTTTAGCTCTATAAATAATTTGATGCCAGAAGAATCACCAAATTTGCATGTTGTGTTATTATTTAATGTTATACCTGTGTCTAGAGTGACCAAGGCTTTAGAAGAGGTTGAACAGGTCTGGCCGTATCCTGTAACACAGATGTTATAGTGCTGACCACACGGCAGTGAGCCAATGTTGCAGGAGGAGCCATTGGTGAAGCAGTTGTGCTTTTGGGGGTCCTGGAGCGACTGTAGTGTTGCATTAAAACTTAATGAACCATTGCCTGGTGTCCAAGAAATGAGTGCTGAGTTGGTGCGGCAGTCCAGACTGGCTTGAATGCCAGTGTTGTGGCACGGTGCTGGATCATGACAAAAATGTTAACACATCAAACTGCAGAATATATTTTTACATTTACTGATTGGTGCTTGCCATGAAAAAACTGCTAAGGTATTGCTGTATGGTTGCTAGAGTGTTCTGGGTGGTTGTTAGGTAGTTTCTTAATAGCTCAGAAAAAACTAAAGCCGGTTTATTGTTTCAATCACTAGTTATCACTAATGAGCTGAGTTCAAGTACCTGAGACGAGAGTGACAGGCTGGCTAGCCAGGCCCATGCAGACACCATTCATGCCCATGACTGTGATGGAATATTCCTGGCCACACTGCAGGTTTGGGATATCACAGTGTGTGACAGTGTTGTTGCAGGATGTCTTGTACCCTTGGCTGCTTTCTGCCTTTACCAAGTACCAAGTGGCACCAAGTGCACTGTACCAGGTGATGGAAGCAATGTTGGATGTACAGTTTAAAGCGGCAGCAACACTGGTGGGAATGCAGGGAGCTAGAGAAGAGGAGGTTATATAAAAAAAATTATTATATATAAAAAGTGTACATATACAGTACTTTTCAAAAGTACAGTACTTTTTTAGGTTTCTTGAAAGATGTTTCGTATTCTCACCAAGACTGCATTTGTTTTATCGAAATACAACCAAAACCTTAATCTTATGGAATTTTATTAAAATTTAAAATACCTGTTTTCAATTTTTTTTGTTATATTTTAAAATGTAATTTATTCCTGTGATGTCAAAGCAGAATTTTCAGCAGCCATTATTTCAGTCTTCAGCATCACATGATCCTTGAGAAATCATTCTAATACGCTGATTTGGTGCAGAAGAAAAAATTCTTATCAACTTTCAAAACAGTTCTGCTAAATATTTTGCAGAGACCTTTTTTTTGTTTTGTTTTTTTGTTTTTGATGATGATGATATATATATATTTTTTTATTTGAAATTTAAATAGTTTCTAACATTATGTCTTTACTGTCACTTTTGAATGAATTAATGTGTTCTTACCGAATAAAGAAATTAATTTATTTTCAAAAAAATAAAAAAAGATATTATAACAATTTTTCTTTAAAAAAAAAAAAAACTTTGAATCATGGTGTATTTTTTTGTAATACATGTGGACCTTGAAAAAAAAATTTGGACACTTAAGCTACGTTTAAAAAAAAAATCAATGTCAATGAATTAAATAACATAACATAAGTGTTTTTTGGGTTTAGTTGTATTCTTAGTTAATGTGATGAACTACACTTGTGGTTCCTTGGGATAGATAAACAGATATATATCATTTGATATAAAAAAAGCAAATTCTACGTTTTTATCTAATGCACAGAAATTCAAACATCTAATGTATTTAAGGGCCAAATTTTCTGTCGCATTGTTGTTGTTCTGTACGTTGAATCACATATATCAGCAAAAGTTAACATGAGCTGTCACCTGTTTCCACTACAGCTTTAGGTTGAGAGCTGCTGTTGCAGGTGGTGCCATCAGCTTGGACAGTCACATTTAGTCTCATCCCACACGGCAGAGAGGTCAGCTGACAGGAAGTTCCCATAGAATGACAAGAAGCTAAACGTTGCTGCTGCCTGTCTGTTGCCATTGCTGTGTACCCATTAGCTCCTGCGCTGGCAGTCCATGTCACGTTGGCTGTGTTGGTGTCACACTGGAGCACAGTTGTGATGTTTTGAGGGTCACAGGGAGCTAAAGGAGATACATAGTCGGTTTCAAAGGTCTGTTATTACTGTGTAAACGCATTTTATTCCTCATTTTAATATATATATTTTTTTTTTACACAATTTGTATTTTACATTTTAAAAGGGGAGGTCTAATGCTATTTCATGCATTCTTCTGACTTGTTTACACTGTTAAAGAGCTGGATTCAGCAACCATTACTCCAGTCTTCAGTGTCACATGATTCTTCAGAAAGAAACATTTATTTAATGTATTAATTATATTTATTAATTTCTTTTAAAAATCTTACTGACCTGTGTATCATGAAAAAACAAATGTGCAGAGCATACTTTAGACCATAGTAGTCTGGGTGTGAATACCACAATGCAAAGCACTCGACTTTGTCCAAACAAACTCCACTCATTTAACTGATTTGCAAAGACATTTTTTTTTTTCACAAAATTTGAGATTTTATGCAAAATTGACCTATGTATTTCACCTGAATGCCACTCACTGAATTAAACGTGCTCTGCAAAGTAATCAGGTCATGTGACAAGAAAGTAGCATTGTTTAAACTTAAATAATATTGAATAATCAGTTTTACAAACTATTTCTTAAAAATAGTAAGCAGTATACAGTATATACTGTACATTATGCAGTGAACAATGAACATCTCAGTTACGTATTGTAACCCTCATTCCCTGAAGGAGGGAACAGAGATGTCACGTCGGTGACTGACGAATTGGGAATCTTGCTAGAGAGACCAATTTGCCTCGAGTGTAAACTAAACGAGCCAGTGCATATTGGCATGCGATGATTACATCCAGCTGCTGCTGATCACAGCGCAAGTATAAGGAGAGGAGGTGGCGGGTGAGCTGTGACATACGATGGGAGTGCAGACAACCTTGAAGGTTAATGTACGCAACCGTCACAGTGTTGTCCATACGGACCAGTACATGCCTGCCTTGTAAGCATCCTCTGAGATGGTTCAAGGCAAGGCGTACTGCTAACAACTCCAGGCAATTGATATGCCACTGCAGTTGGGGTCCCGTCCACACCCTGACACTCTCAAACAGCCCGCTGGCAACATAAAAGGATTAGTGTAATCCGCCTCTGGACCGTAAACATCTTTCAGTGCTCTCTTGAGACCCAGAGATCTCATTTGCTCTTTTTTGTTGAGTACTTGGGTACCACCGATCGAGAGTTCATTGGCGGAATAAAACAAAACAAATATTTTCTGCCCAGCCATTCTACAGGGGAGGCAGTGTTGCGTTTACCATCTCTCGATGAGCAATGGGGGCTGAGATGGGCTGGGTGGTTGCCCTGTGACCAGCTCCACGGCAATGCTCAGTGTTGCCCTTGGTGATGAGCAGAAGGGTGGAGGCAGCAGCTGCCCCCAGGGCAGGATGTGTCAAATCGCCTCAGTCTGCTTCTGTGCAGCCGAGAACTGCTGTGCGAAACTCTCGACTGTGTTGCCGAAGAGGATGGTCTGGGACATGGGGGCATTAAGGAACCAAACATTGTCTACGCCCTTCATGTTGGCCAGACACAGCCAGATATGGCACTCCTGGACCACAAGCATGAACATCGCACGACTCAGAGAACTCGCCACGGTCAGTTGCGGTTCAGAGTTCTTTTAAAACTTCCGGATCGAGTACACCCTCATACAGGTCCGTCAGTGCCTAAACCTAGTGTACCTGCAGTAATGCCATGGCGTGTATGATGGAGGCAGCCTCTACACAGGCCACATAAGCACTGCCGGTCAGAACAGACAAGTGTTTACAGGCCCGGGAGGGAAGGGACCGTTTGCCCTGCCATATGGAGGCGGTACCAGGACACAACTGCATCGCAACTGACTGCCTCACCAGAGGGAAACTCCATATACACTTTGGTTGCTCCACCATCCATTGTGGAGAGGGAGGAGGAACTACCAAGCCAGTTTCTGGCAGTAACAGGTGCCATCCATGACCTGGTGAGCTCCTCATAAACCTCTGGGAAGAATGGCACCGGAGTGGGGCAATAAAAACCATATATATATAAATTCACTGTATTTTACCTGGTAGTGATAATAATTACATATGCATATTCAGAATAGAAGCTTGCAGCTTTGTCCACATGCTACTGTACCTGCCGTGACCTGACTGGTCACACTGGTGTTGGAGCTACAGCTGTTGGCCACTGCAACCACAGTGATATTGTACGTCTGCCCACAGCACATTGCAGGGATTATGCAGGATGTGGAGGTAGAGTTACACACCAGAGTCTTGATTGTAGATTTTGCTTGAGCATAGTAGATCTGTGCCCCTTTACTCGACTGCCAGCTGATCTGAACATCACCTGTTCGGCAGTCTAAGAGCTGACTGACCACAGACTGAGGAGCACAGGGTGCTGGGAGACAAAGGTAAACAAAGTATTACTTTAGTATGTTTAAAGGCATATTCCAGGCTAAAAACAAAGCTTTCTCAACAGAATCTGTTGTGTACTGTAAAATACATTTAAAATGTGAAGTACTGTCGTCAAACAAAGCACTTAACATGAGTTATACAGTAAGTGTTACGGCACGAAAGTTTTTTTTTTAATTTTCAAATATTGAAGAGAATGATATTGTGTACTATAGTTTAAAAGTTCTGGATTTAAACATTACTATACAAACTTGCAGTATGCAAAGTTCAATTTTAGAGAAAATATTTACCAGTACTGATGCGACGCACTTCACTGCGTTGCCCAGTGCAGTCCACACTCATAGCTGTGACTGACACATTGTACGCCTGACCACACGACAGGCCGCTGATGTCACAGGAAGTTCTGTTGGAGTTGCTGGTTAGCGTACGTCCATTATCATCTACTGCTGTTACTGTATAGTATGAAACAAGGCCACTGGATGCTGCCCAGGAAACAGATGCAGTGTCCGACACACAAGATAATGACACATTGACTTGAGTGGGAACACATGGAGCTGGAAAGGAAAAGATTCATTCCACAAAAAGCAGAAGATTTTAGCTCTGTTGATCATTTGATGCCAGTAGAATCACCAAAATAGGGTTTTAACTAATTGCATGTTGTGTTATTATTTAATGTTATACCTGTGTCTAGAGTGACCAAGGCTTTAGAAGAGGTTGAACAGGTCTGGCCGTATCCTGTAACACAGATGTTATAGTGCTGACCACACGACAGTGAGCCAATGTTGCAGGAGGAGCCATTGGTGAAGCAGTTGTGCTTTTGGGGGTCCTGGAGCGACTGTAGTGTTGCATTAAAACTTAATGAACCGTTGCCTGGTGTCCAAGAAATGAGTGCTGAGTTGGTGCGGCAGTCCAGACTGGCTTGAATGCCAGTGTTGTGGCACGGTGCTGGATCATGACAAAAATGTTAACACATCAAACTGCAGAATAGGTTTTTACATTTACTGAATGGTGCTTGCCATGAAAAACCTGCTAAGGTATTGCTGTATGGTTGCTAAGGTGTTACTACGTAGTTTCTTATTTGTTCAGAAAAAACTGAAGTCGGTTTGTTGTTTCAATCACTAGTTATCACTAATGAGCTGAGTTCAAGTACCTGAGACGAGAGTGACAGGCTGGCTAGCCGGGCCCATGCAGACACCATTCATGCCCATGACTGTGATGGAATATTCCTGGCCACACTGCAGGTTTGGGATATCACAGTGTGTGACAGTGTTGTTGCAGGATGTCTTGTACCCTTGGCTGCTTTCCGCCTTTACCAAGTACCAAGTGGCACCAAGTGCACTGTACCAGGTGATGGAAGCAATGTTGGATGTACAGTTTAGAGCGGCAGCAACACTGGTGGGAATGCAGGGAGCTAGAGAAAAGGAAGTGATATGAAAAAATAATTTATATATAAAAAGCATATATATGCAGTACTGTTCAAACGTTTAAGAGTTAGTAGGGTTTTTTATGTTGTTGTTGTTGTTGTTGTTGTTGTTTTTAAGACATTTTGTATGCTCACCAAGGCTGCATTTATTTTATGAAAGATACAATGAAAACCGTAATATTATGACATATTATTTCAATTTAAAAAACCTAACTGTTTTCTATTTTAATATATTTAAAAATTTCATTTATTCCTGTGATGTTTAAGCAGAATTTTCAGCAGCCATTATTCCAGTCTTCAGTATCACATGATCCTTGAGAAATTATTCTAATACGCTGATTTGTTGCGCAAGAAAAAACTTGTATCAATTTTCAGTATTTTTGCAGAAACCATGATAAAAAAAAATCACAATTTATTTTTCATGAATAGGAAATTCAAAAGATTTTGTAACATTTTCAATGTCTTTACTGTAATGTTTTCTTACTGAATAAAATAATTAGTGGGTCATGTTCATAGTTAATGTCATGAACAACACCTGTGGTTAGCCAGGATATATTTATAGATCTATACATAATTGGATAAAATAAACTAGCAAATGCTACTTTTTTTCTGTCTAATACATTTAAGGGCCAAACATTGTTGTTATGAATCACATATATCAGCAAAAGTTAACATGAGCTGTCACCTGTTTCCACTACAGCTTTAGGTTGAGAGCTGCTGTTGCAGGTGGTGCCATCAGCTTGGACAGTCACATTTAGTCTCATCCCACACGGCAGAGAGGTCAGCTGACAGGAAGTTCCCATAGAGTGACAAGAAGCTAAACGTTGCTGCTGCCTGTCTGTTGCAATTGCTGTGTACCCATTAGCTCCTGCGCTGGCAGCCCATGTCACGTTGGCTGTGTTGGTGTGACACTGGAGCACAGTTGTGATGTTTTGAGGGTCACAGGGAGCTAAAGGAGATACATAGTTGGTTTCAAAGATCTGTTATTACTGTGTAAACATGCATGCATGCTCACATGACTGTTACCTGACTGTATCTGAATGGATGTGGATGGCAGACTCCTGCATTGACCATCATTCCTTGTGACTGTGACATTGTAGGTCATTCCACAGAGCAGGTCTGTGAATGTGCAGTTGTTAGAGCTGGTGCTGCAGTTAACTGTGGGTCCATGTTCATCCTGCAGTACTGCCGTGTACAGACTGCCATCCTGAAGGGCCTGCCAGCTTGCTATCACGTGATTCGCTGCACAGTCTCTAGTGACCCCCACACTGAATGGAGCACATGGAGCTACAATCGAAAATGTATTAGATTTATTTGTGTACATCAGAAAATCATTTGTTTTACTTTTATCTAAAAGTATAAAAAAAAAACAGTAAAACACAGGTCGATTGATATATAAAATGCTAGATAAAAGAATTTTAATAAGATAAATATAAAGACCATACATTTATTTATTTATTTATTTATTTTACATTTTAAAAAATCTTTACTTTTTACAAATCTGGGCAACTTTATTCACCCTCTCTTATTGTTTTATTTTACTTTTTAAAAGTATGTCCATTTTAAATACCTGCCTAATTTTATTAATCCCATTTTATTTATTTTTATTTTTTATTATTATTATTTGTTATATTACATTTTAAATATCTTGCCTCTTTTATTTTTCCTGTTTTATTTTTTATTAAAAAATTTTTATCTGGGCCTTTTTATATCTTTTTTTACATTATTTGTTTTTTTAAAGTGTAAGTGACATGACATACAGCCAAGTATGGTGACCCATACTTGGAATTCATGCTCTGCCTTTAACCCATCCAAAGTGCACACACACAGCAGTGAACATGCACACACCGTGAACACACACCCGGAGCAGTTTTTTACACTTTAAATATTTTACCTTTTATTTATACCATTTTATTTTTATTTTATATTATTTATTATTTTACATTTTATATGGCATCTTTTATTCATCACCTTTAATTTTTTGTTTTTACTTAATTTTTAATTTTACATTTTAGATGTCCGGTCTCCTTTATTCCTGATTTAAACTATTTCATGCATTCTGACTTATTTACACTGTTAAAAGAATTGGACTTTCATGCTAAACATGACCAAAGTTTCAAAAAACAAGTTGGACATATGATGGAGTATTTCTGTGCCAGATCAGGGATCAGGTTCAAGGTTTGTTTCTTGTTTTTTTTTTTTTTTTTTTTTTTTTGAGAATGGACTTGTATGACGTCATAAAGGGCTGAATTCCTTGTATGGGCACTTCTCCTGGAAGAGCACACACACATCAACCAGAGAGAAAGAGCACGCCCATTAAAGTGGGTTACGGAAGTCGTCTGCAGCGTTGCAAGGGACTTGCTCAAGAGCAATTGGGATGCAGTTTGTTTCTACGGAACAGCAAGTGTTGTGCAACTTGCAGTTGTGAAATTGTGTTTGTTTCTTCAAAGGATTTAGACAGTTGTATTATACACAAATTAAATCAAATTTAAGTCAATAAAGTTTTTGTTCCTGATTTCTTTCTATCAGTGTCACAGCTTTCAGACGATCACTACGCAAAGGCTGAGCATGATCATGTCTCTTTAGCTCTGCCCACGGCACGCCTCGAGGAGCTTGGCTGTTTTCTGAGAGAACCATAAATCAGCATCTGTCTTTTAAATCTGATAAAACTAAAGACTCTTAAGAGATAAGAAGAATGCAATACTACCATGTAGGTACTCAAATACTTACTCAAGTAGGTTATTTTCGTTATACCCTCTTTTTTTTTTTTTTTAATTACATTTTAAGTATCTGACCTCTTTATTTTTTTATTATCTGGTCCCCTTATCCTCTTTTTTATTTTAGATTTTACATTATTTAAAAAAAAATTAACCAGATGAAGAAACTATTTTTTTTTAAATGTCTAGCCATTTATATTCATCCACCTTTTTGTAATTCCATTTATAATTTATTTAGCATTTTAAATATCTGGCCCCTTTTATTCATCTTTTTTGGATCTGTGCACCTACCCGTCTGCAGGGTGACATGTTGACTCTCAGAACTGTTGCATTGCAGGTTAGTTGCTTTGACTTTCACATCATATGTCTCGCCACATCGCAAGTTTGGGAATGTGCACTCTGGCGCCATGGCAGCGCAGGTGTGAACTGTACCATCTATGTGCGTTGCCGTTCCAATGTACAAGATGGCACCGTTGGCATTGTTCCATGAGAGAGAGGCAGATTCTGAACTACAAGTCTTCACAGCGGACACATTCTGAGGTATGCACGGAACTACGGTGGGAGAAATAGTGTATAGTATCACAATCTAAAACCATTCCACAGTCCTTTTTTGTGAGTTCATATTCATATGCCATTGTATTTACATTGCAATTGGTATTACCACATTACCCAGAATCACTCACCTGTCTCTGCCACCTCTCCCAGCACAGGATCAGTAGTACAGTCATCATTTGTGGCAACAATCCACACACTCAGGCTCTCTCCGCATTCCAGATCTGTTAGCGTGCAGCTTGTGTTTGCAGACGAACAGTTGTAGAAATCTTTACGATTACCTCGGGCCTCCACAATGTAGGTCTTGGCTCCTGCGGCCTCATGCCAAGTAATGACGGCACTGCTGATGCTATCACAGTTTGCTATTGTGTAAATGTTCTGCGGTAAACATGGGGCTACATGGGTAAGGAGACAGAGGGGGCCAAAATAAAGAATTATATTTAAAACAATTCAAGACACATTTATTTGTATAGCGCTTATAACGGAAATATAATGGAAATTTCAATATTTATACATTTTTACCAAAATGACTGACTAACCCGTTTTGATCACCACACCGTCTGTGTATCCAGTGTTGCAGTCTAGTCCTCCAGAGTAGATGGATCTGACATAGAAGCTGTAGGTCTTACCACAGACGGTGTCGGTGAAATAACAGGAGGTGTCCACAGTGAGGCATTCAGTTACCAGTTGGTCCGAGTCCACAGCTATGGCGAAGTAATAAGCCGTGTTGTTGGTGGAATCCCACGAGAACAAGATGACATTAGTGGAACATTCACGGTACAGCCGTGGGGCTTTGGGTGGGCAGGGTGCTGTTTGTTTGAGAGATGGGAGAGAGAAATGAATTTGCTGGTGAAATATACAATTCCTTTTTGATTTAAAGGGACACTACACCCACAAATAAAAATCCTCATCATTTACGTTAATGTTGTTGAAAACCTGCATAACTTAATATTTCTGTCGAACACAAAAGAAGATCATTTCAAGAATAACTGCTGTTTTTGTCCATACAATGAAAGTAAATGGGGTCCAAAAATTAAAGTCATACAGGTTGAAATGAGGGTGAGTAATGATGATAGAATTTTTATTTTTGGGTCCAATATCCCTTTAAGAGAGTATATAAAAATACAAGCTGAGAAAGATAACCTTAGAGAAGGCAGGTAGATTTACTAACTTAAGGGATAAGGGCCCGTTTACTCAACAATGTTTTCAGCCAAAAACTGGAAACTTTTTATGCATTTTGACTCTTCGTTTACAAGACAATGGCATTTTGGGGACTGAAAACGCATATTTTGAAAAACGGGTTTCAAAGTGTACGTTTTTGAAAACGGCACCATTATCGTTTCCAATGTAAAAACCCAATACAGCAATCCTTTGAAAACGGTGACGTCATGCGTCAGTATACAAAAAATAAACATTCTTGAGGAAGCTGCACTGGCCAAATTGTTCAGCTAGTTTGGGGGGGGGGGGGGGGGCTGACAACTCTGCCCTAACTGTCATCGACTGATTAGCTGTGGGACTTATCAGATTGCCCCCTAGTGGATGGTTAAATATTTGCTAGATTGTATTCATAATTACTTGAGTGTATGCCTCTGAATTAACAGGTTCTTGCTCCCCCCATAATAGGTTCTGGGCCCCAAAGGTTGAAAACTTCTGTCCCAGAGGACTGGATGAGGTTTGAGTGTGACCTTTAAGAAAGGACATCTTTACCTGTCTCAAAGACGTAGGTGCCATCAGAAGTGCTTTCACAATTAGCAATGGCTGTAATCCGTACAGTGTATCGTTCTCCACAGACCAGCATCAAGAACTGGCAGGTGGTGTTCGTGGAAGTGCAGTTGAACGACCGGCCTTGACCATCTGTAATGACGGCACGGTACAATGTGGCACCAAAAACCACATCCCACCTGACTATTGCTGTAGAAGTAAGACAGCTGTACTCCACAGAGATGGAGGAAACTGTTGAAATGGCTGAGATAAACAAGAAGTAATATATTAGAGTTCTGCATATCCAGATGCTGAAAAGACCAGCATTGATGTCTAGGCTGGTTTTAGTGTTGGTTCTGGACTAGAAGAAAGTCTTGGTTATGCAAATCTAGAAGCATCCAAAACACATCAAGGCATACATCTGTTACTTTATGGTTTCATTCAAAGGTTTTACGTGAAATGTTCTGCTTCATCTTGACTTACTGGAAGTTAAGAAGGTGAAGTTGGTGGACTCTCCTGGTTCCAGGAACATGTTGATGGATGCAAGCCCTATTGTGTATGTTGTACATGGCTCCAGGTTTGAGATATTCATAGCGGTACCAGTGACATTCTTAAGAACCGGGGGAAATCCCGACTTGTTATTGGCTCTCACTGACATCTGGTAGAGCAGGACGCCTGAAACACTGTTCCATGTTACGCGAGCCATGCTCTGAGTTAACTCTGTCACGGCCACGTTATTTGGTGGCTGCACCACTGTTGAACAAATATATTTGCTAATTGTCAGTTATAGGAAGGCGAGATGTCATTGACAGTATACCAAAACTGCTGTAACGAAAATAGTACAAAACGGGAAAGAACCAAGTAGACTTACACGTTCTGATGGTTTTGACAAGGCTCTTGGCACCGAGTCCTGCAGAATTCGAGGAATAAACGTAACAGTTGTATGAAGTGGCTTGCTGGAGGTTGTCTACCTGTCCACTTAGCGTTGTGTATGTAAAGTTATGAGTCTCAGGTTGGAAAGTTCCATCCACCACCAAAATGTAACTATCGGCTCCTTGCGCACTGGACCACTCAAACCTGATCGAGGTGCTTGATATTGCCTTCGAATATGTTATTTGCGAGGTGGCAGGAACTGCAGGTATAAATTAAATGAAATCAATATAAAAAATGTCTAAACATTTGTTAAAATATATGTGGGTCGATAACTTACTTGTCTGTGCTGTCATGGAGTTGATGCATGACATATGGTTTAACACAAACACTTTAAAAGTCACTAGATAAATTTGTCCTGGTCTTAAAGCTTGGACTAGTCTCTCCGCAATGGATGCAGCGAGTGTAATAGTGATAGGTGCTGTGTTGTTTGAATTCACAGCCCTGACATCCAGAGTATAGCTTGTTGCACCTGGGAAAGTGTTCCATTTTACAAGCAGAGACGATGCAGTGGGTGATAATATTGATGTTATATTACAGTCTGGAGGGAGATAAAAAATAAAACATTTTTTAAATATCTTCACAAATCTTTTTGTTAGTCATTTAAAGATATAATGGTGTATTAATACTATATATTCAGTTAAAAACATTCCTAAATATTTATTATTTTTGCTCAAATATATATATATATATATACAATTATAAATATATATATATATATATATATATATATCTATATATATAAACAATTATAAAACTCTCTATAAAAAATAAACTGTGATACATAATACTACACTGTATTAATATTCTTAATTCCTCTATTATTACTAAAATAAATAATACAATAAGTAAATAAATACATAGAAAGTAAGAATTAAATACTTACTTGCAGTAGTAGCTTCTATTACCTTAGTACAAAGAAGAATGTAAGAGACAACTTAATCATAAGGATTTCAAACAGAAACATAACATAACAGATTTGACAAATTAATAAATACCTGTGCCACTGAAAACAGAGTTACAAATATGAACAGTGTCCCTGGAAGATGCATCTCTGATTAGATGCCTAATGTGCTAAGTTACACATAAGTTAAAATACATACACTTTCTAACACAGAGAGAAATCTGAAATCTTTTGTGGCATGGTGCAAGTATACCTGCTCTGCATGAACCAATCAGTGCATCTAAAATGAGGGCAGGTGGATAGATGCCTCTGGGCTGAAGACATCATCCAAGTGTCTCTCTCTGTGTGTGTGTGTGTGTGTGTGTGTGTGTGTGTGTGTGTGTGTGTGTGTGTGTGTGTGTGTGTGTGTGTGTGTGCTCTTGTTTTTGTGACATATCAGGACACAACTCTGTATAATGACATGGGTATGACACAGGTATTACAAGGAGAGGGTGACTTATGAGGACATAACCCATGTCCCCATTTTTCAAAACACTTATAAATCATACAGAATGAGTTTTTTTTGAGAAAGTAAAAATGCACAAAGTTTCCTGTGATGGTTAGGGTTAGGTAAAGGGTTGGTGTAGGCCCATAGAATATACAGTTTGTGCAGTATAAAAACCATTACATCTATGTCCCCACTTTTCAGACAAAAACAAAACTAGTGTGTGTGTGTGTGTGTGTGTGTGTGTGTGTGTGTGTGTGTGTGTGTGTGTGTGTGTGTGTGTGTGTGTGTGTGTGTGTGTGTGTGTGTGTTTGTGTGTGTGTGTGTGTGTGTGTGTGTGTGTGTGTGCGTGGGTGTGTGTGTGTGTGTGTGTGTGTGTGTGTGTGTGTGTGTGTGTGTGTGTGTGTGTGTGCGTGGGTGGGTGTGTGTGTGTGCGTGGGTGTGTGTGTGTGTGTGTGTGTGTGTGTGTGTGTGTGTGTGTGTGTGTGTGTGTGTGTGTGTGTGTGTGTGTGTGTGAGAGTGTGAGTGTGAGTGTGTGTATGTGTATGTTTTAATAGGTAAAGGGAAAGCTGGGGATCTAAGGTTTATTGTTAGACTAATTTAACAATTTCTTTATTTTAAAATAATAATTTGCTTAAATGAAGAGCATACTGGTGTGTAAGGGTTATTTTTGGGTGGTTAGTGATATAGAACAGGTTGTTAGTCTTAAGTTTCAGTGAAATAGGCTCAAGATAATGGAAAGAGTGAAATTCCCATCCTTGTACTGGCATGCCTCAAGCAGTTTGGTGTAATGTTAAAGAAAGATTCAATTACTGGATATTAAGCACATATTCCCCCCTCTTATTTCACCTTAATCCTGGTTTAATATCATCTTCTGTAATGATGATGTTGCATTTGTAAATGACTCGGTCTTTCAAATTTGTTCTTCGTAAATGACATGAAAACTGATTAAAACGAACTGAACTGAATCAGTTCAGTTGGATTGATGACTATTTTCAGTTAATCATTTACTAAATTGAATAAAGTTATTCAGTTATCTCTCACTGAATTCACAATGGTTCATGAACTGAAAATACTGTAAATGGAGATATTTTTAGTGTATCTTTTGCAGTTATTTTTAACAACATTGTTTGAATATCAAATACGAATATGTATTTTTTTTTCTTCTAAGCTAAATTCTTTTGCATTTCATGTTATTAATGGCTGCATCTTAAGCTGAATATTGGCTAATATAATGATAAAAATTGCAAACTAGTAGCCAAAGATCATACATGTGCAGTTAATTTGCCAATAAAATAGAAATGGGGCAAAACTGTAGCTGTTTAATTTTACATGCCTTACCCTGTAAATATGTATATATATATATATACATAGATTTTGAAAGAATTTTAGCTATATTCTTTAAATCATTAACTCTTTTTTTGTATTTTTACATAAGCTTTTATTTATTCATTTTTATTCATTCATAAAGTTTTTTTTTTTAACTGTGTCATTCATTCAACTTATGTAATCTTGTTTCTGAAGCATTTCTTTTTCTTCTGTCATACCTGGCCAATACACAACTTTTTCACCATTAATCACTTTTCATCTAATATTACATCATCTTTTCAAAATGAGAGATCTTCCATACTTCTTCTTAACTGCACTGGGAATGCAGAAAGCAACAGAATGTTACACTCTAAGAATTCGTCATTGTGCCTAAAACAGTGTGTACTGGTACTATAAAAAGAAAGATAATGAAGGAATACAGTGTCTGTGTCTCAGTCTTACTGATCCCAGAAACAAGAAGCTATAAGGGAAAGGAAATCCGCCTCTTCAATTCAGAGCCTGAAATATAAACCCAACTCTGTGTCCATCCAACTCCAATGGTTTTGTATAGTGGTTAAGGTCAGTGTCTTTAATGTTATAGTTTCTTTTGCTTTAACACAGGTGGAGTCCGGGTGTGATCAGGTTTGCTTCCCAGCCATGAATGAGAATCTTTCATCTTTTCTGTGGAAGCACCGAATCATAATATTTGAGAAGGAATTGATTCAGACTTACACAGGAAATACAACTTTATTATTGTAATGAAGGGTAATACTTGATCGAATGTAATGTTAAATTACACAAAGTTTTAACTTATGTTGCAAATAAATAAAATGTCTAACTTTGAACAAAGTTCCATCACACTTTCTTTGCCCTTCAGAAAATCAAGATGCTTTATTATTCAGATGTGGCCCTTTTGTTGTTCAGGAAATGAGAAGTATGTTTGGATATGTTGCACAGAAGTATTAACTGAAGTAAAGTTTCTCCTCAAATTCTTTGCAAAAATTCAAACAAAACAGACGTAGAGTAAAAGGCTGTAAAATGAATGCGTATAGCAGCTAAGACACTACCCAACTTTGGGTCCAACTTCATATTAAGTGTCTTTAAATACTACTTAATTACAAACCCGATTCCAAAAAAGTTGGGACACTGTACAAACTGTGAGTAAAAAAGGAATGGAATAATTTACAAATCTCACGAACTTATATTTTATTCACAGTAGAATATAGATAACATATCAAATGTTGAAAGTGAAACATTTTGAAATGTCATGCCAAATATTGGCTCATTTTGGATTTCATGAGAGCAACACATTCCAAAAATAAGTTGGCACAGGTAGCAATAAGAGGCCGGAAAAGTTAAATGTACATATAAGGAACAGCTGAAGGACCAATTTGAAAATTATTAGGTCAATTGACAACATGATTGGGTATAAAAAGAGCCTCTCAGAGTGGCAGTGTCTCTCAGAAGTCAAGATGGGTAGAGGATCACCAATTCCCCCAATGCTGCAGTGAAAAATAGTAGAGCAATATCAGAAAGGAGTTTCTAAGAGAAAAAATGAATTGAATCACAGGTGTACTAACAGCATGGTATTTTCAAATAGTTCAAAGTAATGTAAAAACTTGTATGTACACAAGGGCATTGTTTCAAATGATTCATTTAAATGTGAGTGCATAGTAATTAACAACACTTAACTTAATATAAAGTGGGTCCCAGTCTTTATGTCTTTATGTTTCTAACTTCTTTCTCAGAATTGCATAGGTCAAAGATTATGAGATACTCACAATTCTGAGAAGTCAGAAATGTGAGAAGTAACCTCGCAACAGCAGAAAAGAAAGCCGGAATTGAGAGATAAAAAGTCACTGCTAAGAGCCGGATGACATGTAAGCAATATGCGTTCTACAAAAAAAGCTCAAAATATCAAACATATTTGATATCTCCAACTGGATGTATTAATAGTCTGAAGTTACATTGACTCCACTAAATGGATCTAGAAAATGGATCTTTTCTCTCAGAAGCAATACACTGGTGCATGTTGGTTTATGCATTTTGCTGACATTTTTATCCAAAGCATCTTACAGTGCACTGACAGTACTGTACATCAAAATATGTGTTCTTTGGCCAATTTTCTGTTATAGTTCATACACCCCAAAGTATTAAACTTTGATGTGCAGGATGTTTGTGCAGTGGAATTGAATTTTGAGTGGATGTGTGCTATTTTTACAACCATGTGGATAACAAAAAATGGCCATTTTGTTTGTAGAACAGTTTCTTCAGAAAATGTAAAAATCTAGATTAATTTCAATAACCTTTATTTTTTATTTATTCTAAAGAAAATGTGAGTGGTTCTTGCCCATTCAAAACCAACTGCCACAATGATAGAATGTTGTGGCTACTTGCCATAATGTGGTTATATGTTGTTACGATGTTGATAAATGGTTGCAAGGATGTTCCTGGTGGTTCTACATGTTATAAGGCATCTTTTCTAGGTGATTGCCAGCTGGATCTGGTTTTCGATGTAAATCTGCAGAAGGTTTTCATCTGATTTGAGGTACCACTCACCTATAGAACAGATGGTGCTGGATAAGTTATGGAAGTTTAATATTCATGATTCAGGGTGTGTTCAAATCCAGTATTGATAACAGTAATGCTCATCTTAGCAAGTGCCACTAAATATGGTGTTATGTAATAAAATAGAACAACCTCTTTTGTGTCCTTTTTCATGAAGTAGATGAAAACACAGATCAGGAACTCTATGTTTGTGACGTGGATCTGTTTCTTTTGTTTGTCATGCCATGTCTTTAAGGTATTTTGAATCTTGATTAGGTTTTCCATCTCGGTTTCATTTATAAATACATGTGCCATTAGATAGATATAAAATATGCACAGTCTTGTGTTGATCTTCATTGCATAGAGAAAGAGAAAGTTTCATCAACTGATAACCGTGTGGTTTGTGACTGTGCATTGGAGACGGAAACCTTTTGTGGTTTTCTTGCAAAGCTTTGACTGTTCAGACCAGTCTTAAGAAACAGAACACGATAGCAAAATTATACAAATTTAAAGTGTCAAATAAATTTAATATCATTAAAATTATTTAGTAAATCTAAAGAATTAATGTTAACTTTAGCAGCCATATAGTGGACAAAATATATATTGAAAAATATTTAATAAAACTGCTTAGGGGACTTCCTACAAAAATAGACATTTTTCTTTTCATTATGATATTACTTTTTTTGGACATGTAAACATTTGGGCTTCATGACATGCTTTGAGTATGACACAATTAAAGTATGAATCCAAACTTCATAATACAAAGGAAATAAATGTACAAAATATCCCACATTTAGAAATGGTTAACAATTTGACAAAAAAATAAAATAAATGAAATGAAAAAAAATGAAAACTATGAATTAACACATGTGGAATTATATATGGAATTATATACATAACAAAAAAGTGTGAAACAACTGAAAATATGTCATATTCTAGGTTCTTCAAAGTAGCCACCTTTTGCTTTGATTACTGCTTTGCTCACTCTTGGCATTCTCTTGATGAGCTTCAAGAGGTAGTCACCTGAAATGGTCTTCCAACAGTCTTGAAGGAGTTCCCAGAGATGCTTAGCACTTGTTGGCCCTTTTGCCTTCTGTCTGCGGTCCAGCTCACCCCTAAACCATCTCGATTGGGTTCAGGTCCGGTGACTGTGGAGGCAAGGTCATCTGGCGCAGCACCCCATCACTCTCCTTCTTGGTCAAATAGCCCTTGATGCCTTCAGTGTGACTTTCAATGAGAAGGTGTGTCCAAACTTTTGGTCTGTACTATATATATATATATATATATATATATATATATATATATATATATATATATATTTGCTTTTAGGTTTTAAAGATCATGAGAAGAGAATGGCCTGTTGTCTCTGTTTATGACGTCAGAGAACCATCTTCTTTCATCTGTGCCTTTTGATAGAGGACAAAAAGACGTGAGAACCGGACATTTGTGGGCGGTCCAACTTTGATAATATTCACTGAAATGTATATGGCTTAAACATCATTCATGTCACCTCAAAGACAATATCCTGCAACCTTCTCATCATTCATTTGTCTTTTTTTTTTTTACACCATCTCATCACATCACACCATGCTACACACACGCATATATATGTGACCCTGGAGCACAAAACCAGTCTTAAGGCGCTGGGGTATATTTTTAAAATAGTCAAAAAAACATTGTGTGGGTCAAAATAAAAAAAATAAAAAAAGTTATGCCAAAAATCATTATGATATTGAGTAAGATCGTGTTCCATGAAGATATTTTGTTAATTTTCTACCAAAAATATATCAGAACTTAATTTTTGATTAGTAATATGCATTGCTAAGAACTTCATTTGGACAGCTTAAAAGGTGATTTTCTCAGTATTTAGATTTTTTTGCACCCTCAGATTCCAGATTTTCAAATAGTTGTATATCGGCCAAATATTGTCCAATCATACATCAATGTAAAGCTCATTTATTCAGCTTATGTGTATGTGTGTGTGTGTGTGTGTGTACATGTGTATCTCAAATTTAAAATCACCAGTTAAATTTAATATAATAAATGTAAGATTTTCTTTAAAATCATTTTTTTTTTCAGTAGACATTAAGACATACTTTATGAGATTCATTTGTTTTCCTAAATGTTTCAAAACAAGTAACAAGACACTTTATCATTTATCATATTTGAAGAAGTTTTGACTGAGATGTGCATCTGGAGTCCCAAGAGTACAAGTGTCATATTTTATTGCCACAGGCTGTACAGCAATAAACATGTCCAGCATGTTGACATGATACGCTTTATCTTATGGTGAACACAAAGACCTCCAGTTTCAAATACCCTGGGTAAGTCTGTCCTGAGAGACTCTGCATCTGTGTGTGATGACACTAAATGTAAACATTCGGTCATAATTCATGTACAATCACTTACAATAAGGTTTTAGGCCACATTTCTTTGGCCTTGACAGATCACAGATACACAGAAAGAGTCATTATGAATATGCTTAGGAGAACAAGTCATTTTAATTGTTTTAAATGTGTATATTTTAAAAATATGCATATATAATTGTTCTATTAATATATCACATTTATATATATATTTTTTAAATAGAGGGTTCTAGGCAGGCAAGGCAAGTTTTTTTATATACAGTAGCACATTTCGTACACAATGGTAATTCAAAGTGCTTTACATAAAAGAAAGTAAAATAATAATGAAGAAAAATAATAACAAGAATAAAACAAGCAATTTTAAAACTTTTAAAATTATTAAAAAATTTACTTATTTAAAATGAATTTAAAACAGTTAGAAAATGATTTTACATAAAATAAAATAAAATAAAAACTGTGAAAATATAGTGCAATCAGTTCGGACATTGCACAGTGCTAATTCAATAAATGCACAGCTAAACAGATGAGTTTTAAGTCTAGATTTAAATGTGACCAGTGTTTTAGCACATCTGATCTCTTCTGGAAGCTGATTCCTACTGCGGCGGCATAGTAACTAAAGGAGGACTCTCCTTGTTTTGTGTGAAGCCTTGGTATTTCTAACTGACGCGATCCTAATGATCTGAGTGGTCTGTTAGGCTTATATTCAGTGAATATATCTAAATATATTTCGGTCCTAGGTCATTTAGTGACATATACGAGTAAACCTTTTTCTTTTGCTTTTTTTTTTACTGTTTTCTTACTGACTATTATTGGAGCAATATCATCAATAACATTCTTAACTTTTGAGTTGAAGGAATCAAGGAGAATATCAACAGAGTCTGCAGAAATGCTTGGTGTTAAAGATATAGCCTCCATAAATAGTAAACTTTTGTTTTCATTAATGCATCTCCTGATCTAGAGACTGATCTAGATTCAGTTGTAGCAGACATCAAAATATCAAAGAAAATACAGAAGTGATCAGATACTGTAGCTATGTCCTTAATAACAATGGATGAAATGTTTAGACCCCTACTGATGATTAAGTCTAGAGTGTGTCCACCTTTGTGTGTGGGTCCATGCACATGCTGAGTCAAGTCAAAAGTGTTTAGAACCGTTATCATTTCTTTTGTAGTTTTGTTTTCTGCATTATCTATGTGAATATTAAAATCCCCTGCAATAGCAAAACAGTCAAACTCTGAGGAAATCATTGATAACATTTCTGTGACCTCTTCAACAAAGGCTGGAGAGTATTTTGGAGGCCTGTAAATAATAATAAACAGAATGCGTGGAGCACCTTTCAGCACAATCCCTAGATATTCAAAAGACAAGTACTGACCAAATGACACTGGCTTGCATTGATAGACATCTTTATATAGAGCAGCTACACCCCCACCTCTCCTAACAGTCCTGCAGACACTCATGTAAGTGAAGTTAGGAGGGGCTGCTTCATTAAGGACTGTTGCATTGCAGCTGTCTTCAAGCCATGTTTCGTTTAGAAACATAAAATCCAGATTGTTTGTGGTTATAAAGTCATTGATTAGAAATGATTTATTTTTTAGTGAGCGAATGTTTAAAGATGCTAACTTGATGGCTGTGCTTTGTGTCTTTACATCAATTTTAGTTTGCATAATAGGCCACAGATTAGATGAGTTTGCCCTTCGGCTTGAGAAGGCCTTAGACTTTCTATCACGTGATAAAACTGAAATAGAGAAAGCTACAGGCACACTGGGTTCCCACTTGTTCTGTAGGCATTTGTGAATGTTGCTGTTATTATAGCGGGGACCCGACACATATCACTGAGAGCTGCTATCAGTTGTTTTTGGTTCACCTTCAGCAGATAGAGGGTTTGGGCCCTGGCATTGTGGCAGTGGTCGAAGAGCTCTCGCATGAGCAGGGACCACAGGCTTTGGTGGTTTTGGGGCCTGCCGTTTTTTTTGTTGATATCTGCGGGCTTGCAGCAAATCAGTGAGAGAGTTAAGTCCCAGCATACACCAATTCCTCCATTTTCTGTGAAAAGCACAGAAGTGGAGATGCTGGAGAAAGGGATAATGTGTCTGGTGAGATGAGCTGTGTCTCTGGTGTTTCCAGTGGCTGTGATATGTGATATGTTGTACTGGCTTCCCTGGCTGTTTTCCAGAAAGTCGTCCGTGGGTGCTGAATCTTGTAGCTGTTTTGATATATCACAGTCTGTCTGTGAGGAGCTCTGTGGGCAGGGCTCAACCTGGATAGTGTCTATCAGCAGTGATTGTTTTGTCTGCATGGTGTTATCAGTGTCCTTGTGGGATATGTCAACCACATGATGACTCTGACCCGGTGTGTGTGTGCTGAATGGATTGACACACTCTGCTGAAGGATGACGGAGGGAAAAGTAGATATTGTCCTTAAACAACCCAGTCTCATGGCAGTTCGTGATTTGGTCACGTAATTTCATGCATTTCAATTGGATGCATCTTTCATGCATCAGCACGATACTTTCTGATTAATAAATTATTTTTTTTTTTTCCACAGGACAACAGAAGAAACTCACTGAAACTTTTTAAAAAATCGGAGCTTAACTTACTGTAACAAAACTTTTTTTTACTTTAGACTCTAAAGTTAAAAGTTTTTATTAAGGTTAATGTAAAGGCTGCTTAAAAATGCGATAGCCATACTGACGTTGATGAGCCGCTGATCGCTGTCAGATTCTGTGATATGAATGTCCGCGTTTGATTGTGGCTAATGGGCTTAGAATGAGCCCCGCTCGGCCCGTGTTCTGGCTTACTGTAATATTTCACCGGTAATAAGACCGAAATAATATCATTAAAATAAAGAAATGAATGAATACAATGATAACATCTAAATAAATGTTGATAGATGTAGCGTTATAGTTTTAAAAATATCAATAAACAGCAAATCAACACAGCTTCGAAATAATAACCGAAAAAGACCTAAATAATAATACATAATTAATATACAGTGCCGCCACTCCAACCACGTGCATCACGCGCTGTGCGTCAACCCATTCTCACTCCCAAAGCATCAAAAACTGAAGCATGGTCAAGCGCCTCTAGCGTCACTGACATGAGATGTTTCTCGCTATGAAATCATGTTCAAGAAGTCTCATTCAGCACACATCGCGATACTTGCAATCAGTTTACAAGAGCCGCAGGTTGGGTGAGTAGTAGTAAATATGCTCTTTTAATGCCTGTTATAAAATGTATTCTGTCTTCTTTATTAATCAGATGAGCGCCTTATGTTTACTCTGTATTATATCGGTCATCCGAGGCTGTCTTTGAGTTTCATTGTGTTTAACTAAATCAACAGAGCTGCTAACTGGGGTGATTAAACTCTATCTGTCACGTGACGTGCCATAGACCTGGGATCCGTTTTATATTTATTTCAGGTTCAAAGATGTAAGTTGTATTTGTATGGAAGATACATTCCATTTGTGAATGGAAGATGGCGGTCCGTGCAGTCGCATCTCACTGAGCTCCTCGAGATGTCCCGATGTTATAGTTAATAAAAAAAAAAAACAAATCCACTATTAACTGCCATTTGTCCAGTTCTCAGCATGAAAATGAAGAAACACAACAGCGGAAAGCCTCCGGCGCAAAAAAATCTCCCATTTGAAAGCTGTGTGAAGACGAGTGAATATGACTATGCAGATATGGCTAACGTTAGCAAGAACAAACGAGGGCCGACAAACCCAGTGGAAACCCCTGAAAAAACACACCTGGAGAAGAAAACGAAAGGTATGTCTCAAGAAAAACAAACAACGAGACCATACTGAATGCTATCAACTCTCTCGGTCAACGTGTAGACGACCGCATGGAAGAATTTAGTACGCAGTTGCAACAGCACAGCTCCATGCTAGCTTCTATTGCTAAATCGGTGCAGTTCAACGCAGAAGAGCTAAAAGAGTGTAAAACGAAAATAAAACACCTGGAAAAGAAAGTGGAGACACTGACTAAAGAAAATGAAGACATGAGGGGTCGGGTATTGAACAATGACAGATACAAAAGACGGTGGTGCCTGCGCATCAAAGGGAAAAAAGAAACGGCCAATGAAAACATAAGAGCGGAGGTGGTGGAGCTTCTTCGCAGGATTGCACCGGACCTGGAGGTAAAGATGGATGAAGCGGTCGACATTGTCCACAGAGTGGGAAGAATGATGGACAACCGGCAACGACAAATAATCATTTTATTTGTGAGACGAGCAGTGAGAGATGACATTTGGAGGCGAACAAAAACTTCTCCAATCTGCAAAGAAGAGGGGATTCGCTTTACTGAAGATCTGACTCAAGAGGATTGGCGTTCCAGACAGGCTCTCTGGCCCAAAATCAAACGGCTAGAAAGGAAGGAAAGGATGCAGGCTCCAGGGGCCCATTTGGATTCATCGAAGGCAAGCGTATTATGGAGGACACTTAAGTTAGGGGCTGAAACTAGAGCTTGAAATGAATACATAGTGGATCAGTTCGGGTGATGGGACTTCTACCTCAATGTTTTTACTCCACCTCCCTACATTTTTTTTCACAAAAAGTTCGTTTGTTCATGTGTTCTGTATTTCAGTTAAATACTGACTTTTCTTTTATTTCCTTCAATACAAGGGGACTTAAAGACTCAGTTAAGCGAAAAGCTGTCTTTTTGTTTTGCAAAGGGCAACAAGCACATTGCACCTTTCTTCAAGAGACTCACTCTGATATATCTGATGTTAAGTTTTGGTCACAACAATGGGGATATAAAATTCTCTTCAGTCATGGGACAAATCGGTCGGCTGGAGTTGCCATGTGTTTCAACAGATACCCTGGTAAGATTCTGGGGGAAAAAGCAGACAAGGAGGGACACTGGGTAGCATGTGTTTTGGAAATTGATGCTAATCTTGTTATTCTGATTAACATATATGGTTATAACAACGATAACAAAAATAGAAATCTGTTACATCAGATATCAGTTATCATAGAACTAAAAGCAAAATTCCCCACAGATCATATTATTGTTGGAGGGCTTTCAATTTAACTCCTGATGAGTGGATGGATAGATGGCCTTCCAAGTTATTGAGAGAACATAGAAACACAATTTTGGAAGCTCATGCTAATAATAACCAATTGATTGACATCTGGAGAAGTTTACATAGTGGGGTGAAACAGTTTACCTGGTCAAAACAAATCACGAATTGATAATTGGCTGATATCAAACTCAATATCAGATCATGTCACAGAAACAGAAATTGCTAACTGTCCTCTAAGTGATCATTGTATTATTAATCTGAAGATTGGAAACCGTTATAAAAATAACAAACCAAAAGATTATTGGAAATTTAACTCTCAGAGTTTTGACATTCCATTAAAAAAATGATTTTTGATATAAAAAATGACAATACACTAGACACATCTATACTAAAATGGGAATTTCTGAAATTTAGTATTAGAAAGCATTCAATAACGTTTGGTAAAAAAGTGAATAAAGAAAAGAGAGCTCAAGAAGCTACAATGGTTAAAGAACTCATGACACTTTATAGTAAATCAGATTGGAGTGAAGAGGACAAAGAAAAAAGAAGTAATTTGCAATCCAAATTGGATAGAATGTATATAGATAAAGCTAAAGGTGCATATATTAGATCCAGGGCCCGGTGGATTGAAGAAGGAGAAAAGAATACTGCATACTTCTGCAAATTAGAAAAACGCAGACAAGAATATAATTCGATTTGTAGTCTAACAGTTGATGGAGAGGAATGTACAGAACCCAAACGCATTGAAAAAGAAGTTTTCAATTTTTATAGGAATCTTAATAAATCTTCCTACTGAGAACAAGATGCCTCATCTTTTTTTGATAAAATTAACAACTTGATTCCTGTTATTGATGAAAATTTTAAAGAAGTTTGTGATGAGGAACTAAGAATTGTAGAATTTGACTATGCTATAAAAAAATGGCATCTGATCGTTTGCCAGGAGCAGACGGTATTACAAATAACTTCTATAAACACTTTTGGGAAGACTTAAAACACCTATTGTTTCAGGCTATAAATGAATGTATTAATCAAAAAGAACTGATGGAAACAATGAAACAAGGAATAATAACATTGATTCCAAAACCTGGAAGAGATAAGAAAATATTAAGCAATTTAAGACCTATTACACTGTTGAATACAGACTACAAGATTCTAACAACAGTTTTGGCAGCAAGATTAAAGACGGCTCAAAGATATCTAAATTTAGATATCTAAATTAATCAGCCCAACACAATCTGGTTTTCTTAGAGGAAGATCCACCAATAATAACACCCGCCTGGTCCTGGATCTTATTGATTATAATTATTTAATTAAGGAAGATGGTTTTATCTTTTTTTTGGATTTCCATAAAGCATTCGATTCAGTGGAACATTTATTTATTGTTCACACTCTGAGACACTTTGGCTTTGGAAATATGTTTCTTGATATGATCACTATGTTACATACAGATATTAATAGCTGTGTTTCCCTCTCAGAAGGTACATGTCCTAGATTTAAGGTTGAACGAGGAATAAGACAGGGCTGTAGTATTTCTCATCTTTTATTTATTGCAGTGACTGAACTACTAGCAATTGCGGTTAAAAATTCAAATATTAAAGGTTTAGAGATAAACAACCATAAGTTACTCATAAGTCAGCTAGCTGACGATACAACTCTGTTTTTACAAAATAAGGAACAAATACCAGTGGAATGAATCTGAGTAAATGTGAACTGATGAGCATTCATAACTGCTCTGAATTCTCAGTATATAATATACCAGTCAAAAATGACATTAGATATCTAGGTATTTGGATTACCAAATCATCAGAAACAAGTGAAAAAAAGAATATCCAAGATAATATTGATAAATGTGGAAAAACATTAAACAGTTGACTACAAAGAGATTTAACATTATTTGGAAGAACGATGTTGACCAAGATTGAATCTATTTCCAGACTGATATATCCATCCTACTCTCTTGCTATTTCTCCAAAGTTAATTAAAGAAATTAATAGAGTCAATTTAAATTTTATTTGGAAAAATAAACATCACTACATTAGAAAAGGGGATCTGTTGAAAAATTATGAGGAAGGTGGCATAAAGGCAATCAACTTTGAAATGATGAATGGAATATAGAAAATTAAATGGCTCCAATCTATTTGAGGAACGGCGAAGAGTTATGGTTCTCCTTACCGGCATATATCTTTGATAAAGTGGGAGGTATTAAATTTTTTATAACATTTTTTTTATAACACTTTGAAATATCTAAATTGCCTATAAAACTTTCAACTTTTCATCAACAGGTTTTGTTACAGTGGAAACTGATGTTTAAACATAACTTCAGTCCCCACAATGTTCCATTATGGAACAACAGAGTTATATTGTGTAGAAGGAAATCTATGTTTCTGAAAGACTGGTGGGAAAAACTAAATATGGTCAATTGTTCATATATTGGATGAAAATGGTAATATTCTTGAATTGAAGGAATTTAATTCTAAATATAATATTAACTGCTCAATTGTGGATTACAACAAAGTAACACAGAACATTCCAAAGGTCCTTATTCAAGCAATAAAGAATAATTTTTGAACATTGCATCACCAAGACTACACAAAATTAAAATCGATTATGTCGACCTGGTAGATACAAAATGTAATAATAAATTCCTTAAGTAAACTCTTGTTAACATTTTGTACCCGTGTAGAACAAGAAGCACTCTTTTCTTTCTTGGTTATAACAAATCTGAAATATCTTCAATTAGAACAAGAATATCCAATTCCTCCTAAATTTAAGGAAGTACATTTTAAAACAATAAATAATATATATCCCTCTAATGAATTTGTAAAGAAAAGATTCAATTTTGAGGTAGCCAATTGTCATATCTGCAACATTAATGTTGAAACAACAGAACACCTGTTTTATGAATGTCAACTGGCTCAGAATTTATGGAAATCTCTTCACAACCTGTTGTCCTCCAGATCTATAAACATAGATTTCTTTTCATATCAAAACATTCAGATGGGTGTAATTCTACAAAATAAAAATGATGAATTTTTGGTCAATAATCTAATTATAGCAACAAAATATTATATACATAAATGTCGATTTGCTCGAAGTCCTCCCCCACATGGTCTGCACTTAAAAATGAACTTTTGCTGTTCCAAAACGGTCTCATAAAGGTTGAGAATACCCAGGCTAAAAAACTGCATAAACGTTTAATAACATTTCAGATAAGCTGAGTCCATTTTATTTTATTTGGTTTGTTTTATGTTATTTATTTTGTTTTAGCTTATTTTTATTGTTTTGTGTTCTTTCAATCTAGTTTGTTCTCTCTTGTCATGTGAACAGTATAGAAAATGTCTTCTCAGATTATTTGCTGGAGGTGTGACTCTTAGTTTATAATACAATAAGATTTATATTGTACATTTTGAGGATGTCATATTTTTTATTTTATTTTTATTTTTTTCTTCTTTGTCAGACATCTTTATTGTTTATTGTGATAAGAAAAAACTAGTTTGAACTGTATGTAATAAAAATAAGATTATAACAATCAAAGATCATAAACCACATGCAAAAGAAACAAGTTTATAAGTATACAGTAACTATCAAAGAACATAGGCTATCAAACAGAGCAGAGTTATAATGTAGGGGAGAGCGGGGTCGAAAGTAACGTGGGACGAAAGTAACAAAGCCATTTTTTCTGAGCCTCTTTCTGCATTTGCATTCCCAGTTATGACAGCAGATTCAGCATGCAATCATTGACGGAGCTGAGAAATATCACGTGATTTCCTCATCGTTTCCCAAAGTTAGGTCCGTAAAACTGTTTTCGAGTACAAAAAGTTAATTATTGAAGCGGTAATTTTTTTAAATTAGTCGTGTTGTTTTTCTTGTTTCATGTGTCACAGTAATGATCAATCCACAGGTTATTTAGTGCTTTAACATCCTAAAGTTTGCATTTTCAGATTTTTTTAATATAAAATTAAATTGAGTTTAAATGTCAGGAGTTCCTGTTGGGACGAAAGTAACAATTGTTACTTTTGTCCCGCTACAGTGACAAAAAGTATTTATTTTGTTCCAGTGCATGCTATATTGTGACTTTCTGCATCTTGGCATTTCTGGACATAGAGGAACATCACTCTCTGGGCAGCTGCTACATCACATTTATATTTAGGTTTTAGCCATAGCTTAGCCTTTACACCTCCACCTATGAATTTGCAGTGTTTCCAGATGTTTTAATGCACATTTTCAATTTATGCATAAAAACAACTGGATGGAAACATAAATAGGCCTACTGTTACATTATGTTTAGAGTTTTTTTTATTATGCTAATGAAAATACATTTTTATATTGTACATTCTGTTGAATTTTTTTTTTTTTTTTTTATAAAAATACATTGAAATTGACAATAAAAAAAGTCAGGTTTTGAGACATCTGATGAGACTTAAATTTAAAATTAAATATAAAGATGTAATTTAATATTTATTTTGCAAAGAGCTGCGTACTTTTAAAGATCTCGCGCCCGCTGCTCAGAGGCCCAGCAGACGGGGGGATATCGATAAGGAGCTGATGCGTGTACTCTCGCTGGCCGCGGCGAGCCTCGGCCTCGAGTGGTCTGCACCAGAGCCCCCTTCACGTTCCCGGCTGGATGGTAGCTATCTTCCGGATGAGCGCTCTTCCTCAAGCTCAAAGCACGCCCCTTTTCTTCCTGAGCTTCACGAAGAAGTGGCGAAAGCTTGGGACGCTCCACTCTCGGCGAGAATCCGCTCATCTGTTTCGCCAGCATTCTCCACACTGGACGGTGCTAAGAACAGAGGCTACCTGTCACTTCCGCCGGTGGAACAGGCTATAGCAGCGCACCTTTGCCCGCCCTCTGCTGGACGGCGGACTAAGGCGGCGTTGCCATCCAAAGCCTGCCACATGACGTCATCGCTGCTCGCACGGATATTCTCTGCTGCTGGGCAGGCTGCGTCTGCGCTACACACCATGGCTGCGCTACAGATTTTCCAGGGCGATCTCCTCCGCAAGCTGGATGAGATGGGACCTGAAGCGATCTGTCTCGCGGATCTGAGGAGTGCTTCGGATCGGTAGCCGTGGCAGAGGATTGCGGTGAAGCCAGAAGCCCCGAAAGCATCCTAGCACTGCTGGGAAAGCGCCGGTGTTCGAGTTCCGCTGCGGCCGAGCTCTCACCCAAGCGCGCCGCTGTTGCAGTTCCAAGAGTTATGACTGCCTCAGTGTCCTCTGCAATGCGCAAGCCTGCACGAGTGCCCGCTTGCCTGCACACAAAAGCCGTTATCACGGCTACCCAGATGTTTCACAAAAAGAGTGTTTTTTCTGGTGTTCCGGCCACGGCCGATGGTGCTATAAATGTAGTGACGATGCCCACTCCTCAGTGCCCATCTCAACATGTAAGCACAGCCCTGCACACAGGGCCTATGCCCATAATGACGACTCAAGTCGGTCGCGCACACTGCATAGTAAACGTGCCCACCCCTCAGTGCCCACAATTACTATGTCACACGCGTCATGTGGTTTCTGTAAAAATGAAACCCGTGCACGCTCGTCCGGCCACGGCCGATGGTGCTATAAATGCAGTGACGATGCCCACTACTCAGTGCCCAACTCCACATGTAAGCACAGCCCTGCACACAGGGCTAGCGCACATAAGATCGACACAGATCGGTCGAGCACGCCGCATAGTAAACGTGCCCACTTCCCAGTGCCCACATACACTATGTCACATACGGCGCGGGGTTTCTGTAAAAACGAGGCCCGTGCACGTACATTCTGCACAGGCAGACAGCGAGTTGAAAGTGGTAAATGTGCACACATGCAGCCCACGGTTACTCGCAGATATATCGAGTCCCACAGGACCCGCTCATCCTCCCCCCAGTCGGTTAAGTGCCGGGACGGGGTCGAGGAAGAGCGATCTGCCCGCTGTGATCAGCGCGCTCCCCGCCTCAGATGCGCAGAACACTCGAGCGCCGCCGTTGCCCAGTCAACAGAGCGCGCTTCGCATCCAGCCCATAGCCATTCATGCAGATGCATGGTCAGCGCTTCCAGGGGTTTCGGATTGGGTGCTAGGCATTATAAAGAGAGGCTACTCGCTACAGTTTTCTCGACGCCCACCGCGCTTTTCAGTGCGCGTCGAAACTACGGTCAAAACAGAAGTAGCACACATACTTCGGGCCGAAATATCAAAACTGTTGAGCAAAGGGGCTGTAGAGCCTGTGTCTCAAGCTCAAAGCGAGGAGGGGCTGTACAGCAGATACTTTCTGGTGCCCAAAAGAGACGGGGGTGAAACGCAGTTTCAAAATGCTCTTGATGAAACGCAGTTTCAAAATGCTCACGACCAGGAAGCTCCTCGCGCAGATTCGCAGAGGGGACTGGTTCATGTCAATAGATCTGAAGGACGCGTATGGGCGACGAGTTCGCTGAACCCCCGTCAGACGATCCTGTTTCTGGGTATAGTTCTGAACTCGTGTTCCATGACGGCGTGGCTGTCACCACAGCGCGTGATGGGCATTCAGCGCGCAGCGAGTTCTTTCCGCTGCGGCGCGACCGTGTCGCTCAAACACTGTCAAAAGATGCTGGGCCTAAATCGGTTAGCCTTCAGCATCTGTCGTTCAAGACAGTATTCTTGTTGGCTCTCGCTTCGGTGAAGCGTGTGGGTGATTTGCATGCGCTCTCGGTGAGCCAGTCGTGCTTGGAGTTTGGGCCCAATGACTCAAGGGTCATACTCAAACCTAGGCATGGTTATGTGCCGAAATCCCTCAACACACCATTTCGGGCTCAGGTTATTGCCCTGTCTGCCCTGCCGGTGTCAGGGGAGGATGGAGACTCGAGTCTTCTTTGCCCTGTCAGGGTTTTAAGAGCTTATGTGTCTCGCTCTGCTGCCTTTCGGCAGACGGAGCAGCTGTTTGTCTCGTTCGGTGGACGTTCCAAGGGAATGGCTGTTTCAAAACAGACTCTATCCAGATGGATAGTTGACGCCATATCGTTAGCTTACGCTTCCAGGGGCCTTCAGTGCCCGTTGGGCGTCAGAGCACACTCCACAAGAGGCGTCGCCTCGTCGTGGGCGTGGTCTACTGGGATCTCCTTGCAGGATATATGTATGGCGGCAGGTTGGGCCTCGCCGTCTACATTTATCAGGTTCTATAACCTGGAGGTTCCCGCCTTGCAAGCAAGGCTGCTGTCGGTATAGTCGAATCAGGGCCCTGAGGGGAATTCTGAGTTCACGAGCGCTATGCGCTGCCGACTGTTATATGGGCAGTATTGCGTAAGACCCGCATTGCCACATTAGTCAGGCCTTGCCTCGGCTGTGTGATGTCATATTGCCGCATCTACGGATGCTGCTAGATATAGGAATGGAGGGCCTTTTCCCTTTTCTGTCCTGGACTCTCTGTGAGTCCCTCAGGTGACTGTGCACTGTAAATCCTGGGCGTTGCTTCAGGTTTATTGGTGTGTGATCCCTGCGCGCACGGCGTTTTACATTGGGTTCCCGTAGCGTCTTAGCTAAGACGCAGTACGAGAGAGCTCTCGTAAGAGAATGTACTCGGTTACTAAACGTAACCTCGGTTCTCTCTAGAAGAGCGAACGAGTACTGCGTTCTCTGCCGTGCGTACGATTCACTCTGGTTCGCTTCGGCGATGAAATAAATCAGGTGAGTCAGCCTTTTCGAGCTGCTTTTATAAGTTGGGCCACACCCGTTTCGGCGGGAAGTGAGCGAACGAGCCGTCTCGCCTATGGCTGTGTACTGCTGCAAATGCGCTTTACAAAAATACAAAATTAAGGATAATTTTTTGCTTCAGTATTTCGTGAAAAGAGGCTTTTCCCGTAGCGTCTTAGCTAAGACGCAGTACTCGTTCGCTCTTCTAGAGAGAACCGAGGTTACGTTTAGTAACAGAGTACGTTTTTTGTACTAATCTTATGTTGTTACTGCAACTACACTGCACATATCTGTACTTGTTGTTCATACTGTATCTATTCTGCTCTTATATATATTTAATTTATATTACTGTAAACCATACTATCAGGTCAAAAGTTTGTAAACATTACTATTTTTAATGTTTTAGAAAGAAGTATCTTCTGCTCATCAAGCCTGCATTTGTTTGATCAAAAATACAGAAAAAAACAGTAATATTGTGAAATATTATAACAACTTAAAATAATAGTTTTCTATTTGAATATACTTAAAATGATTTATTCCTGTTGTCACGATTATTAGATGGAGTGCCCATGAACTTCATTAGAGGGCACTCCACTCAGGACCATTCCACCCATCAACCACCAGATGTCACTTGGACACTAGCACCTCTCATACTGTTGCACCACACCCGAACTACATTACCCATGAGTCACTGCATCACAATCACCCTGCCACACCTGCACCTCATTCATCAGCCAATTTCCTTGCCACACCTGCACCTCATTTACACACACACATAAAAGCAGCACACTCACTCTCACTCAATGCGAAGTCTTGTTTAGCCAGTCTGACATTTCCGAGCGTTTTCCCTGTGTTTATTATTCCTGTGTTTATTATTCCTGTGTTTTGACCTTTGGACTGTTTATTCCTACTCTGATTCTCCGCTGCCTGTCTCGATCCCTGCTTGTTTCTGATTACGATTCTGGTTATCCCTGACACACCTGACGCCATTCCTGATCTCTGCCTGTATGACCATTCTGTTTAATAAATGCTGCATATGGATCCGAACGCCTCCGACTCCTTGTTACACCTGTGATGCAAAGCTGAATTTTCAGCATCATTACTCCAGCCTTCAGTGTCACATGTAACATCCAGTCTATCACATGATCTTTTAGAAACCATTCTAATATTCTGATTTATTATGAGTGTTGAAAACAGTTCTGCTGTCTAATATATTTAATGAATAAAAGGTTAAAAAGAACTGCATTTATACAAAATAAAAAAAATATTTTCTAATAATATAAATCTTCTTACTTTCACTTTTTATCAAGTTAACATATCCTTGCTGAATAAAAATATTGATTTTATTTAAAAAAAGAAAGAAAGAAAATTACGGACCCCAAGTTTACTAGTGTATATTATTTATTAGTGTATTATTAGTGTATATTGTTGTTACAAAATATTTATATTTTAAAAACATGGATTTTTTTCTTACTTTTTGTTCATCAAAGTATTGAAAAAAAATTAAGCAGCAGAACTGTTTCCAACTTTGATAATGAATCATCATATTAGAATGATTTCTAAAGGATCATGCCAACCTCCCGCTCTCTCTCGTGAGGCCAATAAGGAAGTGACTAAAACTGCAATTCATCGACTGGCCGCTTGAGGCTGGCTGCAAAAGGGAGTCAGTCCCATAGACTCCCCATGTTAAAATGCCCAACTTTACAGCAGAAAAAAACATGTTTACAGCCTGGTGCAAAAAAAGATTTTGGTCTAAATAGCTTATGTTGCCCTTCATGACAACTGTGAGGAGGGTAAATTTTTTTATAACTCATCCATTTAAATTATATTAAGACTTAAAGTTCTGCATAATTAAGGGCGTGGCCACTTGAGCGACAGGTGTATTGCCGCTGCTAACACTGCCGTCGCGCTAGGTGGGCGTGGCTTCAGCAAGTAGCTCCCGCCTTTTTTGCCCATTTTTGATTGTCTGGGAGAGTCGCGCGGTGACGCTCTGCCAAGATGGCGACGGCCCGCTCTACACACTTTAAGCTTCAAAAACACACTTCAAGAGTCTACAGGTGACGTCACGGACACTACGTCCATGTTTTTATACAGTCTATGGTCGGACCCCGCACGTAGCTGCTTGCTCTATTCGCCGGGAAAATAACCTGGAGAAAGTTATCGATTTTATAGTAATGGACAAAGTGTGTGAGTGGCAACAATTTTTATTTGCTTTGTCGAAAAGCGTAGTGGTTAAGTATAAAAAACTGGGTTATCCCTCACCACAGATCGTTTGAAAACACGAAATCTCCCCTCGGCCCACCGTCTATATGTTTGACAGGTGCAATATACCAGTGTGCAGTGTTTGGAATAACGGCGTTTAAAAGAACGGCGTTAGGTAACGACATTATTTTTTCAGTAACAGGGTAATTTAACTAATTACTTTTCCCGTCGTTACAACGCCGTTAACATTACTGAACGTTAAATGCGGTGCGTTACTATGCATTGATTTAATAAACTATGCAATCCGAACGCACCCCTGGCTCACAGCGAGTGAGCAGGAGGGTTAATAACGAGATAATCGATTATGATTGGCTAAGGCAGAGTCATGTGTTTCATGGTAGCCAATCAGAGCCATTGTTTTTACACACATGCCGGCACACATGAACAGAACAGCTCCTCGGTTCTCAAATTGGACGAATCGGACGCATCCGAAAGAAACGGTTTTCGGTTCAGTGTACTGATGATCCGAAAACCGATGCAACCAGTGTTGCCAGATTGGGTGGCTTCCCGCCCAATTGGGCGGTTTTGAATTTGATTGTGCTGGTAAAAATTGTCTTGGGTGGGTGGACAAAATTTGGGCTGGTTTGGGGTCAGTTTGGCGGTTTTCAAAAATATAAATTGTATAGGCTAATTGGCTAACAAACAAGCTCAAGTGTGCATATACTGCATCCGAACAGTCATCATGTTGTTATAAACTGCAGTGCAGAGGTTCTGATGCTGATGTGAACGTCGCGGCCGTACTTTTAGCCAATCACTAGTGATCTACAGACACACGTGATGATTCATGAGCAATAACGGATCTAATTTTAAATGTATGAACTGTATGAGTGATCATAATGCCTAAATATATGTTACATGGTAAAGAGTGGGAGAGTGTTTTAACACTCAAAACGTGAACTACACCTGTTGAGGGAAAGATGACAATAAAGATGACTCTAATATTACTGCAACTCCTAAAAAAGAGCACAGTTAAATTATTTAATTTATAACAATCTATTTATATCTAATCTATATCTAAACGATCTTGTCTTTTATCTTTTAAACAGTACAGATTGGTATATCTCCTTAGTTTTGATTGTGCAAATGTAATGTTCTACAATATGAACTTCACAAAAGACTATTAGGGCGGTATTGTTTCTCATGTGGACCGCTGTGAAAATAAATTTACATACCACCTCAGTGATAAACTCATGGATTCGGATGGCGATTATTATTGTTGTTGTTGTTAATTTTCATACAGTATTTATCAATGAATGACAACATAGTTTTGACTGTTATATCTGTGCATAAACAAGTGTGAAATACCTAATTAGGTTGCTTTTTCCTATCATTTATATTGGACACTTATGCATTTAAATTCTGACTGCTGACATTGAAAATAATGCATATGTTTTTTCGAGGGTATCGGTAAATCAATTGTAAATCAATCAAATGTTTTGACGGTCACTGCTTGCATAACCTATTTTAATCATATTCGGTAATTGTTTTTAATGTATTTGCCACCATTTGATCCATGGGAAATTTATCTTACGTTATTATTTATTATTTAGTTTCCCAGCCGGCATTTCAACGTTGATTGAAGGTTGAAACAACGTTGGTACCATGGTTGAATCAACGTTGAATTACCTTTCGATTTTGCAAATTGGATCAACGTTGATATTGTAACGTTGATTCACTGTTGTATCAACGTTGTTTCAGCGTTAAAACAACAACTGACCTTATTTCAAACATATTTCAACGTTGAAAGTTGGTCATGGGCAGACTGTTTTTCAACCGTTCAGCTTTAAACGTTGTATCAATGTTGTTTCAGCGTTAAAACAACAACTGACCTTATTTCAAACATATTTCAACGTTGAAGGTTGGTCATTTGCCGGCTGGGTTTAAGGAGTTAAAATGGCTCTTAACACCTTTGACTGACATGTTGTATCACATTATTTTGTTAGTTAAAGTTTTGGGCGGTTTTTTGTTGGAGTGGGCGGGTTTTTGTGAGCTTTTGGGCTGGAAATCTTCCATCCAATCTGGCAACACTGGATGCAATCGGTTCTTGACTCGAGAACGAGAATCGCTCTAACCGGCACGTGCTGCAGTTCAGTATCATCAGCTGCTCTACTCGTGTTCATGTTCTGTTTACTACAAACTCAGTTTGTGAATTTGTCATCATTAACTATAAATACAGTAAAGATTTTTCATAAATCATCCCTTATTCCTATTAAACATAGAGTCTTAAGAGTCTGTCGAACTTCCCTGAAAACCCCTTTGGCCTATAAATAATCTACAATATACAGATAAGAAACATTCATCTTAAAAAAAATTTTTTTAATTAAATATAGTTGTTTTATCACACTTTCCGATGTTTAACAAAATACTTGAAAAATGACACACATGTGCAGTATCATCAGTTCATCGGTTCTCAAATCGGACGCGTCCGACAGAAACGGTTTTTCAGTTCAGTGTACTGGTGATCCGAAAACCGATGCAACCGGTTCTTGACTCGAGAATGAGAACTTCTCCAGCAGTGGGCGTGTTCATTCCTCATCTGGCTCGGCTCGGTGTTCATCTTCAGTTCGGTCTTCACAGCAGTTCAGTCAGTGTACTGTTTGAGTAAATGAATTACTCCGGGATATTGGTTTATTCTGACTCAGAGGGAGTGTCAGTCAGGTTAAAAAGGTTAACAGTTTAAGTAATTTGTGGATTAATGCTTATTGGAGACGTGAACCGTTTAAAATGATTCAGTTCGATTTGGTGAACTGGTTCAACCGGTTCACTAAGGAGAACCAGTTAAATTGAACGATTCGTTCACGAATCGGACATCACTAACAGCTTCCCGTCACGAAGATTCGCAGCAGCAGCAGCAGAAATGGCGAGTCAGGAGCAATCCGATGAAAAGTTGGCATTTTCAAGGTGGAGATATAAGCACTTCTTCAAATTCATTGCGGTCAAAGGCAAGAACGTGCATGTAATGTGTACATGTAATGTGTGACACACGCATCTACAAAGCTAGTGGCCAAAAACACTTTGATAATACTTGAAGTGCAGGATAAAACTCTTGCTGTCTGTTGACGTGCAAAAAATATCGAAAGTTATGTACGAACACCTGTCTGTTCTACTCATGTCAACTGACTTGTGAAAACTGCTAAAAAAAATTCTTTGACATATAGCAATTTTTTTTTTTTACAGTAACGCAAATAGTTACTTTCCCTGGTAAAGAGTTACTTTTATTATAGAGTAATTCAGTTACTAACTCAGTTACGTTTTGGAACAAGTAGTGAGTAACTATAACTAATAACCTTTTTAAAGTAACGTTCCCAACAGTGCCAGTGTGTCACCGGCCTAAGGTTTTCAAAAGGCATCACGCGAGTGTGAACATCACTACAACTAGGAAAAAAACGATTGTAATTCAAACGCAGCTCAAGTCGGCATTTAAACAGACCTTTGCTCTTAATTCCGATCGGTCCAACGCAATAACGAAATCTGAGCAGGTCTCAAGACTGAAACTGTTGATGCTGCACTTTACACTTTGGAAAAGTTCTATATATTTTTTAAATATGAGCAGGCCTACAAGCTGGGATTGGTAATGCTGCACTGTAATCGTAGTTATTTATTTATATTTTTCATTATATTTTATTATATGATATTGGTTTGATGAGTATTTTATTTAGTGGATAACTTTGCAGCAGTATTTTATTTCTTATTCTTTTTTTTATTTTATATATATTTTATTAAAAAGTATTTTAAAAAAGTGTAAACAAATTTTAAAAAAAGTTTTTAGTAATAAACAACCTGCAGTTTAATGTTTGCATTTCTTTCCCTTACTGTACCGAAAATGAACCGAACCGTGACTTTAAAACCGAGGTACGTACCGAACCATGATTTTTGCGTACTGTTACAACCCTAGTATCCACAGATGCACTGGAAGTAGCAGGTTGTGCCAGTGGTGTTGTAGTTTTCCTCTAAGCCTTCATCTCTCTTCACATAGGCGATGACAGAACAGTTCCCTGTGGTCGGCTCCTCAATCCACTCCAGCTCAGGAGGAAGTGGGACTGGGACTAAAGGGAATGGACCTTTTTCACATTTCCAGGTTTCTCAGCAGCAGAAGTCGTCATAGTTGAGTAAACTTCTATAACAGTGACTGGGAGAAAAATATATTTTTTGCATTCCCATTTGCTCCAATAGCAAAAGGGAACAGCAAAAAAACCCATTGACTTCCATAGTTAGAACAAAAAATGTTAGGCAATGGGACACGAAACTGGTTAACAAAATTCTTTAAAATATCTTCTTTTGTGTTCAATAGAAGAAAGGAAGTTATACAAATTTGGAATGACATGAGGGTGAGAAATCTCTTTAAGGTTTGATTCATAATTAGTAATAATTTTACAAAATCATACACTGATTATCTAGTACACAGTGTCAGGCAAAACACTTCACAGAATAATAGAACTTTGTTGAACATGGCAGTCCAGCCTTTTTCAGTTAAAAGAGCCAAATGGTTTATTGAGAAATGTGAAAACACATTCTGTTCAAAATACTATAAACAAGATAAATGTGATTTGGTAGATGGTGATGTCATCTCCTTGGTTTCCATCAGGATCCCAGGCATTGCCCTCGATGCTGTAGGTGTTGCCAGGCTAAAGGTCAGTGAAGGTCACATTAGTCTGAGTCGTGTTGAGTCTGATCCGTGTGTCTGAACACACCATGGTCATGACCAGGCTGTATAGCACAGCGTGGTCCACTGGATCCGAGTCTATCACAATTGTGTCACTGCTGGGGGAGCTGGAAATCAGATCTGGGGCTACCAACACTGCAAAGAGAGAGAAAAAACTTTTCATAACTTACTTTTATTAGCATAATAAAAGACAGAAAGAATAGAAAGAGCTGACAAAGCAGCAAGAGCATCACCACAGGCAAAGACTAAGCAATTACTACCCCAAATGGTGAATTTCGATTATTACAACTTAAAAAAAAAAACAATCCTGTCCGAATTAAATGGATAGTCCATCCAAATATGAAAATTGTGTTATCATTTAGTGCCCCTCATTTCATTCCAAACATGTATGAGTTTCTTTCTTTTATTTAGTGGATAACTTTGCAGCAGTATTTTATTTCTTATTCTTTTTTTTATTTTATATATATTTTATTAAAAAGTATTTTAAAAAAGTGTAAACAAATTTTTAAAAAAGTTTTTAGTAATAAACAACCTGCAGTTTAATGTTTGCATTTCTTTCCCTTACTGTACCGAAAATGAACCGAAAGACTAAGCAATTACTACCCCAAATGCTGAATTTCGATTATTACAACTTTAAAAAAAAAACAATCCTGTCCGAATTAAATGGATAGTCCATCCAAATATGAAAATTGTGTTATCATTTAGTGCCCCTCATTTCATTCCAAACATGTATGAGTTTCTTTCTTTTATTTAGTGGATAACTTTGCAGCAGTATTTTATTTTTGTTATTCTTTTTTTTTATTTTATATATATTTTATTAAAAAGTATTTTAAAAAAGTGTAAACAAATTAAAAAAAAAAGTTTTTAGTAATAAACAACCTGCAGTTTAATGTTTGCATTTCTTTCCCTTATACCGAAAATGAACCGAACCGTGACTTTTTGTGTTCCACAAAAGAAGATATTTTGAAGAATGTTGGTAGCCAAACAATTCTGGGTCCCATTGACTCCCATAGTATTTTTTGTCCATACTATGAAAGTCAGTGGGACCATTTGGTTACCAGCATTCTTGAAATGTCTTCTTTTGTGTTCCACAGAAGAATAAAAAAAAAACTTACACGTTTGAAACAACAAAAGAGTGAGTAAATAAAGACACAAATAAAACACTACGTTATGGGAAAAAGATTTATTGTTAGATGTGGCAGTGCTTACATCTTTAGATATACTATGATTAGCTTTAAAATTAAACTGGTGTAAATGTCTGATTGGATCAGATGTAGGCTGCAAATAACCTGCAGTGAGTCTGTTGGTGAAATGAGATAAGTGTAAGTTCTGCTATACATGAAACTTCATGAAACCCGTCCCTTTATGTTACGTCAAAGCCATTCCTTGGGGAGGGGCGACAGCCTAGTTCTCAGGGTTTTATCTTTTCATTCAGTTTTGGGTATAAAATCCAGCTAAAGGTGCTGTTACCATCAACAGTCGGTTGAGTCAGTGGTACAAACTCTGCATAATACCCGGAGTAAACAATACAGTGTTATTGTTACAGGTTTTAAATACCAACTCATTGTCATCCAAACAGGGAATAGTGCTCAAGTTTCCTTCTATTCTATCGTGTGTGAGCTTTGGTAAATGATGATTGGTTGGAAGACTACAAGGTACACTTTTATTTGAGCTTTATAGTGTTATGTAATGGATTTGAGGGCTACACTTTCCATAATCCATCGATTCATCAAGCAGGTGTTTTAATGAAAGTCTTTAGTCAGTTTATCTGTCCAAGCGTTCATGGGTATGGATGGCTGACTCCTTCCCAAAGTGTTGACGGACATCACGCTGAATGTGCATTGGGTGTAAGGCAGCAGACCGACCACTGTCCCGGGGGAAGTGTCCACCAGGCTTTCAGAGAAGAATCCATCCTCGTTCTCTGCCCAGATGATGTAGCTGGTGGCTCCAGACAACACACCGAACTCCACTGTGATGCTATCACTTTGTTTGGAGTTTTGAAGAATGAGGGGAACCTCAGGAGCTGATGGCACACAATTCAAAAACATCATAATAATTATAATAATAATCAATGAAATTACAATATATAAATAACCAATAGCAAAATTTCTAGAAAAAAAAATGTAATTTTTGATTTTGTAATGATGGTAGATGAAAGCGCTTTTAAAAAAATATATATAATAATGCTAATTATAATTAATCAATTCTTTTGTATAAACAAACAAACATACACACATACAAATAAATGCATAAATAAATAGATTGTAAAGTGTCCTTCGTAAAGATTGTGGCTCAAAGTGTTTTTACATTGGTTTCCACAATCTTAAACCGAGCTAGCGCCGGTGTGTCCGCTCCAACGGACCGTCATACTTTTGGAGGTGATGGTGAACACAGATAATTTGATGTCTGGAGAGAGAGAAGCGGTTAGGATAGCATAATAATCATAATACTGTTACAATTCATTGATAGGCTACTACAAGATGAAAACACAACCGGGTAATTCCTTAAAGTGGTCACCTTGTCAATTTTGAGTTTTAGGCCTACATACACATATATATATGCCCATTTCATGGAATGCCACAAATATTAAATATATAAATATGACATGAAAATGCAAGTGCAAACATGACAGTAGTATAATAAAAATGACTATTGTTTTATGCATTACAAATAATCAGTTTTTACAATACTCTTTGAATCCCAATGCATTTTTTTTACTCTTTTCCGGCAAGTATAGGTAAGGTACTCAAACCTTTATTTATTGCATGCATAAAGAAAGCCAATTTTTATTCTTACCTGTGGCACTGTAATAATCAAAAAGATGACATTAGATAGATGTAAATATTTAGCCCCCATGCCTCAAATTTGGTGCTGATCATCTGCCTTTAGGGCACACTTTCTTCTTCTGATTTGTCTCTGTATTTCTGCAGGGAAATGGCTGAGACCTAGGTTCATTTTTTTTCCTCTCTATTACCGTCCAACAGGTGTTTTATTGTTCTGGGAGTCCTAAGCATTCATGTGTACCCCCTCCCTCTGTCGCAGAGAAAGACTGGACCTATCAGCACTGAAGGACAGCACAGACGCATCAATACACGTGAAGTTAGACACAAAGAAGCACTCTGCCAAATAATGGACTGTTCAGGATTGATGTTCTATTGTATGTCAAATACACAAGATATTGAATTTTTAAAATAAACTTAAATAAGATAATACTTCAGAATTAAAAGGTATCAATGTCATTGATCCACATTATGAACTAAGAACATGTACTACACATGTTACATACTTTTATGACAACTCATTTTTATTGCTGAGAGGTTACTATTTCATTCACTGAAAAATGGTGTAGAAACACACAATTCTGTTTTTCACAATTAAGTACAAAGAAACATCAAGTAACACACTAGATTAAAATTATTTTGAAGTAGGCTAAAATAGTATTTTCTTGAAAACATCTAATAATCTAACATCTAATCTTCAAAAACAACAACATTTTTACAGGAGTTTCTCTCAATTATGTTTTGTTTTAGTACTTTTTCTCAGATGTTTCACTTAAAATTATTGTATGAAGAAATAAAGCTATGAATGGATAGCTTATATGATTAGATCTTGGAAGAGCTTAATGGGTTCATAATGAGACCTCGGCCTATTGATTGCAGATTTTGGCATTTTAGCACGTCTGAAAACAATTGGTGATATTATTTTAAAACTCTAGTGAAGACGTGTGTGTCACAAACACGCCAGGTTCCACCTCCACACAATCACGGCGCACACCCTCACCTGAATTCTAACCATCACCACCTGATCCTCATCACCTGTCATCCACCACAGCACCATAAAAACCACACACACGCACCCAGTCATTGTCCGGTCACGTTCGCGACAAGATCATTCCTGTGCGCTAACTATTTGGACTAACGCCTCTTTACCTTCTCTCCAAGGATAACCTCCGAAGACTCTTCTTCCATCTTCTCTCCAAGGATTGCCTCCAAGATCCTCCAAACCCCTACGGTGCGTGTGTGTGGTCACTACCTTCCCGGCACGGATCCCAACACCCATCCACTCCTCACTTCCCGCTCCTCTGCTTGTGTCTATTCAATAAATACCATCTTTCATCTGTTACTCCTCTGTCTCCGAGTGATCCGTAACAGTGTGAGATTACTGGGGTCAGATTTTGTAAGGAGGAACATAAGAGAAGCAGTAGATCTAAGCAAACATTTTGAGAGCGACAGACGAAATGTGGATGAGGAATGTCAGTGTCAAAAGATTCATACATGAAATGCTTTAGTATATATCTTACAGAGCTTAGTTTTCCTTTCTGGGCAAAATTTGGGAATTTCAAAACCAAAGCAGGAACAGTTTCAGTTCAAGTAGTATAGCGCAAACAAATTAGTGCTGGTTTAGGTTGGGTTTTATGACTTCCATCAGTCACATCCATCAACAGCATAATGATAAATGACCAAACCTGACTACTGATCTCTGCTGTTATATAGCCAGTGCTTAGGGAATTCAGCTGAAAACCCTCAGTTGAAAAGACTTTTATACAGTAGCACTACACTACCACTCAAACAGTTTGGGTCAGTAAGATTTTATTTTTGTTTTTTTTAAGTTATCAATACAGCAAATATTCATAATATTGATCAAAAGTGACAGGAAATACATCTAGTGTGTTACAAAAGATTTGTATTTTAAATACATGCTGTTCTTTTGAATGTTTCTTGAGCAGGAAATCAGCATATTGGAATGATGTAAAATTATTAGTAATGATGCTGAACATTCAGCTTTGAATCACAGGAATAAATTACATTTTAAAATAAATTCAAAGAGGAAACCATTTTCATAAAATAACCACAAGAGACTTCTTTCAAACACATTAAAAGACTCTAAACGTTTGAATGTAAGTTAGATTCTTTTTCTTATATTTAAATAATTGAAAAGGCGTCACTTTGGGTAAGAACAGATGCAAGAAAAAACCTCAGTATGAATGAAAAAGCCATGCTGGCATGGTACTCATAAGCCAGACCTAATAATGAGATTCAGGTTCAGCAGCTACAGTATCATGGTGCCGCATGAACATTTTTTGTGTGACCAACTAGAAGTAAACAGGTCAGAGCAAACAGAAGTTTATTATGGTGCATTTTAGTTAATGTCTAAAAACATTGCATTTTGAATTTGTATTAACTTTGTTACAAAGGCAAAAATTAATTATATACAGTATATATATATATATATATATAAATGTGTTTTGATTTCATTTTGTTTGGAAGTGGGGCCTGGGGACAGATAATTCAAAATCCCACCCTGTAAATCACACTTATCTGGGTCACTGATGCGTTTGCCTCAGCATTGTTGGGTTTCAATAGAGAATGGACCATTAGAGTTGTAGCATATTCATTGGAGTCATGGGAGAAGGACATCTGATATGTAAATTTGACTTTTTCATTTTAAGTGTCTCTAAAGTTACTGTATTTTACACTGTAATTGCTATAGGAGATTGTTTACAGTGTAACTCTCCTAGTCAGATGCATTATACAAGAATCACACCTGTGATGTTGTCTGCACATGCTTACAAGTAAAACAAATCTGAAACTTGGAATATATATATATATATATATATATATATATATATATATATATATATATATAGCCATTTCTCTTTTATATTATTAAAAGCTGATATTTTTGTACTTTATTTTAATGTTTTTTCCCCCCATACGAATGGACCATATGCTACCTTTGAATATACTATATACTTTAGGCAAGACACTTCAGGCAAAACCCTTTTCAGAACCATTCTGATGGCTGTTTTGCTTCTATAACATAGAAAACATCCCAAATATACATAAGTGTTTATTTTATTACACTATCTATTTGCTTCTGTAGATTTAAATTATCTGTAAAGGATGTTTTCTCCCTATGAGTTATTTCTCCTACACTTATTCAGAAATCTCCACTTCAGCAGCATTTACATACACCGACAGTTTTATTCCATGTTATCTATATTCTGCAGGTTTTTATAAAGGGGTTTGTTCATATATCATTCATCAGATTTATTCCTAAAAGTATGGTGAAAATGTAGGGGTTTTTCTTAGACTGTTTGCAGTATTTTCTGGAGTGATAAAATCAGATATACCTATGAATCCTATGAAAACCTTTAACTCTAATATGTCATTGAAATTAAACCAAAATGTTGAATGTAGCTTTATCAAATGTTATTGCTGTTCTGGAAATGTAAGCAAATTAGTGCATATGTAATTAGAAAATGCTTAATTTGCATATTTAAACATAACATATTTGAGAAAAGTTGTCATACAAAATATAATGTCTTGGATTATGGGGTAGTATTGTGATGTCTATTAGTTAATATTTTTTACCCTATTTACCTGTGGTGTCATGTCTTAAAGGGATAGTTCAATTCAATTCAATTAAATTTACTTTTATTGTCATTGTCATTCAAGAACAACAACGATATTGCGTTGGAGCATACAACAACAACAACAGTACATGATATATTAAAGAGCACTAACACCAGTGCAGATCCCAAAAATGAAAATTTTATGTTTATCTGCTTACCCCCAGGGAATCTAAGATGTAGGTGACTTCAGTAGAACACAAAATAAGATTTTTAACACAAACTGTTGCAGTTTGTCAGTTTTAAAAATAGAATTGAAAGGGAATCACGGCTAAAACGTACAATAAAACAAAACAAAAATACACAAACAAAACCAAATTAAACCGTGTGGCTCGTGACAATATATTGATGTGTAAAGACACAAAATGATCAGTCTGTGCAATTTATATAATTTTTTACCTTTGATTCAAGCAATGTACAAACTGTCTGAACTCTCTTTTAAAAAGTAAAAAAAAAAATTAAATATAATGTTGCCTCCAGTCTTCACGTTGCAGACATTACGTTGCAGTCTGGCTCTACATTACATAGTGACAGGTGTTTGCGGTCAGCAGAGCAGGATATTTATTCTACAACAACAAGAGTGCGTAGGCCGCTTTACATTTACAATAGCAATGACCAGAGGATTACCACACACACACTATATATTGGCAGAAACTTGGGCGGCGTTGGTTTTGTCTGTGACAGTGGATGACTCTGCTGGAGTTTCAAGTGAGAGGAAAAAAAGTCTTATGAAGCTGAGGGAAGTTGTATTGGAATTGAACACATGATGGTTTGTGATAACAAAAGTCAAATCCAGCAAGGAAATCCTTAGGTGTTTTATGATACATTATATCATAATAGACAGGGATTCTGGTATTGTGCTAATCTGGTCATTATAATTGCATCACACTTACTACATTAAGAGGCTCTAATCTGCCTCTTATTGGTCATGTTAATTATTACAAATATTACAAAGACAATTTTTCAAACTTTCAGCTTTTTTATTTGATGACAATGCAAAACACTTTTAAACAGATGTGTAAAATCAGATTCAAATGATTAAGAGTATGCTCCATTGTATGTCCTAGAGAGAGTATATTACAGTACAGCTAACTGCCCGCTCACCTGCTAAGAGGATGTTGGCCCAATAACTTCCTCTGAAGCTGAGCCTTGGCCAGGTCAGCAGAGAGAGTGCCCGCCATCCTGTCTGTGATCTGCTTCATCAGAAAAGTTGCCTGTAAGGTGTTGTCTAATGTCTTATGTATTGAGTCCTCCTGAAAAGCGTGCAACAGATATTAATATATGTTTTATTTGAATACACTTCTGTTCAAAGGTCTGGGGTCAGTAAGATTTTGCAATAACTGCTCACCAAGGCTGTATTTATTTGTTCAGAAATATAGTATTACTGTGAAATATTATGAAAATAAATGTTTTCTGTTTTTATATATTTTAGAATGTAATTTGTTCCTGTGATGTAAAGCTGAATTTTCAGCATCCTTCAAAATTCATCTTAATATGCTGCTTTGCTACTCAATAAACATTTATTATTATCCATGTTGAAAACATTTGTGCTGCTTCATGTTTTTGTGAAAATAGTGATTTGATTAATATAAAGTTCAAAAGAACAGCATTTATTTGAAATATAAATATTTTGTAACATTATATATCTTTATTATCTTTACATCCTTATTGAATAAACATATTTCTTAAAAAAAACAACTTAAAACCCCCAAACTTCTGAACAGTAATGTATATATGTTAAGTATATGTTAATATGTTTTGCAGGAATTATATTGTAAATAATCAACGTTATGAAGTTTTCAATTAAAATTTCCATTAAATTCAAAATGTTTGCATTACTAAATTATGCCTTGTTCTGTTGTGTGGATGTTAGCTGTATGACTCTGCTGGTGTCTCTTCCACAGGTCTGCAGTGAGGTCCATTGACAGAAGACAATACTGAGTCAGACTGAGTTGAGAGTCTCTTAGTGGACACTGGTTCTGACACTTGATCTTGCACTTTAAATCTCAGAGAACAGCCAGCACAAAGTCAAATGCTATGGTAAATTAAGGGTTATACAGTATGTACAGTTCACTGTATGATCTATTAGACTATGATCTAACCTTGCCAGATCAAGATGCATTTGTGCTTTTGTAATATGATGTGTTTGACTATAATGATTCATTGTTGGGTGCGTATTTATTAATTTGTTTGCCATTTAACTGCTTAATTGCTTACCCAGCAGGTAGACTACTGGATGAGCCATAGTTGATCTGCGGCATGGGCTTATGGGGAGGATGAGCAGGAATAGAGGGGTCAAGTTTTGTGCTGTTAAAGAAGATATTGCCCAAGTTTCCCACTGAAACAACAAAGGACATTCTTTTTTAACTTGGCTTTCCAGTTAATATGACATAAAGAGGTAGTAGGTTATAAAGTGGTTCCTCACGTGCACTTTTGTTGGTTGGCTCAGTGTCAGTCCTGGGGATTGTTGGCCCAATGCTGGCTCTCCGATGGCTATCAGACTGGATGAACTGAGATGTGTCCAAAGGAAAGCTCTCCACTGAGGCAGTGACTATTGAGAGAAGAGTACCTTTATCTCACTCTCTACATACTGAACTGCATCAAAATAATTTCTCTAAAAGTATAGTCATACCCTTGGATAAGGTTCTGGAGTTGTGTGACCTCTTGTCAGCACTGAAGTGGATGTGTATTTGTCTGTGTGATTGACTGAAGGTTCTCCGGAAACTCGTGGTTTGATCTGAATCCTCATCGTCAGTGGCTGACAACACACAAATACCATTAACTTCAGTATCACTGTATAGACATTAACAAACACCAATACTTGACCACATTTATTACATATGTGTTGCTAAAGAAACAAGTGTGAACAAAATTGTGGCACTGTCACCTTTGCTCTTGCTGAGCCCCATTTCAGAAGACATCCAGTCCTCAGTCGTCTGAAGGTTTGAGTCTATCTTCACATGTCTGATGATATAATGAAGGGTGCATGTTAGGTTTGCAAACCTCGAAGAAATAACACTTAAAAATAACGTTTTTTTTATTGGCTTCATGGTTCTATGAAGATCCTTTAACATCCATGGAACCTTTCCATTGCGTTAAAAAGGTTCTTTATAGTAAAAAAAAAAAGAAAAAAAATCTTCTTACTATTAAAACAATGTTTTTTTAAGAACTGTTTACTTAAAGCATCTTTGGGAAACCCAAAATGGTTCTTCTACTATGGCATTGCTTCGAAAATGTCCTTTTGTTATATTTATTCTTTAAACTGTAGAACTTTTCTATTGCACTAAAGTTTCTTTATAGTGTAAAGGGTCATCAGATTATTCTTCACACTAACTAAAAAAATGGTTCTTTTAGGAAATGTCCACTGAAAGGTTCTTCGGGCAACCAAAAATATTTTGTGGGAAAAAAATCTGGTTTAGTTGGACACTTATAGGACCCTAAATTGAAGTACCTGCAGCGGTTGCCTCTGTTCTGGCTATGGGTCTGTCCCTTATGCTTCCTCTCCAATGGATACCTGCCACTCAAATAATCAGTCTTCTGGCTCTCATGAGGCAGGTGACCAAGACTCTCCTCTAGTGCCCTCCTGAGGCACAACACCTTATACTGCAGTGCACAGATAACCTCACTGCTGTGAAGAGAACAATGGAAATGATGGTTAATCTAACAATTTGCAGGTAACAAACAACTTCCTTTAATACTTACTTGTGGCATGAGCAGTGTGATCCTGAGTGCGTCTCATTTGCAGAATGGCTCTTACCCAGCTGAACATCCCCTCTTCTGTTAGTCACGGCAGTGGCGCCAACTAATGATCTGTCATCCTCTGTTAGAACTCTAACAGGTGCATTCTGGGTAATGCTTCATGCGTCCATGGCTTGTGTACCCAGCTTTTCATATTCCAGGTGGTTCACTATGGACTGCACAGGTCGTGGTGCCACTGATATAGTTGTTCATACATTGGAGTGGGAGGCTTCACTGTCTGAACCGTTCATATTTCCCATGAAGATGACATCATCAGAGAGTGCAGAACTGAACAAGAACATCAGAATTTAAAAAAAATATTTTTTTCAAATGTCAGTTCTGCTATAGATAAAATTTCTAATCTGAATATAAAAGCACATTTAGTTAAGCATTTATTCCAATTTGTGGAACAATTTGAATTGTAATGAAAATGTGGCAGGGCATCTCAGTTACCATGTGCTCCAATGACTGGCTTCCCTTCAGTGGTGAGTTTTCTGCACTGCTGCTTTGAGTATGTTTCCTTTCCTATTTCTAGTGTTTGAATACTCGGTGTACTGACTACTAACTGATTCAACCCCCTCTGAAGAGCCTTCTTCAGTCTCACATGATTCTGACAGTTAGTAAAATAGATCCAGTTGACATTAGGGCATTATGTATGATATCTTTTTTTTTTTTAAGAAATGTATACTTTTATTCGGAAAGGATGCATTCAGTTAATAAAATATGACAGTAAAGGCATTTTTAATGTTACCAAAGATGTTCTTGAAAACCTTTTCCACAAAATATTATGCGTCACAACTGTTTTCAACATGGATGAGAATAATTTTTTCGAGCAGTAAATTCTAATGATAGTTAACAATTTTACTGTTTTTATTACATTTTTGGAAACATTTCTGAATGTATCAGTATTTCATGGTAGCCTATTTACATTTTCAAAATACTTAAAACTATTTTTTGGTTATGTTTCTCAGCGACACCAAAAAAAGACAAACATGAAATTGCATTGTATTGCCATATGGCATTACTATAGTACCATGTCCAAACCATGGTAGTACCATTGCAGCTTTACAATATCTAAGTATATCTTACCAGTGAGTTGTGGGCTCTCGGGTAATGTTACACCCAAGCCCTGCGAGAGGTTAACAGTGAAGGTTCACTGAAATGAAGACTAGTAGAACGATACAAATTCAAATTTCACTGGCGATTCATAGTGGGCGTGGTTATATTTGAATTCTGGGCTCTGATTGGCCAGTTTAGTCAGGACCACGGGGCCCCTATGTACGGATGTGTGTAAAGTTTTTTCTCTACACTGCTTCGGTGACTCGACTACGAATGTATAAATTAAGCGGAAGCGGTTTTAGTTAATCGGTTCTTACAGTATGACTGGATTTGATTGTTTTGTGTTATCGATTCTGTTGGTTGTAAGAGACTAAACCGAGTGTATGATCAGCGGGGAATCGGAGGAGTTTGAGTGAGTATGTCTTAAGTTTAGACGTAACGTAACGGCCGTTAAGACAGATCTGCACGCGCAAACACAACAAAACATGAACGTAAACCAAAATGCAAACTTCAAAGCACGCAGAGACCTTCTTAGGTACTATATTACTATTTCAGTACAATGGAACGTGCGCCAGTTTTTTTTTGTTTGTTTAATTTTTACTTAATTTAAAAATAAGTTATCTTCTGTGCCGTAAAATTAAAAGATGGTTAAACATTTAAATTATTTACCAGCAATATAATGTTATTTATGTTAGAGCTTTTTCTCTCTGGTTTATAAATGACTAACACTATGACGTTTTTTTTTTTTGCTGTTGTTTTCCCAAAATTGTAGGTTTTGCTAGGGCTTTTACACTTTCATTATTACTCTGACGATATTCTTATTCACCGCGCTTTCTGACTAACACCTATCCTCCTGGTAGAATGTAATGGAAAACTCTATGCTGAATTTGGCAGATGTGAAATAGTAACTGCTTACAACACACTGTGTGTTTGTGTATAAAGGGGTCTTTAAATTGCGAGCACCTCAGGAACAGCTGTCAAGTGACAGACATGCTTTGTGATGATTGAAGTCATCATCACTTCCTGTGTGGCATGGAAGCTGAAGCTTATGTCTGTCTTCTTGTTTACCTCTCTTTATGTCTCATCTTGTTAAACTAACCTGCCTCAAAGTTACTTTGAGAACCACGCTGCTGTTTGTCTGTTAGAATTGACACACAAACCAGTTTTGTAAACAACTCTGTTTTGAAGTCCTGTTCGTTCTTTAGAATGAAGAAAGAAATTACAATAGATTTGAAGGTCTTTGGCACAAGTGTTGTTACATGTTTTAGCAGGCAGTTTATCATCATTCTTTGAGACCGAGCATGGTTACTATTTGATGTTAAGAAAATTTGTCTTTTTCCCTGTTTACCAAAGGGTAATTTTTCTCCATGGTTTATGCTGTTTAAACTTTAGTCTGTGAGTGGTGTTGTTCTTTTAATTTTTTTAATTTACATGAGAAATGTATTTCTGTTGTAATCAATTTTTATTTTTCACTGACTTTTGCCCCATGTGGATTCTTAAAAAGTCTTTGTTAAATAGGTAAAAGCCATGATGAAACCCACAATGAGGTGACTCACAACAGACTTAAATAAAAAAGTATTCGAAAATTGGACTGTGTATTTAATGTCTTTTAATAAGGAAGAGAACGATACAATCAAACTATAAATGCATTTAAAGATGTTAGTTAGACACATAGAAACAATATATTTTATGTATATTGCAAAATAATTATATGTAAGTAGTTTGAAAACATATAGGGACACTGACTGTTAAATTGTTTATAATGCTTGTTTCTTTGATTGGTGGTGATTTTTTTCAGAATTATGAATAATGTAGTTTGTCACGATTCCCACCATTTAACACAATTGTTTAAAAAATAAGTTTCAACAAAGTCCTATACCATTGACTAACAACCTCACAGCTGACTATAGGTTTGTCTTTAATGATTTACCAATATGATTTATACGTTTACCAATACGATTTCTACTTACAGAACCAGACCTTTATTTATGTATTGTTTTATATATATATATATAAACATTGTCCTCTTAATTCACTAAACAAAATGTCATAATTTTATCTTTCGAGGGAAGCGACAGACTTCTCTTTAGTGACGTATGCCGAACTTTCCCAATATCTTTGTCTGCTCATACTTTGTCCTTCTACTATCCACTAGCAAATTCATTTTTGAGTGCAACAACCACATCACAAAATACAATCAACCACCGCTGGACAAATCTAAGTTTCTGCTTTTCATTTTTTTTCTTTCTCTATAATAGTTTGTTATACCCAGATGCATGTTTGCTTCTACTTTGGTTTTGTCACTACTTCAGTATGCACAAGAAACGTATGACTCACCTATTTACATTGTGCAATATTTCCATCTTTCTAAAATGATAATTATACATTAGACTAAATGTTTCTGTGAGCTCTGTGGTTCTTCAACCTGATTATCTTATATCTGGATTAGTTTGGCATTGACAAATCAGCTTTCCAAATGTCTCAGAGGTGTAATGTTTGAAAGTGGCAAACAGTTTTGAATTGAACATTTTCTTCTTCTTGATTATCTTTACATTTGTGGGGCTTTGTAAGAGAAGGGTAAACAAACCCCTCTCTTGCCACAAATCTGAATGCGTTTTCTTTCATGTATTGGTACTGGCCTGCATGCATGGCAGATAATCAACTGTGTTTATTGGCCAGTTGCTCTTGCTTTCTCTCTTGTTGTTGGGCCCCCTTGATTTAGCTTTCACATACACAAAACTGACATACACACCCTTAATATCTGCCTCCATTGCATGTGTCCACTGGTAAGTGGGTGTTGCCATGGCATTACTCATAGAATGAGGCTTCACACTCCACGTCTTTTATTCTTTTCACAGAGAGCTCTGGGAGAGCATCCTGGTCGACAAATCATGTGGTGAATATTTGTCTGGATAAACTCATCTGTAGTGCACTGGACTCCACAGCGAAACCTCAGAGAGACTTCGGAACTGTTTACAAATTCTGGGATTCAGTTCACTACTCTTCCCTGTTGGATTACTTTCTGGATTTGACTCGGATCAGTACTTCATAATGCTCTTCAATGGCTGTCAGCAGTGCAGTGGTTAGCATGCAGAATGACAACCGGACCTTTGTCCACTACAGGTAGGCATGCAACACTTGAATTATGTTTTATTTTCAGTTGAAACCCCGCACTGTTAGAGCAAGTCCAGTATTACCTCATTAATAAAGACGGACCAAAATTGTTTATTCATATGCCACTTAATCATAGTTTTTATTTAGCACTGTATTAAATTAACAGACCATAAATGTGTCCTTTATGACAGTTGCTCATATTGCTGTTCTGCAGTCCATGAGCTGAGTTAGTTTTTTAGTCAGTCCTCTGCAAACATCTGTCACTCAGACATTGTTAGCAATGCATATATATAAATAAAGTCATGGCCAAAAGTTTTGAGAATTACATAAATATTGGAAATTGGAAAAGTTGCTGCTTAAGTTTTTATAATTAATAGCAATTTGCATATACTCCAGAATGTTATGAAGAGTGATCAGATGAATTGCATAGTCCTTCTTTGCCATGAAAATTAACTTAATCCCAAAAAAACCTTTCCACTGCATTTCATTGCTGTCATTAAAGGACCTGCTGAGATCATTTCAGTAATCATCTTGTTAACTCAGGTGAGAATGTTGGCGAGCACGAGGCTGGAGATCATTATGTCAGGCTGATTGGGTTAGAATGGCAGACTTGACATGTTAAAAGGAGGGTGATGCTTGAAATCATTGTTCTTCCATTGTTAACCATGGTGACCTGCTAAGAAGTGCGTGCAGCCATCATTGCGTTGCATAAAAATGGCTTCACAGGCAAGGATATTGTGGCTACTAAGATTGCACCTAAATCAACAATTTATAGGATCATCAAGAACTTCAAGGAAAGAGGTTCAATTCTTGTAAAGAAGGCTTCAGGGCGTCCAAGAAAGTCCAGCAAGCGCCAGGATCGTCTCCTAAAGAGGATTCAGCTGCGGGATCGGAGTGCCACCAGTACAGAGCTTGCTCAGGAATGGCAGCAGGCAGGTGTGAGCGCATCTGCACGCACAGTGAGGCGAAGACTTTTGGAAGATGGCCTGGTGTCAAGAAGGGCAGCAAAGAAGCCACTTCTCTCCAAAAAAAACATCAGGGACAGATTGATCTTCTGCAGAAAGTATAGTGAATGGACTGCTGAGGACTGGGGCAAAGTCATATTCTCCGATGAAGCCCCTTTCCGATTGTTTGGGGCATCTGGTAAAAGGCTTGTCCGAGAAGAAAAGGTGAGCGCTACCATCAGTCCTGTGTCATGCCAACAGTAAAGCATCCTGACACCATTTATGTGTGGGGTTGCTTCTCATCCAAGGGAGTGGGCTCGCTCACAATTCTGCCCAAAAACACAGCCATGAATAAAGAATGGTACCAAAACACCCTCCAACAGCAACTTCTTCCAACAATCCAACAGTTTGGTGAAGAACAATGCATTTTCCAGCACGATGGAGCACCGTGCCATGAGGCAAAAGTGATAACTAAGTGGCTCGGGGACCAGAATGTTGAAATTTTGGGTCCATGGCCTGGAAACTCCCCAGATCTTAATCCCATTGAGAACTTGTGGTCAATCCTCAAGAGGCGGGTGGACAAACAAAAACCCACTAATTCTGACAAACTCCGAGAAGTGATTATGAAAGAATGGGTTGCTATCAGTCAGGATTTGGCCCAGAAGTTGATTGAGAGCATGCCCAGTCGAATTGCAGAGGTCCTGAAACAGAAGGGCCAACACTGCAAATACTGACTCTTTGCATAAATGTCATGTAATTGTCGATAAAAGCCTTTGAAACGTATGAAGGGCTTGTAATTATATTTCAGTACATCACAGAAACAACTGAAACAAAGATCTAAAAGCAGTTTAGCAGCAAACTTTTTGAAAACTAATATTTATGTAATTCTCAAAACTTTTGGCCACGACTGTATATATAGTAATACTTACATTTATAAATTTGGCAGATGCTTTTATCCACTTGCATTGGGAACCCATGACATTGGCATTGTCCGTGCATTGCTGTATAATGTTGAATGTACAAACTGGAGATTTTTAAGTTTACCATAGTTATACTAATTTTGTGTTTATTTATTTCCAGGGACCAGTTTTTAATGAGAAACTAACTACAATCAATGTTTCTGAGTTTCTTTTATTCAGATCCATTTCAGTTTTTATATTCTAGATGGAAGTGCTATAAAATCGTGTATTCTATTAATCAGTCACACAATGAAATGAGTTTTATATCATCAGAAGCAAACACAGCGGGTCTAATCTCTGTAGTGTCCCTCTCTGTGTGCGCGCTAATCACACACAACAGTGCGAAGCAGAAACACAATCAGATTAGCTGTTCAAGTGCTGAGCACCACAGTTTTTGCCAAAGCCATCTTCAACCTCTGCCCTCAAAGACGTCTGAGGTGACGTTGTATGATGGTCAACTGCTGTGTAGCATATTCTTTTAAAAATTGATGAGTTTGTAGTGGTGTAATTCATGGTGAAGAATTGGGTTGATTTGCAGCCGCATCGTGATGTATGCGTGTTCGGGACGGTTGGTTTTAGAGATTACAGCCCCATCAAAAGACTTTTTAAGGAGACATTGAAGAATTTTAGATGCCTTTCACATGTCCAGTTTTCTTTGATTGTGTGAGTTGTGAAGGCACCAGGTAGGGCCTCTACAAACTCTGATGGATACTTATTGTGTGTAGGGAATGGGATAAATCTATTATGGATAACTGTTAAAAATATTTATTATATTATTCAGTGTAGGTTGGTTGGTAATGAATTTTTGTTGAGTTTTTTTTCATATAGCTTTATATTGCCTGTATTAGTTCACTAATATGATAAATCACACAGCTGATGTGTGTCATATATTGTTGTGTTTTATACCCTAACATACAATGTAAAAAATAAAAAGTATTATTTTTCTGAAATTTGTTATCCCTTGGTTATAAATGATATCCTGTAAGCCCCCCAAAATTAATACTTTTTAACCATTTTGGTGTGGTTTACACACACAGATGATTTTTTTTTTATTCAAAGTTTCATTTGTCAAACTGCCCCTTTCTTTTTTAAATAAAAAAATACAACTTGCAAAAAAATACAAGAGATCTATGGGATTTAAATCTTGCCATGATTCAAAACTGAAAATACAGGTCTGAAAGGTTGAAACTAAGTGTTCGAAAACTCAAAATCTTACAAAAAAAAGTTTTGCAAGATCGAAAAATAAGATTTGCAAGCTTGCAAAATGTAAAAAAAATAAAAATATATCTGCAAACATTGTTGTTTTTTAGATTTCCTTCTTCAGAACTGCAGCATTTTTTTACGATGTTGCGCAAATAAATTTTCAGAGTTTCAAGTTTGTCAGTGTTCTCCCACTGTATTAAATTGTTTTCCAGGTTTGAAACCTTGTAAATGGTGATCTGAAAACTGGTGTGCGAATGTGTGATTTTTTTTTTTTTTTTTTTAAACTCTGAAAACAGAGCTTTGCAGGCTTGCAAAGTGGTAAAAAAAAATTACATCTCTTCAAACGTAATTTTGTTTTTGAGTTTTCCCTCTTCAGAAGTGCAACACTCTTTTTTTTTATGGTGTTGTGCAATCATTTTTTCAGAGTTTCGAATTTATCACTGTTCTCCCAGTGTATAGTTTGTTTTCAAGATTTGAAACCTTGTAAATAGTGATCTGAAAACTGGTGTGCGAATAGGTGAAAAAAAGTTTTGAAACTCTGAAAACTGAGGTTCGAAAGGGCGAAACTTATTACATTACATTTGCACTCCTATTGCAGACTATTTTTTTCAGAGCTGAGTTTACAACACCCACTTTGCGGAGATACGCACACACAGTTGCGAGCTTGCGTCTCACGTGATTTGTGGCAGCGTTGTCACGCAGCTCTGCTCTGAAACTCTGAAACTAAGACTGAGCGAAAATGAAGCTTCGCAACCTCGCAAATAAAAAAAAGTCTGGAGGGAGGGCCTTCTGCTCTTGGCCAATGCTTTGCTGTCTGCTGACGTACAGTCCAATCACAAGTCGTATTTACTGGAAAGGTGGGATTGACCGACTGCTCCGCCAATGACAGCAGAGGTGCACAGGTTTCTGTCCACAAGGCGGTCCCGTCGCAGTCCAGTTCTAAAATAAAGGTTTACCCACTTGTCGCTGAAATTCACCATACAATTGCCAGTAGCCACTGAGTTTACCAATGATAGACCGGCGGTGCATCAGTATACACACTCACCTCACTTTCCTCAAGCAGCGAACGATTCACTTTCCTCACGACTCACTTTCCTCACGCAGTGGACCACTGACTCTCTCTTCATGTAGAGACCGAATATTACAATTAAAGCGACTTCAATAGTGCATCCAAAAGAATATTTAGATATTATATTGAAATATTCAGAAAGATGTACAGTGTATTTTTTACTTTTATTAAAATATTTCAGTAAAATTATAAATAATTGCCTATTACAAATTTATGAATGCATGGTTAACTTTTTTCTGCAATCACTATAGGCTATATGTATTGAGACGTTTTAAAATCTATATTTTGTAAAAATAAACCTGAATTATAATCTAAACATCTGTATTTTCATATATTATATATATATATATATATATATATATATATATATATATATATATATATATATATATATATAATAAATATATAATGTTTAAAACATATGATAAACTATTTGTTCTCCACCACATGCTAAAATTTATACTGTGTGTGAGTGAAAGAGAGTGCTTTCTGCATTGAGGATATTCTGTAGTCTCAGACCTTCGTTTGGGTAGATCTTTACTGGATTGTCTGTACCCAATCCTTATCTTCAAGAATCAGCTTAAAACACATCTCTTCCAAATGTATTTGACCTTCTAACTTTAACACTCACTATTCTTAAAAAAAGAATAATATTAAGCTTTCTATTATTTTGTATTCTATCGGTTTTCTTTTATTATACAATTAACAAAGGCAAAAAAGACCTCTAACTCTAGCTTGCTCTATTCTTTTTCTATTCTATCTGTTATCAGTATTTCTTTATTATATTATTTAAAAGCCTTTGTTACGTGTAAGCTCACTGAGACTTGTTATAGCACTTGTATATTTGTTGTTTTTTATTGCTTCCATTGTCCTCATACGCTGTTTGTGACGGATTGAGAGAGGATAGAGCTGACATTTTGAGTCACCGACTTTGCAAAAACCCAACAAAAACACGTCCTAGGAGTCCAAAAGCATTCACTCCGCAATGAAGCCTGTTAGAATTAATAAATACAGTTAGAATGTCCTTGTAATTTAAGTCATGAAAAAAAAATGGTGTACGTTTTTATATTCATTGAACATTGATTATTGAGTATCAGCACGTGCGCGAGCAAAAATGTGCTATAATTTTATAGCTACAACAGTGCATAGGAGCGCAACTGCCGAGCGCTTTGGAAAGAAGGAGAAAGCGACGCGTTTTTAGGCGCGACATGTGAACGGCCCTTAACACGGTGTTTTGTTCCTTGAATTCATAAGATTTTCAACGAATCAAGTGAGCCAGCGATTCAACAGTCCATTCAAATGGACTCTTTTGTTTCCTTTCTAATAGAATCAGGCGTTTTGAACGAAAAGTTTGATTTGAACGATTCAATAAATAGCCTACGTAAACCATGGTTTTGGTGTCACCTACTGGCGTTTTTATTGTCATCATTATTTATCAATGACAGGCCTAAACCAGACAAGGTGCAAGTGTGTATACCGATGCACCGCCGGTCTATCAGTGGTAAACTCAGTGGCTACTGGCAATTGTATGGTGAATTTCAGCGACAAGTGGGTAAACCTTTATTTTAGAACTGGACCGCGACGGGACCGCCTTGTGGACAGAAATCTGTGCATCCTCTGTTTGCGTATCCTGTGCGCTTTTGTCATTGGCGGAGCAGTAGGTCAATCCCACCTTTCCAGTAAATACGACTTGTGATTGGACTGTACGTCAGCAGACAGCAAAGCATTGGCCAAGAGCAGAAGGCCCACCCTCCAGGCTTTTTTTATTTGCGAGGTTGCGAAGCTTCATTTTCGCTCAGTCTGTTTCAGAGTTTCAGAGCAGAGCTGCGTGACAACGCTGCCACAAATCACGTGAGACGCAAGCTCGCAACTGTGTGTGCTTATCTCCGCAAAGTGGGTGTTGTAAACTCAGCTCTGAAAAAATAGTCTGCAATAGGAGTGCTAATGTTATGTAATAAGTTTCGCCCTTTCGAACCTCAGTTTTCAGAGTTTCAAAACTTTTTTTCACCTATTCGCACACCAGTTTTCAGATCACTATTTACAAGGTTTCAAATCTTGAAAACAAACTATACACTGGGAGAACAGTGACAAATTCGAAACTCTGAAAAAATGATTGCACAACACCATAAAAAAGAGTGTTGCACTTCTGAAGAGGGAAAACTCAAAAACAAAATTACGTTTGAAGAGATGTAATTTTTTTTACCACTTTGCAAGCCTGCAAAGCTCTGTTTTCAGAGTTTCAAAAAAAATTTCACACATTCGCACACCAGTTTTCAGATCACCATTTACAAGGTTTCAAACCTGGAAAACAATCTAATACAGTGGGAGAACACTGACAAATTTGAAACTCTGAAAATTTATTTGCGCAACATCGTAAAAAAATGTTGCAGTTCTGAAGAAGGAAATCTAAAAAACAACATAATGTTTGCAGAGATATATATATATTTTTTTTTTTTACATTTTGCAAGCTTGCAAATCTTATTTTTCAACCTTTCAGACCTGTATTTTCAGTTTTGAATCATGGCAGGATTTAAATCCCATAGAGATCTTGCATGATGTGACTTTCCCAGCATGAACAAATCAGTGGTCTGTTATGGTAGCACCTTACAGTCATCGAGTTTTCCCAGTGTTTGACTATGGGTTAGATCCATACAATTTGGTCCATAAAAGTTTATTTTGGGTTTCTGTAATGAGGACACCGTACCTCGATTTATTTCTACTAATGTTTGATGCTGAGACATTAAATCTACAGCTCAACCATTCCTAAAAATAGTTTTTTGCTGCCCCCTGCAGGATGGAGGCATCCTGTTTGGACCTGGCTCTGGAGGCCGAGCGGCTGTGTAAGGTGGGGGATTACAGCGCCGGCGTTTCTTTCTTCGAGGCAGCCTTGCAGGTTGGCACAGAAGACCTGCAGGTTCTGAGTGCCATCTACAGTCAACTGGGCAATGCCTACTTTCACTTGCATGACTACAGCAAAGCTCTGGAGTTCCACCACCATGACCTTACTCTAACTAAGTATATTTGCTCAACTTTTCATCAATTTCTTTTAAGAACTTAATACTTTTACTCCGCAAAGATGCATTCATTTGATCCTAGGTTTAAACAAAACTGTCACCTTGCCACGAAATGTTAAACCAGCACTAGTGTTTTCAACATTGATACTAACACTTAATGTTTCTTGAGCAGCAAATCAGCATATTGAGATGATATTAAGAGGATCATGTGACACTAAAGACTGAGTAGTGTCTACTGAAAATTCAGCTTTTTAAATGACTATAGAAGAGTAATAAATATATTAATAATTTTAAATATATTAATAGAAAATTCTATTGTAATATTTCACATTATTACTCTAAATATTCTGAATAAGTGTTCCTGTAGCTTAATTGGTAGAGCATTGCGTTATCAAGCGCAAGGTTGGGGGTTCCATTCCCCAGGAACACATGATAGGAAAAAATTGATGGCCTGAATGCACTGTAAGTCGCTTTGGATAAAAGCGTCTGCTAAATGCATACATTTAAATTTAAATATGCAGCCTTGGTGAGCATAAAAGACTTCTTTCAAATGCAACAGCAACAAAAAAATCTTGCTGACCACCAACTTGTGTGGTAGTGTAAATGCCAGGTGTTTTGGGTTGTGTTAATAATTCATGTTCTTTAGGATTGTATAATATTTGTATTGAATGTTAATGACAGCACAGATTTGTTCTCTCAGAACCACTGGGGATCAGCTTGGTGAGGCCAAAGCCAGCGGTAACTTGGGGAACACATTAAAGGTTTTGGGTCGCTTTGATGAAGCGGTGGTCTGCTGCCAGAGACATTTAGATATCGCTAAGGAACTGGGTGACAAGGTGAGTGATTCGTTTAATGTATACAATAGACATAATGGAACATATTACATTTGCATTTATTCATTTTGCATTATTCATTGATGCTTTTATACAGAGACACTTGCAAATGCTACAACACTAGCGATTCATTCTGATGAGGTGATTATATTAGTGCTCTGAAATTGACAAACAGATCAAACACTCAGCAGACTGTAAATTAATAGATGCCCACAAGGTCTGGTGAATGCTGTAGTTACAGTATATAAAACTTTTGTAAATGTAAAATAATCACTGCTGAATATCATACAGTTGTGTGAATTTTGATGAATAAATTAACAGGTGTTTATTTACCCTGAATTCAAAGTTGTAAATTGTCAGTGAGATAGATTAAGAACTGAGATGAAATAAAAATTGCAATTAAGTTTGTATAAGATGCACCCAAGTATGTCATTAACATCTAAGGTTCACATGTTTAGTATTACTTTTTTCTTTCAATTTATGTTATGTTATTCTTTCCTAAAGGTGGGGCAGGCCAGAGCACTTTATAATTTTGGAAATGTGTACCACGCCAAAGGGAAGAGCATCTGCTGGAGCGGAGCAGAACCTGGAGACTTTCCTGAGGAGGTCATGACAGTACTTAGAAAAGCTGCTGAGTACTACAAGTGAGTACCACCAACCCGCACGATTGGGCATTTTTAACATGACTTGTAAAGTGTTTTGTGAATCCTCCTTCTTTCCTCCAATTGTTCAGAGCGAATCTGTGTATCGTGAAGGAACTCCGAGACAGGGCAGCACAGGGCAGAACTTATGGAAACCTGGGGAACACGTACTACCTGCTAGGAAACTTCAGGGATGCAATGGCCTTTCATGAACAGGTGAGTGATCCGTGTCATCATTTGACTTTAGTAATTTCGAAAAACAGTGTAAGGCTGTGCAAAAACACTCACTGCACTGTGTGTGATCCATCTGTTTTCCAGCGTTTGCTCATTGCTAAAGAGTTTGGTGACCGGTCTGCAGAAAGGAGAGCCTACTGCAACCTGGGAAACGCTTGTATATTCCTTGGGGAGTTTGAGAGGGCTGCAGAACATTACTGGTGAGTGCAGTGTCAATAGTGTTAATTATTGATTAATAGATTTATTATGAGAGGGAAAAAGAAAGAGAGCATTACATGCCTATTGGGATAGGCTTAATGTTTGATATATGGATTTTGTTACAGGGTGTCAACTTTGTCTTAATTTTAGTTTAATCAAATTAAAGGTCAATTAAAGCCTTACATTTTTTAACAAACGTGGAAAATTATAATTTTATTAGGTCTTATATTTGAGAATGCGAAAACAGGAATTACAGTACATTCTAATGTGATGATTGAACTTAAAGTCTACGAAATAATTCAATGAATGTTATGTATCATTTGGGCTCTGACAGTGATTGTGTTGTGAGTGCAGGAAAGCTCTACAGTTGGCACGCCAGCTGAAGGATCTGGCTGTGGAGGCTCAGGCCTGCTACAGTCTGGGCAACACATACACACTGCTGCAGGACTATGAGAGAGCTATTGACTACCATCTCAAACATCTCATCATCGCCCAGGACCTCAATGACAGGTGATCTCACACATTAGGAGTCATGTTTTAGTAGTGGCCTGGCCAACTGATATATTCCCAATATTCCCTGCTGATTCCAATAATCTCAAAATCGCAGAATATGAGCCAATTAATTGTCTTGGCCATTATATTAATTTTTCTCCAGTAGTAGTTAATACTTAGATGTAGAAAAAATATATAAAATGTAATAATTTGTTTTCTGCAGGATCGGTGAGGCTAGGGCCTGCTGGAGTTTGGGAAACGCACATACAGTACTAGGGAATCATGACCAGGCCATGCAGTTTGCAGAGAAACACTTGGAAATAGCAAAAGAGGTACGTGCAGTTATACACCCATCAGTAGGTACATATCTGGACGTACCATTGATAATTGTTTCAAAGGAAATCTGTTATAAAACCAGTCTTGCTTTAAACTGCAGCAAGGTTATATACATTTTGAATAGAAGAAATTATTAATGTTCTTAGGACGTATTTTCATTAAATTCCCTGATTGACAGACTGGTGATCGTAGTGGGGAACTCACTGCTCGCATGAACGTCTCAGATCTTCAGATGGTCCTCGGTCTCAGTTACAGCACAAACAATTCAGTACTTTCTGAAAACAAAGAGTTCGACTACAACCTGCATGGTACAGCAGTCAAACAAACACTAGAACACAAGCACAGCCTTCAGCCATAGTATTTTAATTTCTTCTGTATGGTTAATAAGCGGTATAAAGCATGTGGCCATTGCATTTAAGCTTTTCAACTTATTGATTGGTTTGTTGTTTTTACAGGAGCCAGGCCCAGAATGAGCCGACGGCACAGTATGGAGAACCTAGAGCTGATGAAACTCACACCTGACAAGAACAATGTGAATCTAAATCTATTTATCTGATTCATAACTCTCTGTATAGTCATCAGTTCATAGGACATTGAAGCATGCTATGTTTTCAAATCTCAGCATCAGGAATCATTGAGTAATGTAATTTCTGTCCGGCAGGGTCAGAAGTGGACCAGTGACATCTTCTTCAAGCAGTCCAAACCCCCACTGGCCAAGTCATCCTCAAAGCTCTCCTTTGTTAATCGTTTCCGAGGAAAGAAGCACAAACTGCAGAGTAGCTCCAATAAAATCCTTCAGGATACCAGCAACACACGGGAAGCTCCTCAGAACAAAGTACTAAAACCACATGCAAACATGTTTACTAAAACCCATAGAATAAGACTGTTTACTTTATTACTCGACATTCCTGATCTGAAATAGATTAACGAGTCCATATTATTTAAAAGAAAGGGAAATTGCTTCACATCTGAAACATCTCTTTCAGACTACATTGGCTCTAATAACCAAAGTTAAACCATAGTTGACTTGCATTTGAATCTAACCAGTAAACTGAAAGTACTGGTTACAAAACTGTATGTTCTTTAGAGGGCGTTTATTTTAACATTTATTTAACCTTTGACCTCAGCATGGGAGTACAGACATGTTAGGAGACGAGGGCTTCTTTGACTTGCTGAGTCGTTTCCAGAGCAACAGGATGGACGACCAGCGGTGTGCCATCCAGGATGGGAGGAGCCACCCGTCTGTCAATTCTAGGTCCACCTCCCCACCCAGAACCATCAGGAAATGTTAGTCTTCTTTCACATTATTCATTAAATTTGTCTTTTAATATTCAAACAAGAAGTATTTAAAATTATATAAATATTATACAATATATATAGCTGAACGCGTCTCTGTCTATTCAGCATTCTCAGAATCGGCTGCATCTCCAGGTCAAGAGCCGTTTCTCAGACTATTGGCCAGTGCTCAGGGCAGGAGGCTGGACGAGCAGAGGGCAGGAACAGGGAACAGTCTGCCCGGCCTGCGCACTATATCCGAACACAGCAGCAGACAGATGATCCTCAGCCAGGTCATGGCAAGCACAGACGCTACCGAACCCGACGACCAGTTCTTTGACATGCTCGTCAAGTGTCAGGTGAGAACATGTGTTTGAATTACCCAGAGTAGAAAAAACGAGTAGGGAAAAAAAATGCAAAATAGCAACTGTAGGAAAAAGTTAATTTGTTTAAAGCCATTCTACTTTACTGGATCTCTCAGGGGTCTCGTCTGGATGATCAGAGGTGTGCACCTCCTCTCCCCTCTGCCCGTGGCCCCACTGTCCCGGATGAAGACTTCTTCAGCCTCATAATGCGCTCACAGGCTAAGAGGATTGATGAGCAGAGAGTCACACTGCCCTCCTGCCGCTGAACAGACATACACACTCTCTTCTGAACTCCATACTCAGAAATGAGCTTTCATACACACGAGTGTTGCAAACCTCATGCTGGTAATACAAATCAGGTCGGGTAACATGCCATCATTATGAACTGTGTCCTGTCTGCTACATTATTATGAATGGCATTTTGTGTACAGCTGTACTACATTTCTTTATAGATTTGCATTTGTAAGGATTTTAAAGATTGTTGTAGTTTAGGATGTATTGCTTTGATCATAAGTCAAATCACCTTTATTTATATAGCACTTTTAACAATACAGATTGTGTCAAAGCAATTGGTATGCTATGGAAAATAATTAACTAAATATAATAATTCACTACAATGACTCCTCTTTTGATAGATAACTGCAGGTTAATTTGTATTTAAATAACATTGTTACTGCCACTAGTTACCTTCCAGTTAACTACATGCAGTTGTGAAAATATCAAAAAAAAAAATTGTAATGTCACATTTAGTTTATAAAAGTAGTTAAACTATAAATGTATCTAAAAAGTGGATGATATAGTAAAATGTACATCACAAATGTATATAAATAAAACCTGTACAGAAATTTTACTTCACTTTATTCAGTGTTCTTATCAAGTATGTATCTTATCAAGAGTGTATTGCAACAGTTTTTTCCCCCATATCATTTTTACAGAAAAGCAGAGCATTTGAGTATTCTTTAATTCTAACACTGAATATGATTTACTAAAATAGTGTTGTCTGAAAGATGCAGTATAGTAGGGTGAGCTCTCGAGTGAACTGGTCTTCTGTAGTATACAGTTTCTCAAATAATGTAAAACACAACATAGAATCATCAAACAAAAATGGTTAAGAGTCAGATATTACAGGTAGGTGACTTAAAAGGTTTTTTATTTTATTTATTTTTTTACATTGTCACTACCCTTACGCGCTATGCTACAGATATTCCTCATGCTGGCTTCACTGGTTGAAGTGGAAAATATGATTTCCTTATATAATTCTTCATGAATTATTTGCTTCTGACACAGTTTGTCTGCTAGGGCGTTCACATCAGTAATGCTTTCAATAAGTTTAGACCAATTTCTATCGAAAAACAACAATCAAAGTTGATAGCTACTTGTGGTATCTCATGGATTTGTCCAGTTTGAAACAAATCAGATTCAGAAGTAACCTTGACTCCAAACAAAGCTTTGCAAACTTTTGCCGTCCAGACAGATTTCTGATCATCAATTCCAGTTATTTCACAATTCTGCACCACACTCCTCAGCTCCTGACCACCCAGTCCTTGGTCCTGTTTATATCTTATAATTTTGTGTATATAAACAAAAGCATACATTGAAATTAAACGGTATATTCTGTGTAAAAAATGTATTAATTATATAAATAATACATAATATATGGTTAATATATATATATATTTTTTTTGACTACACAGTGTCAACAGTCTGCCATATTTTTCTTACCCTATTGGCATATCATTTGTAAAATAAGAAAAATTAACTTCAATTATTTTATTTATATGTATGTATGTAGGACCACAAAACCAGTCTTAAGTGTCAGTTTTTTGAAATTGAGATTTATACATCTGAAAGTTGAAAAAATTAGATTTCCATTGATGTATGGTTTATTAGGATCAGACAGTATTTGGCCGAGATACAATTCGATTTTCTCCGTATTTTGATTTTATTGCACCCTCAGATTCCAGATTTTTAAATAGTTGTATCTCATTGTCTCCAGTGGCAACATGCACGATTTGTGGTGATTGCAAGTGACGTCACAGGTAGCGGAGAGTGCAAGTGGCGAGTGCAAGTGACATTGTAATTTAGTTTCTTTTTTCTTGTCTTCACCACCTGGCTACTGTTGTAAAATGTTGAGAGATTTAAACAAAAAGTTATCAAGTGCAAGTCCCATAGACTCCCCATGTTAAAATGCCCAACTTTACAGCAGAAAAAAAAAAATGTTTATAGCATTGTACAAAAAGTGGTTTTGGTCTATAGAAGTATTTTTGCCCTTCATGACAACTGTGAGGGGGATACATTTTTTATTTAACTTATCCGTTTAAATTAAATTAAGGCTGAAAATTCTGCATAATTAAGGGAGTTGCCACTTGAGTGACAGGCGGATTGCCGCTGCTTTCCAAGTCATCGTCGTCGAGCTAGGTGGGCGTGGTTTCAGCAGCCAGCTCCTGTCTCTTTGCCATTTTCGATTATCCTGGAGTGACGCGCTGCCAAGATAGATATCATAACATAACTTAATCTATACAGGAGCAAAATGCACTTGCTTACACATATTTGAGAAACAAATTATTTTCATTATAGATTTAACACGTTAGGAATCTTTTGAATGAAAAGGAAAAACCAAGAAAAATTGAAATTGCATCATAATACCCCTTTAGGTTTTTTGTTACTACGTTGAATATTTCTTTTAATAACCATAAATTATAGTCTACTATTATTTAATAGATCTTATATAATGGTTAAGCGAAGGATGCCAAATAAATTAAAGTCCATTCTGTCCCCATCCAACACCAACAAAATGACTGTACTATGTCAAAGGGCTAATGGATATTTATGGGGGTAATTTATATGCATTTTCTTCATCAATTTCTTTATTAAGAAAAAAAAAGCACAGAAATGAAAGCTTTCAGTAAAATGAACAGGTACCCATTGCCCATTGACAGCAGTTTGTGTCATTACCATCACCCTCTGGATGAGCTCAGACCTGTGTGTGTCCACATACTGAATCCCCAGAGAAGAAAATAAGTTATTATTTTCCATCTCCAAATGATTCCCATTTCCATCTCCAAATGATTGATTTTTCTAAACATTCACTAGATAGATTTGTGATTAAAAAATAGTTTGGCAGAGATAAATAAATAAATAAATGTGATCATTTACACCTACTCATGTCATTTCAAGGCTGTTTTATTATCTTGCGGAACAAAAAAGATGTACACGAACAAAAAAAGCAGCAAAAATCAGAATGCCCCTTTTTGGCTTTGTCTAAATGGCTCATGACAGCCACAAAAAGAAGTATTAGGCCTATAGGTTTAGCCATAAAAGTAATATTAACTACTTTAATGGTAATTTTATGGCTTTTTGTAGTTTGACAGGATTGATAAATTGACAGAATCTTCATTTTGACTTTGAACCATCTCTTTAATAAATGTAGAATAAAACAATAAAAATAAATAAAAAGAATAAAAGCCAGAACAGGAGACAAATATACAAATCGTCTAAATTATGCACTTAGTCCAGGACCAAACAGTGGCTTGTAGTTACTTATAAATGTATATTTGCCTTATATGTGGAATATAAGCTTTATTTTTAGAAGTATAATAACGTGGTACAAGGTTTTAAGCAAAATATAGAACACGGCTAAATTTTTAATTTTAGTATATACAATTTTTCATATGAAAAACAAAATTGGCAAAGGCAAATAGACGATACAAACATTTTATGTTTTAATAAATTGGTTAAATTTCAGATTACCAAACATTTAATAGCTGTCTCTCTCTTTCTCGGAAACATTAGATGTGAGCTTGCTTAAAAATAAAATCAATGAACATGCATGAAGTAACAAGTAACTTTATTTAACTACTTGTTTTCAGAGCCTTACCTCATAGATTTGAAGAATAGTCACATCAGGTACCTTGCAATCTTTTGATATATCAGTATCAAGAATATTAAAATCAATGTATATTTCAGGTAAGAAAATTTAATGCCAATTACAAAATTAAAGAACAGTGTAAAACCACCAATTTATCAATGAGAAGGAAATCCTTATAGTGAAATATAAAAACAGATGCATTACAGTGCAAAGATTATTTCAATTTACTGTGAAAGGAAATTAACAGTAGGCCTATAAATTCAGTAAAAGACAGTATACTATTTATATATGAAGGCATCCCTAAATTACATAAAATCAAGTATATGATAATTCAGCATTCAAGTATGAAATCACTGATGTAAGTCAATGGATGGTTTTCACTGATTTAGATTTTTATCTTAAATGTATTAAAAAGTAGGTGTAGAAAATGTTGGCTATAGTTTGAAAAGAAATAAATTTTTTGCAGAATATCAGACAGTGACAGTGCTATTTTACAAGCACGGCAATAAAAGTATTTGTCTCTTTTTCAAAATGTTTTATAATATGAAGACTTGGTTAAATAACTGTGGATGATAATGTGTAAAATATTTAGATTTTAGCATAAAAAACTGCATAAAAATGCTTATGGCTTGAAAATGTTCACCTACAAAATGAAAACCTGTATGATGTAGAATACATCCTACACATTCTGATTAATTCCTTCTTTTGTGTTTCACAGGGGAAAATGTATCACATGGGTTTTCAGTTTTCCAGGTCGCATCTTTATATATATTTCCGTGTCTTGGTTGCAGGAGGCTTCAGTTTCTTGGTTGCAGGGGGCTATATTTGGGAAAAGAAAGATTACATTTAGGATGTTTACATTGTGTACTGTATTTAATATTTATTAGGCCTATGTATTGGTGTGTTTTAAACTTTCATCTAAAAAATAGACATTTTACAGAAAAGTGTATTAATGCTGAATTTTTGCTCCAAGGGCAGGATATCATCAATCTAAAAATGAGAATTTTGCATGCCAGCATATTTCTCTGGTTATTGTTTAATTTTATAACATACGTGTTTGATATTATAAAACAATAACCTTCATAACATGCAATTGAAAACAGGTTTCACTCACTGTCCAGTTTATAAACTCAGTTTATAAACTAGTTCATGATTTTTATAAAACAATAACCTTCATAACATGCAATTGAAAACAGGTTTCACTCACTGTTCAGTTTAACTGTAGCTCTTTGTTCTTGGTGCCATCAATGTTATCCAGTGTCTCACCACCTGATACCATCAACCATAGGACAGGTCATATTAGACAGGTAGGTTCAAGTTTGTGTATTTAATTTAATTAACACTAAGATTCCCTTACCCAGGTCTCTGAAGAGGTATAGTTCATGATTTCTCAGAGCATAATAAAAGTCACTTTTCACTCTGTCTCCTCCAGAATTTAGTGCATTAAACAGCCTTCTCATTTTGCCCTGGTTGGTTTGTTCTGCTTGGATCTCTGAATATGTTTCAGGATGTAGCATACCCTTGTTTTTTAGTTCATCTGCTATTGCCATCACTGAGGTGACCCTCTGAATAAGCGCTGCAAAGTTCGAATCCACAAACTGGGCCTCTGGAAATAAAACATAAATGTACAGTATATCATATGCATTTTTTGTAGGGTATACATTACAACAATTTTTGAAGTTTTTGTCATTACTATAAAAATAAACAGCCTGATAAATTATTTAAGAGTACAAAATAGAGATTTAGATCTGCTTCAGAGCCAGTAGTTTAAGTCAGATCAGAGCTTTTCCTCGCTTACCAGAGCTCATCGTGATAGATAGCAGACCTTGATCCTCGAATTAAATTGAAATGCCAATCAGCCAGGTACTTTATTTAATGCTTTAATCCAGTATAGCCAACCGCATTTAACACGCAATCGTAAAATTAAGTTTTAACCGAATTACTTTCAAGTAAAGAAAATGTTGCACACGTCTGCGGGCGCCAATGAAAACGAAAGCAGTTTTCAATGTAAAGTGACTGGGGTTTTACGTCACTCACTGCTGCTTCACGCCATTTCTGTATTAGAAGTACATACTTACTGTATCGCTTATAGCCTAGGTTTTCAATAAAATTAGACATTTTGATTTGTGTTAGCTCTAGATTATACAACTTGTTTTCTTTTCTTTTTGTAATCCACAGGCGGAGTTGCATTCACTTGTGCAACATCTCATGTGTAATATGCAATAACACACACACACACACACACACACACACACAGGTACATAGTAGTTCGGTTAATTTCTCTATCTCTCTTCATATGTATATATATATATATTAGCTTTTCTTGCTTAATATGCGAAGACGGGTACCGCTCAAAAATTTTACTAAATGTTACTACTATCTTTGTATTTCGACTTTGTATCAAAACGTTTTTGAATAACTTTTGATAGTAGACGGTTTAAAAATGAAACAAGTCTGTTCAAAGTTGAGACGAGGTATTTGGATACTTCCTGGTTGTCAAAGGTTAGCAGAACATGTCCATAGTTAATGTGATGAACTACACCTGTGAAAAATGTAATCAAAGTAAAACATGATCAACAAGTGCTTAATGCAAATGAATGAACACCGAGTAGAGAATAGGGTTCTTTATTTAGACACAACAGCAGCACACTTGTCCCACTTTACTGTAATCACTGATGTCCAAATATGATTAAGATTACATGAACAACACAATATTTCACTACGTGACTTCAAAGAGAGCTGCTTATGAGCATAACTGTGTCAACATGTTTGGCTTCGTTTTAAAATTAATGACATTGATAACAACACAATCTTAAGATTAAATAAAATCTATATCATTAGAAAATATATAACATAAACTACCCAAAACAGAGTGCTGTAGAAACAAAACAGGAGGTGGGTGTTAAAAAACACAAAAAGTGCAAGCTCATAAGATCAAAAGTTTTCACCTGTTTAACAAACCTATGCACCAATGCCCAAACATTTCATTTAATGTTTTTAGCACTACGTATAGACTTAAGTTAATAGGACACAGTTTCCCTTTCAAAAAAAATTCAATACTTTGAATCATGCCATCAATTCAGAGACACTCACGCGTGATGCAAACGGTTTCAAGCGAAAACAGTATAATTCAACAAATGATGGACTTACTTGACAGCATTTACAAAGGCAGTTTACATTAACATTACTTTTGAAATTTGCACGAGCCGCTGAATTTTGATACAGTATTTGCAACAGGTCATAATGTCTGTTTTTAAGCCAAGCATTTGACTGCATGTATATATTTCACTCCAATACGTTGCATTTATTTGGTTTGCAATGATGCATCAGAAATTACTCAGATAATGAATATTGCATCTAATTTCAGATGCTAGATTCAAACAGCCAAGTATAGATATTTGGAGAGCAGACACACAGAGAGGAAGGCCACAGTATAGATCATATGACACCACTGAGTCTGTGTTTATCCAAGCATGTGTGGTGTGGAGGGATGGTTCAGTGTTTGATAAACTATTGAATGGGTAGCACATACATAAGCAAGCACACTACAGCAAAGCACTGCATCCCAATATGGCTCAGGGCCATCAGACACACAGGCAGTCAATCAGATATTATGTACATAAAAAGGGTTTGCACTGATTTCACCCATTCATTGTTACAGAACTCAATATCCAGGAACACAAAATAAATACACACTCATAACGAACAGACAGACTTAAAACAGAAGCACAGTGCCACACACACATACTGTATATACTTGTGTTGTTTCTCTCTGGTGGCCAGAGCTGGCTCTACGTGGCCTCTGTCCAGAGTGTGACCGTGCGGTCAGCTGAGGAGGACAGGAAGGAGAGGTGGTGTGTGTGCCACCTGCACTGGATCACTTTATCAGCATGCTCTCCAGCTACGGTCAACGGCAGCTGCTTCGTCAGGTCACCTGTGCACACATACAATTGATTGCTTTAAAACATACATTGCCTTAAATGCTTGAAAATGTTTAAATACATACTTAAACTTCAACGTTTGCATACATTAGGGCTGTGCAAAAAATCGAATGTGTTGCCAAGTCCACGGGTTGAAGTGACCCCAATACCAATAATGTGATGTTTAGCCCCTAAAATGCAAATTTTACCAAGGCAACCCTGCCAAAAAAATGTGTATTTTAACCCCGGGACGCAATTTTTATAGGGGAACCTCCTGGAAATGCGATTCGGCTAGTTTTGGACCAGTTTTGAGAAGCAAGTGGGCAGGATTTGTTTTGAAAACCTGGCAACCCTGATCTGATCGCACGTGTTGGAGATGTACTTCTAATCACATGAGTGCCTTTACTGACGAGATGCACATCCGATTTTTTTGCACAGCCCTAGCATACATGCACTTAAATATAAGTGTAGCTGACACTTCCACTTCCAATAAAACAGGTTCCCACAACTTTTGACCAATGAATTTCCATTACTTTTCCAGTCATTTGAGATTATAGGATATCATACTGGTTTAAAAAAAAATCATTTAATAGAGATTAATTATATGAAGAGCAATTTATAGGTTTAAATTTTGTATTTCTCTTGAATGTAGAAAACTTGATAAACTAGTTTTGTGATCATGAGTCAGATTCACATCTTTAAAGGAGCTATGTGGAGGTTTTTACTTAAAAAAAATCTTTAAGATAGAGTTTTCATTTGTACATGTATGAGCCAACCATGATGTAAAAAAAAGAATGACACCTCGACTGTCCACCACGGTTGCCTCTATCAGCCTGTAGGCTGTAAAAAATGTGACGTCATGCGCGTTCTCGTCTACTTGGGCTTACAACCTTACGGCACGCCAGCCATTATAGTAAGCAGCGGCAATAGTGTTTTCAAATGGACTCTGCGGATGGAAAGAAGCGACCAGCCTCCAGCACAGTTCAGACACCCACGGACACTCCTCGTAAGTAAAAAAAAAAAAAAAAAAAAAAAAAAAAAGAGCGTGCGCACTGAGAACGAGCATGAGACTGGCTGCAGTTCCTCTAACGGCCACTGGTGTCAGTAACGGTTAGAAATTTCAGAACCTACGTAATGCTCCTTTAACGCTATGAGCACACAGGATACACAAAAGTGTCCCTTCCAAAACTTGCTTTTTACATTTTTTAAAACGTTTTTTTTTTTTTTACTGAAATGTGACCATTTTATAAGATTTTTTAATTTCAACAAGCTGTTTGCTTTTTGATTCCAATTGTTTGATATAATAAATAACCATAAATAGTTTGTGTTTCCTTTCCATTATTTTAAAATCACAAAGATAAGGCATGCACTCTATCATTATTCCACTTTGTCAATGAAAAGAAAAAAGTCATTCAATAATCGTAAAATGTTCAATTAATATTGATATTTTAATTTTGTCATATCGTCCAGCCCTACTCTCTCTTACCACCATGTAACTTCTAATCTGAAAATGTAAATAATTAAAATGGATTTCTATACTATTGGTAATTTTTGGCCTGCAGTATATAGAGGTGTAAAAATGTAGTAAAATACACTGATGTACTGAAATAATTACAAAGACTAATGAAAATGACAAAAAAATCCAAATTTACCTTCAACTAAAATTAAAATCAAATCAGAAATATCTAAATAAAACTGATTCACAATATTAATAAAAACTATAATAGTATTTCAATAACACTGGTTTCATTGGAGGCGTATAAATGTAGTAAAATAAATTAAAATATAAAAAAAGGAAACAAGTAAAAAAGGGGTTAAACCATAAAAAAAAGTTTAAATACACTTAACTAAAATAGCTAAAAATAAACCAAAATTAAAATGAATGAAAACTGTATAGACATTAAAAAAAACACAACAACAGAAAATATGAAAAATAAACATGATTCAAAATATTAACAAAAACTACAATAATATCTCAGTGATAGTACAATAGAAATGGTTTCATGTATTAAATTCATCAACACTCAGGGTGAACTAAGGGGTGTCTAAGATCGCACCTTGCAGGTCAGTGACGATGACCTTGGTGTCGTAGGATCCCGTGAGCAGGTAATGAGCCCCGGGGGAGAAGCGCACCGATCGGACATCGCTGGAGTGTGGTCGGTACGTCTGAACCATGCGTCCACCTCTGATGTCATACAGCATACAGGAGCTGTCCTCCTGCCCTGTTGCCAGCAGACGCCCGCTCGGGTCGACCGCCACCGACGCCACAGGGCTGCCTGTCAAACCATGACAGACAATCACAAACTTAGGAGACAAGATTTATAAACACTTCATTTTGTCAAAATTCATTTCTCAGAATATGAATGGGGCATAAAAAGTAAAACTAAATTAACTAAAAAAAAAATTTTAAAAAAAGAAACCCATAAACAATTAGTTGTCATGGCAACATTTTTCATTTGTAGTTAGTTTAAAATAAAGATTAAATATAATAAAAGAAAATATAAATAAATTATTCATTATTATAAAATAAAATATTTATAAATAAAAAAATATTAAATTAAAGTTATAAAATATATCTATGTCTCAAATGGACCACTGATACTACTAATTGAAATTGTCGATAGAGTGTCAATAGTCTACTTGAGGGATAGTTGGCAGTAATGCACGTAAGTATGCGATCCACCATAAAGCAAGTAGAAGAAGATGATATCTCAGGCGCCTGCTGCTGAGAAGCGCGTTCACAAGAGTTCTAACAGTTCAGACATTGCGTGAATCAGAGGTAAAAAAAAAAAAAAACTAAATAAATACTGTTCAGTTTCTTGCACAGACCAATCGTTTTGTGTCTTTACACATCAATGTATCATCACAAGCCGCAAGGGTTTAATTTGGATTTGGGCATGTTTTTTTTACTCTCATAGATTCTGTGACCATTGCCATCCATTGTACGACTGAGAGACTGCACCGGCTGAAGTTAAAAATCATAATTTTTTTGTTCTACTTAAGAAACAAAGTCACCTGCATCTTGGATGCCCTGTGGGTAAGCAGATAAACATAAATTTTTAATTTTTGGGTGAACTATCCCTTTAATGCTCTACCATGACCATTTCAGCCTTACTAGCATTTGAACAACCGTCTAGATCAGTCTGAACCAGCCAATAAGCATAAATGACCAATGTAGACCAGCTAAAAAACATACAAAACCAGCTCCCATCAGAAAATTAATCATGCAAAGTAAAAATGAAAGAACAAAGTGAAGGAGGTGAAGCCCACCTGCGCCGTGGAGGGCAGTCCCCACCACTCTCACACAGCTGGGAACACGCAGGTCCCAGAAACGCACCGTCTTATCCTGAGAGCCAGATGCTATCATCCAGCCCCCCCATGTGTACAGAGACAGGATATGATCTGAGGAGAGAGAACACACACAAACCAACATATTTTTGAGGATCTGTGTGTTTATATAAAATAAATTAGTATTTTTTTTTGTGTACCTGTGTGTCCGCTTAGCGCATGCAGGCCCTGTCCTCTCTGGCAGTCCGTTGTGTAGATGTTACAGTCTCCAGCACCTGCACTGATTAAAATGGCCCCTCCACTCTCAGGACCCTCCATAAACGCCAAATCTCTGATGGTCCCATCATGCATACTGAACTCCAGATCAGGACCTGAAGCAAAAAGAGTCATTTCCATTACCCTTCAAATTGCGCAAATTGAAATTGCGAATCGAAAAAAAACGCCTAATGGAAACACGTCAATTTTGCAAAACTCCCAAATATTGTGAAAAAGTTTTTACGCTCCCATGAGGTGGTTTTTCAGGCAATGTGAAAAAGGAATAATTCAGCATTTACAGTTCACATGGCGTATGTAAAAAGTCATATGATTATTCTTCAATGTACTATAACCTCCAAGAAACACTTCAGAATTGGCCGCTATCCAGTATAAGGGGCTTTCACTACCATTAATGCTTAGACAATTTCCACTGCAAACGTCTGCGGTGCAGTGTGGCTCTGATACGGCCACTGAAGCTGACTGCATCCACTCTAGTCAACGCTTGTGTTTATACCAGCAGCGCCGCGCTTGTTTCTGAAGCGGATCTCTGTGCTGCTTCCTAAAGATACACACATATGCTTCCTTTGAATACATACAGCCAAAATCAGTCAAAATCCCACCAAAATCCAATGCCAAGACTTATCACGAGAGGCCAAAGATTACATTTTAGTAGCATAACATTGGTTAATGGAAATCGCCATTTTGCAATACTTCGCAATACAAAATATCGCCAAAATTTTGATATGAGATTAATGATATACGGACAAACATGGTTTATGCAATTGCTACTAAAGTTGAGATTTCTGAGTGCAGGAAATCATTTAATGAAAATAAAAGTCATTGAAATCTACAGAAGTAAATAAAAGTGCATTTTGGTTGTTATAAAAACCAAATAGCCCAAAATCTCAATTGGCCAGTGCATGAAAAAACTGTGTTTTTGTAGTGTGTAACTTTAAGACTCATGAATATTGGTTTGCGATCTTTCTTTCTCTCACCTGTAGCATTGCAGGTTTCAGGGTTGAAGGGCAGCACTTTGACATATTTGTCATTGGAGCCGGTGGCCAGTAGCTGTCCGCAGGGGCTCCAGGCCACACAATATATGGAGCCTTTGTGATGCTTGTTCCTCTTGAAGCAGATTACAGGAGGTTTACTCGTGCCCGAACCACTGAGAGAAACAATACAACTACAGTATATCAACATTCAACAGCTAACTGAAAGATTCCGATTCTCAGTTTTATTGCTGAAATGAGGATTTCTAGGTCCTTGCTTGTGACCTATCATCTATAATGTGTTTAATCATTAAAGCAGGTTTATGCAGTGTGTGGGTTGCTGACCTCGTGTCCAGCGTGTCAGGATAGGCACACACACGCAGCATCTTAGAATTGGAGCCGACAGCGTATAACGTCCCTGTGGGGTGGAAAGCCACGGCCCGGACCGCCTGCGTATCCTCCAGGGTGCTGACCATCACAAACTTGGCTTTAGACTTCTCTTTCTACAACAAACACAAAAACACATTTTGTATGTGAGAAGGGTTAATTCGAAGATTAGGCAATATATTAATCTTGAATAATCCAGAAAAATCCCTAATCTGGGTTTGATCTGAGAAGTTTTAAGAGCTGTAATTAAACCAACACTAAAGCCTTTAGAGAGAGAGACAGAATAAGAATGTTTTATTCATTGAATGTTAACCCTGTATAGCCAGACATGTTTTTTGTTGAAAATCATATTTGATACATCAGGCATCAGTTTATAGCTCACTTGGTATGATACACAGGAGTGTAGTATAAAACATATCTGAGGAGCACTGGGAAAAAAATATTAAGAGGCCCAAACTAAACAAAAATATGCAATTTGGTGCAGTTTCTGATATTTATATAGCCAAAAATATGAAATTCTGTCAGCTTGTGAATCAATGAGATCTTTATAAGAATCTAATGCAATGCAATACAATACAGTGATGATTAAGAAATTTACAAATAAACATTCCTCAAAGTCAAACCATATCTGATACTCAAATTAAAAAAAAAATTACAGTATAAAATGTATTCTTAAGCTTATCTAAGTGAAAAGACATTAAAGATTACAAAACAAAAAGATATGTAGCATAACCTGCCCTGAAGGATGTGTTTTAGTGTGATACTTAAAGGCCTTTTATTTAGTAAAATATTACATAATATCAATCAGATGACAAAAGACATGTAGAAGATTGTGTGCAACAAGTTTTTCAGCAGCATTTATCATGTTGATAATTTAGAGGCTTTAGACCTTCGCATATCAATTATGATACAGTATGGGTTTTACTGGATTTATTATGTTGAGCTGTAGGGGGCACTGTACCTCTGGGCCTTTAGAGCGGGTCAAACTGTCATTTTGTCCAGTTTTGTCTTGTTGGGCACTGCAGCAAACATTCCAAGCAAATTTCAATTTTGGAAAAACATTAAAACTTGATATGACAAAAAGATCATATTTCCCACCAAGCAAACTTACTTTATGGATACACTGATATAGAAATGTTCAAACTCTTTTAATGAAGAAAAAATGATTTGAGAGTGAGACTCACCTCTGGGACAGTACAGGAGACTGGCTGGGCGGAGGGCAGGCTGCTTGACCTACTGACCGCTGAGGAGTGCTGGTGACCACATCGCTGGCTCCTCCACACTCTTCCTGTGTCTGTGGCATGGCTGAGGAATCTCTCGGTACACTGCTGTCATTACTGCCTCCATTACACTGCTGAGAGAGAGCCTGCACCTCTTCTCCCAAATCATCCATTCCCACATTCAGCTCCTCCAGCCTCTGAATAGACCTGCACACATACAGCACTCAAAAACATGAAGCTTTAGAGTCATCTTGGAGCTAGACTTATTCTCAGGTGGTATGGCCATGGGCAGCCAACTGATCGTTCACTGACAATGGCTTTTGTGATGGGGTGGGGGCTCTGTGCCCCAGGACTGATGAAAGACTTTTTCCATTATGCACACATTTAAGTAAATAAAAGCTTATAAAATGTATTCGTTTTCTTTGGGGATTTCTTCACCCGCTTCAAGTTGCGTAGCTACTTGGGGTTACCATATGTAGAAGCCTGAGGTTCATCTCATTAGCCTTTCATTTGATATTCATCTTAATCTCTGCCAAACACCACCCACTAGGGCTGGGATAAACGATTATTTTTTAAACGATTAATCTAGCGATTATTTTTTCGATGCATCGATTAATCTAACGATTAATTTTTCCGGGCCGATTCGATTTCGATTATCTCCCCATTAATTGACTACTAACAATTTATACATGTTGATTTACATATCTGAATGAAAAAAACATGAATTCCTTAACATTGCAATATATGTTTATTGCTCTTAAAATTACAAAATAAAAGACTGACTAAGAATGCATTACTTTGCAATTGTATAGAGCATAGCATTCAATAAAACCTTGAAGCCTTGAAAACACATACCCTTGGTTTCACAGACAGGGCTTAAGACTAGTCCTAGACTAAAATGTAAGTCTGAGCTGTTTCCACTGAAATAAACTTGCACTGACTGATCTTAAAAATATATCAGTGCCTTTTTAGTTTTAAGATGCACATCGGTAATGTTTTTTTTCTAAGCATGTTTATAAAAATTACTTAAATGTCCTAATTGATCTATGGTCTAATCCTGGCTTAGTCTAAGCCCTGTCTGTGAAACCGGGCCATAGCTTACTGAAACAAGCTTACTGAACACATAGGGCCTAGCTTACTGAAAAAAAGTTCTTCTTTCAGATGAAAATAACAACAACTTGATGTCTAGCATTCAATAAAAAAGTTCACCCAAAATACTTGTTTAGAGCAATTGAAAGAATACAGTAACCAATGTAAACTTTAGGGCTTTAAGCTAATACAGAGAGTGCTTTTCCAAAATAAAAATAAAAACTTTAACAGTGGGAGCCAGCAGCCTGTCATGGAGAAAAAAAAATCTCCGATTGCTCCACGTGAAACTTTGGCGTTCCGCCCTTTTTCTATCGTGTCTAATGATTTTGGTTAATATTCACGAGGGGTGGGGGAAGAGAGAGAGAGAGCGCTCGTGTAGTTTGAAGACTGTGAGTGAAACTGCGCGTGAAACTTTGGTGTTTCGCCCTTTTTCTATCGTGTTTAATGATTTTGATTTTGCACAAGGGAGAGAGAGAGCAAGAAGCGCTTGTGTTGTTTGAAGACTGTGAGTGCGCGCGCAGCCGGGGCTCTCTCTCGTACGCGCTCTGTCACTGTCACTCACCGATCAAATAAGACTTTGACACCCGCCAAAAAAAAGATCAATGCAGAAAAACCCCTGGATTGGTTATATAACGTTGGACAGAATGTTGATCCGGCCATCGCGTATATTCAGCGCACATAAGGTAAACGTTTTGCAAACGTTTTTTAGAGAAATAAAAACAGGTCGACGAATCGATGCGCATATTTTGCGTCGACGCAAAGTCATCGATGACCTCGACGCGTTGTCCCAGCCCTACCACCCACCATTACCATGACTGGTCAATTCCCAGTGGTCAAGGGGGTTTCCCCCCCGAAAATCCCCTGAAGTAGATGGCATAAGGCCAGAACACACAGACATACACATTTTTAATTGTTTTTAATCTATTTTTGATTTAATTTATTTTGCAAAATAGTAAATTCCTTAACTTTTCCTAATATATATTCAAAATAATATCCTACATTTCTGTTATAACTAACGACCAGTAGGCTAAGGCTTCTTGTTGACAAAACAATGAATGTTTCTTCTGCCCTCCCTTCCTGTCTGACATGCTGCATTATTTATGGCTGTGGCCTTTAATGATGACATCACCCTCTGTTGTGATTTGGTTTTACAAGTATGTCGTAACCACAGCAACAGAAGAACTAGAGAAGGATCAAAGCAGAAATAAAATGAGTTCAGCAATTCTCAGATTTCAGTTTTTGTGGGAGTGGGAGCTCACACAACATCAATAAACACTCTCCAAAAAAAATCCTTCAACAAATTAGCAGATTCTCAGAGAGGATTACTGACACATTTGGAGTCTGTTTTGCAATGTGCAGCGCAAGCAATGTATTAAAATCCATTTTTAAAAAAGAATCTAAAATCATTATTTTTGAGCTTTAACCTCTCCTAAATCTTGATGAATCTTCTCATCTCTTTCCATTATTTGACACATAGAAGGAATCACACAAGTCCCTGGGTCATTGACGTACATCAAGTGGGATGTAAACAAGTATACATTTATATGTGTTTGTTTTCCTTTGGGAATTCTCCAACCACTTTGAGTTCTCTGGCTGCTCGCTGCACCATCTGTAAAACCCTAAGCTCATTCTCATCTACATCTCATTAGCCTTTCATTGATATTCAACCTGCCAAGCTTTTTCTCTGCATCTTTTCCTTTTGCTTTTAGCAGCATCATATGTCACCTTGTGTTTTTGTGTTTGTAAACTTCAGCTAGTGTGATGTACGTCAGTGCAGCTCTAGAACAAATGACCTTTGGATGTGATGTGGAGCTTAGCTGACCTAGTAAGGAAGGCTTCTGTGAGGTTGTGCTTGGCAGTGGGCGGGGCCTCGTGCTGCTGGACTCCGCCCTCTCGTAGCATCTGCTGGTAAAGTTCCCGCTGCTGCTGCTTCTGTTCCAGATGTTGCTGCACACGCATACGCTGGCGGTAATATTCCTGAAACTGCTCGGTGGATTCCCACAACTATACAGAAACAGGAGACAAAGACATGCTGAGAAGTAAACGAGAAAGAGGTATGACATTGGGAAAGCCTAACCGAGAGTCAGCAGGTAAGCAGCTAAACGCTGTGCCACCAAAGAGTTCTCAAGCGAATAATGTCTGGCTTTAATCCTTTGGTTCCTTTGGTAGACACACTGCTTTACTCTCATTTCACACTAAATGCTTACTAGTAGACAGACGCTGAAGAGGAGTCACTTTCTCGTCTTATGAACGGATTTAATACACCAAAGCTTTACAGTGATTACTACCGCAGATTAAAAACCTAGACAGGAAACTGTGTTATGTTGTCACTGAACTCAGAGCCTCTATTTGAGATATCAACATATCCAGACTACTTAGCACTGGCAGCCAACCACATATTTCTTTAAAAATATCCAAAACATTTGGACGAAATACCAAAGTAGATGTAAAATATTAATTTGTCTATTAGATCCAAATACAAATAAAATGTTTTATTTGTTATAATATTTACCAAATAATTTTTAGTAAGCCTTAAACATTATTTAGGCATATAATATAAAACAAATTAGATTCCCAGAGTCAGGGAGAGCATATCACAGCTGGAATGACCACACTAGTTTTCTGTAATCCACAGGATATGGACTAAAGGACCCTAAGTGCTTGCTGTCATAACGAATAACTCATATTATCCTTTTCATGTTTGTGTGTGATCACAGAGAAAGGGAAGATGGGTGAGTTTCCTGATGGAAAGTGACCTAAGGAGAACAGGGCTGTGTGTAACAGGGTAAACAGAGCATTAAAAAAAAAAACTTCTAATAATAATATATTTTTTTTTATTTACTTTATTTCAGCTAGCACCCAAGGCAATAGATATCATTTACATTTAGTTTAACTTGATGTACTAAACTATATAAACAATTGTAAACAAAATTACAACTTTAATTAAATTTAAAATGAAACCAGAAAATATAAATATGAATACAAACTATAATGGTATCTAATGATACTAAAACAACTCTGCTCTATAGCTCAACATTTCTTTTTTAACTTCTTACAACAAACTAAATGTCAGCATTCCAGAACTCTATTTACAACAGCCAATAATGGTGAACATTCTAGAACTCTTTTCACCACAACCTCTGACAGCCAACATACTAGAACTCTTCACACAAAAAGAATGTGAATTTATCGATCAACATTCTAGAATATTTCTAGTTGCATTCAACCACAAACACATGCCTAGCAACTGTAGCTTGGTGACAGCCAATCTAAGCCCTGTGCAACTATGCAGTGATAAAGTGGAAGCAGTAGCTGAGCTTGCCAGTTATTTATGACCCTGCTCAGGAGAGAGCACATGAAAACTTCTACTGCTCAGACATATAATCACAAAGCATGTACAACAGCTGGCACAAATAAATTAGAAAGCCACTAAAAATGAAAGCTAAATTGAAATACTATTAGAACCTAATTGCTCAGTGTCCAATACTGTTCAATTAAAATAAAGAACAGCATTAACAGAAACATATAGAGTACTTTATCTAATGTTCAGGAGATATCTATGGATTTATTGACTGGCGAAGTACCTCATTTTTCTCGGCAGAACCAGGGGATGGAGCATCTTGACCAGGGGCAGAGACTGGGCGAGAGATTTGAGGACCAGGTGAGCTCATCATTTTATCAGATGGAGTTTCAGTTCTGGAGCTGCAAGACCAGAGAGTCCACATTACTCTTTTTAGACACACACCTCACCTTTTTAATGACTCTGTTCTGCCACACCCATCAAAATTCTCAGAATTCAATATGCGTTGAATATGTAATGCACACTGCCATATTTTTACACAGTGTTTGAACTAACAATGCATATGCAATACCTTAATAAAAAACATTTGAAATAAGTCTCCTATGCTCACTGACACATCAATGTTGAAAACACTTCTGCAGCTTTTATGTGGAAACTGTAATGCACTACTTTTCAAAAGTTTAGGGTAAGAAAAAAAATCAATACTTATATTCAGCAATGATGCATTAAATTGATCAAAAGTGACAGTGAAGAAGGCATTTATAATGTTACAAAATAAACGCTGTTCTTTTGAACTTTCTATTCATCAAATAAAATATCATGGTTAAAAAAACCTGTTTTTAACACTGATAATAATAATAAGTAATATTAATATTTCAGCACCAGTAATAACTTATAATGACTGAGAAGAAATTCAGCATATTAGAATAATTTCTTAAGAATCATGTGACTGAAATAATGCCTCCTGTAAATTCAGCTTTGCCAACACAGAAATAAATAAAAGTTTAAAATATATTGAAGTAAAAAAAAAAAATTGTCAATTGTTAATTAATTTTTTACTGCTTTTACTGTAATGCAGCTTTGGTGAGCATAAGAAACTTATTTCAAAAACATTATAAAAAAAAAAATTCTTCCAAACGTAGACATAAATTTAATAAATCATTAAAATAATAAAGACACTATGGTTTTAATAATTACAGCTAATTATCAAAATATCTGCTAATTTGCACTGTAGTAATGCTATCAAATGGTGCAACCGATCATATTAAATATGTACAGGTTAAGTATTCTGGAGCTTGTTTTAAATGGGTCAGGCATCTCTAACTCAAATATTAATAATACAAGTATTTTAGGTGTATCAGATGATGTTTACCCTTCCGGTGACTCCTCAAAGATGCTGTGACATCCTGAATTCTCCATCATCACACTGCGGTTCAGGTGTTGAAAATTAGCGAATGAGTGTGACATGGGTGAAGTTTTCCCTCCGCCCGTACCAGCTGCTCTCTTCTCTTGGCCAGAGAGACCGTAGGACAGGCCGTCCAGCGCAGGGTTCAGAGAGCGTGACATGTAGGTGTCTGCAGACTGTGGGCGCCGAAGAGGGGAAGCAGGGTACGGGGAGAGCTTGCTGATGAGTGGAGTGAGGAGATCTGCATAAGCTGCCTTCGCAGGTTTAACAAGTCGATCCACATGGATATTAAGCATCTTCTGCTCAAAAGCACAAGAAAAGACGCTGGGCGACAGGTTCTGGAGCCAAGAAAGCAAGCTTAGGTCGAGATCATCACAGCCGTTCCCGCACAGCATATCTATTCCCAGAAGAATCTCACTCTCTGTGATCTCCTCTCCAGTGGCTTTGCTCTGGCAGAATTCAACGCAGCATTCATACAGAAGGCCTTTAATAAGAAGCTGGAATAGACGGTTGGAGCTAGCGCGGAAACCCGCCTCACTCAGCTTTCGGTCAGCGGGAATAAACTCCGCCACCATGCCGCAGGCCTCTTCGAAACACTGCACGCGTGCTGTACTCGGGTTCCAGTCCTTAAACTCGGCATGGTTGGTGAGGCGGGGCAGTGTCAGGAGAAGGCAAAGCTTGCTGTAGTCATCCTTTGATGGACAAAACTCTTCCAGCGAATGCAGACACTTCACAGCCTCCTGCATGGTCATCTCCAACTGAACACAGAGAAACAGGATGAGAGAGAAGCCAAAGCCATTTGCAAACAAGCTCTAATCGGTTTCTCACACGTTGCTACCATGGTTTAATGGACAAGATACTCTCTCAAGATCAACATCAATATTACAGGCACAACATTTTTTAAATTATTATCATTGCAATTAAAAAAAAAATTTCTATTTTGATGCATTTATATGTAAGATAAAATATCATTTATTTCTGTGATGCAATGCAAAACTGAATTTTCAGCAGCCATTATTCTATTCTTCAGTGTCACATGATCCTTTAGAAATCATTCTAAAGTGCTGATTTGGTGCTTAAGACATAATGTAAAAGCCTTTGCTGTCACTTTTGATCACTTTTTAACCGTATGCACAATTAAACAGTTTAAAAATCAGTGCCACGTAATGACAAACAAAATAAATCAAACATCACATGGTGGCATCTGACGACAAGACACCATTTCTGTGTTAGGTTGTCATGGTGACACTGATGTTACTCACATGCTGTGGCTCATCCTCAGCAGACATGGCGTTGTTCACGCACAAAGCTTCAAGAAACTTCTGTTTCAAAACAATGTAGCGGAACCTGAAAGTACATGGAAAAATGCAGCAATATAAAGTACGTGAAGTTAAACCAACAGTGCCTCAATTTTATTGAAATATCCATATAAATAATTTTGCTCTTAATTTGGGCAATATTGCTGGTTTTATATTGCTATATTCAGGGAACACTTATAAATTGAGTGTTTATGAACAAAATGATAATTCTAAATTCTCAAATGTAGAGGACAAAATTTATTTTCTTCATATTTAAATGCAAGTAAACTCCTATTAGATACGAGATGCAATTCTAGAAAGATTCTGAGCTGATATCTCACCTTTTCCTGTCAAATTTATCCAGACACTCAAGAGGTTGAATAAACTGTAACACCTCATCCCACTGTCCATCCAGAATGAGCTGCCTGCAGGGCAGAGGAATGGTTGAGGGAGAGAAAGAGAGTCTAAACTTGGAACAAGTGTGGCTACACAATTTGACTTGTAATAGCACAATAATAATACCACCTTCCACAACTAACAATTTAGACAAGTTTACAATATAATCAAAGAGACTTTTTCAATGAAAACAAGTCAAAATCAACTGACTGGTATTAACAGAGATGGAAATTAGCAATACAAAACACGCTTAATCTAAGTTTAGTAAGTTTAACGTGGTGATAAAGGCACCTTTGCTTATAAGGGTCCTGGTTTCTGAAAATAGACCCAAAATCTCACGCACTGATTCAATGAGTCATGAGCAACACTCAGAGAAAGTTATTCAAATAATAATTTAAATTTCAAATTTAAATGAGATGGATCAAACCTGAGGAAGAGCATGTCGTCTGAATACAGGCCGTTGATGACCCCGCTTTCCTTCTCCAGGGCCAGCATGCTAATGTGCAGCTTGCGGGAGCTCAGAAAGTCCAGCATCACCTTGATGATCTCCACTTCCTTTACATTTATGATCTCTTCAGCCGTCATGGTGGCAAGCTTTCACAGAAAGAATGGGAGAATGAATAAATCATTTAGCAAACAGTTTTATCCGAGAACAGCTGTAGTATGGACTTTATCAATCAACCAATGGTCATCAGGCCATTGCTAAATTAAAAAAAACATGAATTCAGAAACAATTTTTATGTGTATTTTTCTCTCTCCAGATCTAATGACTAGGCTAGGCTATAAAATATAGGACTTCAGGGTCCTTCTAATCACAGGGCTAATGACAATGTTCCCAACTCCCCACCACCGATGGCAGTCCTGGTTCAACATTAGTTAACTACATAATTTAACACTTCAACATTTGCATTAATTAACATTTCAACATGAACTAATACATTATTAAAATCAAAAGTTGAATTATGTAAGTTGCATTTTTATTACCTAACATTAACATAAGACACTGTAACAAATGTACTGCTAATGGGATCTTATTGTTAAGTGTTACTAATAATTATTAATTATTATTTCAGTTCATAAAGCCCTGTAATTTACTGTAGCTAGCTAGAAATCACTACAGTGCTTAAAGACTACAACTGAAAAAGCAACAACCATTACTTTCTAATTAAAATACCAAACCAAATGTTATGACAAAGAAAGGTCAACATACCAGAAAATGCAAATGAATACACACAAAAGCATGGGAGGTGACCTGCCATTCTACCAAAACAAAAACAGCCTGCTCCTCAATACTATCACATCACATTCTCCAACTTAACCTATTTAAACTCATTTCTAGTGAAAACAACACTTAGATTATGTGCACATTATTCCTGATAGCTAAAGGAATTAGTACTACATCAACGAGAAAACTATTTATTAATATTAACAATATCATTCCTTTGAGAATGTTCTGAATGTACATTATACATTCCTGGCAACCCATACATTTCTACAACAAGCACAATGTAGTAGTTTATGAACAGCTCTTTTTGGGATTGAAACCTTCAACATTTTAGTATTACAAGCTCATTCTTTGAACCGCTAAGCCACGCCACGCCACTCCTAAACATGCTCTATGGGAAACGCATATTTGCTTTCTCATGCTTTCCCACCACTGAACCTGCACGAGTTCACTGCTATACATCTATCTGACAGTTTACACGGATTATGTCCTAAATAAACTACATTACATCCCATCAGGCACCAGTGAGAGCGGACATCCAGCCAATCCATATCCACCACAGACATGTTCTGAAGCTGCGGGGGGAGAGTGTGTGTCATGCAGGCGGCGGCGCAGCAGCCTCCCCGGCCTCGCCTATCCTCAAAACAACGGCGATAACCGCCGCGACGAGCAATTTTAATCTCACCTGAAAATTTCTGCATATAAACGAAGTGCAGGAATCCTCTGTGTGTCCGCCGAGGGTGTCTCGACACGCACTGTCTATTGTTTTTTCCTCCGTGTTTCGGGGTGAGAGGCTCTTGTTGTCCCTGGCGCTCGCTGGTTGTCAAGCGCAAGCTTCCTCTGCGCTCTCCACCAATCCGCGCTCACGCACACAAACCCCCGCAAAACCCGCCCAGGCCCGCACTGACCTGCGTGTTATTCAACAAACTGGGGCTTAATGGGTATTTGTGATTAGCAGCATTATGTACGCATTATACTATGTGTGTAAACTAATACTAAGCCGAGAAAGTAGCGGTTTATGGGGATGTTTGGGGGTTTTGTAATAGAATTGGCATGTCCTAATGAAATGTAAATTATTACAAACAACACACAAATACAAATAGCACAATATACAAATAAATAACACAAAAATATAACTAAGTTACAGAATTAATAACCGATTTTTAATTCAAAATGTATTGCTCGTGGTTGAAATGTTTAATTGGGGATGATTGATTTCAATTTACAATTCCAAAACAAGATATATATAATAATAGTTTTCTTTATTATATTTTTTTTACATTTAATTAAAATCCGTTAAGTAGCCTACGCTATCTAAAGCGTGCTGCGTGACCAATGTAGTTCAACTCCCGAACCAATGACTCGGTTCTTTTTTTTGTGAATCTGGAATACACCTCAACCACTCCGGTCTGAGTCCGACTCCCTTCTCATATGAATCGGTTCTTTTAAAAGAATCAAAATGTATACAGCACGACCAGTGTAATCCGACTCTCCAATGAATCATTCTTTTCTTTTCAGTGAATCAATCATATTCAAAAGTTTCCACACTACCTTCCGAGTCTTAAATCACTTGCTGTATTGAAACCTTGAACGCAATAAGTGTTGTTTTTGTTTATACATTATAATGAACTAAGTAAGTTAATGCTTTTTTTTTGTGCACTGCATTCATGCTGCCTGTTAGGAGTGAAAAGGTCATTTAAAACACCTTTTGCACCATTTTTTCATTGATATTATCTCTTCATTTGTAAATCAAAATGGTTGAAATCAGTATTTTTCAACATTTCCATTAACAATTATAATATTTGTAAGGACCAGAACGGTCCATTTTTTTAATGATACACATCCCTACACATTATTACATACCAAGTCATAAATTATGTTATTACAAGTAGATAATAATATTGTATCATAACAGCCAGTGGAAAAATAGGTCAAACAAGTTTTGGTTGTAATTTGTAAATCTTGTATTTATGTTGAGGTTAACATTTAAATACAAACAGACAAAGCATTTGACGAACGAACAGCGGAGATGACCTGGAAAAAGATTAGACAGCGTGTGGAAATGAACATCTTACTTCTACTCTTATCGTGTCCCATCATATTTGCACCTGCTAAACAGCTTTTTCATATGAAAAATATCAGTAATATTCAATGGCTTAAAAAATAGGCTTAGTATGTAAAACTATATCTGTACAGCATCAATAAATCCAAACAATGATTTACTTCACGTAGTAAAAATAACAAATATCTTTCGATTCTTTTGCACCGGAAGACAACATGTGTTATGAGACAACAGCCTGCCCAAATAATCCCAGCTCTTTAAAATGCACTTCATAATTAAAAATTAGTTACCACATGATTTAGCAATAATAAGCATCATCTCTTTGAAAGCTTCATTATATGATATTCAGTAACTCAATGTTTCCTCTGTATTATTCATATGGAAATGTACTATCCTCAAATAGTCAGCTAAACTGCTCTGTCTCTCTAAAATGTATGTTTCAAACATACATGGCACCCAGATATTCTGGGTCACGACACTAGCGATAGCAACATATAGGAATGTATTTTACCATTCTAACTACTGTAACATGTTTAGTTTTGGTCCTCAACTAAATAAGTTAAAGGCCCCATCATTACTTTTACACCACATAAAGAGTAACCCAAGCCAAGCAACCCTTGAGCAAACAACTCTTACTGTAGCTAATTTTACACACGTTCCTGGAGTAGCAGACGTGCAACAAGAATGATGAATCCTATTCAAAATATAAAAACAAGAGACATTAAATAAAGCAAGAAATTCTGAGGTCCCAGTACACTAAATGCTTCTTCAACTGCATGGCCATCTGTAACGTTAGTCTTCAAGTGTAGTATGTCCCTAATATAATCTTTTACACCTCCATTTCCACAAACACAAAAAGAAGCAGATTATGTATCTTCATATGATGCAATGACTTCCTCATAAACTCAGTAAGTGTGCGTTAGGCATTGCATAAAAGACACAACAAGACAAGCGTAAGGCCACAAAATTGAACATGTCTGAAATAAAAACGACTTAAAAGCGCATCTGTCAGTGCTGCAAACAAAGTGTGTATGTGTACTGTTGAACAAATGAACATCCAAAGCCTGCGAAAAAGATATATACATTCAGGATGTGTATCATAATGTGCGACAGGCAGAAACACTCAGTTTCAGAGATCTGCCAGTGAGCTGTCAACTTATTTGAGGAGTTTTTTGGGTGTGTTTTGTTTCTTGATCTGCCAGAGGTGGCTGTAGATGGTGATGGCGTCCACACTAGCTGACATGGTCTTAGCGGGGATTTTGCTGAACTGTTTCTTATCCGAGCTGTATTTGTAGAGGTTCTCGATCATTTTAGGTGTGATGGTCTTGGGCCCGATGCCAGCCAGCTTGTTGATCTCCTCCACCTCTGGATAATACATGTATAGAGAGCGAAACTGGCAGCCAGAGTCTCTGAACAGAATCAAGAAATTGTTGGCTTCGGTTTTCTCCATTTCCTGGGAAAATGAAAACAAATGCTTACAAATATAAAATCATTATTATTCCCCTTTGGGATGATAATCTAGAACTCTCTGCACTGCAAGTAAATCAGGAACTATGTATTTAAATAGGACTCATGTAACATCTTCATATTCCAGAGTCTCACAATAGAAAAAATTAAATAAAAATTAATAATAAAAAAGAAAGATATATTTGTTATGTAGATAAAGACTTTTAATTTGCTACATAAATTAAAAAATATATTTTTTACAGCAATACTTGTGCAACATTTCTTCCCCTCACCTCCAGGATTTTGTTCTTCTGTCCCTCATTGACGCGGCCCGCGAGGCAGCAGTGAGCCAGTGCGTTCTGGATGATGTGTTTATTTGATTTAGCACTGGGCTCCTTGTACAACTTTGGCCCTAGAGAGGGAGACACATAGAATTAGAGGAAGCTATCAACATTTGTGTGCAGACTACTGTTGAGGGTCAAGGTTATGATAGTGGTCAGTCAATTTTATCAGTTTTAAATGTCAAAGTTGAGTGTATTCAGTTTAATCTTACAGTAAATGGCATACTGCTTGTTGGTAGCTGATATAAACACTCGTTCAAACGTTCTACATAAAGATTTTAGGTTAAGATGTAGCTATTCTACCCTTGTTGTTTTTGCAGTTCATTAAAATAAATACATTTTTAAAACGTACAAACATTACATATACACTACTGTTCATAAGTGTAGGGTCAGCAAGATTTTTTTTTTTTTTAAATAATAATTATCTTGCATCACAGGAATAAATTGCATTTTAAAAATATTACAATGGACAACTGTTGTTTTAAAATGTATTGTATTTCACGTTACTACAATTTTAACTGTATTTTTGATCAAATAAAGGCAGCCTTGATGAGCATAACAGATATTTAGAAAAAATACTACCAACCACAAACTTTTTTAATAGTAGTGTAGTACATGAATAAGTCATAAAAGCTGCATGCATAATAATGAGAAAATTTTACATATTTTTAGATGAAATACAGCACGACACACTGCAGGATTCATGTCACCTGTGTATTCTGCGTTAGATGCTGCAGACGATGTTGTTGATTCAAGCTCCCAGTTCTCCCCGTTTCCACTTACAGAGGGACACGGTGACAGAAAGCCCTCTGTGGACTCTGGCCTGAAAATACACAATCAGACACACTTAGAATAGCTCTGAAGTACTCATTTTACAGGTGGCCTGTATTGCTGCTGGAAAAAGCAATGTTTCATATAAAATGAAGTGCCCAAAAACTAGCAGTAGGCATAATTCCACACACTGATGTTGAGAAGCTGAAGGCAGTAAAAAAGGAAGCAGAGCGTGGATGAAGGAGAAATTGCAATTCACTGCATTATGTTCTAACCAGGTGCAAGTTTCCACCAACTAATTCAAGTAATTTAAAAAGCCCACAGAAAATGCAAAAATGTTTGCATGACTTGTCATAGAAGTAATGGCCAATCAGAACATATGTGATGTTTTTATACAGTGATGCAGATAATGATTTTGTTGCAACCAGATGGACTGACAAAATGTCTTGTAACGTGTCATTTGTCGCTGGACAAAAACTAACATGGTAGTAGTATAATTTATTAATTGCAACTGGTTAGAGGGATAGTCCAACCAAAAATGAAAATTTGGTTATTTACTCACCCTCATTTCATTCCAAACCTGTATTACTTTCTTTCTTCTGTGTAACACAATAGAAGATATGTTCTGGTCTTACTGACTTTCATAGGATTTTTTGTCCATACTATGAAAGCCAAAGGGACCTAAAACATTTGGTAACCAACAATCTACAAAATACATGATCATGCTCTACAGAAGAAAGTAAGTCATACAGGTTTGGAATGAAACTTTTTCATTTTTGGGTGGACTATACCTTTAAGAAACAATGCTAAATTGAGTTTCATAATTTTTTTGCTAAAAGATGAGCCAATTTCTGTTGTTTTTATGATAAAGTGGCCAAAAAAAATACTGTAATACAACAACAAAACATGAACACAAAGACCGCCACTGATTGTTGTATAACAAATGATTCAAAGATGATAATTATAACAGTTTTCCATTAATATGCTGATGATCTGGTGAACTGATCTGTCCAAGCGAATGAGTTTGTCCAGTATCCAAGCTGAAATGACATGGGTATGATGCTGTCTGCAAACTGACCTTCCCTTTCTCCCTTTAGGGGAGCTCAGAAAGAAACACAGACTGCCAGGAGACAGTCTGCTGCCTCTGAGCAACCAGAGAAAAGACAGAGATACCACAGACAGAGAGTTATGAACAAGACAACAGAGATGTGTGTCAGTACTGATTAATACAAGAGTGTGGCATTTATTATCTCGACAAAAACTCATTATTTTCTCTGTTTTTGAATGATCTTTTACAGGGAAGGTAACAGTGAACAGGACATGGTCTCACCTGGATGTCCTCTTATCTGATTGGACACTCTCACTGTCTGCCAAATTCAGGGAGGCGAGTGATAAGCTGGACACAGAATATCCACGAGGTCTTGACCCTGAACACACAAATACACATGCATATATACATGCACATAATTGGCATAGAAAACTCTGATATCATGAGAGCATATTACGTGTATTTAAGATAAATATAGTTTTTATATGATTAAAAATATAAACATTTTAATAAAACAGAATGTAGATACATAATTATTAATTTTATAAAAAATATATATTTTTTTAATAATACTAAGTATGTAATAATAATAAAATATATAGATAGATTCATATTTATTATTAATACTAATTATTGTTTTAATAATCATAATATTAAAATAATTCTAATTCATATTTTAATAACTGATTTATTGTTTAAAAAGAACAAACAAACTGTATTTCCCATCGTACCTGTGGTTGTCCGTGCTGGAGGTTTTGGAGACTCCATGATGTCTCTGTGCATAGATTTGGGGCGTGGCTTCTTCTGCTTGACACTAGGGGGGCGTGGCTTAATAACACTGTCCATGTCATCCATCAGTTTGAGCTGCTTCTTCCGCAAACATTCATTTTTTATATAATCCCGTCTTGACTTCTCATCCTCTTTCTTCTCACGTTCTTCTTCCGCTTTCAATCTGATTAAGGAAGGAATACAAGTATGATGAACAAATTTCCCTAAAACATTGTTTTTTCAAGTTTAATGGATTTTACAAACCATTTTGGATTAGTTTATTAGCAAATTGCAGTTTATTAGCATATAGCATATTCCAGTGACAAGTGCCGTATTTTCCGGACTATAAGTCACACTTTTTTTCATAGTTTGGCTGGTCCTGCGACTTATAGTCAGGTGCCACTTATTTATCAAAATTAATTTGACATGAACCGAGTGAAATGAACCAATAGAAAACATTACCGTCTACAGCCGCGAGAGGGCGCGCTATGCTGCTCAGTGCTCCTGTAGTCTACACTGAAGACATAGAGCGCCCTCTCGCGGCTGTAGACGGTAATGCTTTCTCTTGGTTCTTGGTTCTAAATGAATGCGACTTATAGTCCAGTGCGACTTATATATGTTTTTTTTTTTTCCTCATCATGCCGTATTTTTGGACTGATGTGACTTATACTCAGGTGTGACTTATAGTCCGAATTTTTTAAATAAAAATTTTAAATTTTAATTTGCGTCATCACTGAGAAATGTTCTGGAATGATCTTAACTTAAATGCTTTAAATTATTATAGTAAATATTGCATTTTATTACTACATATTGTTATACTATTGAGTATAAATTAAAATAATTAGTTCTTAGTTTATATTTTTATTAATAATAATAAATATTTATTGTACTGTTTATTTCTATCTTCATGCATTAAACATTTTAATGATCCTCTGCAACTGTTACTGCTCAGTCAAAATTTTCACTCAAAGTTCGTTCACCTGCTTTAAAAACACTTTTTCTTAAAACACCTATATCCCTAGTGCACATTGATATCTGGGAGCATGATGTTTTGATTTAGCTACAGTATTTGTGATTATGTGGCTTAGTTTACTGTGATGGGGTAGTTCTCTGTTATTGTGTGATTTTGGTATTTTTCATACCGTGCTGCTTCTTTCTTTAGTTCTATCTCGGCCTCCTGTTGCTGTTTCTTGATCTGCATCTCTTTTTCCCTCCGTAGCCTTTTTTCCATCAGAGCTGCCTTCTTCTGTGCAATATCCTCCTCTGCGTTCAGGTCATCCTGAGTCACAGCAACACAAAAAAACAATCATTTAGTCTGTCACAGTACCTCATGTGCAGCTGGGTGTACGAGAGAACGTCTCTGACAGAACACTGTGTTGTGCTTCATGAATGATAGAAAACACAAACATTGAACTCAAACACTTTTTTAAAATAAAAAGAGTTTATCTCAAACGAGTGCTTACTTGAGATGACTTGCACATTAAAATGGGGTTAAAATTACAAAGACACACTGAAGCCTTTGAACAGAGCACCATACACTGTCACCATTTGTATCAAATACAAAGAATGTAATTTTTTAATTAGCCCCTGGTTTTCGCTATTTTAGAGAAGTATGGGAGTAAAATCTGATGGTTATTGTAAATAACCTAAGAGTTTAAAAGACACTACTTTTTCATAATTATAAAAGGATTTAGCTTATTTATTACATTTTTTAAAAATGTCTCTAAACTGGGGGCCCCAATTTGAAAACCCCTGATTTAGACAACTTTTCTTGACATGTAAATGATTTCTGCTCTCCGATTCTTCATACTTCTGATGTAAATATTTTTCTCACCTTATAGAAGAAGCCACAGCACATCTTCTGGTCTGGTCTAGATTCTAGTCCAGTCTCTGTTTCTTTGCTGCTCTCCAGATCATGTCCATCCAGAGGCTTCAGAACAGAAAGAGGAACCTCGATCAGACTCTTCTTCTCATGCAACTCCTCTTCATTTGTGTGTCCACTGGCTGTTAGTGTCAAATGGTCCTTTGTTGGCTGAGACAGAACCTCAAATGTAGGTGCATTCATGATTCGGTTACTCTCTCCAACATCCTGTTTTTCTTCTCTCTGTTTTTCATTCACCTGAGCAGATGGCGAATTATCACCTGCATCTTTGGACTCTTTCTTACATGGCTTTTCTCTAGCTGTGTGGTCTTCGCTCGAAGCTCCCTCATCATCTCCCATATAGGCAAATGGGCTGGACTGCGCTTGACTCTGCCAAAAACGTCTAAGTCGAGGCAGGCTGTCCACTGACTGTTGAGTGTTGAGCATGCGGCTAAAAGAGGTGACCTTCAGGTCGTTGGGCCTTGGCGTCCGTGGCGTCCTTGCGTGGAAAGACGCAGACTTCCTTTTGATCATAGAGGGCGAACGGTGCGTTGTGTGTGGCGAACAGGTGGACGACAAAATGGGGGAGAGTGACCCCACCGAACCTCGGCCAACTAAGCTGCTGCTGCGCAGCTCACGCATCTCTTTACGTGGTGATGGCTCTGGTGGCGAAATCACCCAACTTTGGTGTTCACGCATTTGCATGATGTGTTCCTGCTGCTGTGCCAAGCGCTGCATCTCTGACTGTAGGAAGCTCAGAGACACGTTCAGGTGCTCGATGGATCGCGTATACTCCGTCAGGTCTACCTCTGCGGCTGCTTCCTCTAAGGGCGATTTCGGCGGTGCGCCGTCAGGTCGACATCTTTCAAGTGTGGGATCGGAGTCATTCAAATTCAAAGGTGTCTTTAGAGGTTGCAGGTCACTGGTTGGTTTTTCCCGACCATCTGGGCCTTCACTCTCACCCCCTAGTGGGGACACAACTCCTTTACGCCTGACCACATTGAGAAAGGCGGTCCTGCCCATGCGCTGCCTGTGACGTGTGAAAGCTGCTTCGACTTTCTTCTTGTGTGCCTCAATGGCTCTGCGTTTCTCTTCCAGCTTCATCTTCAACTGCACCATCTCCGACGCCAACAGGTGTGAGGTATCACGAGGGGAGGTGATGTGAGAGGGGCTGTGTGCGTCAGGAGTAATCGAACGAACTGTCCCAGACGCTCCTGGGGTTGTGATGTTCAGGTCGCCGTTCTCAGGCGTGTTACCGCCACTCCCGCTGCTGCGGCCATCACCCTGGCTTAGTTTACGAAACTTCTGTTCGGCAAAGTTGGTCATGCGAACTACAGAACCCAACGAGGAGGCCATGCTAGTGGCCAGGGAGCGAGTTTCCAAAAGGTTTGGACATGGGATGCTGGATATCTCCGGAAGTGGACAGGAACGAGCTTCGAAGTCCTGGTCCATGTCCAAATAGTCCTTCAGGGATGAATCCTCATCCTGTCCGTCTTGGATGTCTTCAGTACGGACATGGATTCCAGTGTCCATGTCAGTAGAGGTGGAATTTAGGTCTGCATCATCCACTCTGGCCTTGGAAAGCGAGTCCTCTGGATCATTTGGATCAGATGCGGAGTTGTGGGGAGATGGGCTGTGCAGGAAAAAAGTGCTGTCCCCAGAAGGGGGCTGCAAGCTGCTGTGTGGTCGCTCAGAGTCATGGATGATCTTCAGGGCTTCTTCTATACTAGGGGTGTTGGGCTGAGGGGCATACGGAGGGCTTGGGTTGTCTGCTGATACACCATTTGAGTACCTGAAACATGGGATATTCGGTCAGTTTTTAAGACCTGGAAAAGATCTATTACTTCAATAAATTAAAGCTGTCCACTGAACAAAATAAAACAGAAAACATCTGTGAGGTCGAGGTAGTGACATTTGTCCTAATCTTTTTAAAATATGCCGACTGTGCTGAAGTTTCAATTAAATTTAGTGTGTAAGACATATCATTTACACATAGGACACATTGCATGTATGCAAAATATTGCAGTTTGGACGCTTTCATTGCAAATAAACTGGATTACCAGTGGCTACTGAATTGAGTCTGAGAATAAATGAGAATACAGCAAAAAGATTAATATTGTCACTTTTTTACAATTTTAGTATGGACCTAACTAAGGACTTGTTCTTGTATAGACGGTGTGTGTGTTGTTTTTATTGTGCCTTTATCATTTTGACAGTGTCCTTCTCCATGCAATTCCATTCATTAATACTTATTTTGTGTTTCAAAAAACACACAGGTTTAATATAACACGAAAGTGGGACAAAATGTTCATTTTTGGGTGAACTGTAGCTTTAAATGTGCCAAAAGGAAAACAAAGATTTACCCAGTGTAGTTTCCCAGACGGTGTCTGCTGATGTGTCTGGTGGATTCCTCACCATCCTCCTCACGAATTTTGCTGTGGGCGTTCCCATTAACGGGCTGGAAGGAGAGGTTCCTCCGCATGCCTCGGGCCGCCTGGTGAACTTTAAAACCCAAACCTTCACTGCTTGCCGATCGGCTCAGTCCACGTCCTGAAGATGAACTCATGCTGTCATCAAGTGGAATCTCAAATGATATCCCATGAGCTGAAGACCTGAGGTGAAGACAAACAGTTACTCATCTGTAGCATGTAAACAGAGTAAGAGAGTCAAATGCATAGAAAGTTTGCAGAGTGCACAAACCGTTTCTCTTTAGGCCACGTCCCCACACATCCATCCACATACGACAAGGAGGACGACCGCCTGATAACTGTTGTGAGAAAAAAGAAACCCATTTACTAACATGAAGCATCAAGTAAGTGTTTACACAACTGTGTTTTACCAGATCTACAGAGCTACAGGATATACAAAAGTAATATGAGATGCAAAATCTTTAATATGTTCAATAAAAGTGTGACTTAATTAATAATTTTTTTTGTCTTACCTGAGTTGTCATTTTTAGGTTGTGACCTAAAGGAAGAATATTTTTTTGGAATATAAATTCAGACTTGCAGAAGCTCATTATTTAAATTCTTTGTAAACCTCAGACTTGCATTGTATTAAAGACAAACCTAGACTGGTCTGGACTGCCTGGTCTGTGGATCAGGTTTTGTTTGGTTATGGGAGCCATTTTATTGGACTGGGATGGGTCAGATACTACAAAAGAAAAGATAAACACAATTGGTCTTAATAAAATGCATGACATGCACACCAAACATAATCTCACCAGAAATTACCTTTAGTACTGAGTGTGCGGGGCTGAACAAAAGATGGTTTCACAACTTCACACCACCAGAATAGCTCTGCCATAAACACAAGGTAGTTACTCTGAAAACACACAAACACACACTGAAATTATTGAGAAGAAAATTAAACACAGCAAAGAGTAGTAGAGAAGAGACCTAGATGGAAAACTTTCAGACGCTCTCTCTTCAGAAGGGCCTGTTTGTAATGTTGCTCTATAACCACAAGATGTCATGTTCTCTTATAAATTGTAATAGATTAACTTCAAAAAGCAAGATAATGGCTACTGTATGTATATACTACTCAGTATATACTGTGTACTGCCTACTGCTTTTAAAAATAGTGCGGCGCTAACTTAAAAAAAATTGTGAAACAGTATGAAATATTAACCTTGCTATTTTTTGCATACAGAAATTCTGCAGACTTCACACAGTATTCATACTATACACTGTATGAGGATTAGTATGGATGGTCATGTGATCTGAACGTGGTGGCAGTGAAGTCTAGATTCTGATCACCCAATAGTCATCATAACATTCTGTTGTGACCGAACACACAAACACAAGTTTAAGCTATTTAAACATATTTCCTCAGTGTATAACGTAATATACTGTGTTAAATGAAAACAACTGTGCAGCAACCATAAAGAACTGTCTCTTTCAGTGCATTAAAGGGTGTTCTGACTCAACAAGAGCAACAAAGCAGCCGGGGCAGGCTGACACAAACAGAACAGACCCAGCACTCTCTGCTGATTTATTCAGTCCTGACACCTTATTTCACCACAGTTAGCGGCTGTTAGCCTCATGAATGAGGCCTGATTTAGTGAAAAACACACCACTTAAACCCTAAATGACCAGAGAAATCAGATGCACCTTTGTTTTACTCAAGTACATGTGACTGGCTGAAGCAACTGACAGGTATTTTAACCTGATTTACATAATCTACCACAGACTTGTCTGACGTAACGGTAAATACACGACTTCCTGTTTGGAAAATGTAACACACAAAAAAAAATAGGTTATGATGATATCAGTGTGAGGTAATGGTTGCACATGCACTGTGTTTATCTAGACACATAACTGTCTGAGGCAATCCACTAGGCAGCGCTCTCAAATACAGTGCACACAAACGATGACTCAGTCATCCCAAACCGTCAGATTTAAAACACGCACTGGTCGGCTTTCCTTTCCTGCATCAGCCCTGCTGAAATTCCCTGTAATACTCCAGGGATCACTTATTCATCAGCTACATTCAGTGGAAAATCACCACATAAAGTGCTCCGAATCTGTATCCTAGAAACCATAAAAAGTTTGCAACACTGAACCAAATGGGAAACACACATCCTATTCATTGTGTTGAAACATCTGAGAAAACTAAATACTAAATCATACCAGGAAGAAAAAAATATATATTACACACCATTGTCTTCCATAAGAAAATCAGCACATCAAATTTCTGAAGAAAATCAGAGCAGTGATTGCCATGTGACAATCATTATCAAAACATGTCAGGATGAGCAATAACAATTAAATCCATCAATCAATCTTTCAGTAAAATGGTATCGGAAAATACTTTTATTGTACCTTTATTTATTTACAAAAAATAACTTTTCTTCTCTGCATTTCTTATCTTCTCTATCTTGCTTCCTAATCAAGTTGGCAAATAAACCTGGCATTGTATATTGCACATATTGTTGGCTCCTCAACAAATTGCTTTTGTGCCTCTTTTGTCATTTCGGATAAAATTATCTGCCAAATGCATAAACATATATGCAGTAAAGAGAAGTAAACTACATGAATGTCAGGCTTTACTTTGATGGTGCTGGAGGCGTACAGCATATCCTCCAGGGTGAAGTGACAGCAGTTGTTGAGGTTTTCTTTGCAGAACTCCTGGATCAGCTGGAGATTGTACAGACTGTCAGCCAATGACATTGTTTCTTTGACACAGATATCTGGATGGGGAGGAAACAAACAACATTACAGCCAATGAGGTTATGAACAGATCTGAGGGGGAGGAGACAGAATTTAAGTAGAAGCCAGTGATGTTTCATAGAAGTCTGTGAGGGGCGGGAACAGAATGTGTGATGTAACAAGCAGAATCCTCAGAGTCACGGGGTAGAGACGTGTTTATGTTTGAATAACTGCTCCTCTGTTCGCTCTCAAACGCACTCCTACTCGCTCCTATTCCTTTCGCTCATTTCTTCTTCCACCCTCCATTTACCTTTCTATCCTCAAGAAATTATGACTTTTATATAGCAAGGATGCATTACAAGGATCAAAATTGACAAAGACATTTGTGTTGTCATCTAGTGGCTTAAGTAGCACAAATAATTGTCTTTCAAATCAAGTTTAACGTCAAAGAAACCCTGCTATTATATCATTAAGTCGAATTTAATTTAAGGTAAAGACTTTGTGTCCTTCAAATGACTCTAAATATCTGAATGTTATGTTACTGACATAAGGGACTTCAGAGAGAGTTTAGTGGATAACGTAGTTTTCCAGATGCTGTTTGTGGGTGTATGTCTGTTATCTATGGGGGCAGATTAGGGGCAGAGTATTTGGTTGAGAGTTTATCTGTACAGGCCTCTGTTGGAAGGCTGTGCTACAGTATCTCAACTACACCTCTCAATTAAACAAAAAAAAAGACAGTAGGAATACACTCTTTCTGACTAAAGTATATTGCAGTTTTGTTGGTCACTTCCCCAGACAATGTTTAAATGGTTTGTTCATTTTCGGAACACAACTTCAGATATTTTTCATGAAATCCGAGGGCTTTCTGACTGCATGGAGAGCGAGGGAACTACCATGTTCAAGCCCCAGCAAGGTAGTGAGGACATCATTAAAATAGTCCATGTGGCATCAGTGGTTCAACCCTAATTTTATGAAGCTACAAGAAAAAATGTTGTGCACAAACAAAACAAAAATAACAACTTTATTCAACAATTTCTTCTCACATACATGCATGCTTGTGGTGCTGCTGACACAGGAGCCACCGTTCTGACGTAGAACACGAATGTGCTGCGCCTTGTTTACAAGAAGAGTAGTAATGAATGTGTGGTGAAGACTGACAACTGACAACTGACTACTGATGTCACATGGAATATTTTAACAATGTCCTTACTACCTTTCCGGGCCTTGAACGTGGTAGTTGCATTGCTGTCTATGCAGGGTCATAAAGCTCTCAGATTCCATCAAAAATATCTTAATTAAGTGTTTGGAATGACACGAGGGTAAGTAATTAATGACAGAATTTTTGGGTGAACTATCCATTTTAAGTCTAGTCTGAAACTACACAAGAATTACACTTTATCAGACATAGTACAAGTGGAGAAAATCACTAATTGTGCTCTTGAATTTCAGAAATGTGTTCTAGCAGTACTACGCCAAAACAGGCCTTAGTTACTCATGCGGTAGGACAAATTTTAGTCCAACTCATGACACTTCCTAGTCCTTTTTATGTCCTCCATAATTGACTTCAGAACCACTCAATGTGCCATGTCATCATGTCATCACAATAAATTGTGAAAAGCATTCACAATATAATGTTATAAGGCTGAACGCTGGAAGGAGAAACAGATCCATATTTCTCAGTGTTTCCTGCATAAGTACCTTCCAGTGGCACAGCATCGGGACAGTAGAAGTGCAGCAGTGCAGCCAGTGAGCAGCCGTCTGTGTTGTCCTTCAAGAGATTGTCCACCAGGGGGAGACAAATAACCTGACGTGCTTTATAGTCCTCTCTCCTGTACCGCCCCTGTGGATTACACACACATAATGGTTGCCATAAAAGCAAGAAACAGACCCAGTTAAAGACAGAGTCAGTTAAGGGACACACACAGAGAAAAATTACTTCAGCATATAGTGACAGGGCTGATGTAAAGTTACCCGAACTGCTACAGTTACAACTGCATGCAAAAGGATGCAAAGAATGTGAGATCACCATAGAAATCTGATATCTTCTTCATATTTGATCTGTATAAGGAAACTTAAAGGGTTAGTTCACCCAAAAATGAAAACTAGCCCATAAATTACTCACCCTCAAGGCATCCTAGGTGTATATGACTTTGTTCTTTCAGATGAATCCAGTTGGAGTTATATTAAAAAATATTTTATGTTTAATGGCACTCAGCAGGTGTTGCAGTGCATCAGTCCAAAAGAGATAAAATAAAAAGCGCACATCCATAATAAAAAGTGTCTCACACGGCTCCGGGGGGTGAACAAAGTCTGTACATCTCTACGTACTAGTGTCTCTCAAACTTAGCATTTCATCTCAAGCTTATAAAATCTTGACTTCAATGATATTTGTGTTTGGATTAATGGATTTTATGGTTTTTAGGTATGTTCAAGTTTGCTGTGGTTTGAGAGGGGCAAAGTTACAAAGGCACAAAATAAAATTGGCCTGCAGACTTGTGAATATTTCTTAAGAACTGTTCATGTTTATATGGAAGTATTCCTCAATACAGTACATTCATTGCGACTGTTTTTCCATGCCAAATAGAGTAAGAACAAGCTGCAAAACAGATTCCAGCACTACATGAATGACAGAAGGCTTGTAGTGTAAGTACTGCTGAAGTTTTCATTCATTTTTCATGATGCAGAATTAAATAAATTGCTTAGCCTGTAGCTATGCTTCCAAAATAACTTCCTATTTATATTCTGTCATTTCTTTAAATTATAATTTCTATAAATATATTTTAAATATAGTGCATTCATTAATTATTTAAATATTTGTCAAAAGTATTTGAGAAACAATGCAAATGAAATATTAAGTGCTACATTGGTATACAGTATAGGAGCTTTGAATTGTTTTTATTTTCACATTATTTTCAAATGTCTTCATTAAAGCTTTATCTGTGCATTGACTTAAGTAGATTGTCCCAAACATCTGTAGGGCAATTTATGATTCAGCGGCACAGTGAGGATATGTCTAACCTCAAAGGAAAGAAAAGTATAGTTTGTATGAGCCCATGCCATACTGTAATCAATCACTTATTTAATATTCAACAGCATGTCAACATAAGTAAAGAATAGCTGTTCCAGAGTTTATTTTTTAATGATTGTCTCCTCACCTTTTGAACAGTGCAGGGTTCTCCTATATCTCGAACTCTTTGTTCTTGGGCCAATAGGTCTCTAAGATGTTCATTTACCTGTATTGGAAAATGAACGTGTGAAATAATCATGTTGCCTACACAGGGACACACAAGCACAAATAAACACAGATTAATTCAGAAGATTTTTCTGTCCATTTACCCCGTAGTGTAGTGTCATTGATCTTTGAAACTAAGAAGTACTGTGTGTGGATTTAACTCTAATATGTCTTTACTTGTCTTGTCAGCTGGATGCTTGGTAAAACATGATAAGAAAAAAAAAAACAGGGATGGGCAGAGCTAAGAGAGTGTTTTCATACTCTATAAGAGGTAAGATAAACAACAGAACATGAAGAGTTTACATGAAAAAACAGATAACTTCATGATCAAAAATCATGTTTTTTATGTTATCATGTTTTTATTGTGCTGTATTGTGTTAGTTAGCTTTCCCAAACACAGCACACTGAGGCCAGGCTAGACACAACAGTGAAAAAAAGACGGCATGTCAACAGATCAAACACAAATATCTAAAAATGCCCAAAATATCAAAGAAAAAATATCACATAAAAAAGAAAATACAGAACTTAAAAGTGCTAATTCCATGGAAAAATTAATAAAATTGGGAAAAGATTCAAAGGATAAGACCTCCAAAAGAAGAGCCGCGACCAAAAAGAAGTCCGCTTCACAAAATAAAAATATTCCACTTTCAGGAACTTCTAGAGCTTCACAGGAAACCGTACCAACTGAGTAAGCTGACCCTAAATCATCAAACATGAATGTGGATAAAATAGATGGAAAAGAATGAGGCACGGGAGCACATGAGGAAGTCTAGATCCACACAGCATTCCATTTGATCAGAACTCGGTTTCTCATCGATATATTCAGAACAATACTCTACCGCCAGAGACAGGAGCAGGAAATCTTGAGGGTACAGAAAACATATTAAGTATTTGCACTGCAGATGCTTTGTTTCAAAAATGGAGGGACTTCATTCAAGCCCGATGTGAACATGACATCAGTCAACAGAGCATATATGACCTAGAGCTTAGTGAAATCAATGGGACAATACTGAAACTGGGCCAGAACAAGCTAAATGCTCAGTGAGTCTTCAAAAGAAAGAGGAGGATCTTATGACATCGCTTGATATCTTGTGTGGAAATGAATGCGAAAACGAATATTATGAGAGCTCTGCAGAATTTAAAGAGTTCAAAATTAAAACGTAGTCTGAGTTCTATAAAGGAGGCAAAGTGAAATGGTGGAACTTCTATTTCTCAGAGCCACCTGCGAGAAGAAGTAGCCCAACATGTTGCTCATCTAATAAAGTGTGGAAAAAGTGAGCATTCATTAAAAACACCAGTTCTGCTTTTAGTGGAAAACAGAAGTATTCATTGAGGACCATCACAGGAGAAACGGGGCAAGTGTCATCATATTAAATTTAATTGTATTAAATTGTATATTTTTCACTACAAAAGGGGGGCCCGGAAGACACAAAAGAACAAGACATTTTGGGTAATCTGAAGAAATCCAATAAGAAAAAAAATTACATTCTGAAATTCACTAAAACTGTAGGCAATTAACATATTATAATGTGAATTGTAGGGATCTCACCTTGTTGATCCATGTTGTCACAGCCTCTTCAGTATCATAAGGGAAGTCTTCCTCAGGAAGAAAAGGAGTAAACTTCTGTATGCAGGTCAGCACTCTCTCCACACTGACCATTTCAACTGTGTACGCCATCATCAGAGTGTCAGTCAGTGCCAGGTGAGAACTCTAAATTGACAAAAAACATAAGCACTGATTCTTCCTAGCAATTCTCAATACAAAATAACTGTTTATAAAAGGGAGCTAATTTACAAGAGGGACAAATAACATAATAAATATGTTGTGCAATTTTATGTAAATGAACACTGAGAAAAGTTTCTGTTTTTTCATACATTAAATATCTTAGCAGAAGGTCAAAAACAACGTGTTTGTCTGCGCATGCAACATACATACAACTTCTTAAGTAGACATTGCTACATTTTACAAGTATTGATTTTAGACTGGGAGGAAATTCTGATTAAATATCTGCAGAGATGTATAAAGTACTAGAGACCCAGACTTGAGTAAAAGTACAGGTGCTCTATCAAAAAATTGACTTGAGTAGAAGTTGAAGTGCTCTTTAAGCACCACACTTAAGTAGAAGTACTAAAGTATTCAACATTTTTTGTACTTAAGTATTGCAAGTAGTCAATTTTTAAATTTACTACTCAAGTACTGAAAGTAAAAGTACAAGTATTGTGTTATGTAGTTATTAAAGAAAGTAGTCAAAAGTTTGAACATTGTTTTTATTATTTCAAATGATTAAACTAAAGGACAATCACAATTCCTTTGACTGTAACTTTTTGTAAAAAAAAAACAGATTAAAGGGTTAGTTCGCCCGATTTGCAAAATTATGTCATTAATAACTTACCCTCATGTTGTTTCAAACCCGTAAGACCTCAGTTTATTTTTGGAACACAGTTTAACCCTTAGGGTACTAAGCCCTTTTTGGTCCGTTTTCTCTATTTTTACATTTCGGCTTATAAACCATATGTAATGATGATGGACCACCATGTATTTGGTATCGATGGATTCAGAAGACCCTAAGCTACCATAAGCATGCATGCAATATGTTTATAAAGGAAGTATGAGTGAAAAATTGTACAATAAACTAGAGAATTTCAAAACAAAAATGAGATTTTTGTCATTTATTACTGAAAATCCTACCTCACACAACAAAAGTGAAAAGTTTTTGACCCAAAAATATATTTTTCAAACCCTTTGCTTGACAGAAATGGGTTAATGTTCAATCAAATGTGTAAAGAACAATTCAATAATTAACTTTATTTACAAACAGTCCTAGGCGTTTTTTCATTTTTGGGACTAAGCCCTTTTTGGTCTGTTTTCTCTATTTTTACATTTCGGCTTATAAACCATATGTAATGATGATGGACCACCATGTATTTGGTATCGATGGATTCAGAAGACCCTAAGCTACCATAAGCATGCATGCAATGTGTTTATAAAGGAAGTATGAGTGAAAAATTGTACAATAAACTAGAGAATTTCAAAAACGAAAATTAGATTTTTTTTTGTCATTTATTACTGAAAAACACACAATATAGAACAGTTTTTGAAAAAAAAAATTTTTTTTCAAACTCTTTGCTTGACAGAAATGTGTTATTGTTTAATCAAATGTGTAAAGAACAATTAAATAATTAACTTTTTTTACAAACAGTCCTAGGCATGCCAGTGAGCAAAGCAAGGCCAGGAGGTCTTGTTGTACACTTTGCTTGCCTTGCAGTGCTCACAGTACTTTCTGACATCTGCAGGCTTGTGTGCAGGGTTTGCTGGGTCCAAGGGACAATGGGTAGGGGTGTGCGGCGAGTTGTCCTGTCTGCATCCTGCATCAGAGCAAATACACAATCAAACTGGAAGCTTTTTTTGTGTCAAAATTCAATGTAGAAAAAATAACTCCTATAAACTCATGTAACCCTATGAAACTCCACTGTACACTAAAAACACATTTCACCTCTCTTGACCTGAGCAGTTTACTTAGTTGAGTAAGTCAGTCTATTGAAACAAATTGCACACCACTCTTGAACTGAGTTTACAGGGAAAGAGTAGTATGGTACACTAAAACAAATATTTCATGCCTCAATCGCTATCTGACTAAAAATCCAAAACATATACATACTCAAGATGTATGATATAATAAATTATAATGATAAAGAGGTTATTTGAAGTTACATACCAGTCCTCAAATGGATCTGCCCCATCCTGGTAAAATACTTCGTCATCTGTGTAAAAGCTGTCTGCTCCAGATTTCCCCTCGTCACTTTCCAGTAATTGTTCCAGAGCTTGTTCTGCCCTAAATCTTTTACTGCTTGCAATTTTGATAAAACAATTCTGTAATAATGCTATATCTCTCTCGAATTTATCTCTTTGTGCTCGCTAATACTCCGATCGTTCTCTGTAACACTCCGATCGCTTTCTGCTTTCTCCACCTCATGCTGATTCTCCGATCGGTTATTGATTACACCTGGCTGGAGGTCGTTTTACTATAGTCCAGCCCAGCTTTTACAAGGCTACAGCAGAGCTACAGAGTCCTCTGAATGGCTAGAATAAATCATGGTAACCTTCCTCTGATTGGGTTAGAAAAATATTCCTCCCAGCGGTTTTTACATTGGTTGTTGCGTGTTGAATCTGCCTAACATAATAGTTTTCATTGGCCTGTTTACGCAGTGGTATTGCGCAATAAGGGAAGCGTGTTTAATATACAAACTGGATACCGCTGTTTTCAGTGGAATCTGAGGAAGACGGCAAAAAAAACCGCATCTCTCTAGCATTAATAGTTTTTGAGATAACTACACATTTGTTAAAGTATGCCATTTTGGGCGGTACCGCCCAATCCGTCCCCAGAGGGTTAAGATATTTTAGATTTAGTCCGAGAGCTCTCAGTCCCTCCATTGAAGCTGTGTGTACGGTATACTGTCCATACTGTCCAAAACATCATCAAAGTAGTCCATGTGACATCAGAGGGTCAGTTAGAATTTTTTGAAGCATCGAAAATATATTTTGGTCCAAAAATAGCAAAAACTACGACTTTATTCAGCATTGTCTTCTCTTCCGTGTCTGTTGTAAGACAGTTCAAAACAAAGCAGTTTGTGATATCCGGTTCGAGAACGAATCATTCGATGTAACCGGATCTTTTTTAAACAGTTCACCAAATCGAACTGAATCGTTTTAAACGGTTCGCGTCTCCAATACGCATTAATCCACAAATGACTTAAGCTGTTAACTTGTTTAATGTGGCTGACACTCCCTCTGAGTTCAAACAAACCAACATCCCGGAGTAATTCATTTACTCAAACAGTACACTGACTGAACTGATGTGAAGAGAGAACTGAAGATGAACACCGAGCCGAGCCAGATAACGAACAATAGACTGACTCGGTCACGAGTCAAGAACCGTTTCTGTCAGACGTGTCCGATTCTAGAACCGAGGAGCTGATGATACTGCGCATGTGTGATTCAACGTGAAGCAGAATGACACACTGAGCGTCTGAACCGAACTGATTCTTTTGGTGATTGATTCTGAACTGATTCTGTGCTAATGTTATGAGCCTAGGTAAACCGAAGGCTTGCAGTCAACGCCAATGACGCCATTACGTCGAGCGCAAAAGAACCGGTGAACTGTTTTGTTCAACCGGTTTATTGAATCGAACTGTCAGAAAGAACTACTGGTGAGCCGAAAACCGATGCAACCGGTTCTTGACTCGTGAATGAGTCATTATCTGGCTCGGCTCGGTGTTCATCTCTCTCTTCACAACAGTTCGGTCAGCACGCGCTGAGTCTTCTTAATCGCTTGATTCGCTCAATGATGTGCCAGCTTCATCAAACCTGCCATCTACAGTTCTGTTTGTAATGGAATGATTCGTAACATTTTTATAATTGTAACGAGTAACGATGCAGCACATAAAAAAAATATCGGAGTAAAAGTATTAAACTCATCGAAAATATGTACTGAAAAGTGGAAGTAGGAGAAAATAATAATACTCTAGTAAAGTACAGATACCACCTTTTAGTACTTAAGTACAGTAGTGAAGTAGTTCTACTTCGTTACTATACATCTCTGAATATCTGTCACTAAATTGGACATCACTAACTATTGTTCAGTTACAATTAATACTATTACTGTGACTGCTGTTCTTGAAAATAGAGCTCAAGAAAAAGCATTACGGAAAGGCCTACAGGATAGCGGAGGAAATATCATCTGAGTCAACTGAGGATGATGGTAGTAGTAGTGAGAAAGAATGGCTGCCAGAAAAAGAAGGATTGCACTGTAGCTATCCTTTGAAACTACACTACAGAAGAGTGAAACAGAGAGTATTCCTCAATTGCGTTTGCAATAATTGTTGTAACATATATTTTTTGTATATATTTTATAGTTTTCACATGATATATCATTTTATTATTATTTTATTTTTTCATTTTATATCATCTGCATAAGAGCTTTAAAGAACATTAAAACTAAAGAAGGAAAAAACAGGATTTCTTTTGAGTGCTTTCAGCCATGATGAGTTTAGCCCCATCCTGGATCTTAAAATCTTACATTAATGAGATTTCCTTTAATCCCCTTAAATTAAATTGCCTAAATATCCCTAGAAATACAGCAAAAAGTTAACTAAAAATGCCCACTCCAAACAAATCTTAATCTGAAGGAGATTCTTTGATTATACGCCTTACACATTCTTATTTAAGCAATACATTTTCATAAGACATTTCCAGCATTTTACACAAAGCTGAAACAAAATACCAATACAAACTTGATACAAAATGCTAATGCTTGTTTAAATACTCAAGAGTTATCTTAAGGGCTATGAATGAAAAAGCAGACATGGTACAACCACTTCTGGTCTCCAGGCAGCTCCTGTGGAAGTGGTGTCCTGGAGGAATGCCTGATCAGACCTCCATATTGTGCTCTCCTTAAAGGTAAAGTTTGTAGGACCTGCCATGAGAGGGCGCACTACCAAAACAATAACAATCGCATGGTTTGATGACGCTAAGGAGGAGCATGGGATGATGGGATTTGTTGTCTTCTACCCAACCGCTGACCGCCATCAATCAGATGGAAAGATAAATCATGTATTTAATGGATGAGGTAAAGTTTTGTAAATGTTGTGTTTGATGTCATAATTTTCAAATGCGAGTTCAACGATTTGCGCGAGTAGATTACGTACAAAGTCAATGCCAAGACGCGATCAGCCTATGGATCAGACGCTCCTTGCGCGGGTCTAGAGACGCGATGCCCCGCGTTTGGAGTGTATGCCCCATAATACTAATCTTGTTGATCGTTATAATAGCATACGTTTTCTGTAAAGATACGAATCAAAACAACTCACCTGTCGATTAAAACACAAGTGAGATCGGCATCTCTTTTTATGTTTACGGGAGCTGTCCTAGTCGACAGAACCAGCGACAGATGGTAAACAGTAATTATGTTCCATAAATAAGTAAAACAATCCACCATAAAACGTGCAAGAAGAAGTAAATAAGGAACTGCTTGAAGCAAGCTAGTGGTTCGCTGGACGCTAGACACTACTTCCGCATTTGTCCGCACACTGTTGTCATGTGGTTTCTACGTCAGTAAAGGCGGTAACAAAGGGTAACTAACGTCATTTACAGGCGACTGCACTGCCCCGTGTCACTGTTTAGAATGGGAATTTTCTCATGATTTACAAGTAGTTGAAAACATTAGAGATATTGTTAGTAATCAGCTGGACAAAATATATAACACTAGCCTAGTGGTTTTTGGATATTTTACTGCAAATATCTTACAAATTGTATCTTTGAGCCCATTTACAAATATAAAATGCTTAATTACTATAGCAGCCATATCTTTGGATAATGCAACAGTGGTAAACCATTACTTGTGTATTTGTAGAGTTTCTTAGTCCCATGTAATTGTGCTTTTCCATGTGAAATTATGTTATTTCTATTATCTGTTACATATTTAACTTTGAGACAAGATCAAGCAAGTGCCTAAACGTGTACATCTGTAGGCTGTGACTGGCCTTAAATCTCTTTGACCAGCTTTAACATTCTGATTAAAATTTGAAAAAGGACACGTTACTTAATCAAGCAATCCTTAAGCCACTAAAATGGACAAATAACAATTTAATCTAGGGAGATCAGCAAGTCTTGGCTTTTCACCATCCCTGAATAACGAAGAAAAGACTTATGTAAGATTCACATCCACATGCTGTATAAAATAAATTTAAGAAGAAACACAGATGTGCCTATCCAGCAAGTGCTCATATTTTGCCTAAAAGATAAAATATTAACAAATTCAATATGCAAAAGTAAAGCTCTTTATGAATGCTAACAGATGACAAGCGTTTTTACTCTTTAATCTGTCTGGGTGATATCTTAAGTCCAAGAAGCTTACCAAGTATTTATTGTAAGCATCCAAAAATCTTTCTTTGGACTCCACCCAAACATTCAGCATGTCCAACTGAGTGCTGCCACGCAGTTTCTGTATATGTTGATATTTTTTCATCTGCATGATTTAGGTGTTGTTCTCAGGGCTCCACAACAAAATGATTGCAAATGCTACAAAAATATAGCATTTGCGAACTCTCAATTGGCCAAAGTCGGGAAACCTTTGTGCAAAGTATGAGCATGAGCACTCATGTACCATTTACAAACAAATGACTATTCTGGAGCAATACTCAGTCAAAAACTTCTACGAAACATCCAGGAGTTCACAGCTTAAATCAGACTTACTCAGTAGGGCTGCAACAAATGATTATTTTGATAATCTATTAATCTAACGATAATTGGAACGATTAATCGACTAATCGTCGATTATTTCACTTATTCACTGAATTTGATTGATTATTCATCTCTTAAAATTAGTTAAAATACTGTTATACATAACAAATAAATACAAGATGGTCTAATCACTTCAGCTTTGGGAAATAATATTACAATTAATGTGATAATGTTATTATTATTATCAATATTTAAAACAGTTGAGTAAATTTTTTCCAATTTCTTTGATGAATAGAAAGTTCAGAAGATCAGCATTTATCTGAAATAGAAATCTTTTGTAACATTATAAATGTCTTTGTCAATTTAAAGCATCCTTGCTAAATAGAAGTATTAATTTCTACAATAATAATATTTTGAAACAAATAAATGCAGGCTTGGTGAGCAGAAGAGACTTCTTAAAAACAAAACAAAAAAAACAATTAAAAATCTTAACGTTACCATTCAAAAACTTTTGACTGGTAATCTCTCTTAAATTACCTAACTGGGTTATGATAATTAAAACAGTCCTGAGCTAGATTAAGCTTTGATCTCTGCAAACCAAACTATCACATCAATCAAATATTTAATAATAATGTTTAATACCGTAAAGCTGCTTGATTTAAGGTATTACATAAAATACTATAGACCTGTCGTGAATGCTTTACTGAGCTCATGCACACATTCACATCGGTGTAATAAGATGCATTTTTAAATGCTGCTTTCACACTGCTGTGATTTTTTTGTTGTTGTTGTTTATTTCTTTATTGAGAGGAAAGCGCGCGTCATATATTTTCAAATCCAAACGCTATTCGGTTTGGCTCACGTGCGTTTCTCTGCAGCAGCACTGAGTGCTGTATCTCATCTTCTCTTGAATTGCATCAAGGAGGGCTGAATTACAGTCTCGCACTACAGTGCCACACTGGTCAAACCGCATTATTGCAGGCTCTAAATTAGGTCAAATTAAATCAAACAACTACTCGACAATAAAAAATATTTGTAGACAATTTTTTTATTGTAATGTTGATAATGTCGACTAATCGTTACAGCCCTATTACCCAGACAGTGAGTGAATCATTTAAAGCTGTTACTGAGTTCATAATTGACTACCCCACTGAACCATCCTTAACTGTCCTAATACAAATGTTTCCCGAAATGTTTTAGGTTAGTGTTTCTTGTAGCAATGGTATATGTAATATCACACTATTACTTTTAAAGACAATATTTTAAAGATAAAATTTTAAAGTAAATAACACATGCATAACTGCTGCAATAAAATGAATGTTTATTTTATATACTTACTAAATTGTAAATAATTAATTGGAAAATATATATCAATATGCAAAAAATAACTGAACTTAAATCTGTAAAATACTGTAAAAAAAGTCATGATTTTGTAATCCTACTTTTCAAAACAAATAAAGAAAAGAAAAAGAAAAACACTATAACCAACAGTGCACTCAGTATAAATATGACATGAATAAGACGTAACGGCTGACTGAATAGCACAGCATAGTTTAAATCTCTTTGGACAGCTTTAGTGTTTAAATGGGTCAAATTTACTTACTAAAATGTCTGTACCCAAACACATGGACGTCCACATGTTTGGGAAATTAAATATTTATGAAATGTTCAAAGATTTGTTTAAATGATATTGATGTGTATTTGATGAATGCTTACAATATAAGAGAAAATTTGTCTATTAATAAGACAGAACTTTTAAACAAAGACAGTAAACTGAATGCATTGTTACATTAATATATTTACTTCTTGTTCATATGATACTCTATACAGAAAACTAACAAATGCATGAAAATCCATTTTTGGGTGTTATGACTGCCTGCTGGAGTGCCCATGAACTCTGCTAGAGGGATCTCTATCCCTTACCTTTGCCACTGAAAACCAGACTACATTTCCCATAACCCCTGCCTAGGAACTAATTTACAGTCACACCCCGATTCTAATCAGGTGGACTATAAAAGACACACTCACATACACACACTCATCGCCGAGTATCGCTAGCTTGTAGTGTTTCCAATCTTCTGTCTTTCTTAGTTTTTGCCTTGTCTGCGTTTTATCCCTGGACTGTGTATCTAGTTTTTGATTGTTTGCTGCTTTGACCATTGCCTGTTTTGTGGATTACTCTTTTGTCTCACCCTGGATTGTACCTGTTTGTTGGTGTTTGACCCTGCTTGTTTTGACCTAATTTTGAATGTAGCATATGATGAAAACCTTTATTGCCCCGAGGGGAATTTGTTTTGCACTCAAGGGAGCCACATTTAACATTAACACAGATAACATAAAGGATACAGTAAAAAGTAAAACAAAACAAACAACAACACAGCAATGGTGTTGACATACAATCATCAATCTAATCACTAAAATAAATCAATAAATAATTAAACAAATAATCAATAGTACACATTTAAAAATGTCTATGTGCCTTTGTCTGATCTGTTCAGTAACTGAATGTTCCTCGGCACAAATGATGTAATGGCACATTTAGTTTTTGTTAGGGACATTCGAAATCTGCGTCCAGAGGGGAGGGGGGAAAACTCCCACCAATAAAGTGGGAGGGATGGATCATCCAGTATCCTCAGAGCCAAATTGAGGGTATACTGATCTGCGAGATTGGAGATGCTTTTAACCTCAGATCCAGTAATTTTCCTACCTATTTTAGTCACCTTGTCGAGCATATTCCTGTTCTGGACAGAAAGACCCCCCCCCCCCCCCCCCCAGCACTGGATGGCAAAAGTCACCACACTCTGAATAAAAGTTAAATAATACAATTTCAGAGTTGTTGTGTCAGCATTGAAACTACGCAGTTTCCTTAAAAAATAAAACCGCTGCTGTGCTTTCGAGCATCTTGCTAATGTGTTAGCAGACCAGGTAAGTTTGTGATCAATAATAGTGCCCAGATACTTATACTCCTCCACAGTCTCAATAACTGTCCCTTGAATAGTAACAGGTTGCAGTGGGGGGGGGGGGCTTTTTCCTAAAATCGATCACCATTTCTTTTGTTTTTGAAATATTTAAAATTAATGAAAATTGACTGCACCATTCATGAAATTGGTCAACCTCAGTCCTGTAGTCCTGTTCATTCCCCTTCTTGTTGTACCTGTTAAAAAGTCCTGAATCCACTTTACAAGATTGAGATTTACACCCATGTTTGTCAGCTTCTCTATCAACATGTGTGACTGGATAGTATTAAAAGCTGAAGAGAAGTCTGCAAATAGGATGCGTACATGAGAGGCAGGTGTTTCAAGGTGTTTGTAAATTCCATTCAGAAGGGTTGTGACAGCATCTTCCACCCTCCTTTTCTCCCTATAAGCAGACTGTAACGTATCTATGTGAGCTTTGGTTTGTATTTTGAGATGAATTAAAATGATCCGCTCAAAATACTTCATAGCAACAGAAGTGAGTGCTACTGGTCTAAAATCGTTCAGTCCAACTGGTTTGGGTTTCTTAGGAAGTGGTAAAATTTCCGCTGTTTTCCATATCTTTGGAACTTTATGTGTGTCAAGTGATTTCTGAAACAATCCTATGAACACTGGACTCAGTTGTTCTTTGCAGCTCTTTAGGATGGTGCGTTCCAGCCTGTCAGGGCCGGCAGCTTTCCTTGTCCTTATATGGGAGAAGATCCGCCCCACTTCCTCACAGCTTACCCTGATTGAAGCACTTGCTCTTCCATCAAGGCTTATTGGATTGGCTGGCACGTCACTCTCCCATCTCGCAAAGTGTTCGTTCAGGGCATTTGCCTGCTCAACTGTATGCTCCGGGGTGTTAGAGCAGTTATTTTGACCTATGATAGTTTTAATACCCCTCCACGTCATACGTGAGTTATTTTCCTTTAGTCGTTTTTCAACTTTGTCTTTATATTGTCTCTTGCCCTGTTTGATTTTCATCTGTATTTCCTTCTGAATCAGCTTCCCTCCATTCCTGTCATTTGCTTTAAACGCTCTTGAGGATTTGGTTGAGGATTTGGATCCTTAACTTCATTGTCACACAATCCACGTTATACACACATTTCTGCATCTTTTATATTAGAAACAAATACAAACACCCAGAGTCTGGAGTTCACCTCAAACAGTGCTGTTTAGAGGTAGCAGATGATTACAAGGCCCTGTCAGGCTGAATTTATCTTATGAGTTTGTCTCTACATTGCAGGCTGTTTATCAAACCACAGAAACTTTCAAATCACTTAACTTTCTGTAAAGAAGCACCAAACAAGGCTTCAGTAAATCAAACACTGAATTTACATACTGTAGCAGTACGTTATAAAAATAGATTTTCACATTTCTCTGCCATATACTTTCAGCTGTTACAAAAAAAAAACACTGGCTAATTAACGGTTGGTCTAAATGTAAAGCAAAGGTCCAAAGAGGTGCTCATGAACCTGGCCTAGGACAGTGTGTCTGAATAGGAATTGCTTTCATATCATCAAAGGTGAGAGCTGCAGGTCTGGAACTGCTTCTGAGAGCTCAGGTATCCTTTACAACACAATGTGTTGATGTATACAATGCCATTTTCAGAGGGTTCATGCTTCGCTATGCAAACATGCTTTTCTTCTCTCTTCCTCTCTTTGCATAAAGACCTGTTGTGCTTTTCCTCTATCCTACTAACCGAGTGACTAATGGGTGGAGCGCTGCCAGCCAAAGAAGGTGAAGAGCATGAGAGGAAGACTGAAAAACAGAGTAGCTCTAGGAACTATACTATAAATAGTTTTCATTCTGTTCATCTGCTCTTGACTTTCAGCCTCACGTACAGTACAGAACATTACAATTAGAGGTCGACTGATAGTGGATTTTACCGATACCGATAGCTAGGTTGAAAATAAAAAAACTATTTTGAATCACTTTGTATATAAATATTAATATTAATATTAAATATTAACTTTATATTGATAATTAAAGTTAGCTCATAGTTCATAAATTCATGTTAACAGAAGCAACTTTAAAATGTCAAAATGTATTGGTAAATTTTGAAATTAGACGGAATTTTTGAAATATCTACACAAAGGCCACATTGAAATTACATAGATATGGACATTTTATGCAGACTCTCAAACTTTATTTGCTTTTATTTTAGAACACTTGATGATTAGCTAAACAAAATACCAAAATATGGCAGTCACACACATGGACAAATACTCATCGCGTGTCTGGGACAACAGGTATCACACACACTGGACATGAACTCTAATTTCAACTACTGTATATCACACTCACATACATTACAGACATTCTAATATATTCAACAGTGTCCATGAGATGTTATTTAAAACAGATAGATTTATTTTTGAACAATATATATTTATTGCTTCGGATTTAAAACTAAATAAAAAAATTTCAAAATCGTTTAAATATTTAGCCCTGGAAATAAACAAAAAGTTTTAGGATTTTGAAAAAAAGATAAAACAAATACAATTCATGACATGGAGAAGAAATATTTTATATTCTGCGCTATTTCTAGGTGAAATATCAAATAATTAGATTTATGACACTGATCATGTGAATCCTTTGCACAAACGGTAAGATGTTACTCCATTAAAGGACAAGACACTGTTTGGCTCATCTCAAATCATGATCATCAGGTTTCACACAAACTTACAGAGTTCATGCAGCTTGAATGCTGCCTTATATTATAGCAAAAGAGGAACAAACAAAATACTAAGACATTCTGCAATGTTAGTTATTGCAATTCTTTTTCATGTTATAATATAAATTAAAATGCACAATGTTGGATTAAACTAGAAAATTATACAAAATAGAAGCATTTTCATTATATCAGACCCTCACTGTATACAAGCAGTTTAAACCACTACATTTAGTGTTTAACCTGCGGAGTGACAGTGTATGTGCAGTCAACACTTTTCTCCCAAATATGCTGATTAAAGTGAATTTCATCAATGCAGTTTCACAGTGCAGACCCCTCCTCTCCAACTCACACACACCTCGACACACTGCCGCAGTGCTAATCGCCATGCCAACAGACACACCCACCCATGTGCACATAATGTGTGCACTCGTACAGAGACAGGAGACTAAGCTGTGTTTTTGGACACAGTGGGTTTACCTATGGGTGAGTTTTGCAGACCAACGAAGGTCACATTCTTTTTTCTAAATCTCATGTCACATGTGCTCTTCTTATCCAAATAACCTTGCCAATCATAAACACACACACACACACACACACACTGTGGCTGATCCAAAGACAAATCTGATAGCATACCGAAATGTGTTTTCATTTTAGAGCTTACTGTACGTAGGGGGAGTCTGTAACAGTGAGAGCTGTGGATGTGAGTGTGCTAGTGTCTTAATGTGCATGTTGTTTCTGTGTTAAATCAGATGGTCTAGACTGAGCGCTCCAGTTTCGGAAAGGTAAAAGCACCAAAATTGAACACCGAAAGGATACTGACTAAAGGATACTATTACTGCAGAGATGGTGAGAGCGAAAGAGAGAGAGAGTACTGCAATGCAGACATCAGCAGTACCTAATATGGCAGTGTTCAGACCTGCACCTTATCCACCCTACACTTTACACCCTACAACAACCTTAAATGAAGTGCACTGCAGCTTACACACAGTCACCAAAAACAGCACAGTTTGCATTACCAGTTCAGTACCAGCAGATTCATGTTATCACTGCCCTAACTTATGAGAGTAACACAAAGGAAAACCTCAAAATTACAGCCACACCAAAATCATTTTTATTTTGTTTTGCTTGTTCTATGAAAATCACTATGAAGGCATTACAGCAGACTTATGAAAGCTTAGGGTAAGGATACACTAAAATTCAAATTCTTGTTGATAACACTAAGCTGATTAATATGCCAGAGATTACATATATATTATGTTTTGTAGTGGTCGACCAATATATCGTCATGGCCAATATATCGTCTGATTTTTTAAATATCGGCATCGGCAGATACATTTTTCTGCTTGGCCGATATGTTCGAGGCGGGACTTTTATTTTGACGGTGCTGAGAAAGGCAGCGCCTGAGCGCATACAGCTCACATTCTCCCTGTTGTTCTCTGTCGTCATTAACAGTTCTAATACAGATAGAAGTCTGTCTAATAATTAGTGGACGAAATTATGATTCTTTCAAGAGATTCGTTCATTTTCAGTTCATTCACCAAAATGATTTGTTCAGAATCGTTCACTGATTTGTTCAGTGATCATTTCTTCGTATTACACAAAATATTAAGTCAACGAACGTATTCACTTGTTACGAAAACTGATCTGACTTTATTAAAATGTGTGCATAATCGCATTCAATATATAAAGTCTATTTAAGTTTTTCAGATGAACAAAGCACAAGGTTTTCTTGCCTAATTAGCATTTTAATTGTTTGGTCAGACAGTTTGTTTTGTATTGTCGCATCATGTCAAAAATACGTCATGATGAGGAAAAAAACATATATAAGTCGCACTGGACTATAAGTCGCATTCATTTAGAACCAAGAACCAAGAGAAAACATTACCGTCTACAGCCGCCAGAGGGCGCTCTATACTGCTCAGTGTAGGCTACAGGAACACTGAGCAGCATAGAGCGCCCTCTCGCGGCTGTAGACGGTAATGTTTTCTCTTGGTTCATTTCTCTCGGTTCATGTCAAATTAATTTTGATAAATAAGTCGCACCTGACTAAAAGTCGCAGGACCAGCCAAACTATGAAAAAAAGTTCGACTTATAGTCCGGAAAATACGGTATGTGCACAGTACCTGTAACTGCGCTTTGCATTTTGCGAGATTGACATGCGAAATTAATCTGGAACAATCTTAATAAATTAATTGGTAAAGATACTCAGCACTGCGCACCGGCACTTGAACTGAAATTAAATGGAATCATAACCAGAGAAGAAGATATTATAGCAAGCACTTTTAACAAATTTTTTATCCAATCAGTTGAGGAACTGGCACAGAAGTGCATTACTAGTAATATAGTGAGCATTCCTATTGATAATGACAAACCAGTTTTTAGAATTGAGGAAATTAGTGAACTTGAGGTAGAGAATACCATAAATTCACTAAGGAACTCAAAAGCTAAAGATGCTTTTGGTCTTGATTCTGTATTTTTTAAAACTCATAAACAGTCTTTAATTATACCTCTTACACATTTAATTAATTTATCAATTAAACAAGGTATTTTCCCAAGTTCCTGGAAAACAGCCGTGGTAACCCCCATTTTCAAGGCCGGTGATAAAACACTAGTAGAGAACTATAGGCCCATCAGTATACTACCTGTAATATCCAAGGTAGTAGAGAAATGGGTGGCGAAACAGCTGACTGCTCATCTTAGTAAAGGCCATACACCACTGCACCCAATGCAGTTTGGCTTTCGAAGTAATCACTCCACGGAAACAGCCAACTGCTTTTTTATCGAGAACATCAAAATGAATCTAGATAAAGGAGGCGTGGTGGGTGCAATATTTTTAGATTTCAAAAAAGCATTTGACACCGTCGATCATGACGTTCTTTTGTCAAAATTATCCTACTTTAATTTCTGTGGGAATGCAATTAAATGGATGAAATCATATTTAACTGACAGAAAACAAAGCACACGCATTAACAACACTCAATCCACATATCTAAACTCTAGAATAGGTGTCCCTCAAGGATCTATACTGGGCCCCCTTTTGTTCAGTCTCTATATAAATGACCTGCCCACTGTTTGTCCATCTGTACATTTACAAATGTATGCAGATGACACAGTCCTCTACGTGCATGCTAAAAATAAACAACAAGCTGCACACCAACTGACTGAGGCCATGAGCAAGGTATCCATATGGCTAACTAATTCATGCTTACATCTGAACATAAGTAAAACAGTATGTATGTATTTTACAAAACAAACTACTGTGACTTATGACCCTGAGGTAATTGTTAACCAAGATAAGGTTAGAGTGGTATCTGACTTTAAATATCTGGGAATCATCCTAGACTCACAACTCTCCTTTAAAAAGCATACAAAAAAGGTTGCCAATATTGTTAAATTTAATCTTGCAAATTTTAAGCATATAAGATCATATCTACCATTGAAGGCTGCAAAGCTTTTCTTGCATGCGATGATCTTATCACATTTTTCTTATTGTTTAACAAGCTGGTCGCAAGCCAATAAAACAACATTGCAACCATTGGAGTCACTCTATAAACAGGCATTAAAGACATTGGACTGTAAGGCTAATAGCTATCATCATTGTCACATAATCAAAAAACACAATATGTTTAGCTTTGAAAACTTCAGACACTTTGCTGACGCATGTCTTGTCTTTAAGGTACTCCGTGGGCTTGCTCCACCACCACTGTGCCAGTTTATAAAACAGAAAGATAGGGTCAATAGAGTAACCAGAGCAACCACCAGAGGGGACTGCATAGTTCAATATAGAAAAAGTAGGATTGGAAATACAGCCTTTTCTGTCAGAGCTACAATTTTTTGGAATAGCCTACCCAATGAGTTAAGGGAGTGTAATAGTCTCTCCTCTTTTAAAAACCAGCTTAAATCTTGGATTAGGGATAATTATAATTGTAACCATACACCAAATGTTTAAGTTTATGAACATATATGTATGTGTGTATGTGTATATATATATGTATGTGTATGTGTATGTATATATATATATATATGTGTGTGTGTATATGTGTATGTATGTATGTATATATATATATATATATATATATATATTTTTTTTTTATTATTTGTTCATTATTTGCTCTGTCACATCTCATACTCCAAGGCTATTGGCTCGAGGTTGAGTAATTCTTTGACAGGATGAAATGGTTGTTACCTGGTTCACTGAGCTGCACATGCCCTGTTAATAGCGCCGCGCTGCTGTGGAGGGAGGTACTTCAGTGAACAAGAAATATGAGTCAGTGGATTGCGTGAACGAGAACGATTCGTTCACCTAAAAGATTTGTTCAAAGATAACGATTCGTTCATGAACGACACACTACTAATAATCAAATAGATCGGATAAACAAAGGAATGAATGTATACAAAAAGTATTATAATGATTGCTTTAATATTATTAGTAATAGAAAGGCAAACATTATAATACTTTCTCGTTTGCCGTCAGAATTCAGCAAACACGCATTTATATAATTTAAACAAATCTTCGAATGGCTAATGAACATTTAATTTCACAAACCTTGCAAACTTTGTCGAATCCAGCAGTGAGATCTTGTGAAGTGTGCATGTATATCCAGTATGATTGTGTGTTCTCTGCTTGATGGCTGGTCCGTGTGAATTGAATGCTTTCAACTTTAAACTCGTGATTTAAAATTATGCTGCGCTTTATGCATTTGTCCACAGTCATATTCATGTCACTCATTTATGAGCGCCCTGTTGGTTACAGTATTTACTTCATTTTCAATTATATTTTTATTAAATATTTATTTATTTGTTAAAAAAAAATACTTTGGCATCAAAGTATGTTTATTTTAAACATTTATTTTTTGAATCCATTCTCAAATGATTTCAAATTTCTTAAATATGAATTAAAATGAATAAATAATTTGAATAAATGTTTATTAAAAAAAAAAAAAAAAAAAAAAAAATATATATATATATATATATATATATATATATATATAAACTACAAGTGAATTTAGACATCACAGCATTAGTTGGTCAATTCTGTTTAATTACAATAGGCCAATAATTATTAATAGTTAATTAAATTAAATTCTATACTATTTTGTCTAAATAATTAATAATAATCCAAAATAAAAAGCTAAAAACAAAAAAACAATCATTTTAAATTAACGTGAATTAATAAATAACAACATTATAATGCACAGTACAAAAAAAAATGTATATTCATTTTGAGATTTGCGAAATATTACCTTTAACAATGTTATTAAATTCTACTAGGTAATCTAAACAAAAAAAAAAGAAAGACATAAATATAAGTATTGTAATTTTATGTTCTACCTAAATATTTGACTTTTTATTTTACAGTGAAATATTACAATAGTAATGTTTCTTATTTTACTTAATATTTTACTGAATAATGACAATAATATTAAAAGAATAATACAAATTATTATTATTATTATTTATATAAAAAAACTCAAAACAATTTGGCCAAATTGCAGCCCTATAAAGAAGCATTTTTACTTTTTTTAAATCACAATTTTTATCAGGAAAAAAAAAATTCACCAAATTGCACAGCCCTACTCTCCATGCTTTGTGCATTTCTACTAAGCACACATATGTCAGCAACAGAAAAAAATTAAGATGTAGTGCCAAATCACTTGCCATCTGTATGGGGATCTTGCAGAGATCTCTCTCAGTCACAAGTCTCTCCTGGTCAGTGACGTAGAGGCCCTTCTGAGCGAGGGCCTGGATGATGGCGTTGTGACCCAGCAGAGGTCTAGCCGCGTCGCTCCTGAGGATCAGACTCCCAGCACGGCAATACAACTCAGCAGAAAGCAGCAGAGACACAACAGGCGGCTTCACATGCTCCTGATCATACTGGTCTCGGTAGAATGGATCCTCCAACTCCACAGGCACACAGTCTAAAGAGAAAGAGAGAGATTGTGATTGATTACACAAAAGTGTCCAAGAATTTGGAGGCTAATGTTTAAAAGTGATTATTCAGGTGGTTACGTGAAGTGGGTAAATCATTTTGTCAACCCCCCCAAAAAAAACAGTACTATTCATTTCTTTAGGTGAAAAGCATATCTTTTAATGTGCCTTTAAATCTGATTTAGAATCAGTGCTTGGTCAAACAGGCTGATCTGAGGTCAACAAGTGGAACCTGAAAAGAGAGACACACTGTTTTCAGTCTAATCCCATTGTGCCTCCCGCTTAATCCGATTTACTGAAGATCTTCAGAATAGCACCAGACTCAAACACACACACAAAACAGACAGGTACAGGCATGCATGAATTGAGTCACACACACACACACACACACACACATACAGACTGCAATCATTGAGGAGCAAGCAAATACAATTATACACACGTGTAAACACCCAGGTATAGGCCTGCAAAAACTGAGTCACGAGCACTTGCCTAAAAGACAAAGCAGTCATGATGCACACAAACAGAAAATAACAGCTTTAGGATGACAACATCTGCAGACCAACAATTCTGCTCCGTTTCTGACGCTGAGCTGCGACTGAAGATGTCTGAGTTTAGGAGAAGCAGGAAATTCCTGGCACCCCATAATGCTTCAGTCAGTGTTTGAGTCAGACAACAGGTGATGTAGATTCCTGCTCTCCCTGGGTCATTTCCTTTCAGTATGTCTTTGTGTGTATGTTTTTCAGCAGCAGGAAATATGTGTCTTAAAGGTGCAGTACAATTCCTGCCGTTCCTGCTTAAAAATAAAACATTACAATTAAAAATATTTAAATAATTAATTAAATAAATATATAATAAATAATTATACAAATCTATTAAAATTAAATCAAATAAAAAAGGTAAGAAATGTTTAAGAAAAATAATTATTTACAAATTAATTAATAATTCAATATTAAAAAGAAAAAATACAGAAAAATATATATATATTAAAGTAAATGTTATTATTTTAAAATATTTTTTATTCAATTTTAACAAGTTTAAACTAATACAATTAAATAAATAAATTAGAGTAAAAAAAAAAACATTTGGTTGTTGCATGATTAGTTGACCATCATTATCTATTTGTATTAAACACGTATATCCAGCATTAACTTATAACTTCTGTCGATGGTTTTTTGTGTATTTTAAATATTTAAAAACTCTTAAAAACATTCCCCCAAACCTTTACAAAAAGCTGCTACGTCAATGGAAACCCTTTTCCCCGCAGGCTCCGCCAGTTCAGAGCCAAAAGCGAAAATACACACACACTTGCTTCTGTAAAGCTCACAGTTTTTCCTGAACATGCTCATAAAGAGCTGCCTGGTTAAGGAAAATAATTTTCCCCCCACGTTTCATCCCAGCTAGATGGGGGACAGAGGCAGGAAGCGGCTCTCGAAGGCACGACAAACACAGGGAGGAAGTGAGGGGTCAGAGAGAGAAAAGCCTGAGGCAGCGAGTCACCACAACTCACAAAAGCCTTTCAAAAGTTCAAATCTGCCTTTTTGTGAGTTAAAATGTTACAGTAAGGAAACATAACTCAGTTCCTTTATGAAATTATTATCTTAAGGTCAATTAGGTCATGTGTTTTCTGAATATCCTACATTCTATAGAATTTTAAAGATGTTCTTGACATATGCGTATAATAATCATTCCAAGTATAATTACATTGACCAAATTGTACGTACGTTAAGGACAGCAATTGTAATTGTCTTTTCCTCTTTAATGTGGAACGGCTTCTCAAGAAATGAAAAAAGAAGTAGAACAAGACTTGATTTTGTTCATCATTAACTAACTGGATTGTTGTTGTTTGCTAATAACAAACTGATGCTATCATCTTAAGACACAAAGAAAGTAATAATTTTCACATTCCACATTATGAGTCCCTCATGTAACATAACATAAGCATTTGACATTCCTGGCCCTTAATAACAGTTTACAGAGAGAATAACAGTGCAGAGAGTCACATGTGAATGTCACACACTCCCAGCGCTCCTCAGGCTTCAGTGATGTAACAGAAACGAATGCTCTCTCTCTCTGTTGTGGTATGTGCAGTATGCCACAGATGTTAGGCTGGAGGGAAAGACAGGACATGGACAATGTCATTATGAGGGCCTACTGGCACTCAAAACAGCTGTTTGTGGCCTTGTTTATTTTTCATTTCCGAGGAAAGTATCTGGGTGAACAGACATCCACCAGACTCTGTTTCCATTCTGAGGATGCCTTGCAATGGCACGGCTCGTCGTCCTGTGTTTGTTTCTCATGCTGATCAGCAGTTTCATTCTGCTGTCAAGAGAAGTGACAGATGGGGAGATACTGTATTATCACCCTTACAAAAACCAAAAAAAAAACTACCATAGGACTTTGAAAAATACCACATTCATGAACCAAGGTATTACAAAGTACTATCATGAAATATGTTGACAAAATCACTGGATACAAAATACATGTTCCTGTATGTATGGTCCCTTGTGAAAAAGAAGTACACTTAAGCATACTTTTAAAACAAGTCTTTGTTATGGAAATAATATGCATTCAAAGAATTGAACTGAAGTGCAAATTAATGTAATGTTATTGGACACTAGATTGTATGTTATTTGCAAATAAATGAAGATGTATTATTAAATTCTATTAAGTGCAATTAGTTGAACTTAAGAGTGTTTTTGTGACCCACTTACAGTAGTTATTACAGTAAATACATCTTTAAATATAATTTCATAATTTTATTTGTAATACGATTACTACCAAATGAACTGTTATGCATTAATGAAAATGAAATTATACTTTATTGTAATTACTGAAACTTGTATGTCAAATTTAAATGGATTTTTTATGTAATATTGGATAACACAACAGTTAGTAATTAAATGTACTCCTTAGAAGCACAATAAAAGATTATCAAATCATGTACTTAAAATTAAAATTTTTAATCTGAAATTAAACTGCACTCTTAAAGGGGTCATATGATGTTGCTAAAAAGAACATTTTTTGTGTAATTGGTGTAATGAAATAGATTTATGTGGTTTAATAAGTAAAAAAAAAGGCATTATTTTCCACATAATGTACTTTATTGTTTCTCCTCTATGCCCCACCTTTCTCAAACACGTCAATTTTTACAAAGTTCATCGTTCTGAAAAGCGAAGTGTGCTCTGATTGGCCAGCTAACCAATGCATTGTGATTGGCCGAATACCTCAAGTGTGTGACGGAAATGTTACACCCCTTTCTATACTGTGATGTCAGGTGTCCCAGAGCGCCGGGACAAAAATATATTAAAATCCCATTTTAAACAAAGCATTTGTTGCATCCAGTGGAGTTGTTGCATTACTGATTATAATGATAATACCAGCATATTTGAATCGTCAGTGGGAAATCTTTTAAATATATAAACGTACTTACAGTCTGTGAGTTAGAACAGCTGGCATTGTAGTCTACTCTCCAATGATCAGGAAACATTCCTCCATAAAATGCATAGACATGTGGAGGCGTGCTAGAACGAGCCGTTTTAGGTAGGAGTGATTGACTCTTACCTTTTATAAAGAATATCTCTTTGGATTTGAGGCTTTAGTCTTTGAAACTTTACAGATCTTCTATTTGCACCAAGAGATTGTAACACTCCAAAGAGAAAGGAAATATTTAAATTGCACCATATGACCCTTTTAAAGTGTACTTATTAAGTGTGTTAAGAAATGTAAAAATGATGAAGTACAGTTTTTTTTAAAATATACTTTTATACATTCAATACAATTTAGCACATTTCATTCACAAGAGGTTTAATGTCCAAAAACAATGGCAACCAAGTACAATAATAATAGTACGAAAGTACACTGACTCAAATTTAGGTGATTCAGAGACATCTGCAATGGAGATCATAGTAAGTCCATGCTTTATCAATTAGATAACAATTTATCATTATAGTTCATGAACACCAGCAACTCCAATGAGAAAAGCAGACTTTTTACACACACACACACGCACACACACACACACACTTCTGCCAGGAGCCATCTTCATCTTGGCCCTATTGCACTGCACTCCACAGGCGTGTTGTGGGCCGGATGGCCACTCTAGCAATAAAAGCCAAACTACTAAGGCCATGCAAGTTTGATAGTCTGTGTTTATGTTTATTCCAGCATCCTCCACGGGGACCTATTCTGGAAAATTCAATCCTATTACTGTGTGCAGAAGTGGAGAATCTGCTTTGAGCATTCATTATGCACTGTGGGGAAGGACTCTGAGGCATGAGCCAGACAGTGGCCTTTCATGAGTCTATGTAGGGATCTAGGCTAATGTTTTCTGCAGACATGGCAATCGCTACCACCATCTAGACTTTTTCTGAAATTCACTTGTCTGTATAGTGTTCTCATGAGACACATATGCACATAAAATAACTTTAAAATTACAGAAATAATTTTCATCTTGTTTCTGTCTCCAAAGAGAACAACACATTTATTCTATTTTCATAATCTAACTAATTAATGTATAATGTTTCCCATTAACAAAATCCATCCAATAAATGACCAGGATGTTAAATTTAAAAATATGCCCACTGCATTTCTAAATACTGGTAAGGGAAAATAGGCACATTGACACACTTTTACTCCATATTTCTCAGAGTAAGTTTATTTTCAGTACAGAGACTTGCTTTGATGTCTTGTCAAAACAACAACAACAACAACTGAACATGTCCCCTGTAACTGCCTAGGAAAAAAAATATACAGTTGATTGAATATATAGTGAGCAACAGCAAGTTTTCACAATGGAAACTGCAATTAAACGATTAATTTGTCAATATCTGCTTTCTCTAAAGCTAAATTATTATATTTTGCTTATATTACATTATTATTTAGTCATTATAGTGCTGTTATTGTACTGTATCTATTTATTCATTTGTTTACTTATTTTAATTTCTTATTCGTTTTTAATTGATTAACAATCATATATATATATATATATATATATATATATATATATATATATATATATATATATATATATATATATATATATATATATATATATGATTGTAACATACACATTTTTTTTTTACACTCTCATTTCGTAAATCATTTTCACGGACCCCCTAGCATTCCCTTGCGGCCCCCTGTGGTCCACAGTGTGAAAAATTCGATATTTAATCACTGAGATAGTGTTCAGCCCTAGACAACTTCCCCCAGAACTCAAATGTAAGATTTTTCAAACCGTTAAGCGCCACCTACCAGACCCGAAGGCTTTGGCGATGAGCCACGTCAAACTGCACGATATCTTGGCCTTGGTGAAATCATAGTGATCAACAGATTTGATCGTCGGCACGATGAACGTCCTCTTGCTCTCCTTGATCTCTGCGGCATCACCCATCTTGACATCTGCGCGCGGCTGCATCGCGTCCCGCGGGAGTGACTATGCGATCAGAGCGGTGGACGACATTCCCATGCTTTAATGTGATGTGAAATATAACGGATCGGCCCGAGCTCTCGTGTAGTCCAGTAATCCTCCTTTCATATATTGATTATATACACGAAAAACAATCCCAACTGCATCCCCGAGCGCCGGATTTAATATCCAACAAGAAATTCCAGGCGATTGCGGTAGTTCTCATCCTTTTCCCAGCATTATATCCTCAAGTTGGTATAGACGACTAAAATCAATAATTTGTAGGTGACACGAGCGCCATGATGAGGGATGTCAAGTGCAGTGGCGAAGAGAGGCGATCGATGAGATCACTGTTTTGTGTCATGATTTCTCCTCTTCTTTAACTTTTGTTACTGTCTTTCCTAAAATCTCCCTCTCCCTGCGGTCCGCCTGCCGCACTGTGGCCTGGAAAAAATAAGAGAGATGACTGCGCATGCGCGAAACGCCCAGACGCAGACAAGCAGCGCTGCTGGCGGAGGCAGATTCACGGAGCATCAAATGTTTGACTTATCTACACTGCATTATATTTTACACATCTGTCCTTTCAGTTCTCTAAATACCCTATTGTGTTTGTAGGCTACGCTGTGTAAAAAAACAGTCAAACTCAATTTTGTTGAATGTATAATGTTGCTAAAATTGTTTGCGTTTAATTTGCTGTGAATGTTAAACGTGGTGACATCAGGTAAATTTAAACAATGACACATAATGGCTTAATTTACCTGAATTCACTCCTGTACGTTTATCCAACTATTAAACCCTCATTCTTACCACATAGGCTACATATATATATATTTTTACAACTAAAAATAATTTTAACTGCTCCTCAAAATAACAGGGATTCAGTGTACATTTTCATTTGATTATTTTCTTTAACAAAATATTATATGTGCCCTCACCACCCTTCACTGAGATCAGATATATAACAAAATATTGTAATGTTCATGTAGTGTGTGTGTGTGTGTGTGTGTATGAAAGGATATAATTATATACACGCTATAATTACATTAAAATATAATGTAAAATATTAATTTATTATAATAATATATGTTATAATTAGTAAAATATATAGTAAACATTTCCCACCATCAACAAATATTTGTGGAAAATGTAAAAAAATCACTATAATCATTAGACAGCACTAATATTATATATATATAATGTTCAATCAATAAAATAAATGCATGATATTAACATCCAAAACTAATGAAGTGGGGTGGTAACTCTGATGTTTAAACAGTTAATTAGCGAGTGGAGCCTTAACTGTGAGGTGTTGAGGCAGATCTGAGTCTTCAGGTTGTGTTACTCAACAGCAGGATCAGATCTGTCAGACAGGAAGGGGTGTGACCACTGCTGCGGCCCAGGCCTCTGACTATCAGCTCTGGAGAATAGCTGTAATTACTGCCCTCTACCCACATACACAACCCTTTCATCAAACACACACACACACACACACACACACACACACACACACATGCACGCAGATACACAGCCTTTTATGTGTGATAGAGAGAGGCTCCTCAAGCACAAATGGAAGTCATTTAGCCTTCTGAACTCCAAAAAAATATGAGAGAGAGAGAGAGAGAGAGAGAGAGAGAGAGAGAGAGAGAGAGATCCAGATGTGACTAAAATCTCTACTGCTAATTTTAGCAGCTGGCTTCTTTTACTGGCTGTTAAAACGTCTGACCCTGTTTGAATTACATCACACCAGGAAGTCAATCTGAGTATCAAATCAGATGGTGAAGAACCACTGAACTTAAAAAAAGTTCAATGATAATGAAAACATTCAATCTCCCTATACTCGTGCACACCTGTTTGTGCTTTTCCATTTCACTGCAGAAATCAATGCCAACTGTGCACACAGAGTAATGTCGCCCTCTAGCGGACACCTGCGCACCCTGCGCCGCTTCATTTGGGATGGATGGAAGCATGTACCACATTAGTACAGCTTGTAAACTTTAGAACCTCTTAGTTACAGCTTTGTACCTTTCAGAGTGTTTTAGAGTTTATAAAAAAAAATCACGTATGAAAACTGATGAAATAACTAATTTTAACTTAAAACTTAAAAAGGCAAATAGACTTAACTTACATTTTCGAGTTTTATATGGTTGTTTACTTGTTTTAATGATTTAATACAAATACTGTTTTTCCATAAACAGCTTTATTTGGTTTATACATTTACATTAATTTAAGAAACATTGCTCACATCAAGATAATATTTTTAAGTCACATTAAGACACTTGAACAACACTTTAAGCTCATATTTTTAACAGTAAGCTCACATTTAAAAAAAAACAGTAGTTCATATTTTTAACAGGAAGCTGCATTTTTAAGTCACATTAAAAAATTAAGCTCATGTTTAACAGTAAGGTAACATTTTTACAAAACATTAAGCTCACATTAAAAAAAAAACATTAAGCTCATGATGATGAAATAACTAATGCTACATTAATAGAAATAACGTGTTTTGTTCATAAGTGGCAGACACTTCTTAAACTTGGAATATATATATATATAAAGCTATATAATGACATTTGTGGTGATGATGATGATGATGATGATGATGATATAAAAAATAAATAGGTCCTTAACACAAGCATAGTAAAAAAACAAAAACAAAACAAAAAAACAAGATTAAAAAAAAATACATAGAGAATTAAAATGAATAGCAAACACATGCTAGCTAAATAAATAAACCTTAAGATACTATTTCAATTTTCTTACATTTCTTTTACTTACATTGCTTTACAAGACATCAGCTGAAGGTTGATCTGCGTTGTTGTATTTCTACCACAAGATGGCAGCATTATTTTATTTTTTTATTCTCCTTTTTCTTTACATTCATCATTCTTGTTAGACTATAAAAATATGCTTGATGCCGTATAGAGAGAGAGAGAGAGAGAGAGATACCATTTTAATATATATCTTTTTAAAACTGATATTAACTAATCTATTAAATTGACTAATCTAAAATTTATATTGAGATATTAATTATGATCATTCTAACTGATGATCAATGGATTAACGATAGTTTTGTGTGAATAATCTGAAAAAAACAAAAGAGACAAATTATCCAGCCATCTGATATTAAAAGACATATAGGGGAAAAGTGATATAAAAAACACTTTTTTTTGTTTGCGTTTAATTTTTTTCTGGATTTTATGGCCCTATCAAGTCTTATTGTATATAAATGATGGTGGAACACATGAGTAAAAAGAGCCAGACCCTTATAAACATTCAGGAATGCGTTTTGATTGCGAACATCAGAACCTTTGATTATTCACATGACGTTCAATTCAAAGTGTGTGCCATTATCATGCTAAATGCTACCAGCTTCATCTAGCCCCCCAAAACCACACACACATATAATGTGCTTCATATTTCATACAAAGATGCCTTCACACAAACATAGCACCGGCTGTGTGTTTTCCACTGCATCTATTCACTGACCCCCACCCGACAGGCCCTACACCCTCCCATACACAGATGAACCCTGTCCGTCATGAAGCAGCACACAAAAGGACAGTTCAGGCTGTTGCTAGTGTCTTTATGTCTATGCATGCAGTTCATTGTGTGCTCTTTGCTGCCAAACTGCTTCCAGATATGACCCAGTCGACGTCAGTGGCCTTCTCAGTTATCGCAGATACTCCCTCTGTTTGCCCATGTAGCTGTACATTTCTATAAACCCTGTTAACATTCACAACACAGAACTGCTTCATTTGAAACATTTTAGAGAGGCTGCTATTGAAGTGCACAAGCCATTCTCTTTCACTTGTTTTGTGTCATACATTTACATACTGGTATACAAACACTCTGGCAAGGACATGTCTGGGTTATATTTTAGCACAAAACCAAACATTTTTGCATTAATCCCGTTTTTAAAAACCACTTGGAATTTTGCATTAAGATAATTTTTTTCAGTTCTCATTAATGTCACATAAAAAATAAAATAATACATTACTGTTCAAAGGATTGTGATTGGTAAGATTTGTAAAGAAAAAAAAAAAAAAGGAAGTTGTATTTTTGCATTTATAATATATTTTAAAATGTTATTTATTCCTGTCATGGCAAAGTGAGATATGATATATTCTCATTATAAACATGATTGAAAACAGTTGAAGACATGATGAAAACAGTTGTGCTGCTTAATATTTTTGTTGAAACAGTGATGCATTTTTTCAAGATTCTTTGATGAATAGAAAGTTCAAAAGAACACTCTATTACTGTATTTTAAATTTATTTTTTGTAACATTATGATTATGAATGTCTTTACTGATCAATTTAATGGATCCTTGCTGAATAAAAGTATTTGATCATTTAAACATATTAAAGTAATGAGAATTTAGAGAGAAAGATGCTTAATTGTCATAAAAAATAGACAATGAATGAATGAATAACCATGACCATGGTGGACAGTAGAGGACCGCACTGAGGTTTTGTGCAGAAAGTAAAGGAAAGAGAGGGAGAGAGCTTGGCAGACGGGTTCACTCTTGTGCTTGGGTCACTGTGGGGTATTTTTAACGCTCACAGACCTCAAGGCTGTAGTTAGAGGGTGGGGTCACGCTGGCCTTTTTTTTCCCCCTGGCAGTGCAAACCTGTATTTATCTGAATAAAATCCAGAGGGGAGTCTGGACCATATGCCCTAAGTTTATCTTTTCTAAAACGTTGTGACTTTGCAGCAGTGACACAGAAACCACACTGGATCTGGCTTGTTTTGTGAATTTGTATGAAACAAGGGTCTTGTTGTAGCTTAAAATGTCCAGGAAAACAAGCAATGCAACTCGAATCAGCTTTTCTTTTACAATATCCTTTAGTGAGCAGTGTTGAAATAAGCTTTTTGTAGTTCCACCCCATTTTTCCTCTTCCTGGCATGCACTGAGGAATGAATAATAAATATGGTTAAAATTAAGATAAGCACTTTGCTCCCCATTACTTGCATGTTTCTCAGAAAACATGAGATGAATTATGTAGAACAATTTAAAAAATCTAAATAAACAGAAAATGTTTGAATGTAATTCTTTTTTAGATGTCAACTTAGGGGATAGCGCACTCAAAATGAAAATCCTTATTATTATTTACTCAGTCTCATGTTGTTCCAAACTTCTATGCATTTCTTTCTTCTGCAGAACACAGAAGATGATGTTTTGAAGAATGCTGGGAACCAAACAACACTGGAGCCTTTTGACTTTTGTTGTATACACAAAAAACACAGAGAATTTTCTTTCTGCTTTTATGTTCCACAGAAAAAAAGCCATACCATCTTGGAACAACATGAGATTTTTTTTTTAATTTTTGGGTGGACTGTCGCTTAAAGAATCTTCTAATGAAAATCTAAAAAGGTAATTGGTATAATGATAAACTGTTGCTTTTATTTATCTGTTGACTGTTTGTGTTTTAACTCTAAAATTCTCAGCCATTAAAAAAATTAATGAGCTAAAGACGAATTAGATTATGAAGAGAGATGCAGAGTGAAAGAGAAAGAGAAAGAATGACACTGATTGCAAGAAAAATAGAGAGAGAACTTTTTCTGCATGCGTGAACAGTAAATGTATTTTCGCTTGCTAATTAAAAGTGCTGTTATGTTTATTTTCATTTGTGCTGCTCCAGTTCTGCTCACACATTTTCATGCGGCCTATATTTTTCCTGAATAGCTTTTTGCTCTTTTCATAAACTCCGTGAAATGACAGCTAGCATGGCACAAGAGCAGACTATTTTCTGAACCGATGATGGTGACTGACCACTCACATTTACTCAGCTACAACACATATGTGGCATTGAGCAATGTAGCTCACCTAATCACTGTGAAGTAACAAAGAGGAAGTAGAATAGAAACAATTGTCCCTAAAAATATTTTCACCAAATATTGTGCTGCTCTCGACTCTCAGTATCAGAAACAAGCGGCCTTGACCTTAGAGGAATAGTTCACCCAAAAAAAATCAAATGTGCTGTATACTCATCCTCAGGCCATTCATGTTTTATTTCTTTATCAGAATAGATTTGGAGAAATGTAGCATTACATCACTTGTTCACCACTGGATCCTCTGCGGTGAATGGGTGCCGTCAGAATGAGAGTCCAAACAGCTGATAAAAATATCACAATAATCCACAAGTAATCCACACAAGAAGCAAATCCATCAAAGTGTTTTCATTTTAAACTGTCCATAACTCATAATACTGTAACACTTCCTTCAGTGGAAAAAAAAACATCCTCTGCTGTCCTCTCACATCAAAATCCACCGACATATTTGTTTAGAAAGTTTTGGACTTGATGTCTGCATATTTCTCAGACAAGATGACCTGTCACTAGAGAAAGTTATATCAAGACTCATAAATTAGTATTTCAGCTTCAAGAAAAAAACATGTTGATGGATTTGTTTCTTACAAACACACAACTTTTCACTTCACAATATGGACTGGGGTGGTGTGGATCACTTGTGGATTGTTGTGATGATTTTATCAGTTGTTTAAATTCTCATTCTGATGACACCCATTCACTGCAGATGATTCATTGCTGAGCAAGTGATGTGATGCTAAATTTCTCCAAATGTGTTCAAACTCAAGAAACAAACTCAACACCATCTTTGATGGGCTGAGGATTAGGCAGTTTTCACCAAATTTTAAATTTTGGGTGATGTGTCTTATGAAACTGTGCCTTATGAATGTAAAGCAGGCTTTGCAAAGAGACTGTTTTTGAAGCATTGGGCCCTGCCAACTAAACTGGACCAGACGGACAACCCACATCCTATAACTAAGCATTGTTGCTCACTTCAGACTAAAAGAAGGCATTTGGAACACAGAGAAAATAATAAATAAATAAAATGATTTAAAAAAACACACACATGATATGGCCCCTATGCTTTATAAATCATCAGTTGTGCGTTTTACTTTTCATGTTACATATGGTTCCCGTTTAAACTGCATACAGGAAGTGGGTATGGCCTCAGTTTTTTGCAATTGTTTAGGACATGTTTAGGAAACATTCATTATCGTTCCTAACCATTGAGTCTACTGTGCATTAAGTGCCACTTGAGTTTAATGAAACTGTTTACTTGCACATAAACAGGCATTGATTTTATTATATCGGTTGAGTCAGGACGCATAGTTTGGTCTTATGCCTGCACAGCAGAAAGTTTGTTAAAGGAGAACGATGAGCAGCTTTGTGTAAATTCTCACTGTCACACTGGAACTGCATAATATTGCGACAAAATCTAAGAAAACCACATGATCATTCAACACAAGAGACCCAAAACCATGAAGACTAGGCCTATCTGAACATCTAATATCAGCTCTTTCTTCACCCTTGACACTGACTAGAGATTCGTTCAACATCAGTTCCATCCCATTTTCCCCTCAACCATATATTTTACTCAAACTAAATAATATTATAGCAATGAGTAATGTACTGTAAGAGTATAGAGCTATAAAATGAAAGGGCCACAGGAATCATCATATTTAAGATTATATAAAGAAAACAAAATAGGAAAAGTAAGTGATCGAAGCAAATCACCATTTACTCTCAACAACATCTCAGTAACTGCTGCACATGAGTCCAATTCTATATTTATATAGCTTCATTTAGGCCTGAGAGCATTATTAATAGTGTTAAGATGCTGTTTATAAGAATGTATTGTTGTTACGATCGGAACCCAGGGAAACACAGGAGACGAGAGATCCAAACGCAGTGTGGTATTTAATGGGTAATCCAAATCAGAATCCAACAAGCAGGGGTCAAAACCAGAAATCAATCCAAACAAACAAACAATAGGGATAGGAACAGGAAACTCGGAAGGCGAGGAAACTGGGTGACGGAATGAAAGGACTCCATCAAAACAAACAGAAAAAGACAGGTTAATATAGGCAGGGTAATGACTATCAAGTGAAGACACCTGAGTGCAATTAACAGGAGTGCAATTACTGTGATGAAGGGACAAGGCTTTGTGGGAATTGTAGTGCCTACGGTGAGGTGCCTATGGGGAAGTGAGACCACTAGTGGAGACTCAGGGAAACAGAGACCAGACAGCGTGACAATTGTTAACACTTCACGTCGGCTTCAGGTGTGTGACTTTAGTTTGTCCACTATGAAATGACGTGTGTAAAATGCTGAAGCCAGCGGGCAGATCTGCTCTCGATGCAGAGCCACCGTCAGCAGCAAACACCAACACATGCTCACTTTTATCCCAATGAAAAGAGTTAACCCCAGCATTCAGAAAATACCACAGCAAATCCTCATCCTCCTGCTTGCTCGCTTTCGTGCATGCGTTTTCATCACTGATAAAGCCGCTGGCTGTGCTTACCTCCTCTCATCCTCAGCATTATTCTTCATGCGTTTTTACCTTGAATAGTCAGATGTGTAGGAGTGCTGAGCCAGAATCTGTTTATATGCCTGAGATTGTGCCAGGAAAAGGAAATAATCTGATTCGAGATCAGCACTTTAACTGCGAGATGCTTTGTGAGGTACTGTTAAGTACAGAGATGGAAGAAATTAAATAAAGTGTTTATCAAAACAGTAAGAAAGACAGTGTTGCTTGCATCAGCAGGGCAGGAGACACTTGTGTGCAAATTCATTAAAGGAAGTGGACACAGATGCATACGTGCACATAAACGCACATACTTACATACAAAGTCACATATGTTGCTCCAGGATGGTCTTCAGGCCTCCTGGATGTTTTCGGCCGCTTATATAAGTGCAAACTGTCCGCTGTGATTAGGGTCAGTCCACACAGAAACAGCTCACGCACACGAGCGTGTCACTTCCTGTTTGCCCACCTCTCAGCCTTCCACATGCCCCATGGGCTTCACAGTTCCTGAAGTAAACAACACACAATGCAGCATTATTGCAGAGGTCATCTCACTACCAAAGAAATAATAGTGATTTTCAAGCATCTGTTCATCTAAACTACTGTACATGTACATCAGTTGATTCAGGTTATATTAGACTTTAGGATTGGGTTGACAAATTCAAGTTTTGAAATAAATTGGGTCAATATATTTTACCATCTGGACTTCATTACTAATCTTTTTGTTGTTGTTGTTGTTCAGGAATGAAGAATGGATTGTAACAAGTGACACATTTTCATAAAATATTTATCTTTCAGCATGGCATCTGTAGCATATTTTGGTGCCTTCAGCCAATCAGTAAGCAAAAATCACAACTATAGGTTAAAATTTTCCAGGTTTTATAATCATCTTTACTCTAAATTGAACACATAAAAGTCAAAACATTATATTTATATTACGAGATTATAGTTTTCAAAAAAAAAAAAATCTTTCACAGGAACATTAAATAGTGTAAATTAAATTACCATGTGCACATTTGAACACTTGCTTCATTTGTGTGAACTTTAACCTTAGAAATACTTCTATTGCTATTATTTAAAAAATGGAAGTGTTTTAAATGGGTAGTTCCAATCATATGAAATAAAGTCCAAAAAAAACTTTTTTTATATTTATTATTATTTATTATTTATAAAATTCAGCTGTCAGAACAGCTGTAATAATGCTAATACTGTCTAAAAGACATATGGCAAACATTATTTTGCTACTGCATTACATTTTTTCTTTTTCTTTTCTTTCTTTTTTCTTTTTTATAATGTGACCAAAAACAAAAATTATATACTGCACAAAGCATCACAGCTTGTATCCTAACAGGAGCCAGTAAGAAAGGATTCTGGCTTTGCTGCACTGGCCACCTGGCATTTAGGATTGGATTTAAAATTGCATTATGCCTTTTTGTTAAAAAAAAATCCCAGCAATTGAGTATATCTTAGGGTGCCTGATGAAAAATGTTTCAATTTGCATCTTTATATCTTGTTTAAGTAACATCTGGAAGGCTGTTTCACTGGAAATCTGCCAAGGACGCTTGGAAAAAAGGAAACATAAAATTATTCTCATTCTCTAAATCTCATTTAAATCTGATCAAATAATCCTTTCTCTGAATCTGTATAAGGTCTTCACAGGGTATTTGTAAACCTAAACCTCAGAACAACAACAGTACTACCAATAATTATGGCGTTTCGACATACTGATGTTTCTTTTAAGCTCATTATTATTCTTCTGAGACCAAAATTCTTAGAGCTTTCAGACTTCATGCATGTCTGTCTGTTATGGACTGAAGGCTTTTTAAAATCTGGCACAAAACCTTGACTTGACAAGCTGACTTTTTTTAGTAGCTTTTGATTACAGGGACACTATTCTGTTTTTGTGACATTGTAAATTTTGACATGTGAATCATATCCCATAAATCTGTGGAATAAAACACAGAGACCCAAAGGCCATGTGATTTAAAGACCCATGCAAACTGATTCACATTCCTTGTTATTCATACTGTAGATGGTGGTACTGTCTAAACTCGATCTACTACTATCATAACACAGATTTTGTGTGAGCAGCTGACCTCTGTGAAGATATTTTTAACAGAAGTTTAAATACACTTTCCTATAAAATACTGTCAATACGGATTTATAAAGCAATAGTGTTAATTGATTTACTTTACTTTTACAGACACTTTTATACAACTGGTGTTTTCCATAGGAACTGAACACACAACTTTTATATTACCAGTGTCACAGATTTTGTTTCTCACAATTCTGAGTTTATGTCTTGCATTTATTTATTTCTGTTATAGAACAGAAAATGAAAAAGTTATATTATTTTATTGGCTATTTGAAGACAGATAATTAATGCAAATAGATGCAGAAAAGACAAAGTTGAAAAAAGTGGAACAGATATATAATATCATTGAAGGTCTGAGAATAGCAGAGACAGTTGCTGTCGAGACTTATTAGTCACATCCAATCAACATCCCTCCACCCAATCCTGATTGGCTAAACCCCTGTCAATCAAACCCCACCTCTGTTTAAAGCTGCTTTTGAGTTGTGTGCTTCTAAATACATCCTCTATGACCTTTTGAACTTTAAGATTAAATAAATTTCAGCAGCTAGCACATATCAGCTCAATATCAGGAAAATTAAAAATACTTTGATGCTGTTATGACAAGTACACATCCTAAATATTAAAGCCAAAGCTCTAAAATGGACAAATGTTTAAATATATGCGAAAAAAGAATATGCAAAGATGAGGATCTGTTAATATGTTCATGATAAACAATTCACAAACCTGTGTGTCCATCTGGAGTGTTGAAGAATAGTGACAGACTGTAATAGAGTAAAATACAGCCAAATAAGTGCTTGTCATATTTTTTGCCACATCATTCTGCATATAATGACTGTCCTGATATACATCCAATATTAATAAGATGCTAATGGTAAAAAACAAAACGAAAAAAAAAAAAAACTTCAGATGGCTTAAGAAAAGCACCAACACTGATGTTAAAATATTTTTTGCTGCATTTAATATGCATGTTTGAGACCAGGGCAGAGCTTTGAGCACAATACTGCCATTTATTTTTTAAAATAGGCTTAAATTATGCAGCAACAACATGGCATTAGCCAGAGCGTGATCGTCATTATAATGCTTTTGGCAGCATCCTTAATCATGAGACGCTGATTCGAACGGGAGTGAAAAGAATCAGTGAAGAAGGATGATGCACAGAGAGATGCATCAGTGATGTTAGATGTGTGTCTGCAGTAAGAGAATATGCTTGGCTGAGCATGTAGGCCAAGCCAACAACAATGCAGAATAACCCCCACAGCAGAGCAAACCTCCAGCCGTCCAACTGCCTGCATCTTGTCTACACGTCATGCGCGCTTTCACATCAGTGCGACAGGCCCGGCGCCACAGAGAATATCATAATGCTCACTGCCTAATTCTGCTATCAGCACCTTCCTCAAGCGGCATGGGCTTTAAGAAAGGGCCTGCAAGTCTTGAATTTAAATGAAAAAAAACAATGAGTTTATTGAACACGTGATAAAATGTGCATTTTAAACAGTTTGCATTCATTGCTGAAACAAGTAAAAATGACTGAATTTATGGAGCTGAAACCTAGTTTAGGTGAGAGGAGTTGTATTTTTTTTTTGCTCTCCAATGCTGCACAAAAAAATAATAATATATTGTCACATTACACTGGAACAGGGAGGTGAGGAGATGCTGGAAAACACATCTACATGGAATTTAATGGCGCTTGCAACGGGAAAACACGGGACGACATTTAGGAACAAACAGAGAAATTTAGAATGGGACTAACTAAATATACAGGACTTGATGAGGGGAGGACAAGGAACACTTGGGATTAATGAAACAACATAAGAAACACCTGGGTAAAATTAACACAATACAAAACACGTCTGACACACACACACACAGACACACACACACACACACACACACACATATATATATATATATATATATATATATATATATATATATATATATATATATATATATATATATATATAATTCATTACATTTATATAGCGCTTTTCTAGGCACTCAAAGCGCTTTACATAGTAAGGGGGTATCTCCTCATCCACCACCAGTGTGCAGCATCCACCTGGATGATGCGACGGCAGCCATATTGCGCCAGAACGCCCACCACACACCAGCTTATTGGTGGAGAGGAGACAGAGTGATGAAGCCAATCAGCAGATATGGGGATTGTTAGGAGGCCATGATGGTCAGAGGCCAATGGGCGAATTTAGCCAGGATGCCGAGGTCACACCTCTATATATATATATATATATATATATATATTATAATATTATAAGATATTATTGCAATTTTAAATGACTTTAAAATATATTTTAAAATGTAATTTATTCCTAAATGCCAAATCTGAATTTTCAGAAGCCATGACTCCAGTTTTTAGTGTCACATTATCCTTCGAAAATCATTCTGATATGCTGCTTTGACACTCAAGAAACATTTCTTATTATTATCTATATTGAAAACTTGTGCTGTTTGATATCTTGGTGGAAACTGCAGCTAATATTTAAAAATATTTTGTCAAGACAGAGATAGATAGATGGTTGAAATTATCAGTATATAATATCAACACAACTCTATTTGGTAACTAGCCATAGTGTCTTGCTATAATCCTTAGAGGCTGAGCATGTGAGAGTGAAATGAATGTTATAAATGGAAATTGTGGTGGTTCTGTGGCTAAATCTGGTTCTATCCGGACACAAGTGTAATATCAAACCAAGCCAGATACACTGATTCAGGATCAGAGGAATAATGATTGTTTGGGGCCCTGATATAGTTTCATGGTCACTTCCTCTTGCTGGGTCAGAATGTCCTTCCTCAATTTCTGCTCCAAGCGAACAGTTACAAAACGGCTTCATAAGTAACCGTCAGTCCACCTGAAACCCAGACATGTTACTCAGCATCTCCCTCTATATCAGACACACTGTCCTTACAACAGACCACTGGTCAACCCAGGTCAAGATGCGCCAGATCAGCTGACATTCAGAGGGTACAAGACCACAGAGACGACAGTATGTCACAGGTGCTGGACTACTAGTGAAATATAAAGCCCTGTGGAGTTCCATAAGCAGAGCCAGTGAGAATTGACATGTTTCACTACAGTGTATCACTACAGAAGAGACTCGAATGCTTTTAATTATTGTAAAATGGATGCAAAAAAATAAAAAATAAAATACATAAACCAAATAAATAATAATCTTGAAATGCTATTGTTTAAAACTGTAATTTAGTAAATTTAGTAATGCAAGTAAATGGTAAATGCAAGGTTTTTATTATTATTATTATTTTATAAAACACCATCATGGTAACACATTAAATTAAACAACATAAAATGTAAATTTTAATTTTAAAACCCTAATGTTTATAACTGAAAACAAAAACATATAAGAAATAATTATTTAGACACCATAATGTGAAGTGTCACCCAGTGTATTCTGGGAATGTCATTTTACAGGTTTTTATTACTGTAAATTATAGATTATAAACTTATCATTAACCAAGGCTTTTACTGTCTTTTTTACACTGTATAGATAGACATATACAGTGTTTATGTCGCCCAAGTAGAGTATGGTGCTATCAGTGCCAAAGACATTCCCAGGGAATACAAGAACTGATCACAAAATGTACATCTTGTTCAAAACTAAAATTTCCCCACAAGGGTAGCATAATCAAATGCACAGTGAAGACCAACATGGGTAAAAAAGATCCTATTAAATTCAAATCTAATTATTCCAAAAAATGTTTTTGTAATGAAGAGATTTAATTATTAGCTTAGTATAAAATAATAAAAGTCAATGGAAAATCCCCACAATGACAGAAAAGCAATCTGTCAATCATCATTCTGTCACTCTATGTTTTGAGGATGTCAAAACATACACTCAACTCCACTGAGTCCTCACTTGTGTGCACTGTAGGAACATATACACCAAGGTTGTTTGGGGTAAACAACCTTTTAAATGTTTTGAAAGAAGTCTCTTATGCACACCAAGTTTGCATTTATTTGATCACAAATACATCAAAAACACGAATATTGTGCAATATTACAATTTAAAATAACTTCAGTGTAAATAGTATTTAATATATAGCTTATTCTTGTGATCAGATCAATCTAATATGCTGATTTCCTGCTCAAGAAACATTTCTAATTAATATCAGTGTTCAACATTATAATAAATATCAACAGTTTAATAAATCTGTGTAATTTTTCTGGAAACTCTGCAACATTATTTCAGGATTTTTGATGGACAGTGAGTTCAAAAGAACAGCATTTATTTAAAATAAATAATCACACACTATACCAAATGTTTCCAAAACAGAATCATGTTTCTCTGGTATTATTTTGTTTATCTTCTGAGGGAACTTGGTAGTGCTCATTATCAGCAGCTGACATGAGCAATGTGTCACTGCCTAAACCAGTGGGGGCCTGGTTAAGGACCTCTCCCCTTGTTAAGACCTAATCACTCCAATTAAGAAACATCTGTCCTCACTCAAGGCATGTCCGCAATCAACCAGCCATTCTCGGATCTGACACAGGAAGCTAAAGAAGCAGTGTTTGATCTATCCACCATTTTTAACGTCAGAACAAACACAGCAATTTAGAACTTGAATGTGCAAGGATTCCGGTGTCATTCATTTCCAGTTATTTTTATCTGTCCAAACACATTCCATCATGCTGCTTGATATTGCAAACTGGTATTTCTTTTCATCAATTAACATTATATTTTCACTGTTTACTGCACTTTTATTATAATTCTAGAGCAGCAAATAAATGGAAAGTCTCAAATAGCTCTCTTCCAGATAAGGTGGATACAGAGTCTGTTCTCATTCTGTTTTTATTTTTTCATTTCTAAATATGTTTACTGGTTGTATGATTGAGGCCTATTCCCTATACTTAAAACTAACTGATAGGTTTTTGTTAATGCACAGATAGAAATCTGCACTCTTCCTACTAAATCCCTGGTTTTGGTAGGTTGCCATGGCAATCAAGTGTAGCAGATCAGATTTCCACACGTGATGACAGTGATAAAAAGTGGAACAATCATTCTGATCACACACACAAATAGTGTTTTTGCATCAACACGGTTATAAAATTACATGTCGTCCAAATTTCAATTGATTTACAAAGCAGCACCAGAATTTATCATACAGTCATTTACAAAATCTGCTGGTAAGAATATATTGAGCACATTTACATGATGTGAAACAAGACAAAAAATGATTCATCATCAATAAGAAAAGAGAACAGATTTTGAAATGGCTTTTGGAATTTATGTTAATAATGGATATGGGATTTTCTCTCATAACACTCTGCCAAACACAATTTGTGATGTGGTGTTAGGCAGATAACTGTTAAAATGCCCTGCCTAAATTTAGCAATAAATTCCAGCACTGAATACCATCCCAGTGAAATGTTCTTTCCCACATGTGAACGTCTATGTCAAATCACCATGGAGACGACAGAAACCAGCCTCTGCTGCACAAACCTGCAACTCTTTCATTACGGATTATCCTTTAGCAGGAGCGAATTTATCAACCTTGCAAATAACTACTGAGCGCATGAATGTGTGTGTGTGTGTGTGTGTGTGTGTGTGTGTGTGTGAAGAGGAGAGAGATTAATTTTCCTTCACACTGTCTACCACATCCTTATAAATTGTGGTTTTAACTGACAACGTAGACAGAAATGTGTGCAGTATTATGCATAACTCTATGTGGCTATGGGGACAGAATGTTAGATGAGCAATAATTTAAGAATGAAGTTGTCTTTTTTCCGTACTGATCCAAATAAAACCTTAAAATTAGTTCAAAATGAATATACAACCAGTTTTCAACAATCAAATACTGTAGCCTATTTGAAAAACCATATGGCAAACTCACACACATGACTTTCTTCTACGGAACACAAAAGGAGAAATTTTGAAAAATACAATTTTTACAATACAAATACAATACAAAAAACACTTTTCCAGGCAGTACGAGCCATAAATATGTTCAACGTGACTTCTTACTTCCTTTTTTTTTCCATGGAAGAAATAAAATCATACATGATGGTGACTCTCATTGCTCACAAATGGAGGACTGAATCCTATTCAGAGTAAATAATTCAACCAAATGTGTCACAGAGCTCTGCGGTTCGACAGAAAGAGCACAGAGAAGAATCACTCTTAATGTTTTTCATTCCTCTTTGCTGTTTTATAGATCTTGGGGAACCAATTGTCAATTCAAATTTAATCTGTTCCAGATGAAGTTCACAAACATACCTCAATGAAACTGTTTAAGGGAGCTTTAATGCTTCCTTCTGCAGCTCTGACTAGAAGGAAGACAAATGATTTGGTTTAAAAGAGTCCCAATAGCAATACTCTTTCTCCTCTAAGCCAAGCAAATTAATTCAGATTTGTAGTTAGTGGGGTAAACAGGAAGTGTACAGACTAAGAAAAAAAGCGAATCAAGTAATACATGCCTATATCGTAAACACACACTGCAAAAAACAAAGCATTCAGAGATCAAACTAAATGTAAAATGTGCTTGCTCTACAATCAGTCCATCCAGACACTAGCTGTCTTGTTTTAATAATATATATATATATTATATGAATATCATTTGACTGAAAATATAAATTTGGATTTTAATTTAAATATTGTAAAATTATTTTCATCATTTTTTTGTTAGTTACTGGTCTTTTGCACGCAAAAAAAATAAATAAAAAATAAATAAATATATATATATATATATATATTTTTTTTTTTATTATTATTGAATATATAGCATCACTTTCATAAATTACATACGTTTTTAAGCATCTTTAAGATTGAAATCACCACAATGACAGACTCGCAGAAAATATGGGCCTTGGTTTTGCCTTTTTTTTCTAAAGGACCCCACCCACCCACGCTATTGCCCCCCTTCACAAAATTGTAACACACACTGAACTCAACATCAAATAGTTTTACACTAAACCAATCACGGACAATAGCATTTGGCAACTTACATCTAAATGTCCAATCATATGTTCTACAGACTGTCATGTGACACAAAGCCCCGCCCCATTTGTGGAATCATTGAGAGCGGGAGTGGAGCTACAGCGATGTGAACTGTTCAGCTCAAACTGAAAGCAGGACTGAAAGAATTAAAATCATTATCAGAGCTGCAGAAAAGTACTTGGATCTGGGGAATGTTACTGTTGACATGATAAATGAAAGGCTCAAGATTCCAACATTAAATAGTCAAGCAGTAAATAGTCAGACAACATGTGGTGGATCTTAATGGTGTTATATATTTTGCAATGGAATGCAAGAAGTTTGATTGCAAATGGACAGGAGTTTAAGAAATTTATAGCAGACCAAGAGAAAGGCCCAGATATTATATGTATACAGGAAACTTGGCTTAAGTCACAATATAACTTTCTAATACATGGATATACTACTATTCGGAGGGATAGACAACAAGGGAATGGAGGTGGAGTAGCTACTTTTATAAAGCAAGGAATCGGGTATAAAACAGTTGAGGTAGATGGGGAAGTAGAAGTTGTGGTGGTGGAAATATGGGAAGGATCAAGGTGTATTAGAGTAATTAATTTTTACAATCCATGTGATAGGTTAAGCAAGGATATTCTAGAAAGTATAGGAGGAAATGAAAGTCAAAAAATGGTGTGGTGTGGTGATTTTAACGCTCATAGTTCAATATGGGGAAGCGCAAAAACAGATTATAATGGTAAGATCATTGAAGATATGCTAGATTGGGGAAGATTAGTGTGCATTAATGATGGAAGTCATACTAGAATTGATTTGAATAAGGGAAGGCATTCGGTATTAGACTTGACAATAGTATCTGAAAGTTTAGCGAGTAAATGTGAATGGAAAGTACTAAAACAAAGTACTGTAGGAAGTGATCATTTTCCTATTTGCAGTAAAGTTGGAGTAGATATAGAACAAAGAGTGGGGGAAAGAATGCCTAGGTGGAGGTTCAAGTCAGCGGATTGGGATAAGTATAAGGAGTTATGTGGAAGCAAAATGAAGGACATTAGTAAATGTATAGAAGATGTTGATGTTTTTAATGATGAAATATGCAAGGTTCTTCAGAGTACAGCAGTAGAAGTAATAGGTAAGAGGAAGGCAGGCAGCAGGAAGAAAGTTATGCCATGGTGGAACGAGGAGTGTAGTGAGGCAACAAAAAGGAGAAATAAAGCACTCAAGAAGGTAAGAAGGTCACTTAATTATAATGATTTAATAAGTTATAAAAGGGCACAAGCTATAGTGAGAAGAGTCATTCGGACATCTAAAAGAAATTATTGGAGGGAATTTTGTAATAGAATAGGGGAAGACATTGAAATAAGTGAGTTATGGAATATGATACGAAAGATGGGAGGGATACAAAGAGGTTACAACATACCTGTATTAGAATATAATAATAGACAAATTATATCTGAAAGCGGTAAAGCAGAGGTATTTGCAGAAACATTCGTTAAAATTCATAGTAATTCGAATTTATCAGAGGATGCGAGGAAAACTAGGGACCAGATACTAAGTAAATATCCTCATTTATTGGAGGAAAAGGGACTTTCAGGAAGTACAATGGATTCAGAGTTTAATTTGTACGAATTGAAAAAAGCGCTTGCAGGGGTTAAGCAAACATCTCCAGGCAGAGATGACATTTGTTATGAGATGGTAAAACATTTATCAGAGACAGCATTAGAGACAATTTTGAGGCTTTTTAATAAGGTTTGGGAGTTAGGAAAGTTACCAAATGACTGGAAGCATGGTGTCATAGTGCCAATTCCAAAACCAGGCAAAGATCATACACAGCCAAATAATTATAGACCTATAGCTTTAACGTCTAATCTATGCAAAATAATGGAGCGTATGGTCATGAGTAGATTAGTATATGTCATTGAAAGGGATAATATTTTATCACCTTATCAAAGTGGATTTAGGAAAGGACGTAATACAATGGACTCAGTACTGTGCCTGGAATCTGAAATAAGAAAGGCTCAGGTAAATAAGGAAGCTTTAGTTGGGGTATTTTTTGATGTTGAAAAAGCTTATGACATGATGTGGAAAGAGGGACTTTTAATTAAGTTAGAAAAAATGGAAATTAAAGGAAGAATGTATAACTGGATCAGGGATTTCCTGTTTAACAGAACTATACAAGTAAGAGTAAGTACTGCTTTTTCTCAGATACACACAATAGAGAATGGAACACCTCAGGGAAGCGTTAGTAGTCCAATTCTGTTTAATATTATGATTAACGACATCTTTACAAAGGTTGATAGGGGCATTGGAAGATCTTTATATGCGGATGATGGAGCACTGTGGAAAAGAGGGCGTAATGTAAAGAATGTGGAAAGATGTTTGCAGAATGCCGTTAAAATGGTAGAAAATTGGGCAAATGAATGGGGATTTCGGTTTTCAGTAGATAAAACGCAGGTAATTTGTTTTGCAAAAAGGAAAAGTAACCCTACCATTAACATCAGATTGTATGGACAAGAAGTGAAGCAAACAGCAGTTGTGAGGTTTCTGGGTATATGGATGGATTTGAAATTGAATTTTAGTATGCATATCCAGAAACTGGTTGACAAATGCAAAAAAGCATTAAATATCATGAGGTGTTTAGCAGGAGTTGATTGGGGAGCATGTCGCCAGTCTCTTAAAATAATATATTGTGCTCTAATAAGATCAGCAATAGATTATGGCAGTATGGTATATTGCACTGCATCCAAAACACAACTCGTAAAAATAGAGGCAATTCAGTCACAAGCTTTGCGAGTTTGTTGTGGAGCGTTTAGATCCTCTCCAATAACAGCAGTGCAAGTAGAGATGGGTGTAATGCCTCAAGTAATTCGTAGGCTCAAGTTAAAGATGAGGTATTTTATAAGTATAAAGGGACACTTGGACAGTCACCCAGTTAAAATGGTGTTGGAGGATTGTTGGGAATATGGACATAAAAAGTTATCAAGTTTTGGATGGAAGGCCAGTGAGGAAGCCCGGAGAATGGGATTAAGTGACTTCAATGTTGCTCCTACTGTGGCTAGGTCAGCAATTCCTCCTTGGTTTTTCCCAATGCCTTTGATTGATACTCAATTGCTTAAAGAAAAGCATAACAATACAAATGGATTAGGAAATTTTAATATACAGCAATACATTGATCAAAGTTATTATAGTGCAGTTCAAATATACACTGATGGTTCAAAAGATCCAGAATCTGGGAAAACAGCAGTAGCGGTATATATTCCACTTTTTAACATTAGAATAGCAAAAAGAATATCAGATTATCTTTCAGTATTCTCTGCAGAAATTATTGCAATATGTCTAGCGCTTCAGTGGATAGAAGAAATCCAACCAACAAGGGTAGTGATATGTACAGATTCTTTATCCGCACTAAATAGCTTGGAAAGTGGAACATCATCAGCAAGGCAAGACATGATAAATGAAGTAATGCAGAGTCTTTACAGAACAAGACAGTATGGACTTCTGGTGAATCTTGTATGGGTTCCATCGCATATGGGTGTGAAAGGAAATGAGGAGGCTGATAATCAGGCTAAACAGGCATTAAATCATTCACAAATTGACATTGAAGTGGCATTAAGTAAAACAGAAATTAAAGTGATAATAGCTAAACAAATACAGGAAATTTGGCAGAAAGAATGGAATGAAGGAAAGAAAGGTAGACATTTTTACTGCATTCAAGGAAAAGTTGGGTCAGAGAGAAGAAGATTCGGAAACCGGAAAGAGGATGTTTTAATAACAAGAATGCGTATTGGACATTGTTTATTAAATCAAAGCTTACAAAGAATTGGTAAACATGAGAATGGAAATTGTGACAAATGTGGGTTAGTTGAAAATATAGAGCATGTCCTTTTAGAATGCGAAGCTTATGAAAGAGAGCGGTCCCAGTTAAGACATGCTTTAAGAAGTGTAGGAATCAATGAGTTGACACTTCAGGTTCTCCTAGGACAAGGTGCTAAACAATCAAGAGTTTATCATGAGTTATTTATATTTTTAAAGGAAACAGGATTATTTAATAGGATTTAAAACTCCATTATGTGTAAATTTTATATGGATATATATATATAATTTTTTTTTTTTTTTTTTTTTTTTTTTTTTTTTTTTTTAAAGAGTAGATCTAGTTTAAACTTCCTTTCCAAATATGCGCTTCACACTCCATATCAGTAGGTGGCGGGAATGCACCTTTTAAGTTGGTTTGCCAACCGCCATTAAATCCTAGAAGAAGAAGAAGAAGAAGAAGAAGAGCTACAGCGATTCAGCGGTGACCGGCGCAGATCCACCCAGCTGGAGGATCCGGAGAGAATTCTGAAGCGATACGAACGCTCCTTACGTGGACTGGCTTCCTTTATTTCTTCTTAAGATTTTAAAGAAGGTATGTACGCATTCACTTTGCTCTCACAATGCAAAGGTTGCAGATTTAGATCATAAAATCAACGCAAAAGGTGGTGGCAGCTACTCATGAATTAAACTGTCACCAATAAGTTATTCATAAAAGTGCTTTTTCTGCAGGATGATCGAGTCAGCCAGACAAAATATTGTATTTTATTTAGCTGTTTCGTGTATTACATTCATTTTTCAGAGTAAAATTATCTGTTAGAAATCTACATATAGTAAAAGTTAAATATCCGATAGTCAAGAAGCTTCTTGTCTAATTCTGATAGGTACATGAGTTGCAGATACAGAGATCTCTAAAAGCCATTTTTTGCCTCTCAGGGTGTAACATCCAAACAACTATCGGTGGTTATCCTTGTTCTTTCCTTAATTATATACGACTGTTCTCTTTATATGTTCACTGAATTATGATTTATTGCACCAAATCCTCTGGAATATTTATCTTTTATTGCAACAACGTCATCTCTCTACACCATTAAAAAAGGTAAAACTGGAAATAAATATATTCATGTTTTGAAATAAAAAGAAATATTAAGATATTTTTTGGTGATTTAATAATTCATTCAATTCATAAAAGGGTTAAATGTGTAAAGTACATTATAAAAAGTGATTTTTCATAGCTGTAAATAATACGAAGATTATTAAAAGAGTATGTTTCACACACACAAAAAAAACATACTATTTCCGTCTTCTTCAAAATATTTAAATTAATTAAATTTACTTGCCAATTCTTTGCGATCTATTGTGAAATGTAACAGAAGTTTGCGAGTGAATACTGTTTCTACACCAATTTCTTTTTAAGGAGACACTGGGAATTGTTATGATACATTTAGTTGCAACATGTTTAACTCACTGTTTTGTTTTTTTGTGCTATGTACCTCAAATGTTAAAGTAGTTTGGAAATGTGCAGTTTACCTCAAACTATATAAATTAATGTAAAACACAAAGAGTGCTATTGCTAGTATTGTCCCCAGAGTGGGCCCCAATTAAAAACACAGACATTTAAAATTATGTGCATCCATTTGTTGTGGAATTCAAATTTCTTAATTGTAAACATTCTCATTTTTAAAGTGGTAAGCTTATTAAAATCATTTTTATTTAAAATGCAATTAAAATGGGACACAAATGTAGGTGTATACACTGTCCCATTTTGAGCAATCATTGTGGATCTAATAGATCAACCCTCATCGTCTGCTCCGAGTTGAAATTTCTAGTTTTCTAAATGTGTAGATGAAAAGCTTGCTCCAGATCACCTGGATTTCACTTTAACCATTGTCGGTCTGATCATAAACAGTTGTGTGAGTCATCTCAGCGCTCAGGCTCTCATCATCACTGCTGCATCATTAGATTAAATCAGTAAACTGATGCTTGTATGTGGGCTGAAGATAAACGTAGCTTAGTGACAAGTTAAATGTGCATGATTACCTTTAATCTGGGTTTCAGTTTCATTGTTCTCTTCAGTTTTTTCTACAGTAAATGTTACTTATTAACTACAGCAGTTGATGTGTTTTGTGCAGACGAGTCACTGTTTAAAAGAAAAAGGAGATTATGTGCTGAAAAACTGAATCAAGTTGATCCTTCAAATCCATCTGGTGTTGTTGACAGAATCCAGATGTGTCTTCTTGCAATATATGAAATCTGTTTGTTGCCGTTCTGGTCTGCAGTGAGATAAATTGAGGTCACGGAAAGCTGCAACAGACCGAAAAAGACAACTGTTAAATATATTACAGGCTGTGTGATTATATCTGTACCGAAAAGCAAACACCTCTCCACACACACACACACACACACAGTCTCCACCTTCTTTGTCTGTCTCCCGGGTTTATCTCCACCTACTGCCACCCTCAGAGACACCTGAACACAGACATAACGATATAACAGCAACGGGCGTCTGAAAACCCCTTCCTCTCTTTCTCTGTCTCTCTCTCTCTCTCTCTCTGTCTAGCACACAGCAAACAGGCCCAAAAAGAGTCAGAAAGGGCTTCTATTCTTTCATGATTGGAGGACACAAAGTGTGATAAAAGCCACAAATCCAATGTTTTTAATCTCTGGTATATCTGCAGGATAAGATACACTGGCCCCAGAAAGTATTTCAACACTTAATAATGTCATTGTAAGAATGCCATTGAATTAAAAAAAGTATTATTTTAATTAATACATTTAAAAAAACACTGCTTAAGCACACGTATGCGAGCAAAACATTTCACAAATAGAGGTTGTTTGATCTTTAGATGGGAGGAGAATAAATACTGTTTAAATTTAAGAAAAAACTATTTGAACTTTAGAGTTTATATAATTTTTCAGAAAGTTTGTTCTGAGGGAAACCTCATTTGGTCGCAAATGCCAGTGTCTAATGTGAAAATGTAATGTGTAATCTAATGTGCAAAATTAAGTTCAGAATGCTGTCTTGCACAAGACATAAAATAGAAGAACACAGAAGTAAAAAAATCTGAGCGACCCCAAAAGTTTGAACATGTAGTGTACAAGTGTGAGCCTTTAGATGGAACACAAAACAGTATCTCCATAGAGCAAAAAAGCACACAGCAAAGGACAACACACTAATGATAGACAGTTTTGTATTGTCCAGAGTGTGAACATTTTACTTCTACCAATGTTATAAAATAGTTTGAGCTCAGCTCTTTTACAATTTCTCAGAAATCCAAGAACCCTTGTAGGAGGTAAACACATTGATTGTTTTTCAAGTAAAAAATGAAAGATGTAGTTTTGTGTGTGGTATTCAGCAGCATAAATGTGGCCATTCATTACGAACAGTGAAAAGCAGTCACCATTCAACAATATTTTCACACACACAGAAGTCAAGGCAGCTCTAAAATCTGTAGAATGCTTGGGGTGTCTTGAGGGAAACAACGCCCATTCCAAGTCTCAACAAAATTCATCCACACACACAAATACAGATAACATACCTCAATATGTGGTTGTGGTGTTTTGGGGAAAATATTCCAGAATGGGCTGCACTTCAAAGAGATGTTCATCCATTCTGTCTGAGGAACTAAAATGAACAGGAACACCTCAGGGGGAATATGACACCAGCTGCTAAAATGCCTTCTTGGTTTTAGTTCTAATGCTTTTTCTGGGTGCGCTTGAGCATGTGCGCTCACATATGTAGACTCCATCTAGAGGCTTCGCTATTTCCAGAGCCGGGTTATGTGGCATCCACACTGTAATCTTTTGAGTGGAGAGGATGTTGAGATGGATTATTGAAGCCCCAGCATGCTGCGTGTGTCATTACCGTGGAGAGATCAGCACAGTGAGGTTAATGAGCCAATCTGCATAAACTTTGTCCCCATCTGGAGCGTTTGGGTGGTGTGGGGCTATGCGTTACCAGCATTCCTGCATCTACATCACCAACAACCCTTAACATAGCAAATTATTTATGCTAACGATCTTTCTACTCTTCACTGAAAACTTACAACACAAGCTCAGGCTCCCTGGAGCATGACTATGGTTGGTTGGTAAAAATCGCACTAAAATGGTATGGTTTCGGCTGCAGTGACACATTTATGTACAGTTAAAATATGGGATTTTATGTATAATTTCCATTACCTGCTGCACAGTCATAGTGTGTAATTGTATTCTCCTTTTTTTATAGATTGGTTTTAAAATACCATTTCTTATACTAGCTTTCAGAGACCACTAGAAGTAACCTGTTGGTAGGTTGATTTCCTTAAACTGCAAATACCCTGTGTCTTTGTGTGCTTTCAAAAGTCTTTTTGAGTAACAACATTGGCTCAGTCAATGTCATGAGTTTAAGGTGGGACTGAAATTGTTTTTTGAACAGTGGCAGATGGGAGGAAACTTTCCATGAATGGAAACCATCATTTTTGCATTTCCTTTTTAATGTCACTAGTGATGTAGAAATTACATAGTCATTTTAATTGGAATTAAAATAGCCATCATTGAATTTGATTTTTGACAATTTGCTGCCTTTGAAAGACTTGTAGAAAGAGCTGGACTGGGGTGTTTTAAAGACTGTGAGTCAGAATTAAATATAGAAATAAAAATTTAGTTTGTAATCCGAGCACACTCTTTAAAAATAAAGGTTCTTTGTTGGAACAGTGGTTCCATGAAGAATCTTTAACATCCATAGAACCTTTTTGCATAAAAAGTTCTTTATAGTTAAAAAAAAGTTCTTTAGATTAAAATGTTCTTCACACTTCGTTCACTGAGAAGTTCATTGGGAAACCAAAATGGTTCTTCTATGGCGTTCAAAGCAACCTCTTTTTTTGGAACCCTTATTTTTAAGATAAACACTGAATTTCCATGCCCTACAGGGCAAAATAACTGCACACTTTGTCAGTTGAGATATGACTGAAGTCAGATCTCTTAGACTATGATTGACTGTGACAGATGGGTTTGGTTGGACTATGCTTAGAGAGAAAACCAAATGTGAAAATTATAATTATCAAAAAACTGAGCCAATCTACTCCGTTCCAGTTTTGGTGTAGTGACTCCTTTTTTTATATTCTAGGCAGTTTAAAAGTTGTCAGATGTTAATGTCATTAATTTCAGCTTCCATTCCAAGGTGTTTTTTTTTTTTTTTTGCAGTGTAGTGTTGAAAATTCAGTGACACTTCTACTGACAAGTGACGTTCTGCTTTCGCACATGGTGGCTGGAGATATTCTCAGGGTGTTTTTAAGGTTTTTTAGTTTGGGAAATGTAGGTGGTAATTGTAAGTGTGCATTCACAAATTAGCTCTAAAGATCTTAAATTGTCTCAAAAACATCCACAATAAGACATTCATTTGACTGGTCAACAGCTTCTTTGACCGTTACATCATAATTGTGATGAAATAATGTGAAATTTTTAAAGCATGTTATATTATTCTTTTCCCCAAAACCCATGGTAAAAATGTGTTTAATCAAAGACCAATTTTGATACAATGTGAAATTGATACAGAAAAATGTCTCCTATGAGCTGAATTGAAGAAACAGGTGAAATTGATTTTAACCCTCTATTCTCATTGGAAACTGATTAAAGGTCATTGTAAACACGTCTTGAGAACATTTTCTGAAGGTGCTGACTGTAGAATGTGCCATGTGTTTATGACTGAGCATTTAACCACAGACATCTTACACAGCAGTTTCCCAAAAGAACACCTCTGCATTAGTAAATTAAGAAAACAACATAAATGACAGCAAAGAAATGCAATACCTTAAAAACCTCATCCAAATGGCTAATAATGAAACTGCAAGATGTCTGTTTGCATGAAATCTCTGGCTGTAATCTGTGATCTGCAGACTCAATAAGTTGAAACCTTTTGAAGAGCAACCACATACACATGCAGTTAAAGAACACTGTGTTCTACTGAGTGTCTATGGCATAAACAGAAAGCGACAATTCCTCTTTTTTTTCTCACTTCCAAAAGACAACCACCCAGCTAGTCTAAACCATTAGAACATTTCACCCCCCTCCCCATTACCCATAATGCTGTATACCCCACTAGGCACAGTGTGGGACCCTACTGCTATAGGATGCACAAGCAATGAGCCGTTCATTTCTCTTATTTCGTTTCCTTTTCTTTCTCTCCATCTCTTTCTTTACTTGTTACCCCTCTCTGTGTGAAAAATGAGTGAGGACTGTTAGAGAGTTATGCCAAGGAAAAAGAAAAAGAGGCTGTTTTGCTAATTTAATCTGCTTGGAGACAAAATGATGGAACTGGATATTTAGTTACATTAGTTTTTTTATGTTAATGATTGTGGTGTTTGCTTATTTATTTTTTTACTTCATTTTTAATAATTTTTTCCCCAAAATGTAGTAAAGAGAAAAACATATTTTACAACCTTTCCACATAAAGAGAACCAGCTTGTTTCAATGCAAACCCTTGATGGGAATGACATTTCACTTGTATTTTATCATGTATATAGTGTTAGCACGCATGTCTTGATGTCACATGATCATATAAAACATGCCAGTGCTGAGTTTCAATTCAAACAAAGGTTTTGGCACAAAGTGAATTCTTATTTTTCCTCATTAAAGCATGCTCTTTTTATAGACTTCTCAATTTGTCTTCAGTAGAAGCCACCAATTTGTCTTGTTTCAGCAGACGCCAAAGCAGATGCTGCTTTTAGCACAAAAAAACTACGTAACGACTCAAATTTTGGGGCTCTTACAGTGGAGCACGCCCATACTCCGATTTCTCTGTAGTTTTGAAAGGATGCAAAAATACATTTAATGATTTGACTTTCTTAACATGACTTTTATTATTCATTTCTTCATTTTCTTCTAATTAGTCTCAGCCTAAAGGGCTGTTTAAACCTGAAGTGATGTCTATAAAGCTAACTACATAACGACAAAAAGGAACTATATTGTTGGAATCACTTTCAGATTTTTTTTTATCCAGATGAACGATAAAATAATTTACAGTCAAGCTGAATCATTTGAGCATTTAAATGAAGAATATAAAGTGACAGATGACAAAGCTGTAGCATGTGCTTAGAATAAACAGAACATTATCATTTGCTGGTGTATGCTAATGTAGTTATCATTCTTGGTGTGAATAGCCCTTCTGGCGGCATTTTAAAAATGTTTCTCAAAATGGTTCAGTGTGATCATCTGGTGTTCAGTTTCTGGAAGTCAGAATACTGATGTTTTCATTGGTGAAAACCCAAATGGTGCACTTGATGCATACTTGCGGTCTATGTAGTGTATATGTTTAGTAGCATGTCCTGCTTATAAATTTATGGTTCAGAAGAGCTCATAAGCGCCCCCTTTGCCACCATGTGGCCGACTACTAACCGATATCACCAAAGTGTGGACTTTGGGACTTTGGGACAGGACTATTGACAGTAGTCAAAGAATATTGGTAGCATTACTTTTGAACTATAGTACTTGGGGCTCTCAAATGATTTTGAAAGCTTGCTGAAAGAATAAAATTTATTTGTGTACCATTTTTCATGAATACTGTTATAGTCTGCATTTTCCCATCTCTGAAAAGGCTAAAAAAATAAAAAATAAATCATACATTTATATTTGATGCCCGATCCGATTCTCATTGTTTGCCAGATTAGAAAAGAAACTTATTGTTTGACTTTTAAAGTCTGATGAGATAAAATTGAAGCTTGTAATGGCAGCCTCATGGTAAACCCTTCTATTAGACGTGCATTTCTTCATACAGTATGTTCATATGGAGACGGCATGAACAGGAAATGGCATGCATTCCTTTTGTCCTATTATAAAATAAACTCCAGTGTGCACTTCCTGCAGAGGCGTTGAGAAGAGAGAAAATGGGTGAAGAGGGAAAAGAACAGAAGCAGAGGAAATAAAGATTGTAGTGTTGAACTTAAATGGACTCCGTTACACTCAAGGGTCTCTGATGTGATTTGATGAATCCTCGTGTGGTGGTGTTGGCTTGTAAATCACACGCCATGTTTCCATCTTTTGTAAGGAAGATTAAAGCTCTTTGTGTTGCCACATACATCCCTGCAGTCCTGCACTTCCTGTCAACAAGACATGTGATTGTTTGGCCAGTGTGTGAGGTTGCCATTTGTCATAGGCTTTGCGACAGCCCTGCTTCCACCTTCTGCTGCTTTTTTGCAAGTTCACCTGAGGCTGTGTGAGACATGTCCTGGCATGAGGTTGTTTATTGAATATTCATGTTTTACAGAGAGACCAATGGTGCATATAAACCATTGATATGGAATCTACAAATTTATCAGTAATGATGTGTATAGACAAAAGATAATTATGGCTATATTCACAATGCTTTTGCTGATGAAATAAAATTCTGCAACATATTAACAAAATTTCTCTGGTTTAAAATTTTATTCATCTCTGCAAATCAGTTCAATGAATTGGTGAATCAAAGATTTTCATGATGGTCCCACCAGACATTTTTCATATATTTAAACATTTTTGTAAAGACGCATACAAGTAAATATTTCTATTCACTTAATTATATTATATTGGTGCATATAATTCAATCCTATTATTGTTTAAACTACTGAAATAATAATTTAAATACAATAAAATAAAATTATCAAACAAAACACTTGTTTAAATAAAATAAAAATATACTAAAACTAAAACTGAATTAAAAAAGACAAAGGCACAACTAAATTACTAAAATGTAAAATAAAATAGTAAATAGTTAATTCTTAAAAAAAGAGAAAACTAAATCAAAATATTAATATTAATATTAAAATATTCAAAAAATATGAATAAGTAAAATTATATGATATAGGTAATATTAAAATAACTGATATAAATAAAAATATTATCTTTCTTCTATTTATTTAACAGCTGTGTTTTCTTCTCCTTAAAAGTTATTGGCTTATAGGGTGAAAAAAATAAAAAACAACAAATTCATAATTATACAGAGATATATATTGAATATCATAAGATTTAGAAATATCAAGATTTTTTATATTGCACAGCCCTATTTACTGTATGAGTGCATGTTTTACGAGGTTCTTTCAGGCCAGGCTGTCTTGTATCAGTCATATGGTTTTCTGCAGTGCTCTGTAATCCAGGGCTTCATCTTTTGTGGATGTGGCTCTGGTGCCCGACGGTCTGTCCCAGTCCTTTTGTTTAGGCCTACAATAGCTGTGCACTTTCTCTTTTATGACCGTATTTTCGAGCGGGGATGCCATGCGATCTATTTTTTTACTGTGTTTCAGCTGCTCTGGGGCCAAGAAGTTCGAGCATGATCATGTAAGAGTGTGACTTTTGTGTGTGTTTCAGAGGCTGTGCAGGACTGTAGAAGCTGCTGAAGTTTTGACTGTGGGTTTCAACTCTCCCTCTCACCCACGCTCTGTCTCCAAAAGCTGCAGGGGTTTCGCTGAGTTGGCAAAAACGCGTCGCGACGCAGCAACAGAAATAAACTGTCAGCCTTCAAGAACTCCAACACACGCACATCTTGTCCTCATTGGACCTCCAAGTAAGAGCTGTGAGGATAATATACTACAGTGTTGAATAAGAAAAACAGTAAAATGAGGAGCTTTCCAAAAGCTGACATGCTGTAGATATATTTTACATAAATGATTGTTTGGGTTTTGGATCCAGGCCCTTCATATAAGGGATTTATTAGAGTTTGCGTGTTCCAAGAAAAATGAAGCTATGTTGCATATAAGGGCTCCATACATCCACATGCGAACCCTGACCGTAACTATATTTAAAAATGACTATATAATGACTTTCCATGTATAAGCTACATCAGTGGAACAGCCTCTTTTGTGAATCAGAAATGAGAGAAGAGGGAATGATGGAAACCTAGAATCTGTTCTCTCAATACACACGGAGACATCATCACATCTGCAAGGCATCGGTCTCTCTGACTGACAGCAGGTTTATTTTCATTAATATGCTCATACACATTCTTGCATGTCCATTCCCACAGATTTATGTCCTTTTAATGTAGTTGCCGCTATGTGAGGGAGGCAGGGTGAAAGCTTTACGTCTGTCTGCTGTGATCCATGGCATAAACAGTCTCCCTGTACTCTGGAATCCAGCCACTCCTACAGGCTTTAGAAAACGGGGCATTCAGGGTGAAAGGAAGGGGCAGTGTTTGTTGTATCTTCAGGATAACAGTTTTATGTTTGGTTGTTTTTAAGTTTTGGTTGATCGATGTTTTAAGGTGGGGTTGCTTAATTAGTGCTTTTCAGATTGGTAGTTAGTTTAATAGTGGGGTTGCTTAACTGGTTTATGGTTTTCATTGGTTGATGTTTTTTTTTAATTGGTGGTTTTATTTAAGTAGAGCTATAATTTTGATTTATTTTATTTTTTTTGTAAAAGAAGTTAATAGCCTACTTTTATTGAGTAATGATGCATTAAATTGATCGTAATTGACAGGAAGGACATTTTATAATGTTAAAAAAGTTTTTTTTTTTAATAAATGTCGTTCTTTTGAACTTTCTATTGATCAAAGAATACAGGGAGAGAGAAAAAATGAATCCTGGTTGCCAGAAAAATATTAAGCAGAACAACTGCTTTTGACATTCATAATAATAAGAAATGTTTCTTGAGCAGAAAATCAGGATATTAGATTGATTTCAGAAGGATCGTGACAGTGAAGCCAGGAGTTTAAAAACTTTTAAACTTTTAAAATAGAAAAATTATTACAATTGAAAAGCTGTAAATTGCAATAATATTCCACAATTTAAATGTTTTTACTGTATTTTAGGTAAAAAAAAATGCATTCTTGGTGAGACGTCTTAATGAGCCCAGAATTTTGCTTGTGTTGTGTACGTGATTTCAATTCATCTATCTTTTACCAGTTTTGAGCATAGAAAGAGAAAAAAAAGCTCCATATTACACTATATAAGCTTTCCAATCACTTGCATGTACTAGAATATGGAATAGTTTTTTAAAATATTATTAGACGATTAAACTGATTTTTATGAACCCATTAAGTATAAAAAATACTTTAATAAATATATTATTTCTTTTTTTTTCTCTCTCTCATTTAGAATTCTGTAGTTCTGGTGGCTACCAGCAGTGGCGCTGTTTAATTGCTGTCTGACTTTAAAACAACTGTATGTGTTTTTTTTTCTTACTTTGCTACTTTGGAGCCCCTTACTGTATGAAGTGTCAATTTTAACTGTCATAAATATACAGTATTACAGTGAATAGCTGTACATCCGCATTTGTCGTTACCGTCAAGTAATCTGCTCTTTTTGTGGAATTTCATACCTTCCCACCAATCTTTTATACTTCCAAACCATAAGTTTTTGAGTTGCTTGGGAAAGAAATAGAAGCCATTCACCTTATTAGAAGTCAGTGTATCATTAGCACTGATGTTTCACCATAAAAAACTTGCTGAGAAAAAAGGTGAGAATGTTTTATTGATTGCGAAGATTAACTTTTTGCATAGTTACATTTATTAGAAGCAGGGTAGCTAATTTGGTAAGAAAATATTTTTTAAGCTGGTTAAAAGTCTCTTCACATCCCGATAGCAATCACTAAGTTCAGTTGTCTAAATGAATTTATATGTATTTTAATCATCTGTGGATGGCGTAGGACCATAAAATGTTCGTCCAATCTCATTCCTCAGCCCGAGGACTACGATAGGCTGTCCTACCTGCCTGTCAATGAATTTATTTGCATAACTTTAATAAGCACTTTCCATTAAGCTATTGCAGACCAAGTGAGAATTGATGTCCTTATTATTGTTATAATATGTGCTTTTTACTGTAGAATTTTCTCACCTGTGAATGAGACATGAAAAAATCTGACCACGTTACATTCAACCCTTCACCAACGCCGTCTCTCAGTGTGTCACTGGTTAGCCTCTGGTCTTCCTGTGCGTATTCATGTGTTTTGGAGGAGGCGTGGCTTTGAGGAGTGATTTGATGGGAGGGTGGGATTTTATGCTTTTAGAACTAGTTTGCTATTGCTAGCCTTTCCGAAATCTCCTAGACTTACTTTAAGTGAAACTATCCAGTGACTTATAAATGGGCCTTTACAGTAGTCCTTGTAGTTTAGTTAGTAGTTTGGAAATGTACTTGTCAGTAGTCTGCCTCTCACTTCTCTCTTTGTCTCTTTGTCTCTTTGTGTTGCTGTGTGAGGGTTTTGAATGAACTCTGTGGTGATTAACAGGAAACTGAGAGTCTGAGTGCTGATTTGCCAGAGATTGATTGGGTTGTGGGTTGTCCAGCCACTGATTTTTACAATAGGAAACATTGTGCATAGGCAGGTCTGACAAACATCCTTTTGTCTGCAGTGTAGAAAACAGCTGTGTACGTGTAATTGAGCGATTGGGTGTGTGCATGCTATGGGGCTGGGGGTGACACAGTCCCAGACGGTCTCTGAGTTCAGGTCTGTAGCAGGTGACCCGTAGAAAGGCTTCGGGCTGATAGCAGAGCCTGACAGCACTCTAAATGCCTCTTGTAGACACACACACTAATGCATGCATCTACACTCTCTCCTATGGGGTTATGGGAACAATTCAACCAGCCACTCGGGGCTGCATTCCTGAAGGTTTAGGGGTCAAAGGTTAAACTGGGGTTTACCTTTTTGAGCTAAAAACTAAAACAAACTTCAGAGGCAGTGAACTCGGAGAGTCTGGGCACTTGAACTGTTTTCCTCTTGGTTAAATGCCTAGAATTTGACAATATGACACATTTTACTGTTTAGCTGGAACAGCTGTGGATAATAGACCCTGAAATGGTTACACTACTATTCCACAGTTGTGCCAACAGTTTTCAACACTGATAATAATAATACATGTTTCTCGAGCATCAGATCAGCATATTAGAATGATTTCTGAAGATTCATGTGACCCTGAAGATTGGAGTAATGGCTGGTGAAAATTCAGCTGAAAATGAATCTCATAATAAACCCCAAAATGGTCATCAGGATCCTAAAGCAAAATGTTTATGTATTAGCCTGAAAAGGTTAATTTTGGGATAATGACTGCTAAACTGAAATACATAGACTAGCAGTCATTTTACAAAAATATCTGTCTGCTCAGTGCCTTGATTGACCAATCAGCAAAAGGATGTAGAATACTTAAAGGATATAGAATTATTTAAAGTGTTTGTTTCGAAGATGCACAGCATTCATTTAGTTAATTCTCTTCATTTGAGCTTCTTTTCGCATTGTTTCCTAGTGAGGGCTGATCGGGTTAGCTGGTTTTCCAGCCCACTACTTTATTTCCAACCCAAAAGTTGAACCTCATGGCACCTGCGGCACTGTGAGAACATATCGCTGTGGAAAATCAGGGAAGCTTTTCTTTCATCTCATCAGACCGTCTGGCATGCCATCACTGTCCAGCAGCGCCGCACAGCTTCAAAAGAGCATCTTGTCTTCAATGATCCTTCACAGCACAGCAAAGGCAAGAGAGACGCCATCATAATGGAATACTTGATTCTGATTGGTCAGTCACGACATGCTGTCATAAAATATTTTTGTTTAATGACTGATGATGATACGGTAACTTTAAAAGGTAAATGTACACTAAATGCCACCAAAAAAGCTAATTTAATTTGAGCAAACCAATTAGAACAAACAATAACTAATTTTAACAAATGAACAAACCAATAATTTTGTTAAATGTATCAGACTTTCCAGCACTACTTATCAATCAGAGAATTATTTGTAAAAATAGAGCAAATTGAGTTCTATCACAACATCTATCAGTGAATCATTTTCTTAAACTGAATAAACAAATCAGTTTATTAAAATGAACCAGACATCCCAGAACTACGTATCAATCAGTACATCATGTTTTAAAACATAAAAAAAGTGATTCACTAAAATAAACTGATCTATCCCAGCATGACATTTATCAGTGAATCCTTTGTTTGAAATGAACAAACAAATTGATTTGTTGAAATGAGTCAGACTTCCAAGCACAACATATCACTCAGTGAATCATTTTTTTTAAACCGAACAGATTGATTCAGTAAAATGAATTGATCTGCCTCGCACAACATCTATAAATGAGTTATTAGTTTGAACATAACATAAAAAAAAATCAACTTGTTAAAAAACGAACTGGACATCCCAGTACTACTTATCAATCAGTGAATCATGTTTTAAAACAGAACTACAAAGTGATTCTCTACAATGAAGTGATCTCCCCAGCACATCTATCAATCAGTTTGCTTGAACTGATTCAACAGAACAAACTAATGATTTGTGACTCAGACTTCCCAGTAAACCATTGTTTTAACTGATTTATAGTCACCCTTCATTTCTATTTAGTTTCTATTTCTATTCATTTCCATTTAATTACTCTTAATTTCCAAATTTAGTTCTATTAGTTTGATTAGTTAGGACATCATGTAGTTTTCCACTCTCACGGTAAGGACACGTCCACAGCGGTGTAAACCACAGGTGGCTGTAGAGGACGTAAGCGTTCTGAGACACATCAGGTGTGAACGTGTTCCTGATTGCCTCCTGTCCGCAGCGGCAGCGATGTGTAATCAGCGCTGATAGACGAGCTGCCCGACCACGGCTTGATGCAGAGTATTTTAAGAGCTAAAATGGGGCCCCCTCCCAACCCCCCACTAACCTCGCCCCAAATTTTGTGGAAGACCACAAGGAGACGCACTGAAAAAGCCCACATCCACAGTCCACATTAAGATCAGACCACCATGTCTGAAAGCCATTATGGACTATATCTCAGACACGTGTATGTAGGAAAGCACATTCTTTCTCTCTCTCTCTGTGAAGCTGGACCATTTCAGACCACCTTTAGTACTCTTAGGACAAATAAGGAATTGAAAGCTACACTACAAGCTCTGGTGTTTTTGTAAAGGTGTTGATTCACACTAAAGGACAAACTGCTGTGGGACTAAGGGTGAGTTGGACTGAATGTGTATTTTTAATGACAGTGTGTTGTGCAAATACAGTGGGTTCCAAAATCCTGTAACCACATTCCCCTTTTTTATTTAAACTTGACGTGACATAATTTTTGGGGGGATTTTGGAACAATTAAAAATCATTAAAAAAATTTAAAATTCTGAAATATTTCAGATTTCTAGAAGGTGGTTTGGATCAGACTTGTACAAATGTTTTCGTGTGTGTTTTTTCCTGTTAAAATAGTAAAAAGCTAAATATATTTAAATTAGATGATGCCAAAAATGTAGATTTTTCTGCCTGTATGAACTTGGGTCACTAATCGATTCACTAAAATGAATCAGGTGTTCCAGCAATACATATTAATCATTGAATAATTAAAACAGTGCAAGCAAATTGATTCACAAAAATAAGCGGAACAGAATATTTATATTAAATTTTTTTTTTTTTTAAATAAAAACATCTAAATATAGACCAAAAACTCTGTAAACATAACTTGAGTCACTAATCCATTCACTAAATGAATCCGAATCAATCGGTAAATGGTTTTTAACAGAGCAAGCTAATTGATTTACTGAAATGATCTACTCCAGCACAATATTTTTCATAAATTGTTAAATACTAAATACATTTGAGTTGGATAGGCCAAAAAAAAATTATAACAATTTTTTTTGGTCTGCAGGAACATAACTTATCAATTTGCTCAAATCAATCAGACATCCAGCACTGCATAATTATTAGTGAATCATTAAAAAAAATAAAATAAGCTAACTGATATACTAAAATGAATTGATCTAAACAAATTACCGTATTTTTCGGACTATAAGTCGCACCCGAGTATAAGTCGCATCAGTCCAAAAATATGTCATGACAAGGGAAAAAAACATATATAAGTCGCACTGGACTATAAGTCGCATTTATTTAGAAACAAGAACCAAAAGAAAACATTACCGTCTACAGCCGCTAGAGGTCGCTCTATGTTTATTAGGGGTAGACTACAGGAGCACTGAGCAGTATAGAGCGCCCTCTCGCAGAGGTAGACAGTAATGTTTTCTCTTGGTTCATTTCTCTTGGTTCATGTCAAATTAATTTTGATAAATAAGTCGCACCTGACTATAAGTCGCAGGACCAGCCAAACTATGAAAAAAAGTGTGACTTATAGTCCGGAAAATACGGTAAAATGTTTTGCCGGTAAAATGTTATGTTTGTTGTTTGAACATAACTTGTAAGGTAAACATAACTTTTAAACATATGTAAGCAAATTTGTTATACTGACCAGGTTTATTCAGGTGTATAAAAGACTGACAAATGCAAAGATCTTCATGAACAACCTTAGTGATAAATATATGTGTTTGCATGCTACTGTATATTCTATATTACTGGGTGCACATTGATCACACAAATGTATGAAGTTTGTATAAATATCCTGATAAATAACTGATAATATCTAAAAATTCCATGAGAACACCATCAAAACAATGTTTTGGTGATGGAATATAAACTAGACTTCCCTTTCATTTCGGGTAGTCTGTATGTGTTCTGTCTCGTGATTAATGTAATGCTGAGTATCTGGATTCACAAGGGACCCCATTACAAACACACATCTACTTTACGCACAATCCCCCTGGATTATCACATCCCTCCCTTACACTGCTGTTGCCATCGGAAACCCTTTGGCCCCCCCATGGTCATCTGAAGAGGCTGTGTGGTGTGTGTGGATTCATTGTCCATTGTGTTTGAAATGGTAGAGCGATTTGGTTGAAGAGTTTGGATTAAGTTCAAATCAGATCACAGCCTTTTGTCTGAAAATAAAGAGTGGGTGTGAGAGGTAAACTTTAATATTTGTTTGAAATAAAGAAAATTATCTGAAATTATAAAAAATATATATCCTCTGCAATGACATGCTTTCCAGAACATCACTTTTTATGATTATTTATTTTATGATGAGATTTTATTTGACTTACAAAGCATTTTCTCAATAGATTTTGGTTTTGTGAAGGAATGTCCTCCATAGTTTTTCTGGAGCTCTATTAGTATTTTAGAGCTATATTAATATAATTGCATATTTTTATTAATTTTTTATTATTTTTTGACAGGAGCTTAATCTTGTCCAGTTTTTAGACATGGCTTTAATTGGGGTTGTTTAAGATCGATAAATAAATAGTCTATAATATTGTGTTTAATACTGTGAAATATTATTACAATTTAAAACGACGGTTTATATTTTAAAATGTATAATTTTTTAGAAACCATTACTCCTGTTCTTTAATGACACACATAATCCTTCAGGAATCAATAATTATTACAATCATTAATTTTCTGATTTGGCTCAAATAACAATTTTTAATAACAATGTTTACAAGTTGTTTTTGTGAAAACAATCCCCCCCAGGATTCTTTGATGAATAAGTGTGAAAGAACGGCATTTATTTCAAACGGAAATCTTTTGCAACATTATAAATGTCACAGTCACTTTAAAACTTTTGCATCCTTAGCTAAATGAAAATATTAATTAAAAAAAAAAAAAAAAAATTTACTGTTCCCAAACTTTTGAACATTTTATTTTATTATAGTTTTTCTTATTTTGAATTTCATATTCTAATTTTATCTTCTAGCACTCGGCTCAGTGGGGTGAAGGTTCTTCTTGAAGCTTCTTGGAGGACGCAGAAGCCCATGTGACAAGGTTTGAATAAAATATATTGGTCTTTGCCACCTTCTTGCTGGTCTTGTTGAACATTCAACGCTGTCGGTGAGTTTTTGACATAGAAAAACCATCGACCGTTGATTGTGCCCTGAGGCCACGCCCTCTTCAGCCCAGACACGCCCACCTCTGCAAACGACTTCATTTCTTCAAAGGTCATAATCAACATTCATTGCTGTCGGTGGGTTAATTGTGTAACAGCTCTCTGAACAATGAATGTAACTATGGCCCAGATTCCAGCCCATCATGCCAGCATACATCACACTCTACGCCAGTACAGCAGAGATCAGCTTTTCTTTTCCTTTCTTCTCCTGCTCTCATCCTCACGGATCTGGAGTTCTTCAAGGAAGACACAAATAGAAGCAGCCGCACTGACTGCTTCCTCCTGCATCTAATTGGTGGTTGTGTATATGTGTGTGTGTGTGTGTGTGTGTGTGTGGAGCGGATAGAAGGAAATGGAGGATGAATGCATAATCATTTAGATGTTCTTCTCATTTGGCTGTTTTGTCTCTCAAATTATATACTGTGTTCACTGCAGCCTGAAATGAGCCTAAAATGGCACTTGCTGCTGAATACTGTGTCCTCTCTGTCAGCTGTGTGTGTGTTTGGTGGGCACTTGCAAGTGTATGTGGTTTGTGCAACTTTTTAGTTTATGTAGGTGAGAAATGTAGTGTATGTGTGCGTCTCCATTGAACACATCAAAGAACGATGTCTTTCTGTCTCCTTCTGTCTCTTTCTTTGACTACCTTTCATTCTTCCATGTTCTCAGTGGAGCTGAATAAAATGTCTGAATAATAAAATCTCAGTGGTGCATTGCGTCTCTGTCCTGATTTTGAGTGTTTGTTGTCTCGTCTTTTTATTGAGAAGATTCTCTTTTTAAAACCAGTGCTTAAACTCGACTAAAGACAGGGAGTGGCATGCGAAATATGATTTTACCAAAGTACAGCATTTGTTAACACCAAGAACCATATTATCAACCAAGCATACATCTGAAGTCTGAAAAGTGGGTGAGGTAAGTGCATTCTAAACCTTATCAGCTTGGCTCATGAATATTAATCAGGTGACATTATCAGTCCAATGGAATGCAACGGGTGGGATCTGGAAGTGGAAATCCCATACATTTTCTCCATGGGGAACAGATTTAATGTTAAATTAAACTTTCAAAAACATACATACTTTGAGCACTGACATTATTAATTGATGAGATATGATTTTGTTCAAGCCACCGGCCCACATTAATTCAACTTCTTCTTAAATTAATCATGTTTAACTGCAGATTTCCCAGTAAAAAATTACATTGCCCATGGTTCTGAAAATGTTATATATTATATATTATATATATATATAAATAGTTTTTTGAGTACCCGAATGACCCTAGGAGCTATGTTGTCCGGGGCTATATGCCCCTGGTAGGGTCTCCCAAGGCAAACAGGTCCTAGGCGACGGGTCAGACTAAGAGCGGTTCAAAACCCCTTATGAGAAGGAACAATCAAAGAACCGTGACGTCGCCCGGTATGGCGCAGCCGGGGCCCCACCCTGGAGCCAGGCCCGGGGTTGGGGCTCGTATGCGAGCGCCTGGTGGCCGGGCCTCCCCCCACGGGGTCCGGCCGGGCTCAGCCCGAAGGAGCGACGTGGGGCCGCCTTCCCGTGGGCTCACCACCTACAGGAGGGACCGTAAGGGGCCGGTGCTTAGACAATCGGGTGGCAGTCGAAGGCGGGGGCCTCGACAGCCCGATCCCTGGACACGGAAACTAGCTCTAGGGACGTGGAACGTCACCTCACTGGCGGGGAAGGAGCCCGAGATTGTGCGTGAGGTAGAGAGGTTCCGACTAGCGATAGTCGGACTCACCTCTACGCACAGCTTGGGCTCTGGTACCACACTCCTCGAGAGAGGATGGACTCTTCACCACTCTGGAGTTGCCCAAGGTGAGAGGCGGCGGGCTGGTGTGGGTTTGCTTATAGCCCCCCAGCTCAGCTGCCATGTGTTGGAGTTTACCCCGGTGAACGAGAGGGTCGCTTCCCTGCGCCTTCGGGTCGGGGATAGGTCTCTCACTGTCGTTTGTGCCTACGGGCCGAACGGCAATGCAGAGTACCCAGCCTTCTTGGAGTCTCTGGGAGGGGTGCTGGAAAGTGCTTCGACTGGGGACTCCGTCGTTTTACTGGGGGACTTCAACGCCCACGTGGGCAACGACAGTGACACCTGGAGGGGCGTGATTGGGAGGAACGGCCCCCCTGATCTGAACCCGAGCGGTGTTCAGTTATTGGACTTCTGTGCTAGTTACAGCTTGTCCATAACGAACACCATGTTCAAGCATAAGGGTGTCCATCAGTACACGTGGCACCAGGACACCCTAGGCCGTAGGTCGATGATTGACTTTGTGGTCGTTTCATCCGACCTCCGGCCGTATGTCTTGGACACTCGGGTGAAGAGAGGGGCGGAGCTGTCAACCGATCACCACCTGGTGGTGAGTTGGATCCGATGGCGAGGGAGGAAGCTGGACAGACTCGGCAGACCCAAACGTACTGTGAGGGTCTGCTGGGAACGTTTGGCCGAGTCTCCTGTCAGAGAGATCTTCAACTCCCACCTCCGGCAGAGCTTCGACCGGATCCCGAGGGAGGCTGGAGATATTGAGTCCGAGTGGACCATGTTCTCCACCTCCATTGTCGAAGCGGCCGCTCGGAGCTGTGGCCGTAAGGTTTCCGGTGCCTGTCGAGGCGGCAATCCCCGAACCCGGTGGTGGACACCGGAAGTAAGGGATGCCGTCAAGCTGAAGAAGGAGTCCTATCGGGCCTGGTTGGCTTGTGGGACTCCTGAGGCAGCTGACAGGTACCGGCAGGCCAAGCGGACTACAGCCCGGGTGGTTGTGGAGGCAAAAACTCGGGCCTGGGAGGAGTTCGGTGAGGCCATGGAGAAGGACTATCGGTCAGCCTCGAAGAGATTCTGGCAAACCGTCCGGCGCCTCAGGAGAGGGAAGCAGTGCCCTACCAACGCTGTTTACAGTAGAGGTGGGGAGCTGTTGACCTCAACTGGGGATGTCGTTGGACGGTGGAAGGAATACTTCGAGGATCTCCTCAATCCCGCTGTCACGTCTTCCATTGAGGAAGCAGAGGCTGAGGGCTCAGATGTGGACTCGTCCATAACCCAAGCTGAAGTCACCGAGGTAGTCAAGAAACTCCTCGGTGGCAAGGCACCGGGGGTGGATGAGATCCGCCCTGAGTACCTCAAGTCTCTGGATGTTGTGGGGCTGTCTTGGCTGACACGCCTCTGCAGCATCGCGTGGCAGTCGGGGACGGTGCCTCTGGGATGGCAGACCGGGGTGGTGGTCCCTCTTTTTAAGAAGGGGGACCGGAGGGTGTGTTCCAACTACAGGGGGATCACACTTCTCAGCCTCCCTGGGAAAGTCTATGCCAGGGTACTGGAGAGGAGAATCCGGCCGATAGTAGAACCTCGGATTCAGGAGGAACAGTGTGGTTTTCGTCCAGGCCGTGGAACACTGGACCAGCTCTATACCCTCTACAGGGTGCTGGAGGGTTCATGGGAGTATGCCCAACCAGTCCACATGTGCTTTGTGGATTTGGAGAAGGCATTCGACTGTGTCCCTCGCGGCGGCCTGTGGAGGGTTCTCCGGGAGTATGGGGTCCGGGGCCCTTTGATAAGGGCTATCCGGTCCCTGTACGAACGGAGCAGGAGCTTGGTTCGTATTGCCAGCTGTAAGTCAGACTTGTTCCCGGTGCGTGTTGGACTCCGGCAGGGCTGCCCTTTGTCGCCGGTTCTGTTCATGATTTTTATGGACAGAATTTCTAGGCGCAGCCAGGGGCCGGAGGGGGTCAGGTTTGGTGACAACACGATTTCGTCTCTGCTCTTTGCGGATGATGTTGTCGTGTTGGCCTCATCAGGCCAGGACCTTCAGCATGCACTGGGACGGTTTGCAGCCGAGTGTGAAGCGGCTGGGATGAGAATCAGCACCTCCAAATCCGAGGCCATGGTCCTCAGTCGGAAAAGGGTGGCTTGCCCACTTCAGGTTGGTGGAGAGTTCCTGCCTCAAGTGGAGGAGTTTAAGTATCTTGGGGTCTTGTTCACGAGTGAGGGAAGGATGGAACGGGAGATTGACAGACGGATCGGTGCAGCTTCTGCAGTAATGCGGTCGATGTACCGGTCTGTCGTGGTGAAGAAAGAGCTGAGCCGCAAGGCGAAGCTCTCGATTTACCGGTCAATCTACGTTCCTACTCTCACCTATGGTCATGAGCTTTGGGTCATGACCGAAAGGACAAGATCCCGGATACAGGCGGCCGAAATGTGCTTTCTCCGCAGGGTGGCTGGGCGATCCCTTAGAGATAGGGTGAGAAGCTCAGTCACCCGGGAGGAGCTCAGAGTAGAGCCGCTGCTCCTCCACATCGAGAGGGGTCAGCTGAGGTGGCTCGGGCATCTGTTCCGGATGCCTCCTGGACGCCTTCCCGGGAAGGTGTTCCGGGCACATCCCACTGGGAGGAGACCCCGGGGGAGACCTAGGACACGCTGGAGAGACTATGTCTCCCGGCTGGCCTGGGAACGCCTCGGTGTCCCCCCAGAAGAGCTGGAGGAAGTGTCTAGGGAGAGGGAAGTCTGGGGTTCTCTGCTTAGACTGCTGCCCCCGCGACCCGGCCCCGGATAAGCGGTAGAAGATGGATGGATGGATGGATAGTTTTTTTTTCTTATTGAGGAAAATATAATGGTTGTTTCTTGTCATCTTAAATCCTTATATTAAATGTAAAATATGCTACTACCATGTTTTGGATATGATACTCATGGATTGTTGGACATTTATCATGTACTGTATTTAAGTGCATATACCACATTATGTTAATTATTATTCTTTACTGTACAGTAAATAATCCCCATATCCGCTGATTGGCTTCATCACTCGGTCTCCTCTCCACCAGTAAGCTGGTGTGTGGTGGGCGTTCTGGCGCTGCACACTGGTGGTGGATGAGGAGATACCCCCTTACTATGTAAAGCGCTTTGAGTGCCTAGAAAAGCGCTATATAAATGTAATGAATTAATTATAAATTATTACTATGGTATTGGTGGAAAATATTGTTTGTTTTAGGTCCCAATCTGAACCTTACCCTAAGAATTAATGGCAATGATTGGCTGACCTTTTAGAATAAGCATCACTTCCCTTCGTGTAAATCTATGGGAGCAAAATGTTCCATTTTTTTAAATAAGCTGAGTGAACACAAGGAATTCCCTAAAAATTATTGCTCCAATTTGGTTTAGTTATTTTATTAGTTTATAACCCACAGAGCACAATAAAATTCACAATGCTGTGAAGATAAAGTTGTATCGACACCTAAAAACTCTTTTGAGTCATGAGTCAGCTCAATAAACTCAGCTATTAGGATTGTACGGTTCTTTTTGAGCCCTAAACGAGTCAGTTTCTTGCACAGGTCTGTGAGAACACGGCTACAGCACTTGTCAGATCCACAGCTCTGGGATCAAACCTCCTAGCCTTGAGCTGTAGATGAAGTAATCAGACCTAATGCAGAACGACACTGTCTGTCGGAGTTATTCTCAGTGCTCGTGTATTCTTTTAAGGCCCGATTAAATGGCTTGACGAGGGCAGCTTTCTTTATTTTAGGAAGGCAGAACACGCATTTCAAGATTGCATTCCTAAGGCCTATCCCTTTTTTTTTTAAATACGCAATATGCTTAAGTCACAGTGCGTGACCCAAGATTTCAACACTGAAACCCTGTAACTGTGATCTTAGCTCATTATCTAAAGAGTATTGGCTAATATGAACAGCAATTAGACATTCATACGTGTCTGAGTTCATGTGACAGGGGAAGTTTGCCGTTCAGCATGTGATTGCATAAAAGGAAAGATTAGAGCTGGGCAGTAGAGCTGTTTTGTTGCCGAGTTCCTGTTTGTGTGTGAGTGTTTCTCCATTATTCAGCAGGAAGTCCTCTGTGTGTGCAGCAGTGCAGAGAGGACCAAGACCGAGGCAATGATGTCATCACCAGTCATGGCTTGACTAGAGAGAATGGCTGGTAATTAAACCACTCAGCTGCAGGAAGCATGTGGTTGTAATTCTGGGGACAAAATGGCTTAAAAATTGTCCCTAGAAGCAGCCAAAAATTAATTTGGGGGATGCTGTAAAATAGAAAGTGGTAATGTGTTCTTGAACTGTTCAGTGCTCTGAAACGCCAAAGAGATACTTGTGGAAAAAGTGGGAAATTAAAAGAATTTTGAAGTTTTCCACCCTGTATTCAGAAAATTATTCCATTAAAATAATTGAAATATACATCAGAATACAACTTCAAAATGTTTTTAATACTAGGCTATATGGAATTGTCTTCTCACACAGAGTTCGTTCCTTCTGAAAGGGATTTAAAAATGATACTTTGATTATACTTTTGTAAGTATTAAAGCTTCAGAAGCCATTCAGTATAATCTTCCGATTTTCTTCGTTTATGTTCAACAGAAGAAACACAAGCGCAAGGGTTTAGATCAACACAAGGGTGAGTATAAATGATGACAAAATGTTTATTTGTAGGTGAACTATCCCTTTAAAACTAACATTTACATTTTGGCCGCATCTTGTTGTTGTTTCTAAACACAAAAGTAGTCTATGGTTTACAGCTGTCCGGTCATTTTGCAGGGATTATGTCTTTCTTCCTCGTTCTTGAAGGCAAAATTTGCTAGACTTTCCCCTCATAATCAGATCTTCTTTTTCCGTTTATCTTTTATTTAGGCTATCATTTTGAGCACCTTGCATCTCTTTGTTAGTTTCTCCTGAGGAGCCATTTATATTGAGAGTAAGTAAGAAAGACCTCAAAAACTTTGTAGTTATAGAGAGAGTATATTAAAGTAACTGTGTTTATTATAGATTTGTTGTTATTGATCTCCTAATGCTAAAGATGAGGCTACAGTCGCTGGTTTAGGTCAATTAAATACAGAGGACGGCGACACCATGTGGATCCTAGAAGTATTTCATCATTTTATTTTATTTTATTTATTTATTTTTTTTTTTTACTTCATTCCAAATGTAAATTCCACTATAACGAATGCCTAACCCCAACCCAGCACTAGACCGCTCCTTGGGTGAAGCTCGACACCCACGAGAAGAACAATGCATGTGTCTGTGAGAATTCATTTGACAGATCTCTCTCAAGGTATGTTCATTCAAACCAGAGATACTTTATTCTGCATTCCAGTCCTCCCTCATAGGTGACATCAAGGGAATTTCCCAGAGCTGAAGCAAATTGCCTATGGGAAATTTCTGTCCTAAAGCCTTATCTTATGAACTCGTGCTTTATGTCTGACCGGTCACAGGAAATTATTCAACTCACCTCATTTTGTCCTATAACAGAAAATTTCTCTGCTCTTTTAGTCTATGTACTTAGTGTGTATCACATGGTAAATCTACATAATCATAAATCATTAAGCACAACTTAATTAACTAAAAGCTGTGCTCTACATCGTTTTATGTGCCGTTATTTTACTGATATTGTTTAGAAACCCATCGTATGTCTATATAGGCTATTCTATAATTCTATAATGATTATTTTTACAATTATTTGCATTATTGTTCATATATATATATATATATATATATATATAAGCTATTTGTGTGTGCATGTGTGAATTATATGAATAATTATTATATGCAAGTTTGTGACATTTAATTGCATTACACATGCATTGCATATACACACTATTATTATTATTCATTTTATATGAAAATCATTTCAATACAAAAGGCAAGTTTTTTTTTACATTTTTACATTAAATTTTAATGCATTGAATTAAAAAAGCAAACAAACAGTATAAAATAATATGCATATACAAATATGCAGGGTAAATATGTAAATTTCATAAAGAAATAGATCCCCCTCCACGAAGAATTATTCTTGTAGTAACATCAGTTTAGGCTCAGTAGCTGAACAATTAGACCCTTGAATGTTTTCTGCTGATTACTTGCACTTTCTCCCTAAAGAACAGAAAAGAGATAACGGAGTCATTAGCTTTCGTTTCAAGGCTGTTCAGTTAATCTGTGTTCATTTGTTTTTATCTATCCACAGCACTCACATATCTGCAAACTTACTTTAGCTTACGGATATTTTCCATCACCCAGGCTTTGGAGGGGTCTGTGCAGATGTTCTTGCCTTTGTATGTGTGGAATCTGTGAGGTTAAGAAACACCTTTGGGTTAGTTTTTTTTTTCTCTCTCCAGGAATCAGTCATAACACATATAATCAATCAATAAATAATGCACCATATATGCAGAAGGCATCTTATACTTACATGACAGCATCAATGTGGCAGTTTCTTGTCATGGTCTGAATGGAATATCCTTTAATATATGTCATTGATATTACTCCTTTGGTATACTTCCTGCAACATGCTGTAAAAACAATTAAAGTTTAGTTTTATTTTTTTGTAACTTTATTTAGACATTACAAAAATATCGTCACATTATGAACCTCATATCTTAAAAACATTTTCCACATAACAGTGTCTCAAATAGATTTATCAAAACAGCTATGGAAAGTAATAAAGAAATGTACTTACACAAAGCAGAGGCATCTGTATGAAGTACACTAAGAGCTACAACCATAAGTATGATCACGGTAGCTGAAATTCGAGTCATCGTCTCTGTCTCTGTGTCTGTGTGTGTGAGATTCTCCGAGTCAGATAAGAAATGTGCCAATTGTGAGCGCATGCAAAGAGACTCTAGCTTTTTTATAGGGTGGACATGGAAACACCCGAGTCAGGGTTTTCCGTGCATACGTATACACAAGTAAATATGTTCTGTACAAACAAAAAAGTCAAAAAGGTGCACCAAGGAAGAAAGCAGAGGAAAAAAGCTTGAGGGAAAGCACAGGGTTTCATTTTTTACTTCCCTTAAGAGAGAGTTAACCATCAACATATTTTAATTGTTTCCTATATTGGTAAATAAATAGAAACAATGTTGGAAACTCCAGGAGGCCTAAAGTACAAAGAAACAATGAAACAAAGAACAAAGAAAAACTCCAGGACCAAAAATTTGCCAAAGAATGCTATGACATAAGTAACTTTATGTTATGTATTATTAAATTAAATTAATGAATACACCAAAGGGTGTGTGACATAGTTTAATACTTCTATTCTTTGACTGTATTGTCATTACTGTTGACTACTATTAGATTAGATTAGATTGTTTTATATGTTGTATTTTGTTTTGTGTTAAGTGTTTTAACTTTACATTTATGCATTTGTCAGATGCTTTTATTCAATGTGAGTTACATTGCATTCTGTGTACACATTTGATCAGTTCTTGCTTTCCCTGGGAAACCTTACTATTTGAATTACAGGAACATTACAATTTTATGAGTGTTTAAAATGCATTGTACAGCTACAATGTTTTGATCACACTATTGCTGAAGTGACAATAACGGAGTTAAAATGATATTTGTTGGATATCTGGCAAATAAACTAACAAATATCTCCATGCTCAATTTTTGGAGGCAAACACATTCAGATTTTATTCTTTACAAACAAGCTTACCTTACACATGCACTATATAAGAAAATGGTCAACAGCAGAAAGAAGCTCATACGAGTTTGGAACAAGTGGAGGGTGAGTAAATGACGACAGAATTTTCATTCTGGAATTGAACTTATCCCTTAAGTTTTTAAGTTTTAAATTATATCATATTTTATCTGTTTGCTTATCTGCTTTAAAAATAATTTTGACCCACTCTAAAATTAACAACTTTGTTGAAATAAAATGTTATAACAGTTACGACTTGCAGTGAACTTATCTTTGCACTTTTCAATCATTTTTCATTACTTTTTTTAATGAAAAATAATTATTAGTTATTATAAGAATATTTAATTAATTTATTAAAAGAATAGTTAAACCGAAAATGAAATTTTGCTATAAAAAAATGTACTAAATTCTAAGCAATTCTAGATGTAGTTTTGTTTCTTTCTTAATCAGAACAAATGCTAAATACTAAATTTCTCCAAATCTGAAGAAATAAACTCATCTGTGTCTTTGAAGTCCTGGGGTGAGTACATTTTCACTAAATGTTAATTTCTGGGTGAACTTTTCTTTTAAAATGACTGTTGCATACAAAAAAATAATAATAATAATAATAAGAAACTTACTATTTAAAGTGGGATTGACCGCCATTTGTATTTTTTTTTCTCTTAAATTTACTCTGACACGTGGAATATTTTACATACTGTAAAACCACTTGGAATCACAGATAATGATTTGCTGTGACATGGTTCATTTGGCATGGGACTTTTGTAACCAGGAACTGGAAATGTCCACCAGGACAAGCACTTAAACCCCTAACCTTTTGATTATAGAATGAATGCATTATTAAATTATGATTATATTGTGGTTTATGATTATATAACACTAGATAAAACCACACACACACACACATACACACACACACACACACACACACACACACAAATGAATAGTTCTGAACTATCCACATGCTCAGCGGGCGTCCTCATTTCCAGATGCTAACGTGTGGTTTCTTGTGGGTGTGAAGAATTACATATATTTTCTAGGTCATAATGTTTTATGTAACTCATGTCCTAACATCAAAGGGTGAAATAGGTCATAAGTATGAGAACAAATCCTTAAAGTGGCTCCTTTAGCAATGAATCACTTCCCTTCAAACCCACAGCCTTCGCTTTAGTCGTCCTGCTTGACTTTAGACATACCAATTTGAAAGCATTGCTCTCTGTGTTGGTTTTACTAAAACATTTTCAGATTCTTTCATTTACACCTCCAGGTTTAAAGAGGTGTCATGCTACTTGACATTTGGAGTTTAATTTCTGTGAAACACACTTTTGATCTTTTAAAATGGGGGAGTGTCTGGATTAGAATTAGAGTAAAGTCATATCTGGTTGAATTTATATATATATATGTTTTTTTCTTTCCCATCAAAGACTGCCATCTGATCTGGAGCTTTGATAAGAGAATCTGATGAGTGTTCGATTTCCAGGAAAGGCGGATGCCTTTGACTGCTGAATGTTAGTCTAAATGTTTGACTAGATGTTCATGTTATTTAAATTCTTTGTCTTAAAAGTAAATACATATGAAATTATATTTAACTCATGTAACCCATCACAGACATCTTTATTATCCACAAATTGCAAAAATGCTCACTTGAAATATATACATATAAATATGTGTGTGTGTTACAGTATAGTGTGTGTATATATACATTATACTGTATATGTATATATATATACAGTATAGTGTGTGTATGTGTTTTCTGATTTTATGTGCTAAATTTTAAAACAAAATATAAATACCAATATAAATTCTAATAACTAAAATAATATTTAAATAAAAATAACCCCTTTTTCCCCTCACACACACACATATATATACAGTATATGTAGAACTATGACCTATTTGAGTTTTTTTTTACTCCCATTTTTTCCTTGCAATAAATGAACATTTATACAACATGTGTAAATTGTTCTTCATTATTGTTCTACGATCTCCTCAGTTTTTTAAAAATAAAAAATGTAATAAAATGAAGACCAGTCATGACACCTAAAATATACAGCTCATCTTATACTGTACTTTAATGTTGAGGAAAAAAGTTCATCTACATGTTTACCCAGGAATACATTATTTTATTTTTTTTACTTTTTTATGAACTAAAGCTAATCTATTGCCATTTTTCCATATTACAATCAGGTGATTGTTTGGTTGTTTTTGTATTTTAATTTGTTGCATCTACAGTCACAATGATGTTGTTTTTTATTGTTGTTGATTTTGCATTCCTTACATATATTTTAAATGTATATTTACCAGCATTAATAATGTTATGTGTCTAAACCAATAATTTTGGTGATTACACACATTTGTGATCGTATCACAAATTGGGATCGATTTTCTAATTACAGTACCCATGATAGTGAGAGGAATGGAATATCCCGTTTTAGTACTCAAATTTAGTTGACCTACTAATATTTACCAGATTTTTCCCCTGTCTTCCATCCCCTCAGTGACGCTCCTGTGTGGTCTACAAAATCCCCTCACGAACAGCTATATATTCTAGCTTTTGGGGATGCCAGATAACGTGGACTGGGAGAGCTCTGCATCTTCATCATCACCATCCTCAAAACTGCTGCTGCTGTCTTACACAACTGTCATTATCTTGTTGAACACTTTATCATTTTCATTTTTCTTTTTCACCCATGAAAAAGTGGCTTGTTTCCCCTCCCATGATGAACAGACTCGTCCTGACGTCATCCACGCTGCTGCTGTTGCTGTGTGTCTGGGTCAACTTGAGTCAAAGCAGTAAGTATAACCAACTTTTCTTAGACAATCTCTTTGGTTGTTCATTGCTTTGAGTTTCCAAGGCTCCTCCTGAAATGTAACCACATGCATTTTAATAATTTAGAATTTAAATGGTTGCATTCGCCATATAGCAGAGACGCTGCCATGTTTAATAATCAGGAATTTTGCAGTTGGTTTGATGACTTAACTGATATGATGGATTTATGTCTTAACTTATACAGTAACTGTTTAACTAAAAAATAATCTGACAGTTTATTTGAGCATCACTGACATGATATGGTTTTGATTTCTGTAATAGTACTAATAATCTGAATGTGCTAAAACTACCAGGTTTATATATTTATCATCAATAAATCCAATTTGTTACATTTTAACTAATTTTATATTTCTTATTCCACTTCTAGCCAGATCTTAACCGTTCATACATTTTAACTGAACAGATTCATACTGATTCTAAACAACTGTAATAAATTAATTTAGAATTTTTTTCTAAATATAAATTAAAATAAAGCCTTTGCTAATAGTTAATAATATAACTATGGCATGTCTTTTTGAGTGCATCGCCACTACTTATTAATGTATTACAAATATGCATATTATGTTTATTATTGTTTATGTTAATAAGACCAATAAGGTCAGATTCAAATACATTGTTTAATAATAATTAAAAAAAAAGAAAGTTTATATTTATGCATATAGCAGGAGCTTTTGTTCAAAAGTGACTTAAAATAGATAACATTTTTTCAGAGTCAACAATATTAATAGTATACACTCCCAAGTTTATTGCCAGGAAAATGAGCACATGAATGTATATTTGAATAAAGATATGGGTCAGGGTAGTTGGTCAAGTGTCATAAAACCACATGAACTGAGAGTTTGTCTTGTGTTAAGGTCCAGTGAGGTGCTGTACCAAATATTCATCACTGCCGTTTCCTTTCCTCCGACTGAAAGACTTCACTCGACAGGACGCCACCATGACTTGCAACATAGAGGCTGTCATGTGAGGAGCAACACTGGTTTTGTCTTAAATAAATATTTTATTAATGTTTATGTAAGGAAACAAGCTGTAATATTGGTAATATTTAATCTAGAATATTCTCTCTCTTGTAGTTTTACTACTGTGAAGAACAGACAGGTCTGTGCTAACCCTGATGATCTATGGGTTCAGAATGCCATCATGCATATCCAGTGAGTTCAGCATGACACACACTTAATGTCTCTTAGCAATGACAATGAGCACAAGGCTTAAAGTGGCTATAGTGAATGACTAAACTGCAAGTATATTACTGACCCAGTGTAAAGTTTTGTAATGTGCAGTGTCATACATCTCCATATGCTGAATATACTGGTAAATTTGAATGAGCTAAAGATAAAACTTGAGAATCTTCTCCTAAGGGTTTTATTTAATTGTCTTGCAGGAACACAAAAAAGTCATCATAATGTGGACACAATCAAACCGGCTTAAACTGAACAAATGAACAGAAACAGAAATCCTTCAATATGATGTATTGTTTAAAATCTATTTTTATAATTTATAAATTGTTTTGACAGCAACACTGTTGTTTGTTTGGTTTTGTCTGCAACATTTCCAGTTGACACTATGTGAATTTGTGCACAAATTTGTTGTAAGTTGTGGCCTTGTGGTTAGAGAATTTGACTCCTAACCCTAAGGTTGTGGGTTTGAGTCTCGGGCCAGCAATATCACGACTAAGATGCCCTTGAGCAAGGCACCGAACCCCCAACTGCTCCCTGGGTGCCGCAGTATAAATGACTGCCCACTGCTCCAGGTGTGTGTTCATGGTGTTTGTGTGTTCATTGCTGTGTGTGTGTGTGTGTGTGCACTTTGAATGGGTTAAATGCCGAGCACGATTCCGGAGTATGCGTCACCATACTTGGCTGTATGTCACTTCACAATATTGTATGCTCATAAGGCTGCTCTGGCATAACAGCACACTAAACAAAATATTTCAATGTTCAGTAAACCTGGGCAAATGAATATTTGTGAGCACATAGTAGACAGCAGGTGGCAGTATGTGCCCAAAACCCAGCTGCAGCCCCAAAATACACATAAAATCCTCAATATTTTGAATTGGACATTTATTAAGAGCTTGTAAAAGCATTAATAGTAATTCATCAAATGCATCCTCCTTTTAAGTGATCAGGGTGTTAAAAATTATGTTGTCAAGACAGCTGCATTTGTCTTGTCTGATTCACTTTCTGTCATCCGTTGCTCAGGTGGAACGCCAACATACAACAACAGCTCATCATTATTTGATTGTGCTTAGGTTTTTGGTACCCGTGTGTAATTATACGTTTTTTTTCAACATGAAGCATATCTTTTTCAGATTTTTCTAAAGCAATTTACACTTAATGCATTGCTGAAGTCAACATTTTTGTAAACAGCCATGCAGTCATGCTATTATTCTTGTGAATATGTTCCAATGTGAGTTCTGCAAAGCCACTTGATCGTATTTTTGACTATAATTTAATTTCCTCAAATGGCAAGTCAGTGTGCTTAAAACTCCTGCTTTTCTATCTTTCTCCCGTATTTTGGCTGAGGCTGAATATGACCTCCAGGGTGACAAATCCAAACTGGAGAGAGCTGCTGCACATATCTAACTTCCTTCTTTTTATGAAAGGAGAACACAAGTTCCTCTTTCATTGAGCATGTACAAATTCCCCCAGAACGAGATATCCAGTCAGCAAGTTTCTGTTGTAATATAAACCCTTACACAATGATCACGACCCTGTGCACCACACAAAGTTGAGTGATCTTACATGGAAGCATGTGGAAGATTAAAAGCAATTGCCATTTCAGTATTTGCCTTTCATAGTTGCACATTAAAGTCCCTATCCACTGAAGTGAAATTTCCTCTCTTATTTAGCATTAAAAAAGCAATTTCTCACTTTCATGCAGAAATAAAGCTACAAAAGCTATCACTGGGGCAGTAGGTATTCAAGAGAAACTTTTGGGAGCAAACGCAACAGCAGTGAATATAAATTTTTAATCTCTTATTTTATCTTCAGTCTGACTTAAAGGAGCAAACTCTTCTTGAACTTATGCTACGAGAAGATTAAAAACATATGCAATCATGCAATGTTTTGTTTTAGTTCAAACCAATAATTTGGAGCGTGTAAAAAGGGCCTGGTCATTTGATTTTTGATCAATCACTTTCTTTCTAGATATGACAGCTGCAAATGTAGGCCTATAGGACATTGAAATGAGTTTACCTCCTGAGCTATTTATATATATCTGATTTATTAATGGGATGTTCTTATATACCTTTCAGCAAATAGATCTGTATTCTGGGTACAGTGGCCAAATTGGACTTGTGTTCATAAAAATTCTTATAACCATCCTCCATCTTCTCTGAAGATACGCGTAATAACTTTCATTTAATAATAAATATGGTAATCTGGTTAAGAACTAGATATTGTTCTACATAACCTTTAGATTAAACCCATACAGAAAGGTAATATATTAACATATATGTGAGACACTATTAAATATATTGAAATATATTCAAAAATTGCATAGAACATAAATCTGATATTGTGTGTTTTATTATGTTTTTGTTAAATTATATTCATGCCTCACATGGTGTATTTTAATCATTGCATTTTTGCAATGCAGTCAAATTTTATTTCTACACTATATGTTTTAAAGTTATTATATATATATATAACTGACTTCAAACAATGTTTTGCTATGCTTTCATATTCTCATTAAATTTACAGTTTGATGTAGGCCTACTATCCATTTAACCAATACTTGATCAAGTTTCAGGACATTATATCTGACTTTTATTTACTATTTATGTAAAGGCTGGTAACTTTGATGTGTTTTAATGGGCACGCGTGTTGCAAATCCAATCATGCCAAACTATGAGCAACAATCACATGCTGCTCTGCGCAGTGTAAGAGCACTAAAGAGGGCCCTGAAGGACCTGGACAGTATCTTGCCCCAAGCTTAGCTGAGGGCTTGAAAAAATAATTCCCACAAGCGAGGTTAAACAGATAGAATCGGTGCCTGCAGGGCAGGGACGTCTAAGTTACAGAATCTGGCAAAAGTGGACGGCGACAACCAGCCATGGCTGAAGAGATCTCACTGATAGAAATGCCACTGGACCGCACATGAGGAGGCCATTCCCCTTGTGGAGTGGGCTCTCACAACAACAGGACATTCCAATCCTTCAGATGCGTAAGCCAAAGCTATTGCATCAAAAGAGCCGCGTCTATGCACTTAGTAAAAGTGCGCTGGGCCAGGGACAGTCCAAACGGAAGGACTGCATGCTGATAGGCTACTCCCTTGAACGCAAACAGCGAGTCAGGCTTTTTCAGCTGCTATTTCCTTGTCCCAAAGAGAGACAGTGGGCTCAGACCCATTGTAGATCTCAGACATCTGAACAGCTTGCTTATGTGCCGGTCATTCAAAATGATGATGATCAAGAAGATTGTCATCCATATTGACCCCTAGGACTGGTTTTTGAAAGATGCTTACTTTCACATCCACATAGCCCCCCTCACACACCGTTTTTGAGATTTGCGTTTGAGGGAGTGGCATATCAGTATGCAGTCTTTCCTTTTAGTCTGACCCTGGCCCCACAACCTTTTACGAAGTGCATAGACGTGGCTCTTTCCACTCTCAGGCAGATGGGAATCTGAGTATTGAACTACCTACATGATTGGCTTGTTCTAGCCAGATCAGAATGGGAACTGACCGCTCACAAAGAATTGTTACTCAGTCATTTAGAGCGCCTAGGGTTGGTCATCAACCCACGCAAGAGCCAGTTTTTGCCCAGGAAATGAAGTGTCTTTCTGGGAATGGTTCTAGACTCTGCCCTAATGCAGGCATGGATCTTGCCAGATCAATTCCTGATGATTCAGCGATTGACGGCTTCCCTCAAACCGGGAACGACATGCCCCCTGAGGGTTTTTCAGAGGTTGCTCGGCCTTATGGCTGCTGCCGCCTCAGTAACTCTGCTTGACTTGCTTCACATGCTTCTCTGTCTGAAAAAATTTCTGGTCAGGGTGAACTACCACTATATCAAAGCCATACCCCCTGAATGACCACTCACCTGTTCCAAACAAGAGTGAGGTTCGGCGTGGCCTCCAGAAGGAAGGTGATCACAACAGATGTGTCCAACACCGGGTGGGGCACGCTGTTGGAGGATAATCTGACATTCGAAATGCTTGCGATCTCCTTAGCCCTGAAACTCTCTGCCGGAGAACAATAGCTTCTGAAAAGAAGTTTGAATAATGCCTCTGAAGTGGGGCAGTCTGCGAGCGATCTGCAGCAAGTAGCTTCGTCAAATTGTTTCTAAAACCTCAATATTCCCAGAATGGCTGCCCATGCTGTATAATGGGAGAAGAGAGGCTTTATTTTTCTTGTAGAGAGCTTGCCTTGAAAAAGCGGGGAGTCTGTGTTCATATAAGTGGTTGTGCTTGTGAGAGGATGAGGAACTTTGCTCTTCAAAATATGTTGGTCCGCTATCACAGTGTTAAAATACAGAACAGAACCCCTCCTTTTCCTCTCTACCGCCTCAGGACGGCTTCGGTGGCTAGGGGTCCAACATAACTGTTGGAAGGGGACCCTGGTGCTTTGGAAAGTGGAAGCATTTCACCGGCCGGGGGTGTTGTTTCAGCCCAGGTTCCATCTTCTGCTGAGGTTGATGCTGCACTGGCTTTACAGGCTGAGCAGCAGGGTTATTCTGATGGCATGAAGCTGCGGGGCCGGGACGTTTAGGGAGAAAGTGATGCAGTGCCTGCGACATATTCTGAGCCTCTGAAAACCGATCAGTAAACCAGTTTACAGCAGAGCTGAATAGTCCTTTTGGCGAGACTGGTCGTGGATGGCCATTTTTCCGGCATACCCTTTATCGACAGCACTGTCAATGGTAATGACAGTTGCTGCAGTTGATGGGCTTTACCCGTCCCGAATAGGGGATGTGCCACGTCTTGGTGACCTCCTCGTGGACAGCTGGCAAGAATGGGGCTGGGCGCTGGCGAGAGGATTGCTGGCGAGAGGATTGCTGGCGGGTCTCTGGCGAGACAGGGGTAGCTGCAGCCTGGAGCAATGGGCGTGCCAAAAGGTTTCTCATTGGTGAAAAGAATGTTACGGTGTTGGCCAATCAGCGATAAACGTTAAACTTTCAATCATTATGCCGCAACAGAAGAGGGCGGTAATGCACCAATAAGCTGGATGCCAACTGCCTTTAAACTGGAAAGAAGACGACGTGGTTTATCTATGCTTTAAATACCACAAATATGTTCGTTAAGATAGCTTGTTACAATATGATCATCACGAACGTAAGTAACGTTACAAGTTTAGTTGTGCTATGGATGCTACATGACAGATAATTTGGGTAATTTCGTGTCAAATCAACAAAACTGCTCAATTTTTATTTTTCGCAGTACTTTTTTTCTGAAGAAATAGAAACATAAACGGTGATAAAAACAAAATATCAAATGTATTTGAATCAGATTTACAGATTTTTTTTCTTCTTTTCTTTTTTGTTTTTTGAGTGGGTTAAAATGACCATTTCTAGCTAAAATTTGGAGCCAAACTACTGATTGTTTTTGCAGTTCTGCACTGTATGTACCTGCACTATCTGAGCTAAAGAGGATGGAACAGAATTTAAAGCATTTTAAATTTTAAAAGCATTTTCTTTTCTTCTTCTTCTTATTTTATTTATTTTATTTGTTCATGTAGGGGGACCCTGTTACACCTTTCCTACCACACACCTGATGGATATTGACTGTAAAATGGCAATCATAGGAGGAGGGCTCACTGTGAATAGATGTGTGTCAGTGCAGCAGCCTTGATGAAGCCTTCATAACAGCCTTCTTGATGTATTTTGTGCTCAACATTGCATATCCAATGCACCTGAGAAAGACACTGACTTTCCTTCAGAGGCACATTCTCAACATTAGAAAGGGAGACAAGCACTGTCAGTAACTTTACTCTGAATGATAAGCCTTTTGTATTCTCATGCCTCAACTGTACCATTGCCCAAAGTGCACTCGAAGGTCATTCACTCTTTTGAAGTTAATCCAACATGTTGGAGTTGTACATGCACATTAACCAAATATTAGTATAACCTGTGGTATAGATGAGTGCCAATCACGTTTTTTTGTGATTCCATTCTTTTAGTAAACATGCACAGGAAGCATATGTACTTTTGGTACTCAGTGCAGAGTCAGCAGTACAGTTGTATTATAATACAATGGAGAAGGTCCTGGCTGCAGACTTACACTCTCAGACACTTGCGCTTCTGCTAGTGACAACACTTGCAGTCTTTTTTATTTTTTATTTTATTCTACTTATTGGTTACTTCTTGTTTGAATCTCTAAACATCTATCTACAACCCGAATTCCGGAAAAGTTGGGACGTTTTTTAAATTTTAATAAAATGAAAACTAAAAGACTTTCAAATCACATGAGCCAATATTTTATTCACAATAGAACATAGATAACATAGCAAATGTTTAAAGTGAGAGAGTTTACAATTTTATGCACAAAATAAGCTCATTTCAATTTTGATTTCTGCTACAGGTCTCAAAATAGTTGGGACGGGGCATGTTTACCATGGTGTAGCATCTCCTATTCTTTTCAAAACAGTTTGAAGACGTCTGGGCATTGAGGCTATGAGTTGCTGGAGTTTTGCTGTTGGAATTTGGTCCCATTCTTGCCTTATATAGATTTCCAGCTGCTGAAGAGTTCGTGGTCGTCTTTGACGTATTTTTCGTTTAATGATGCGCCAAATGTTCTCTATAGGTGAAAGATCTGGACTGCAGGCAGGCCAGGTTAGCACCCGGACTCTTCTACGACAAAGCCATGCTGTTGTTATAGCTGCAGTATGTGGTTTTGCATTGTCCTGCTGAAATAAACAAGGCTTCCCTGAAATAGACGTTGTTTGGAGGGAAGCATATGTTGCTCTAAAACCTTTATATACCTTTCAGCATTCACAGAGCCTTCCAAAACATGCAAGCTGCCCATACCGTATGCACTTATGCACCCCCATACCATCAGAGATGCTGGCTTTTGAACTGAACGCTGATAACATGCTGGAAGGTCTCCCTCCTCTTTAGCCCGGAGGACACGGCGTCCGTGATTTCCAACAAGAATGTCAAATTTGGACTCGTCTGACCATAAAACACTATTCCACTTTGAAATAGTCCATTTTAAATGAGCCTTGGCCCACAGGACACGACGGCGCTTCTGGACCATGTTCACATATGGCTTCCTTTTTGCATGATAGAGCTTTAGTTGGCATCTGCTGATGGCATGGCGGATTGTGTTTACCGACAGTGGTTTCTGAAAGTATTCCTGGGCCCATTTAGTAATGTCATTGACACAATCATGCCGATGAGTGATGCAGTGTCGTCTGAGAGCCCGAAGACCACAGGCATCCAATAAAGGTCTCCGGCCTTGTCCCTTACGCACAGAGATTTCTCCAGTTTCTCTGAATCTCTTGATGATGTTATGCACTGTAGATGATGAGATTTGCAAAGCCTTTGCAATTTGACGTTGAGGAACATTGTTTTTAAAGTTTTCCACAATTCTTTTAAGCAGTCTTTCACAGATTGGAGAGCCTCTGCCCATCTTTACTTCTGAGAGACTCTTCTCTAAGACAAAGCTTTTACAGCTAATCATGTTACAGACCTGATATCAATTAACTTAATTAATCACTAGATGTTCTCCCAGCTGAATCTTTTCAAAACTGCTTGCTTTTTTAGCCATTTGTTGCCCCCGTGCCAACTTTTTTGAGACCTGTAGCAGGCATTAAATTTTAAATAAGCTAATTAAGTGGATAAAAGTGTAAAATTTCTCAGTTTAAACATTTGCTACGTTATCTATGTTCTATTGTGAATAAAATATTGACTCATGTGATTTGAAATTCCTTTAGATTTCATTTTATTAAAATTTAAAAAACGTCCCAACTTTTCCGGAATTCGGGTTCTATCTATCTATCTATCTATCTATCTATCTATCTATCTATCTATCTATCTATCTATCTATCTATCTATCTATCTATCTATCTATCTATCTATCTATCTATCTATCTATCTATCTATCTATCTATCACTTGAATTGACAACTGAAACTGAAAGCTATATAAATGTTTTAGTGGATAATTCTGTGTCTGTATGCTTATGTCACGTAACATAAGGTTACTAAACCCTTGACTAATGTTTTAATTTGATAATTTATTGGTTTTGTCAACTACATCTTTTTTCTATCAAGCAAAACCTAGTTTTCTAGGGTAACACTTTACAATAAGGTTTAATTGTTAACATTGAAGTTTTGCCTAACATTAACTATGAGCAATACATTTGATACAGTATTTATTAAACTTTGTTAGTTAATAAAAATACAGCTGTTCGTTGTTTGTTCTTGTTAGTTCATTAATGTTAACAAATACAGCTGACTTTAAATGACTTTAACTTAAGAACAGCAGGTGCGACTAACCGTATTAAGAGACGTTTGTATTCTCAAAAATAATTGTAATCTGTTTTTGATTATTGATAAACTAAGACCTAAACGTGTGGTGGTGATTACGTCAGTAAGCCGTTTTAAAGGTACTTTCGAAAGTAATTTAAAATAATATTCTTTAAATCATTAACACTGTTTTTACCTTGGAAGAATTACATTTGGTTTTATAGAATTATGTGTTTAATTTATTGCTTTCTATTAATCTATAGGCCAATAGCGATTAAGAGTATGGCTCGGCTTTAGGCGGAACAGCCAGTTTTCGCTAAACCTTTTGGCACACCCCCTACCTTTCTTTCAACCAATGAGAAACCTTTTGGCACGCCCACCTTTTGACACGCCCATTGCTCCAGACTGCAGTTACCGCTACTTGTCTCTGGCAGGAACCACTCGTCCAGTAAGCCATGAGTGAAGAGGGGTGCTAGTCCTCACTTGTGAAGCACTCCGGCATGAGAGGACGTGGGGAGTGCAGGGCACGCAGTCGCAGAGCCCGCTGAGAGAGATCCGCTGCCCCGCTGTCTCTTACTCTTAGGAGAGAAGAAGGACACGAGGGCCTTGCGGGGGGGGGCCCCTTGATGAAACAAACCACCCGCCGCGAGCATAGACGAGAGAGGCTCATGCTCTCACAGAAAGAGCACGAGCCATCAGCGAGCACAGCCTCTGCGTTGGCGTGGCCAAGGCAGCGAAGCACCACTGGTTTGTGCAGCTACACAAACGTGAAAAAATTAGGCTTCAGCAGAATGGACAAAATTAGTTTTTTCCATACACATAACGAGAGTGAACGTTTGAAATGGAACTCCATCTCTCAGTGCTGTTTCACTGCTTTCAGGTAAGTTTAGTCATTAAAATCACAGAAATAACAGATACAACACTTTATGACACTTTCTTACATGTAACTGACACGTTTCTGTTCAATATTTACTTTACAGAAATGGTTTAGTGTCTTCAGAAAAAGACCATTTCACAAGCCTTAACTTATACATTCTAACTAAAGAGGTAGGCTAACTATAGATTTAAGCTCTTATTATGAATGTTTGGGCTTTTAATCACATCTTATGTGTAGATGAGTGGTTTTGATAGCTTTGTAAATGTTTTGCTGGTAATTTGTCAATATGGAAGTAAGCTAATTCATTTAACCTAAAAGTCTGCACTGTAGAATCTATCGGTGACATCACTTACATGCAGGCTAAAATGGGCTTAAACTATTTCAGACATGTTTAGATTTGACATTGTAAACAAATATTGATAAAAATTGTACTGTGATTTCAGGAGCGTCAGAAAAAAAAACTCTAAAACCGATGAATTGTTTGCATGGCTAATGATGGCTCTTAAATATTTAAATGCATTTTGTTGAATGCCTACTAAGACTTGCATATTTGAGCATAATGTTTTGACCCTGGATGCTTACAGAAAGATAATCTTTTATTTATGTGGCAGAAACATCACGATCATTCATAATTTTTTGTTGGTTCATGCCGAACTGGTGTTAATGTGATAAATGTACACTTTATATTAATTAGTAAATTCAGCTGATATTGTCACTGTTTTTAAGTTGCATTTTCTGGAGATTTAAAAAAATTTTGTGTCCAGTTTCTGTTTGATTTATTATGAAGGGGCAAATTATATTCTATATAAAATGAAAACATTTACATGAATGAAGATTTAATTTATTTAAATACAGTTTGAGTAAACAGGAATATATTTTGTGAAAATATGTTACTTATATGCAATCTACAGTAAAACGGACCATTATTTGAATATTTGAATGTTATAAGGCAAGGCAAGGCAAGTTTATTTATATAGCACATTTCGTACACAATGGTAATTTAAAGTACTTAAAAGAAAGTAAATACATATATATACAATTATAGAAATCGAATGTATTTGCATATACATAAATGTAAAAAAATATTAGAAATTAATATATGGACATATATTGCAAATTAATATATTTACAGAGTCTGATATCTGTATTTACATATAAAGGAAATAAATATATGTAAAAATTTCTGATAAAAATATATTTACATATGTTTAATATATGTGGAAAATATTACAAAACAGCCAAAATCAAATAATTAAATATATTTAAATATTTAAATAAATATATTTACATATATTGTATGAAATATATTTTCTTCTATTTAAATATAAGATATTTAAATAAATGAAAATGTATTTATTAATAATATATTTTAATCAATGTGACTTCTGTGGGAAGGGTCAGTGTCCATAAGGTCTGGTAAGCAGTTAGTGGTTTTCAAAATAAATAAAATGAATAAGTGTTTGTCAAGCTCATTTTATTTTTCACAAGCTCTTCATTAACTGCATGTGCAATGCTTTCACTGTGTGTGGGTGTGTTAGTCTAGTTTCCTTTCATGGAAAGCTGAAGTTGATGTTCCTAGAATCAACTGATCAAAATGAAACTGAATTGTTAAATTAAAGAAGAAACCAGCCACTCTTACAAAACAAAAATCTGCTAAAAATTTGTTAATGTGTCCCCAATGACTTATGGAGAAATTAATGATTACATTTGTATTTTTTAAGTGATTTGAAACATTGTTTTATTAGCATTATAAAATTATTGAGTAAACATGAAATCTTAAAACTAAAACTGTCAGTCAATATTGTCAATATTCCTTTTAGTATTGACAGTTACAAAAAAATATGCTGACACTGTGTTCTATTATATAGCTTTATTCTTATTCATCTGCTTCAGTCACCTGACTTTTTCTGCTCATCTGCATATTTATGACCATCAATGGAATGATGGTACATCTAAAAATAACAAGTCATTTGATTGGCCTACAAACAATCCAAATAATAAATTGCACAAATGTTTACCCTTTAAAACATGTGACAGAATTACCCAAATTGTTAGACAGTGGAATTCACAAAGATATAGTTTTTGAAACCAACTTATAAAACCACTGCTAAAGAAAATACAGTTATTCACCTTTCTGGTATTCTCCTGTGGAATATGAAAACAAGGACACATGAAACATGACACATTTAACTTTCATTTTAATAGACCAGTTGAATAAAACAAGCAGAGGGAATCTGTTTTGTATTATTGATACACTGAAGTAAAATGATATATTATGTGTAAAAATATACAGTATATTATTATTTACATGTCAAGATTAATTTATCTCATGTAGAATAAATCATTTGTTAATAACTAACTAATAAAGACGTATATATACCTGTGATTAACAGTTTATGGAATGTTTATTAGAACAATTTATTAATTGTCATACAGTATCAAGACACAGACAACGGATTAATATAGTTACAAATAACATATATGTTATGGTTGAAAGACCTCTGACAAAAAAGGACTTTTAAATACACTGAAAAAAATGTGGAGTAAGATTTGAATCAACTAAATCAATTCTCACTCAGAAAAGGCAAATTAATTTACAAAAAAAACTGATTTACAAAAAAGCCTAAACATAATTATTAATAGCTTTAAATATTAATTTTAAAGTTACGTTTACTTGGGAATTCCCAGTAAATTTGATTGACTCTTTGTTTGTAAATTGTACATTATGTAATGCTTATCACTGTAAAATAATAGTGCTGTTAAATATCAATAATTTACTGCACTGAAAAAAAAAATGTAAGATTTACTCAATTTTTTATTGAAAATTTTGCACACATATATTTTAAGAAAAACTAAAGCATTGAACTAAATAAAATCTGTAAGTACGCAAATAGACATATTTTTTTTCTTTTAATATAATATGCCCACTCAATAAAATTATTAAACAAATAAACACAGAGACCTGTTTGAGTATGAATGGGTCATTTTGAGTAGACAATAAACGTCAGATGTCACAAAACATTAAGTTACTAAACCTAACAACAAAAGCAACCAAAATACAGTGTAAGTACAACTCTAAAACAGTGAAAGTTTAAACCTTTTTAATTATTCATGCCCCGGTGCATGATGGGAAATATGGGATCATAATTTATTTACTTATGGAATCTTTGTAAACATAACAAATAATTCCAAGTAAAATATACTTATAAGTTCAACCTTTAATAATAATTATATAGAATTTACTGAAAATATCTTAACTAAATTATTTAATGTAGAAATTACATTTGTTTTCATGTAGTATTTACTTCACCACAAAATAATTCATATAAGTGTATAAGAACGATATTATCCTGCTTTAAAAGTTCTGTGTCATAATGTATGTTTAATGTATTGTAAAAAGTGCTATACCTGTATAATGAATTTAAATAACTTGATGCGTTAATGGTGAGTTTTAACCACTCTTCCAGTACTCAGTTTCTACTAATTTATTATCATAATCTTTGTCCTTTAGGAAACGAATATGAACTCCGGGCGCAATGGTTAATTTGGATTCGAAATGATAAATATCAAAATTCTCAGTTCCAACTTCCAAATTAAAATTCACAGCATACTGATATGTGTAATAATTATTATTTGTCTCTTGTGAATTAGTGTAAAACCCCACCCATGAGTTCCAGAAGATATTTTTCCAGTCTTTGAAGGTTTTCTTGATATAAAGTCGAGCACAAGCTTTACCATCTTTAGTGAAGAGCTGCAGACCAGCATCATACCATTTTATTTGAATAGGGATGACATTATTAGCATCATAGTACCCTGGTTCATAAAAAAATTCTGGAAAAGACCAGGCTGATGAAGGGTCAGACTGAAGATTCCCCTTGTTACACTCTGATGGCACTTTTTCATCACTTTCCCAGGGTGTAGTTTGTGCTAAAACTTTGTCATATTTTTTGTCCAGCAGGAAGCGGATTTGAACTCCAGGAGCAATATTCAAGCTGGAATCATACTGGTAAATATCATAATTCACTGTTGTACTGTTGTCGATCAATGTAAATTTCACAGCATATTGAAATGTGTAATAGTCATTATTTTCATGTTGTGAACTTTTGTAGAACCCCACCCATGAGTAGTAAAGAACATCATTCCAGTTACTGAAGGTTTTCTCGATGTAGAGTCGAGCACAGGCTTTTCCATTTTCAGTGTAGAGCTGCAGACTAGCGTTAACCCCCTTTATTCTGATTGGAATCACTCTGTTTGCTCCATCAAACTCTGGTCCATACCACAAGACTGGTGTACCAAAATTATAATTCCAATTTGTTGTGTACAGTCGCAGTCGGGGTTGTAGACCAGCATTCAGTGAGACAGAAGTATCTATAATCCCAGATGAGTCAAAAATTTGGGAATATGTTTTCCTCACCCGTGTCGGATCTTCATTAGTATCACTGGAATGAGTGTTTTGGCAAATATCAATGTATACATATTGATAATTTTCCAATATGCCAGGAGTTATATTCTTCCATATGAGTTTTGAGTAACCTTCTGTAGTTGTTTTAATCTCTAGTTTAATGCTATCAAATGTATTGCATTGGGAATAGGGTGAGCGTTTCTTTCGGCAGTTAGAGCTATTGCTTTTATATCTAATCCTTTTCAGAAACTGTCTGCATCTTTCTTCATTTTCTTGTTCATTATTTGTGCATGGATAAGTTTGTCTGATCTGCAAGAGCAAAGCAGGAGCAATCTCATAAGTGTCATCAGAACAAAATTCATTACTGCCTCGGATATGTGCTGTAATAAACACATTGCGTATCCTGTTTGTTGTGGTTTCATCCAAAGAGACAATAAGCCTGTCCATGTTTCTTTCTGGCAAATTGTTATTACTGTAATACATCTGCACATAAGCCGGGAAAGTAGCGGCCCCAGGATATCTTTGTGAATTTAGATTGCCAACCTCATAGTTACGCTGCCCATGTTCCAATCTGCCGAGAATGCCTTCTCTGTTTCCAAACCAACGGAATCCAAATGCACCACTATTAGGATAAAAGTTCAAAAGGATTTGATTGTTTTGATCGATGTTCACTTGTTGGGCAAACCAGAACAATAACTGGAGTCCATGATGTGGCACAGACTTGCCATAATCAGTGTTTGCCAAATCATCAATATTGTTAAGTCTTTTCACAGGAGAGACACCAAGTAATGCCGTGGAGAGGCAGAAGAGCAGGAAGCAGAGTTTCATTGCACCCATGGCATAAAATCTTCATCAAAAACAAAATATTGTAAATAAAACATATACGCTTTTGATAGAATTGGATTATAAGATGGCAATGGAAAAATATGTGTATGTGTACATATGTGTACATAAAAAAAAATTCACATTTCAATAAAATTCAGTAATAATTCATAATAATTCATAATTATTATTTATAATCTGAATATATTTTGAACTCTTTAAAGACATTAGTGTATATGACAGTATACCTGTAATATTGCGATATTTAACAGACTTCAGTTTAAATTCACCCTACCTCAGATTGAAGGTCCTCAGTGGAAGAGCCTCTGCATCTGTCACATCTCTCAGATGATTATTTATACAGTATGAAGGAGGCTGTACTTTACAGACAGGGTGTGTCTGCACAGTTCAGCCTGTAAGACTATCTTCAGTTGTGGTGTAATTTTTACCATCTTACCAGAACAAACTGTGGGCTAATTTTATTTTATTTTTATTTTTAAGTGTACTTATTTACTCTGGAGACTAGTGAAGAGCATGCTTAAAATATGAGACTTATGTTGTGTAAAAACAACAAAGAAAATCAAGGTAATGCTCACTTGTGAACAATTTTTTTTTATTGTGGGTCATTTCTCAAGTGTGTCTTTTAAAGAAGTTTAATTCACAGGGACCACACTTAAAACACCAGTATATTGCAAATTGTATGACTGAAATATTGTCTGTTCTGCAGAGTTTCACTGGGGAGCGTCTGCTGCAGGCAGTGTGAACACGCTACACACACACACACACACACACACACACACACACACACACACTGTGAAAAATGGGGACATCCCATAGGCGTAATGGTTTTTATACTGTACAAACTGTATATTCTATCACCATTCACCAACCCTACACCTAACCCTAACCCTCACAGGAAACTTTGTGCATTTTTACTTTCTCAAAAATAACCATTCTGTATGGTTTATAAGGGTTTTGAATGGGTTATGTCCTCATAAGTCACCCTCTCCTTGTAATACCTGTGTCATACCCATGTCATTATACAGAGTTGTGTCCTGATGTCACAAAAAAAAAAAAGAGCACACACACACACATACACATACACATACACTGTTTACCAGTGAGTTGAGCCAGAAGACTCAACTAAGAGGTTGAAGTCATATCACAACCAGATCAATTGAGTTCTGATCAAGCATTCCTGTTCATTTTGTTATATTAACAAAAAAGCTTTCTCATGATTGGCTGTAACCATGATGCAAAAACTGTCATTTCAAATCAAATCATAGGCCTAATATTATATACATATAATCCCATCAAAATACCAAGTTTTAAAGAAAAAAATCTATATATTATTGAAATTTAATAAAATACATTTATTTAATTAAAATACAATTATTATATGATTAGGATCTCTGGTTAGTTTTGACTACAAACAATGAACTAGACTGTTAATTATGTATACTTGTTTATGATGGAGACAACAGTGTCAGTGAAAGGCTTAAAATATGAGACATCTGATATGTGAAGACAACAAAGAAAAAAATCAAGGTAAAAGCAAGGTCTCACTTGTGACAATAATATTTTTAATGTGTGTAAGTTCTCAATTGTGTCTTTTAGAGTTTATAGTTTGCAATGAAAAAATACCCAGGAAATTGCCATTGAAGATTTATTGTCATTTTTGCAGAGATTAGGGCAATATTCCAGTTCTCTGCTGTTTTCTGTGATTTTTTTCATATATTTATGTATCATAAAAATCAAGTTGTATAAGAATGCTTGAATTCAATTGGATACAAATAAGTGTGGGGGACGGTGGAGCAAATACCTTTTTTTTAAATAAGGAACAAAATTCAAGTACAAACCTTAACGGCATATTTCAATGATCAGACACAGTGAGTGTTAGTGCAGTTGTTGTGTTTCAACGACCTTGGTGTTATGACATAGTGGTGGCGAGATGAAGCATCACAAAGCCTTAAAGCTTTTCAGCCAGATGTGTTGCTTTGGATGTATGCTAGGGACACCTGCTGGTCAATCCAAATAAGATACATATGATACATTGATACATTAAATACTCACATTAGTAGACACGTAAAAAAAAGAAATAACTTTTTATGCTCATTCCAATAAAAAGAGAAACCTCGATACGGAGCTCCATCTGGAAGTAGGCTACCTGATATTCTCGATACAAGCTTCAAAGCCTCAATATCAGGGGTGATATCACTAGCCAATGACATGCTCTTGCTAGATGGATTAAACTCAGTTTAGATTCTTTTCTTTACTTTTCTTTGCCTCTATCCATGCCATTCAAAACCACCAGCAGTTGCCTATGTCTAAAGGGTTAGCAACCAAGTAGAGCTGATAGTACATCTGGATGAATTCTTGTCCTGGAGTACATTCCCACTTTCTGGTTTCAAAAGTCCCATTTCAAAGGCACCATGGCGCTCTTTATCAAGTCAAGCCCCCCAAAGCCCCCCACTTTTTTGGGCAAGTGTGTTCGCATAGGGATTTTCAATAGTTGGTGTGAATAAATATAGATTTTAAATTCAAAGAGACAGGATAGTCTGCGCATGACTTGATGTTTTATTCGGACCCAGAATAAGGCGAGATGAACATCATGCAGCGCTAAACACTCATGCAGTCCCTTATATGGACAAAAGCTTACAGCGATCGCTGTATGAAAATAGTTGTTTTCACAGAAAAACAGTAACGTTTGGAAACATGAAGACATTAAACATACGATTGTGATGATATACTGTAGGGTTTATTTGTGTTTTTCAAGTCATCTACAGGTATAGGCTAAATAAAGTAAATGAACAATGCAGTGCTAATTAACAAAGCATTTATTACAGTAGGCTATATAAACTATTCTGCCTTATTATGTGAAAAAAGTGTTTATAGTATAAACATTAAACAATCATTATTATTGATTATTGTCCAGCAGTTATCTGATTTCTAAGCCAATTAAAAGCTAGAAATTAGAGAGAGAAAAAATTTGCCCATACAAGACAAACATTTTTGAACAGTAAAATTGTAATGTCTCTTTTGTTCACCAAGCCTGCATTTATTTGATCCAAAGTACAGCAAACAGTAACATTTTGAAAGATTTGTACTATTTAAAATAACTTTTCTATTTGAATGGATTTTAAAATGTAATTTATTTTGATTTCAAAGCAAAAGTTTTAGCATCATTAATCCAGTCACACGATCCTTCAGAAATAATTCTGTTATTCTGATTTGCTGCTCAAAAAAGCATTTATTTTTATGATGATGTTGAAAACAGCTAAGTCGATTTTTTCACAGAAGAACAACATTTACCTGAATTATAATTTTTTTGTAACATTATAAATGTCTTTAGCATCCTTGCTAAATATAAGTATTAATTTCTGTCATTTATTTTCAGAAAAATAAAAATTATTCTGACTCTAAGCTTTTGAATGGTATAGTCTATAATGTTACAAAAGTTTTTTATTTCACATAAATGCTGATCTTTGGATCCTTCTATTCATCAAAATTACTCAACTGTTTTAAGTAATGATAATAATAATAATTTTAAAAAAAGGTTTCTTGAGCAGTAAGTCAGCAAATAACAATTATTTCTGAAGGATCATGTGACACTGAAGACTGGAATAATGATGCTGTAAATTCAACTTTGATCACTACAATCAATAACATTTTAAAATACATTCAAATAGAGAGCAGTTAGTTTAAATACAAATATTTCACAACATTACTGCTTTTTGGAATTATATATAAAAGTTTGTGAGGAAAGACAGTAAACATCAAGAAGAAATAGTATTTTCTCATAAAGCTCACTGGGCTCACTGAGTTAATACAGAAAACAGGTCTTAAATGGCTGTAATGAACTGAACATGACCTAAGGTGACAGTCAAAGCTGTTGACAGCAGTTTCATATATAAAAAAAAAATCATACATCCTTGTTTTTACGAAAGAGGAACAAAACAAGGATGAGCATGTAGAAATACTCTTCGCTGAATGATTTGTAAGGCATTTCTAATCCTTATCCACTAATAAACCCGACAGGGGAAATTGAAATGGCATGAAATGGAGCTTGTGCAGAGGCTGTTGTCCTGCAAAGATCTCACACTACACACAGTATGAGAACAGTCTTGCATGTCAAGAGTCAAAGAAGATTCTGTGGTTTAGAACTTGGCACATTTTCCTTAAGAAAGGAAAATTATACATTTGGATAATATATACATAGTTGTGTGTAATGTGTAAAGGATTTATTTTGTTACATATATAGTTAGAAATCTAAAAGTGTTAGTTATGAAGTTATGAAACCTATATGAACAATTTAAATATTAGAATATTTTTTTAACTCCTAGTCTAATTTAAAATAAAAAAAATTTTTAGCTCAGTTTGGAGTGGGAAAGTATTTTATATATATATTTACATCAATTTCTTCCTCGTGTGATATTGCACCATTTGTATAAAAAATCAAGTTTAAAAAAGCAAGAACTCATGCCAGATGTCATGTCAGTGGCACTGCATGATAAACTGGACATGTGTTGTGAGAGGGTCCACCTGCTTGTCCCAAATTCTTAAAAATATTAATCAGTCATTATAATATGATTTATTAATGAGGAGATTTGAAACAGTACTCTATGGCTCTGTTTATACTAATGTAGTAGGGCTATTGTCATAACCTTTGTCAGGAAACAGATGTGTACTTCAAATGCAGTGGCAAAATGGTTTTGTGCTGACATAAGAATTCTTGTTCCCATCAAAATGCAGAGCACACTGATATTTGTATTTACTTGTTATTGGCAGATTGTGCTAACACGTGACCATAATTTTTGTCCATTTTAAGGAGTTATGCTTTAAGCATGGAACATTTCACATATACTAAAAACATTATTTAGTTGTTATAGCACAAAATGTAAAATATGGCCCCTACTGTCCACAAAACCATCATTAACCTCAACACTGTATCGAGTCTTCGACTGACTAAATCTCAAAAATGTTGATATTCAGATGAAAGGAAAATACTAAAAAATTGTTTAGCCATTAATCAAAACTGCTGAGATGTGAGCGGCATATATTCAGGAGAAATATATTATCAGTTAGTTTATTCTAAGTGCTGAATTCTTAGTTCATTAATATATTTGATTGTTTTGGCCAACATATTTTGTAATTAATATAATTATATATATTAATCATTTTTAAAACACATATGACATTTCCCAAAATTCACAGAAAAAAAAAAAAAAACGGCCACCGTAATCAGTTTTGGTATGCTTGTTCTGTCCATTGGAATATCAAAAAAGGCCACAGACTCAACTCACTTTCATCATATTATACATTGAAATTAAATATGGTTTTCAAGATTATTGATAACAAGAGATTATCTTATCTAGAATAAGTGTATGTTAAAAAAACTAATTGAGATATAAGCATTAGAGAGATCTGTAATTAACAGTGCATGATATTGTTAGAACAATGTGTTATTGATCATTCTAATCAGGACATGGACAGCAGATTGTTACAGATGTTGATGTATATTTTACTGTTAACATTATCCTAATTTAAAGCTTCTATCATTAACCATTCTTCCAGGGCTCAGTTTTCACTAATAGGTTATCAGAACTTTTGTCTTTCAGGAAACGGATCTGTACTCCGAGCACAATGTCCAGTTTGGATTTGTACTGATAAATATCATAATTCTCATCAGCAACCTCCATCTTTTCAAACTTCACAACATAGTGATACATGTAATAGTCATAATATTTCTCATGTAAACTAGTGTAAAACCCCACCCATGAGTAGTAAAATTAATCTTTCCAGTCTGTGAAGGTCTTCTTTATATAAAGTCGACCATAAGCTTTACCGTCTTCAGTGTAGAGCTGCAGACCAACATCATCATACTCTGGTCCATAAAATAATTCTGGAACGTTTGATGAGAGTTTAGCTTGACTTTGTGTGCCACAGTCTGATGACAATATTGTCAATGCTTCAGTACCCTCCCAGGGTGTAGTTTGTGCTAAAACTTTGTCATATTTTTTGTCCAGCAGGAAATGGATTTGAACTCCATGAGCAATAGCTAAACTGGAACTGTATTGGTAAATATCATAATTGTGTGTGATATAGTTTTCAATCTTTGTAAACTTATCAGCATCCTGATATGATGAATATGCATCATTTTATGCATCACCCCACCCATGAGTGGGAAATATTTTTTTCCAGTTGCTAAAAGTTTTCTGGATGTAAAGTCAAGTGCAGGCTTTCCATCTTCAGTGTAGAGCTGCAGACTAGCATCAAACCCCTTTATTCCGACGGGAATCACTCTGTTAGCTTCATCAGACTCTGGTCCATACCAAATGTATGGATAAGTAAATTGAAAATCAAAAAGTGATGGGTATAGTTGCAGTTGAGGTTGAAGACCAGCATTCATGGAGACAGAAGTATCTGAAGCCCCAGACGAGCTGTTCCCTCACCTGTGCATGAACTTCATTAGTTTTACTGGAACAAGTGTTTTTCCGTGTCCAGAGATCGGGTCGTCGGGGGTCTCGCCTTCAACTGTCGCCGGATCCACTATGCACCGGCCCCACCGGAGGGTGGCCCCACGTCACTCCTTCAGGCTGAGCCCGGCAGGACCCCATGGGGGGAGGCCCGGCCACCAGGCGCTCGCATACGAGCCCCAACCCCGGGCCTGGCTCCAGGGTGGGGCCCCGGCTGCACCATGCCAGGCGACATCTCGGTCCTTGGTGTATTTTTCTACATAAAGGCAGCCTCCCCGGGAAAGTCTAAGCCAGGGTACTGGAGAGGAGAATTCAGCCGATAGTGGAACCTCGGATTCAGGAGGAACAGTGTGGTTTTCGTCCCGGTCGGGGAACACTGGACCAGCTCTATACCCTTTCCAGAGTGCTGGAGGGTTCATGGGAGTTTGCCCAACCAGTCCACAGGTGTTTTGTGGATTTGGAGAAGGCATTCCTCAGACCAGGACCTTCAGCGTGCACTGGGACGGTTTGCAGCCGAGTGTGAAGCGGCTGGGATGAGAATAAGCACCTCCAAGTCCGAGGCCATGGTTCTCAGTCGGAAAAAGGGTGGATTGCCCACTTCAGGTTGGTGGAGAGTTCCTGCCTCAAGTGGAGGAGTTCAGGTCTTGTTCACGAGTGAGGGAAGGATCGAACTGGAGATTGACAGACGGATCGGTGCAGCTTCTGCAGTAATGGGGTCGCTGTACCTGTCTGTCGTGGAAAAGAAGGAGCTGAGCTGTAAGGCATAGCTCTCGATTTACCGGTCAATCTACGTTCCTACTCTCACCTATGGTCATGAGCTGTGGGTCATGACCGAAAGGACAAGATCCCAGATACAGGTGGCCGAAATGAGCTTTCTCCGTAGTGTGGCTGGGCGCTCCTTTAGAGATAGGGTGAGAAGCTCGGTCACTCGGGAGGAGCTCAGAGTAGAGCCGTTGCTCCTCCACATCGAGGGGAGCCAGCTGAGGTGGCTCAGGCATCTATTTCGGATGCCTCCTGGAGGCCTTCCCAGGGAGGTGTTCCAGGCACGTCCCACCGGGAGGAGGCCCCGGGGAAGACCTAGGACACGCTGGAGGGACTATGTCTCCCGGCTGGCCTGGGCATTATTCTGAAGGTCATGTGCTGTAATAAACAAACTGAGTATCTTGTTTGGCCTATTTTATTTCACAGAGATAATGAGCCTGTCAATGGCAGTGGCTCAGTGGTTCATGTAGGTTGTCTACAAACCAGAAGGTTGGTGGTTCAATCCCCGGCTCCACCTGACCAAGTGTCGAGGTGTCCTTGAGCAAGACTGCTCCCCCAGCTGCTCCCGACGAGCTGGATGGCGCTTGAATGGCTGACACCGCAGTTGGTGTATGAATGAGTGTGTGAATGGGTGAATGTGAGGCAACTTGTAATGTGCTTTGGATGGCCATGTGGTCTGTTGAAAGCGCTATATAAATGCAGTCCATTTACCATTCTTTCTGGCACATTGGTGTTTCTGTAATACTTCTGCACAAAGGCTGGCAATGCATTGGTTGCGGGAGATTTTAAATTGCCAACCGAATAGTAACTCTGCTCAATGAGGGGAGAATGTCCTCTGTATTGCCATAATGATGAAATCCAAATCACCTCTATTAAGATCAAAATTTGAATCAAGGATAATAATGTTGATCTGACCAACAGTCACGACTTTTTGGGCAAACCAGAACAATAACTGAAGTCCATGATGTGGTGCAGACTTGGCATATGTAATGTTTTTCAAGTCATGAATATTGTAAAGTTTTCTCAAAGAAGAAATGCTCGCCAAGAAGAGGCAGAAGAGCAGGAAGCCTCCTTCTCTCCACTCTCAGAGATGGATGTTTCCAAACTTATCCTGTCCAGTCATCCTACTACTTGTCCACTTGATCCGATCCCCACTCACCTCCTTCAAACGATCTCTTCTTCAGTCATACCTTCACTTACTCATATTATCAACTCCTCTCTTCACTCTGGAACATTTCCCTCAGCATTTGAGCAGGCTCGAGTAAGCCCACTGCTTAAGAAACCATCTCTAAATCCAGCGCTTCTAGAAAACTACAGACCGGTATCCCTTCTTCCATTCATTGCAACGACACTTGAGCGAGCTGTGTTCAACCAGCTCTCTATGTTCCTTGTCCAGAACAACCTCCTGAACAATAACCAATCCAATCAAGTAATGTAAACATATAATATGTAAGTAATGTCTCGCATATTAACAAAAATAATGTGTTTTTTTAATTATTATTGTTAAACATTTATTAACCATGAAAATAACCATTAAAATCTAAATCAAGGGAAAGACCTTTACCAGAAATATGCGATTTGTACAGTAAATCTGTAATGCTGGCAGTTCTCAGGAGTTCCGCTCGAGGGCGCGCTTGCTGCAGCTCCTCCGCCCCGGATGACAGAGCTGTCCGCGGCGCGCGCGTCCTTCCGGTTTTTGGATGGATTGCCTTGGTGCAGTGTTTTTATATCTTTTAAAGTAATGATTGTGTTTCAGCGGGTCGGGGTCGATGGATTTTACTTTGCCTTGATGCTTTTCTCCTCCTCGATCTGGCCATGTCATTCAAAACCGCCGGCAGTATGTCTAAAGTGCTAGCAAACCCAGCTGAACTGATGGTAGGTCTGGATGAATGCAATATTAATGCTCGCTCTGATGTTAGGGGTTGATACTTAAACGGTTTCTAGGAAGCTGAAATTCCCATTAAAAGCCGTCTTTAACGCCACTGTCGAAACTTTTTTCATTGCTGAAATGTTAAACTGTATGCTTTCTTTAGATATAGACTACTGAATTGAGTATCACATGCATGCAGGAACAAAGACAATGTAGATACGATAACGTATGTGTCCTGTATGTGTTACTGTTTGATGTTTTTAAGTTTTAAAACTAATGCTCAGATGATCACACTGTTACTAAAAGTGTTTTGTCTTTCAGAAGTGAAGCGGTTTCTGGTTGCCATGGAGACGGAAAGTGAGCATCATGGGATGTTTGTGGATCCGGACTTCCCTGCTGATGAGTCCTCACTCTTCTGTGACTACACCACGCCCCTGTCCAAATTGTTGGGTGATGTCACATGGCTCCGCCCACAGGTACCATAATATTCAGTCATTCCCACAGGTAATATTATATTTACTCCAATGAGTACATATGAAGATCTTCTATAAGAACTGATTTCCATTTTAACTGTATTTTAGTGGGTTAGCCTGAGTAGTTTGTACAAATTCTTATTATTCATAAAACAGTAGGCAAACATTACCTGGATGACCTTCTACTCCCTGACAACATAACAGTGACAGCGTAATGAATTTCATTCATACAACAAACAACACGCATTCATACTATAAAGAACATACTTTTTTAATGGTCTTGAAGTGTCAAACCACACATAGTACCTACTGTACAGGATGCAATTTCAAACACACCGCGGGGCTTTAACAATGAATGCAGACTGTCAAGTCACCTTTATTTATATAGCGCTTTAAACAAAAAAGATTGTGTCAAAAAAAAAACAACTTAACATTAATTAGGAAAACAGTGTGTCAATAATGTAAAATGACAGTTAAAGGCAATTCATCATTGAATTCAGTGATGTCATCATTCATCTCAGTTCAGTTTAAATAGTATCTGTGCAATCATTTGCAATCAAGTCAATGATATCGTTGTAAATAAAGTGTCCCGTGCTAAGCAAGCCAGAGGGGACTGACTGTCACAAAGCAACTTTCCAGTGCTTTTCCATCTGTATATTACAGGAGATCTGCAAGCAGCCTCAGCTCTTCCCTGATGACCCTGTGGAGGCCCACCCAAAGCAAGGGATCCTGGGAGACTGCTGGTTGCTCTGTGCCTGCTCCATGTTACTCAAGAACCAGCATCTTCTGAACAAGGTGAACACTGCCAGATTTCTTGTGGAGATGTTGTATTTTAACTGGAAATAAAACGTAGATGTTTAATAGAGTGAAACAATCCGCAAAATATTGTCAAATACTTTTTTGCCTCGAGCAGGAGTTTGAAATGTTGTGATTCACTTTATAGCTTCATTTACATTTACATTTATTAATTGGCAGGCACTTTTATCCAAAGCGACTTACAGATGAGGAATACAATAGGGCTGCTCCGATCACGATTGGCCGATCGTTATGTGCATCTCGTCAGTAAAGCCGGTTCTCTAATCAGCGGTAAATTCCATCAGGTGCGTGATTTCACATAGAGCAGCTGTATGGAGCCAAAAGAGTCTCAAAAAAAGATAAATGCACACACTACATTCACATATGCACACACAGGATTCATACATGCACACACATGATTCATAAATACACACACAGGATACACAAATACGCTCAAAATTCACAAATGCACACACAAAATTAAAAAAGAACAGAAGATTCACAAATGCATACAAAATTCAGAAATGCACACAAAATTCAGAAATGCAAACAACATTTACAAATGCACTCACGATTCACAAATGCACAGGACAAGATTCAGAAATTTCTGATGCACACACACATATATCTTGATTTACAAACTGCTTGCGGTCTGTGAACTTCACTGCATTTGTGTGTGAATTTTGAGACTCCCCTGACTTGGCTACTACACAGAGCCATTGTTAACAGAGAAGCTGTGTAAATCCACGTTCATTTTCAGCGTTTATTTGCGCATCTTCTAGGTTAACAATGGCTCTGTGTAGTAACAGCTGCTCTATGTGAAATCACGCACCTGATAGTATTTAGCGCTGATTAGAGAACCGGATTTACTGACGAGATGCGCATTAACGATAGGCCGATCGTGATCGGAGCAGACCTAGAATACAACAAGCGATGTATCATAATATGTCTAAACAAGAGAAGTGCTAGTTATTCCTGGCCTGATTCATTGCTTTTATCTCTTTCACAAACACTGTTTTTAAAATCCCTATGGGAAAAGTGAATGACAAAGATGCTTTCGAAACCAAGGTCACTGAAAAAGTGAGTGATCACTGTTGCAGTCTGTTATTATAGATTTAAATATTTTAAATATTCCAGTTACATACCAAGAAACTTTGATCATATTTCACACATTAGATTTATTCTAAAAAATTATAACACAGTTGTGGTTTAAAAACTGAATGTTGTCAAGTTGTATTTTTATGTGTGTTTGTTTTTGTTATCAGGTATTTCCACCAGAGCAGCCTCTGTGGGGTGACCGTGTTTACCACGGTGAGTTCCGGGTCCAGTTCTGGCAGAACGGGCGCTGGATAGAGGTACGGGTGGATGACCAACTGCCCTGCATCAATGACACTCTCTGCTTTTCACGATGCCAGAGCCCTAGGGCATTCTGGGTAGCACTTCTGGAGAAAGCTTATGCTAAGTAAGTGCTATAACTTGAATGAGTATTTTGGCAGATTATAAAATATAACTGCAATGTGTGAACTAAACGCAAAACATAATAATTGAGAAGTTGTTAATTGTTCTTCATGCTAGGTTACATGGTTCATACGAGCGTTTGTGGGCGGGGCAAGTATGTGAGGCAGTTGTGGATTTGAGTGGAACCATAGCAGTACGATGGAGTCTGAAAGGGGCGGAGTCTCCACAACAGCCCAATGAGTCCCAGACTCAACACACACCTAACGGGATGAGACTATCTGAACTCTCACTTCATCTGAAGGAGCGATGTGCCATCAGCTGCTGTGTCCACAACGCCCCCACAGGTGAGAGAAAAAAGCAACAACTGAATTTTTTCGTCTTAAAGCTGAATTAAATGAACTTTCCAACAGTGACACAGTTATTACATGAATACATCAACTAAAACTGAGCCCAATTAAATATTAATAATATTCTACTACAGTAATTATTAATATTAAATATTAATTTATTAGATCTGGATGTTTGTTTTTATTTTAGTACTTAACATTATTTTGACCATTATTATTACTTTAAAAACATTTCTAATTTAGTTTATTTATCATTTGTAATTTACTTTATTTCAGTTAACATTTATTTTATTGCAATGATTTTTAATAGTTGTAGTTAACAATAGCAGCACTATTTGGGAATGATTATAGACTGCAGCAACAACAGTTAATAGTTTAAATATTTTATAATGACCCACATGTACTCCTTAAATGTGCAGTTTTCAGAAAATCTTTCACAAAACACCATAGGGAGGATTTAATCATAGTACTTTAATAGTTGTAGTAATGGGTTTGTTGCAGGTATCCCAGAGCTTGGTCAGTTCCATGCCATGAGTGTGATGGAGTGGACAAATGTGACAACCACTACAGGTGAACAAGTGGAGCTGGTCAGGATACGAAACCCCTGGGGCAGGAGGAGCTGGACCGGGGTCTGGAGAGAGAGGTATGGAGAGAAAAAAGTGCTAAATTATCACAAACTTTGTCAATGTTTTGGTTTGTTTTGTATGTTAAAGGTCCTATGACATGAAAATTTAACTTTCTGAGGTTTTTTTAACATTATAATGAGTTCCCCTAGCCTGTATATGGTCCCCAAGTTTCTAGAATTTTTAATCGGTGTAAATCGAGATTGTGCTATCTTTCTCTGCATTTGAGAAAATGGAAGCTCAAACGGTCTGATCTGGAATCTCCTCTTTGTGATGTTGTAAAGAGAAATGTTACCTCCCCTTTCTCTGCTTTGCCCGCCCAAATATTTACATATAATTCAGTCGCAATGTCAGCAAAGGCGTTACAAACAGACTTTTATGATATGGATTCGACAGCACCGCCACAAACCGTGAGTAACAGTGTTTATTAATGCCTGATCTGTGATCAGTGATTTCTGATGTGTAGCTAATTATTCAAGTTCACACAGACTTTCTTTCTAAATAGTTTAATACTGTTTATACATCAGTGAATCAAGCCAGTGACTAAACGATCAACTTCACGTTGTTTCTCTTAGTAGCATGAAACAAATCTGTTATTTAAATTGTGATTTAACTACAGAGAGCGATCAAAGAACGCTCCCTTTTTTTCGGAGCTGTCTTACATCGCGAGTATATCTGCACACTTGCCTAAACTGCCGTTACAATGAATGACGCTGTTATGCTGCACAATGAAGCTCTTACTGTATTCATGTGGTGTATTCATGTGTTTGCTGTTAGTTGTGGTGAAAGCATTTTATGAGAGAAAACGTGTTGCAATAATGACGAGATCACTGCATTCACGCGATAAACAGACTCTGTCTACTCAATGCTCATCACTGCAGCCTTTCATGTGATGGGAAAAGATCGAAAAAATAATTATATAATCAACACTTCCACTATTCGTTCATCTCGACAGCTGTAATAGTAATATATATATATATATATATATATATATATATATATATATATATATATATTAGGGCTGTCAAAATTGCTCAAAATTGACGTTCGAATATTCCCTCTAAAAAATACACGAATATTCGAACTATTCGAACATCTGGTTGCGCATGTTGTCAATGACGCGCATTACGTCAATAACAGGCAAAAATAATACAAAGAGACATAACTACTTGTAAAGATAGTCTATTTAAGTTTAAACATGTATGACAACGTATTACCTACACAAAAACAAGGAAATCAACTAATGGCCAAGACTGCAGACCTCACGCTCTCTCACCCTCACGTTCTCTGCGCATAATGGTTTAAATGAACAAACAAATTTTTTGTGCAAGCAATTTAAGGTCGCGATTGTTGTCCCAAATAAAGCAGGCTTCATTCAGTGATTGAAACAAATATTAATATTAATTGAAGTTTTACAGCATATAGAACTGACATTGAATGCTCCGAGCGAGCTGTGCTGTGGTAAACATGGAACTTTTCCTTGACATGAAACGATAAATAATCAAACCTCGGATCCATTGCTTGTCAGAACTCCCCGAAGCGTGCCCCGTCCGCGATACTGATCGGTCTCATATCCTTAAAAATGAACAAAATTATTTTATCCGTTATGGCCTCTTGTCATGTTGCAGACAAAGAGCTTGTGGTGGGCGATGCAAAGTAACGTTAAGTGTCAAGACGTGACTGTTTAGCTGGAGTTCCACACATTATGCCATGCTCATTTGGGTGCACATTTTTGAGATGTGACCTCATGTTGCTAGTTGTCGAATGGTATGCTAACTGTATCTTAAATAGCTTGCATACAACAATCTCGCGGGTCAACAATTTAACCTCATTTTCTCTGCTGCGGTCGAGTTGGGCTCTGCACTTGCTGGCATCTTCCATGAAGACGCGTCAACTTTCAGCAGTGATGCTGTGCCAGACAGTGCGACTCCTGTGACCTGTCCCTGAACCCTCAGGCGCGCTAGTGCGCCCACTCGCTAGGCAGACAACCACGCCTCTACTACCGCGGGCCTTTTTTTCCACATTTTTTCTTTATTCGAATATTAATTTTTACCTTCGAAATTCGATTTTTTAAAAACTATTCGAATACATATTCGAATTTAGAATATTCGTTGACATCCCTAATATATATATATATATATATATATATATATATATATATATATATATATATATATATATATATATATATTAGAGAGGGGTTCCACATGTAATACGCATTTCGAATGCAGAGATGTCAGCCAATCACAACAATCGTTTACTCGGCGTCTCACAACAGACACGCCTCTTCAAACAGAGCATTCAAGCCAGAGGGCTAATATCAGGATATAAAAATGCTTTTTATTTCTAAATTTTAAATGTAAAAATCATACTAACAATATAAGTACACCTAAGGAAACATTAAAAAGCATTTAAAGAAAAGGAAATAATCCATGTAATGGGACCTTTAAGCACCTTATATTCAATATATGTATTATAAATAGACGTTTTTAAAATTATTTGTTAATTTAATTGAGAATTTTTCATATCTTTGTATAATGATTTGAACATGTCTAAAAATATATATAATAGGGTTTCATTAGTAACAGCAATGCTGGGTCTTGTCTCTTATCTCTGGCAAAGCACTGGAAGTTATTCATTTGCATATGAAGAATTTTTAATCCTATTTGAGCTTAGGATATGTTGAACTTTTTATCTTTTGCAGTTAGACTGAATACAACATGAATGCCAGACCGAATGTGACATATTTTAATAAAAAAACTGTTATATTATTGAAGAACAAAGTGAGAAATACCAATACTTTTCCACTAAGATGTGATTCTTTAAACACTATTTCTGTAAAATTAGTGGTTATAATTATTTCAGACATAATTATTAATATAATAATTCTTAAATAGTTATTTATATTCATTGTCCCTTGAAAACCTACTACAATTTTCTTTCAGATATATTGGTGGTCATTTATTTTGTGTGGATATCGTTGTTCATTAATTTTACCATGATGAACAAGTGGAGGGAGGGACAGTTGTTGTACTGGCGCAAGGGGACGAAACGTGATAATCATACGCAAATGTTGGTGATAGTGGAAATTCAGCTTCTGTCTGACGGGTTTTGTCTGTCTCTCTGTACAGTGGATCAGGTTGGGCTTCTCTGGAGCTCTCCTGTACTCAGGCTCTACTGGGCCGCACGGCAGAGGGGGAATTCTGGATGGACGAGACAGAATTCCAGCAGGAATTTGATGAGGTCACAGTAGGCTATCCCCTCAGTGATACAGGACACCTCCAAAGCATCTACACAGGTATTGTCTATACCAGAGGTGCCCAAACTTTTAAGTACGAAGGGACAAATTTTTTTTCTTTAAAAAAAAAACTTCATAGTGGGCCAAAATTAAATTCAAGAGCACATTAAATTCAACTATACTGTATGAAAATGTATCAAATTTTATAGTTGCTTAAATAATAAAAAATATATCAGATTTTTAATAATTAATTTACACTCAAATTCACTTACATTGTTTTTTACATTCCAGTGCAAAAAATAAAGCAAAAATGTTAAAAGAAAAATATAAATTAGATTAGGAATAAGGATTTTTATTTTCATTCCTCTTGTGAAATGTCATGAACGCCATCACAACCTCGGCCAACTTTGCTAGTTTGGGAATCTTTGGTCTATGCGTTCTTGAGAGCATTAGCATTAATAGTTCCTTGCTGTCTTATAAATTATATATGTGCAAATTGTTTGAATATCTAGTGAATAATTTACACGTTTAATAATAATATTAATAAAAAATGATATTAATATTAATTTGTCGTTTCCCTTCATGTAGGAAGCTATCTAACCCACAGCCACCAAATTGGAGGTCGCTGGGTCAAAGGTCACTCTGCGGGCGGTTGCCGTAACAATAACACTTTTAGTATCAACCCCAAGTTCTGGTTAAAAGTGTGTGAGAGAGGTGAAGTGTTGCTGTCATTGCTGCAGCACGGACATCCAGAGCCACCAGCAGAGGGCAGCACTCAGCAGCACTCTCACCTCCAGGCCATTGCACTGCATGTGTGGAAGGTTAGAGGATCACTAAATAATCATTTCTGAGTGATTGAAAATGTTTCATTATGTAATGTTATATAAAATATGTAATAGGTGGAGAAGAAACACTTTAACCTGATGCGGACACTGAACAAGCCACCGCTTGTGTCGCACACGCATGCATACAATCGAGAAGTGGTAGTGCACACTCACCTGAATCCAGGTTTTTACCTGTTGGTGCCTAGTACCTTCCTGCAGGGAGCGGAGGGCCGGTTCCTTCTGAGAGTTCATTCTTCCTGCTCTACCTCTCTCAGGTGACTGCACTTAGACAAACATAACTGTATTGAACTTATTGTACAGTTCAAATGTTTGATGTGGATTTTGAATTTTTTTTAATGTTTTTGAAAGAATGCTCACCAAGGCTGCATTTATATTGTAAAAAAAAAATTCAGCATAAAACTTTAATATTATAAAATATATTGCACTTTAAAATAAGTGTTTTCTATTTGAATATATAAAAAAATAAAATAATAATTTTTGAATTTTTGGCATCATTACTCCAGTCTTCAGTGTGAAATGATCCTACAAAAATATTTCTAATATGCTGATTTGCAGCCTAAAGAACATTTTATTATTATTATGAAAGTAGAAAACAGTTGTGCTGCTTAATAGTTTTGTGGAAACGGTTGTGATCAATTTAATGCATCCTTGCTGAATAAAGTATAAAAAATTATAAAATATTCTTACCAAACTCAAAGGTTTGAACTGCTGTGTATATATGTAATAATGACACTAATTATTATTGATTTATATACACACTGCATCTAAATATGCAATATGATATGATAAAGCCATATCATTGGTCGAAAACATCTGTGTTTTTCTCCAGTGTGATGAAATCCCCTCCTCCTCTTCAGCACTGTTCCGAGGGCGAGTGGGAAACCATCAGCTCTCATGGCTGTTGGTCCATTGGTTCTACTGCAGGAGGAAGTCGCAACTTTACCACACATGGACTCAACCCCCGTATACCCTTTACTGTGACCTATGACCCTGGAGGTAACAACGTAAAGGTCACATTATGCCAAAACAGGCCTGAAAATTCCCTCCATGCCATCGGCTTTCATATTTATGAGGTCAGAATTGATACATGCCTCATTTATAATCTGTTTTGAGGCATCTAAATGACTAAACTGCTTTTGCGCCAAAAGTGTCCAGTTCTAGACATAACTGTTTTGTGACATAACAGTGTTCGTTATAGTTGGTGTAGGGTAACATTCAGTAGTGAATCTCTTTTTGTATATCTTCATGATATTTAAATGTGTGTGTGTGTCTCCAGGTACCTGATGGTGACTCTGTTTTAAGCCCTGGTGCCATTTCTCCGGTGGTTAGCTGTGTACCTCATGCCCACTCCCAGGAGGTCAGTGTGTTTTGCCATCTACAGCCGGGCAAGTACATCATAATTCCCTCCACCTACCAGCCAGAACTCAGCGCTCACTTCACGCTCACTTTTACATGCAGGATAAATCGGTAAGCATTCCACACACACACACACACACACACACACACACACTAATAAAAAAGTCATAGACATTGATAAAATCTTACATATGTAGACATTAGTGGTCAATATTTGACCTTTTTCAAATATACTGACATCGGCTGATCAGTTTTTCTGTTTGGCCGATGTGTTCGAGGCTGGACTTTTATTTTGGCGATGCACACAGCGCTGACATTCTCCCTCTTCATTGTTTGCTGTGGCCCTTTAACAGTTGTGTCTGATATGGATCGAAGTCTGTGTAATAATCAGATAGAACTCTTAAACAAAGGAATTAAAATGTATACAATAAAGTATTATAAAAATTGCTTTCATATTATTAGTAATAGAACAATATTTAATAAACATTTAATTGTTTAAATGTTGTTTAAATTGTTTAAAAAATATGATTCCCAGTGCACACAAACTTCCCAGATTACTGATTGCCCTTTTTATTTGTATATATTTTTTAAATATTTATTTATTTGTGAAATATATTCTAATAGGATTATAGAATCAAGAAGTTGTCTTCTAAAATATGTTTATTTGACACATTTTTTTATTCATTTTCAAATTGATTTTCTTAAATATTAATTAAAATAAATACAAATTATATATATATATATATATATATATATATACTGTATATCGGTCGACCACTAGTTGACATTCTTCCAAAAAAATTTACATACTGTAATTAAACTTTATTTAGAATTTAACTGGTCAATGCACTGTGAAAAAACAAACCCTAGATAAAATAAAAACAAGTTAAATGTAGTTTCTTGTTAAGAAAATGTTGCTAGTTGACATTGGCCTTACATCTTTGGGTCTAATATAAAGAAGTACTAATGTTGTCGACCTCTTTAGGAAAGCAGTGCAGAGTCAAGAGCGTCTGGGCCATGCTGTTCAGGAGGTAATGATCTTTCACCTCATTTTAAGAAATGGTTCACCTTAAATCACATCCTGTCATGATTCACTCTACCTCATGTTGTTTCAAACCTGTATGGCTTTCTTTCTTTTGTGGAACATCGAAGATATTTTAAAGAACGTTGGTAACAAAACAGACCCAGTTCCCATTGACTTCCATTGTATCATTTTGAAAAATAAAACAAATAAACTTAATCTGATATATAGTTCAAATTTAGTGTATTTTTTATATATTATTAATTATGATAAATTATATTAATATACATTTATGTATTTTTTCCTAGCCTACTAAATAGTATTTGCTTGTTCCATTTCTGTAATTGACAGTTCTGTTATTGTTTTACTTCCACTGCTCTTCACTGTGAGATGTAAGATTTGTCTTTCTCTTTCCTCTCACAGGTCTCCTGTATCTCTGTGATGAGACGATAGGAAGTGGATCACATGCCCATGTGGAGATGAAAGTCTTGCTCTCCATCCCCTTCCCCCCTAATGGGAGCCATCAGTTCAATTCACTTACCACAAACAGCTACCAAAACCCACCAGCGGTGGATAAATCATGGTATAAACCAGGGGTGTCCAAAGCCGGTCCTGGAGGTCAACTTTCCTGCAGAGTTTAGCTCCAACTCAAATTAAACACACCTGAACTAGCTCAAGGTCTTACTAGGCATGCTAGAAACTTCCAGGCAGATAAGTTGAAGCTGAACTCTGCAGGGACTGACTTTGGATTTGTCACAATATCTGCCTACAACTGCCCTGTAAGAAACATGTCAGATCAAGTGTTACATACTGTACTATATGTTTACTGATGCCAGACTTATTTATTATGAATGATTTATTATTAATGTTTTTGTCCAAGTTGCAAAAATAGTCGAAAATAATCAACTAAGAAGCATCTCTCATTTTTAAGTATTTAATTTACTAGAATATCAAAAACAGGCATTACCATAAAATATCATGACTTAAATTTCTCACCGGAAAGAGAGAACATTTCAATATGGAGAGAAAGAGAAAACAAGGGTGCAGAAAGATAAAGATGGGGGTATTACTGGCCAAAAGAAGGGTAGACAGTGATTGAATAGGTGGGAGGGTCAGCGGCTCTACTGAAGCTCCAGCTCTCTCTGAAGTGTGCCGCAGAGTTGGAGCCCCACACGCAGTCTCTGCCCTGTCGGCCCCTCTGTGAGTGCTAATAGCCTGTGTATGAGGGTCCACAGGCCTGTTAGTGCCGCACTAGTGACGAACTTGTAGCGTCACTGTCCACCCTGATCCAGAGCCTGGTGCCGCCACACAATGACTCGTTATGTGAAGCAATTACACTGCTGTGACCCTTTCCTCCCCATGTGCATGTCTGTTATATGTACAGCAATATTCATTAAATTATTTTAAATTATTTAAAAACTTGAATCTTTCTTTGTTTGAATACAAAACATCCTTAAAACGTGTAGAATTATTTTACATTCATAAATAAGATGTCTTTACAATTTTTTTTCACATTTATTTTTATTTTAAAAATAACATTTTACATCTCTTCCACAATGACTAAGCTTACGCGACTTTACTTGACCCCATTAAATTGTTAATATTTTAATAAAATATGACATCAGTGCTATAATTTCTTTTATTAAATCATTACCTTTTATTTTCAGAAGCCAAAAAAAAAGTAATGTAAATAATTATGTTTGTATCTATGTGTGTGTGTGTTTGTGTATATATACAGTATGTGTATGTTTAAATACATTTATATAATTTTAGTGGAATTTAGTAAAATGAAAGTTAAATTATGATATAGAAAAATAAAGAAGTGTGAAGTCTGCACACTGAAAATAACTGCTCCAGAAGAATTTATTCAAGCAAAGTTTCGACCCTCAGGTCTTCATCAGACACAATATCAATGTAAAGTGAAGTCAGCTTTAAATAGACACAGGTGATCACCTTAATTAGGCACACCCAAGAATTCATGTGACAAAAAAGCTACAATTTTTTTTTATCACTTATAAAAATGACTTAATATCAAAATCCTCATTCAACCCTAAAGGTGACAAAGTATTTAAGGTATAAATCCAAAAACATTCCTTCTGTAATAATTATGATAAAATATAACCTTGTGAAATTTCAATTCAATTCTCAATCATTTCATTTAATATGTTATTTAGGAATTCAGTTGTAATTGACTTTATTAAACAATCTCCTTCTATTTCAAGGAACTGTATGTAATCTATGCATGTGTGTATATGTCACACCCAGGGGCTGGCTATGCTTTAACTAAGCCACACCCCTTCTCAACTTCCACCTCGAGGAGGTCCCCAAACCCGACCCAATGGCCAAGCAACACGAGAACAAGTAAGTGATAAAACAATCTTTATTTAAATATTTAAAAATAGCTTAGGGAATAGGGAAAGGGCAATTAAAACTAAACTCTGACTCGGCCCTCCAGATGGGCTATGGCCGGGAAGAGGTCAGGGAGCAAGGGGGCCACGGGGATCCGGGGCGTGGGGCTCGGGCCCCGGCCTGAGTCTTAGGTATCCGTAGCGCCCTCCTTCTTCCTCCTCTTCGCTGAATACAGCTCACGGTAAGTACTGGTTCACTCAGTTCGTTCTCGAGGTGCCCACTCTCTTTCTCTTCCTCCACAGGCAACAGCTCTTCGCTGATTACAGCTCACAGTAAGTACTGATTCACCCAGTTCGTTCCTTGGGTGCTCACGCTCTTTCTCTTTCTCCACAGGCAACGGCTGGGACACACAGGCACAGTTAGTTCAGCTTGGTTTTGCTCTCACCTCTTCGCTGATTACAGCTCACAGTAAGTACTGGTTCACACAGTTCGTTCCTTGGGTGCTCACTCGCTTTCTCTTTCTCCACAGGCAGCGGCTGGGACACACAGGCACAGTTAGTTCAGCTTGGTTTTGCTCTCACCTCTTCGCTGATTACAGCTCACAGTAAGTACTGGTTCACACAGTTCGTTCCTTGGGTGCTCACTCGCTTTCTCTTTCTCCACAGGCAGCGGCGTAAGTACAGGTTCCCTCAGTCTCTCCTCGTGTTACCCACTCTCTCTCCTTTTCTCTCCACAGGTATCAACTTGGGCACAATAGCACAGTTAGTTTGCTTTGAATGGCTCTCACCTCTGGGCTGGACACAGCGTACTGTAAGTACAGGGTTCGCTCTATTCCTCCTCGTGTTATTCACTCTCTCTCTCCTTTCCTCTCCACAGGTATCAACTTGGGCACAATAGCACAGTTAGTTTGCTTTGAATGGCTCTCACCTCTGGGCTGGACACAGCGTACTGTAAGTACAGGGTTCGCTCTATTCCTCCTCGTGTTATTCACTCTCTCTCCTTTTCTCTCCACAGGTATCAACTTGGGCACAATAGCACAGTTAGTTTGCTTTGAATGGCTCTCACCTCTGGGCTGGACACAGCGTACTGTAAGTACAGGGTTCGCTCTATTCCTCCTCGTGTTATTCCCTCTCTCTCCTTTTCTCTCCACAGATATCAACTTGGGCACAATAGCACCGTTAGTTTGCTTTGAATGGCTCTCACCTCTGGGCTGAACACAGCGCACTGTAAGTACAGGTTTCCTCTGTTTCTCCTTGTGTTACTCACTCTCTTTCCTTTCCTCTCCACAGGTATCAACTTAGACACAAAACACAGTTACTCTGCTTTGGATGGCTTTCACCTCTGGGCTGGACACAGCGTACCGTGCTGTCTCCGGAGATCTGAAGCACGCTCACAACATATACTGTACTGAACTAGGCCAGGACCAGCGATCTCCTTGTCCTCCCACGCCGAAGTGCGTGAAGGCGGGGGTTTATCTGACAGGACACACGGCAATACACAGCAGCCCACAGCAATATACAACACCACGTCAAAATTATAGGTTTTCACAGCACGAAGACTCACCCACCACACTCAGTGTACGGAAAGGACACCCGTCTTCCTTCACTTCGCTTGGTTCGGATCTGGCGATGGAATATGCGGCCTAGCTAGTGATGTCGTCGTTGCGACTACTTCAATAAGTATTCCTTCGGCTCTCCCACCACACTATATTAGGGGTAGGGCCACCCTCCTCCTCCTGGAGAGATCTACACAACGCCAGGTCAATATACAGGGCACTTTCGACTGGCTCTTAGTACTCACATCAATGCCACTTCCAATCCCCTTTTTCACGTCGTCTCAGTTCGCCGTATAATCTGTTCACTTCTCAACCTTTAAGGTTCGCGATGTCTTCACAATCATACAATTCCAGCCTGAGGGAGAGAGAGAGTTAGACAGCTACCAGCAGCGTACCAAGACGGGCACAACCCAGTGCTTCACACACACCAAAGAGAGCTTCCCAGACTGTGAAATAACTTGGCCTTAAGTACTGCCTTGTCCAGCGTATCCTCCAATCACCAACCGCTGTCCCTAACTAGGCACAGGTGCATCGAATTCCCTGATTTTCCTTCTTACGGCGCTACCGGAAGTTCCGGTGTTCTGTTTTTCCGGTCCGGGCGGAAACACTTCCGGGCGGAACCAAACTTCCCGAATTTTGGTTCCGCCCCTAAAGATCGTCACCTTGTGACATCCTCCCCCGCCAATCCGTTCTAGTCCCTAGAACGTCCTCGGGCTGTCCACTCCCCATAGCGGGCAGGGGGTCGGCCTCGGTTCTCTCGCTGGGATCGTCTCACTGGTGAATCGGGCTCAGCTTGTTCAGGGGCTGCTTCTGGTTCTCTCGGGGCGATCGGGGGTGGTGCCACCACGGGTCTCCCTGGTACCACAGCCCAACCTTCAATCCAGGGGGCCGCTGGTACAGGTTCCGTGGGGACTTCTTCCACGGCTTCAGGGTAGTTAGGGCATGGGCGAATCATGTTCCGGTGCACCACACGGTCGGGGCCTGACTTCCCTTCTGGCCGGATAGTATAGACCGGCTGCCCCGGCCTCTGCTGCCGGCAGACTACATAAGGGGTGGCCTCCCAACGGTCACTCAGTTTCCCCTTCCCCTGCCGCCGATTATCTCTCACCAACACCCTCTCTCCTGGCAGTAGAGGGGCTTCTCTAGCAGTCCGATCATACAACCGCTTACTTTTCTCTCCTGCCGTCTGTATCCTTTTCGACACCTGCTCGTAGGCGAAATGCAAGCGCTGGTGATGGCGCCCCACCCACTCCGTTACACTTGCTTCCTCTTGGTCGGCTATCACTCCTAGGACCAGGTCAGTAGGCATTCGTATGTGTCTGCCAAACATCAGGTAAGTGGGAGCGTAACCCGTAGTACTATGTATACTGTTGTTATAGGCCTGTAGGAGGTTTGGCAAGGCACTCACCCAATCGTCCTGCCGTTGTTGGTCCAAGGTCCCCAGCAGCCCCAATAGGGTCTGATTGAATCTCTCACAGCCGCCGTTCCCCTGAGGATGATACGAAGTGGTGTGAGTTTTCGTGCAACCGTACAACTGGCATAGTTCTCTAATTACCCTGGACTCAAAGTTGGCTCCTTGATCGGAGTGCAGAAACTCCGGGCATCCGAACGTCTGGAAGACGGCCCGCCATAAACTGTAGCGGTGGTGGTTGCAGTCTGGTCGAGGGTGGGGATAGCCCAAGCGTACTTTGTGAACAAATCCGTTATTACCAAGATGTTCTGGTAGCGATCTCGTGGTCGGCCCAGTGTCAAGAAGTCCATAGCCATGATATGAAGGGGGGCCTTCGCATGGATGGGTACCATTGGCGCTCGGACCTCCCGTCTGGACTTAAACAATATGCATCTCGGGCAAGCTTGAATTAGGGCGTGCACCGATGCCTCTAGCCCGGGCCAAAAGAAGAATCTCCTAAGCAGGGACACGGTCCTCTCCTGTCCCTGATGCCCCAACTGGTTGTGGTACGCCGAAACTAAAGCCGTTACCTCATCTGCGGGTACCACGATCTGGCGTACTTCTTCGCCCAACTTCGGGTCACTGACCCTTCTGCACAAAACGCCATCTCTCAGCTCCAGCCTGTCCCATTGCCCCAGCAGCCTCCTCCCAGTATCCGTCTGGGCTAACCTCTCCGCTGGCGTCAGCCGTCGGCCCTGTTCCAGCCATTCTCTTACCAGCCGCACATCTTGATCCCTGGCCTGTCTCTCCCTCCACCGACGGGGATCCCATCCCCAGTTCTCAGGCACGGCCTCTTGTCTGCTGCCTGGTGCCTCTACTGCTCCTACCATATAGCCCTCCTCCGGGCTGGCCCCTCCGGGGCTTTCCGCTTCGGGCAGCCTTGAGAGGACGTCCGCGTTCATGTGTTCACGCCCTGGTCGGTACTGTAGTTGATAGTCAAAGTTGGCCAGTTGGGCCACCCACCGCTGCTCCACGGCTCCCAGCTTCGCCGTCTGTAAGTGTACTAATGGGTTATTGTCTGTAATGATCGTCACCTTGGCACCCCAGAGGTAGTCTTTAAATTTCTCACTTAGGGCCCACTTCAACGCCAGCAGCTCCAATTTGAAAGAACTATAGTTCGCATCGTTCCTCTCGGCTGGGTGGAGGCTCCGGCTGGCGTACGCGATGACCCTCTCAACTCCGTCCTGCCGTTGAGCCAACACCGCTCCCAGCCCGAGATTGCTGGCATCTGTATACAAAAGGAATGGTTTTGTGAAATCTGCGTATGCCAAGATAGGGGCCTGTAGCAGCTCCTGCTTCAATGTCTGGAACGCCGACTCACAATTTGCATCCCAGTCTACGTTGGGCGACCCCCGGCCCCGGTTACGACCTGTGCCAACCAGCAACTGATTAAGGGGTTTAGCAATTTTTGAAAAGTCCTTTATGAAACGCCTATAGTATCCCACAAATCCTAAAAAGGATCGCACTTGCCTCACTGTCCTCGGGGCCTTCCAGTCCTTCACGGCCGATACCTTTCCAGGATCTACGGACACTCCAGCCGCACTGACCACGTGGCCCAGAAAGTTGACTTCTCTCCGTAGTAAGTGACACTTATTGGGCTGTAGTTTCAATCCGTACTTCTCCATGGCCCGAAAGACTTCCTCGAGGTGCCTCAGGTGTGAATCAAAATCTGGGGAGTAGACAATCACATCATCCAGGTAAACTAATACTGACTCCATTAACTGACCTCCCAAGCACCGCTGCATCAGCCGCTGGAAGGTGGCCGGAGCGTTACAGAGCCCGAAAGGCATCCGGTCCCATTCAAATAGTCCAAACGGGGTTGTAAAGGCAGTCTTCTCCCGGTCTGCTTCGGCCACCTGCACCTGCCAGTAGCCACTGGCCAAATCTAGGGTAGAGTACCATGCCGACTGCGTGAGGCTGGCAAGCGAATCTTCGATCCGTGGCAAAGGGAAAGCGTCTTTCTTAGTCACGAGGTTCAGCTTACGGTAGTCCACGCAGAATCTCCAAGCCCCCGTCTTCTTTTGCACCAGCACTATGGGGGCCGCCCACGGGCTGCTGCTTTCCCTAACAACTCCTCGCTTCAGCATGCCTTGCAGGAGTGTACGTACCTCGGTATACAAAGTGGGCGGAATTGGGCGATACCTCTCCCGGCTGGGCCCTGCATCCCCGGTAGGTATATGATGTTGTACCACCTGGGTGCATCCGTAGTCTTCATCGTGGGTGGCGAACACATGCTGCCATCTCCGAAGGAGGGCCTGTAACTTCTGTGTCTGTGCCTGCTCTAAATCCTCCCCTTGTAACGACTCACCCGCCAGGTGGCTCGGCACACTCCTCTCCATACCACCCCATGGGGTGTCTACTTGTGTCAGGGCCACCTCGATGACAGTGGGGCACACCTGACGAAAACTAATATCCCTCTCTTCCCTTACTTGGTGGGATGTAACCGTTGTCAGACGGGCTAATCGTTGGTGCCGATGTAGTTGCACCGCGTATGGATGTACATTCCGTATCCTCACGGGGACTCTCCCCCGCCGGACCGTCGATAGTCCTCGTGCCACTTCCACTTGTGGACAATCCACATGGGGCTCCACCAGCACCCACTCTTCTGGGCCCGCTCTTCGGGGCGGTACTCGCGCCCACACAACAGCCTCACTTTTTGCGGGGACAGACAAAGCAAAACGACACATCACTCTTCCTACCTCTTCCTGTTCCCTGCGGACTTGGCTCATTTGCACCCTTCGACAGTCAGCTACCACACACTCCCACTTGGGCCTCTCTGCAGGTGGTATCTTCGATACGGGCCTAGCCCGAAATAGCTCTTCCCAGCAATCAGCGAGGACATTCATGCCCAACAGGGCTCGATGTGCACCCAGACAATGGTCTTGCACGATAATCACACCTTTCTGGGGGACCATCACTCCGTGAACCTCTAGGTCCGTCAATCGGTAGCCAATATATGGGATGTCGAGGCCGTTTGCGCCCTTCAGAGTAAGCCAGGGGGCCTCCGCCCCTGGTGCCCCTTGTTTCCCAAACACTTCTTCGGATAAACTCTCAGCAAACAACGTCACTTGGGAGCCTGTGTCTACCAGGCATTGAATCTCCTTGCCGCACACTCTCACCTTCGCCACGGGGCTACGCCCAATCATCTGGCTCCTAGAGCCATATCCTCTTCCAGGGTCTTCTCGAGGGGTCCCGGCCACACGACCCACAGTGGCCGGCCGACCTAAAAACCCCCTTCTGACGCCCTGCGGGGCCCACACTGGCGGCTATAGTGACCTGGTTTGCCACAGCGGTTGCAGATGGGTCGCCCTTGCTCGTCCCATTCGAAACGGGGCCGGTTAAAGTGGTTCGGGCGCCTGAACGGCTCTCGGCCTCCCTCTGAGTACACTCGGTCTCGGGGCGCCGGCCGTGGTTCCTCCCGCGCCCGTCCTTGGCGCAATTCTCCTACGAGGGCTTTAGACAGTTCAGACATCTGATCGCGGACATCTTTCAAAAGTTCAGCCTTCAGTGCTTGCTTCCAGTCAGGGCCTCCGGGTTGTGCTGGTGCTACTTCACTGACAACCGCACACACTGGGGAACCACTCACCTCAGTCTCATCACCTTCCAGGGCCAGTGCCTCTTTCTTCAGATCTTCAAACGTAAGACCCGGGTCCCTTCGAAACTGGATACGTAGGCTCTGTCTCACCGGACCCTCCTTCAACCCCAGAAGAAACTGGTCCCGCAATAGAGTCTCTCCATCTCCCAACCCGTGGTCCCGACGGGTCTGTAGTCGGGCGAATTGCTCTCGCAACCTCAGGGCGAAAGCTCTAATCGGTTGGCGGGGGCCCTGCTTACAATTGAAGAACTGGGAGCGAAGGGCAGCTACGGGGGTGTGGTCACCATACTGTTCAGTGAGGAACTGGAACACGGTTTGGGCGTTGGCTCTAACGGCTTCGGGGGCGGCATGCACCTCTCGCCGCGCTTCTCCATCCAGGGAGTTTAACACAAATTGAAGCCGCTGGGCTGCACTAAGGCCCTGTAGGTCGGCCAAGTACTCTAGTTGAGCCTTCCATTCAGACAATCGTACCTCGGATTCTGTCCCCCCATATTTTTGAATCCAGGGGCTCCCCATAAAAACGGGCATGGCACGGGGTTGGGCTGAAAGCCCCGCGTTGTCGGTCATTGGACGACCTTGGTTACTCAACTCGAGGTGGAAATCCTGCCGACTACGCCAAATCTGTCACACCCAGGGGCTGGCTATGCTTTAACTAAGCCACACCCCTTCTCAACTTCCACCTCGAGGAGGTCCCCAAACCCGACCCAATGGCCAAGCAACACGAGAACAAGTAAGTGATAAAACAATCTTTATTTAAATATTTAAAAATAGCTTAGGGAATAGGGAAAGGGCAATTAAAACTAAACTCTGACTCGGCCCTCCAGATGGGCTATGGCCGGGAAGAGGTCAGGGAGCAAGGGGGCCACGGGGATCCGGGGCGTGGGGCTCGGGCCCCGGCCTGAGTCTTAGGTATCCGTAGCGCCCTCCTTCTTCCTCCTCTTCGCTGAATACAGCTCACGGTAAGTACTGGTTCACTCAGTTCGTTCTCGAGGTGCCCACTCTCTTTCTCTTCCTCCACAGGCAACAGCTCTTCGCTGATTACAGCTCACAGTAAGTACTGATTCACCCAGTTCGTTCCTTGGGTGCTCACGCTCTTTCTCTTTCTCCACAGGCAACGGCTGGGACACACAGGCACAGTTAGTTCAGCTTGGTTTTGCTCTCACCTCTTCGCTGATTACAGCTCACAGTAAGTACTGGTTCACACAGTTCGTTCCTTGGGTGCTCACTCGCTTTCTCTTTCTCCACAGGCAGCGGCTGGGACACACAGGCACAGTTAGTTCAGCTTGGTTTTGCTCTCACCTCTTCGCTGATTACAGCTCACAGTAAGTACTGGTTCACACAGTTCGTTCCTTGGGTGCTCACTCGCTTTCTCTTTCTCCACAGGCAGCGGCGTAAGTACAGGTTCCCTCAGTCTCTCCTCGTGTTACCCACTCTCTCTCCTTTTCTCTCCACAGGTATCAACTTGGGCACAATAGCACAGTTAGTTTGCTTTGAATGGCTCTCACCTCTGGGCTGGACACAGCGTACTGTAAGTACAGGGTTCGCTCTATTCCTCCTCGTGTTATTCACTCTCTCTCTCCTTTCCTCTCCACAGGTATCAACTTGGGCACAATAGCACAGTTAGTTTGCTTTGAATGGCTCTCACCTCTGGGCTGGACACAGCGTACTGTAAGTACAGGGTTCGCTCTATTCCTCCTCGTGTTATTCACTCTCTCTCCTTTTCTCTCCACAGGTATCAACTTGGGCACAATAGCACAGTTAGTTTGCTTTGAATGGCTCTCACCTCTGGGCTGGACACAGCGTACTGTAAGTACAGGGTTCGCTCTATTCCTCCTCGTGTTATTCCCTCTCTCTCCTTTTCTCTCCACAGATATCAACTTGGGCACAATAGCACCGTTAGTTTGCTTTGAATGGCTCTCACCTCTGGGCTGAACACAGCGCACTGTAAGTACAGGTTTCCTCTGTTTCTCCTTGTGTTACTCACTCTCTTTCCTTTCCTCTCCACAGGTATCAACTTAGACACAAAACACAGTTACTCTGCTTTGGATGGCTTTCACCTCTGGGCTGGACACAGCGTACCGTGCTGTCTCCGGAGATCTGAAGCACGCTCACAACATATACTGTACTGAACTAGGCCAGGACCAGCGATCTCCTTGTCCTCCCACGCCGAAGTGCGTGAAGGCGGGGGTTTATCTGACAGGACACACGGCAATACACAGCAGCCCACAGCAATATACAACACCACGTCAAAATTATAGGTTTTCACAGCACGAAGACTCACCCACCACACTCAGTGTACGGAAAGGACACCCGTCTTCCTTCACTTCGCTTGGTTCGGATCTGGCGATGGAATATGCGGCCTAGCTAGTGATGTCGTCGTTGCGACTACTTCAATAAGTATTCCTTCGGCTCTCCCACCACACTATATTAGGGGTAGGGCCACCCTCCTCCTCCTGGAGAGATCTACACAACGCCAGGTCAATATACAGGGCACTTTCGACTGGCTCTTAGTACTCACATCAATGCCACTTCCAATCCCCTTTTTCACGTCGTCTCAGTTCGCCGTATAATCTGTTCACTTCTCAACCTTTAAGGTTCGCGATGTCTTCACAATCATACAATTCCAGCCTGAGGGAGAGAGAGAGTTAGACAGCTACCAGCAGCGTACCAAGACGGGCACAACCCAGTGCTTCACACACACCAAAGAGAGCTTCCCAGACTGTGAAATAACTTGGCCTTAAGTACTGCCTTGTCCAGCGTATCCTCCAATCACCAACCGCTGTCCCTAACTAGGCACAGGTGCATCGAATTCCCTGATTTTCCTTCTTACGGCGCTACCGGAAGTTCCGGTGTTCTGTTTTTCCGGTCCGGGCGGAAACACTTCCGGGCGGAACCAAACTTCCCGAATTTTGGTTCCGCCCCTAAAGATCGTCACCTTGTGACATATACGTTAGCTATTCAACACAAAATGTTTATTAGACTAGGATAAGGTTATAATCTCTCCCATTTTTGTATACTGCAAAAAATACAAATATTCACCAAGTGTACAGCGTGCGCGTCACCCACCACGGGCGATGCGCGCGGCCGCCGCCACCACTAGCGCGCGCCGCCGTTGCTGCGGAATTGACGGGGCTGCCGTCGGCGCGAGAGCGGATACAGACACTCACCTAGAAAATAATGAACAACAAATTTGACGCGTGAGTAATCAAAACGACGCTGCACGTTAGCAGGGATTAGTCTTGCGTAAATGCAAATGTATGCGTTTCAAGCGTCTTTTTAACTTAGAGACCGTGAGAGAGAGGAAAGAGAGCGAGGGGGAAAAGAGGTGTGTCTAGAAGCTTTGGCATGGGCTGGGAGGTCACCATGTTTTAGTACATGATTGGACTCCTATAAGATTTTGTGAAGGATTGTGTTTTAATGCATGCGGTGAATGCAGCATGCAAATAACCACTTCTAGTCGCAGATCTGCATGCTCAGGGCCTCCAGGCCGAGGACGGATCACCGGGTTACGCGTGTGTGTGAGCAGCGGGGGTTAGGTGCTCTGCGACCCCGGCTCAAACTCTTCTCTGCAGCCAGCTGGAATGGCATGAGGCGGTGTAGGCTGGCTGTAAACACGTGAGGGGTTGTGCATAAGCGAAACACGCTATACTGTACATGGCACGTGAAAACGAAACTACCATAAAATCATCTGTTACATAAGCAGCGTAATTTATTATGTTTGCAAACTTCTCATGCGCAGCCATTGACCATTATAATCGCAGGGTCAAATAAGGTAGTGCAGTCCGTCTCTGCAAACTCTGACAGAGTCTTTCCTTTCGCTAATAAAGTCGAGTTTACAATTCTCAGAACCGTGGCTACAGTATGATTTTGGTATCAGAAAATTAATAACATGGTACTGAAAAAAAGTGTACATTATAAAGCCACTTGCATGACTTAATTTAATGTTTAATATATGTTGGCATATCTGAATTTTTAGCAACCATTACTCAGTTTTCAGTTTTTAACATAATAAAAATGAAAAATGAAAATTCAGCTTTGCCATCACAGGAATTAATTAGATTTTAAAATCTATTCAAATAGAAAACTTTGTAAAATTGTATAAATGTTTGACAATATTACAGTTTTTACTGTATTTTTAGTCAAATACATGCAGTCTTAGTGAGCAGAAGTTACTTATTGCATATATGAATGATCACACAATCACAAAAATGGTTTTATAGTTGCTTTATTTTTTTGTTGGAACCACTGCAATTATTATTGAAGCCACAGTTACTAAAAAATAACATATTGTGACTGAGTGGAATGAACCATTTTCTCTCTCTTTAAGCCTGAAAGATGATGACAGTGGAGATCACGACCAGGACAACTGCTCACCGAAAGATGGGGAGAAGGAAAAAAATGACGAAGAGGAGAAGGACTCAAACACTACCAAGAGAAAGGTACAGATAGATAGATAGGTCAAATGCTGTGGCTATACTGTATACTCTGAGCTGCTTTACTTGTGCAGGCGGTGGTCCCAGGAGCTGGTGAGCACCCTCTTCAGTACAACTACACGTTCTGGTATTCTCGTCGCACACCAGGACGACCAGCGAGCACACAGAGCTACGAACAGAACATTAAACAGATCGGCAGCTTTGCTTCGGTAACCTACAGACACAAACTCACATTGACATATTTATTCAGACTCACTTAATGAAGATTCAAACACAGGCACAGTGGGGGATGAAGTTTTAGTCACATGATTGACAGCTCAACAGCTGCCCTGTGTTTGTAGGTGGAGCAGTTCTGGCGTTTTTATAGTCACATGATCCGACCGGATGATCTGACTGGTCACAGCGATTTCCACCTGTTTAAGGAAGGAATCAAACCCATGTGGGAGGTGAGTTTTGTCAGATCACATGTACTGTATGAATGCTTCTTTATGCATGACAGATAATAGAATTGGGGTTGTTTTATGTAGGATGATGCTAATAAGAGCGGAGGTAAATGGATCATTCGGCTTCGTAAAGGCCTGGCGTCACGCTGCTGGGAAAATCTGATCTTGGCCATGCTAGGCGAGCAGTTCATGGTGGGCGAGGAGATCTGTGGGGCCGTTGTGTCCGTTCGCTTCCAGGTACTGTGATATTCATGCAATAAAGTTTGTATCTTGTATAGCATGCAAATAAAACCTACTATATTTGGTAAATATTATTTTTTATAAAATAGCATACAGTGTAGTTTGCAGTAAGCAGTACGGCAGTTTTTAATTTAGAACATAGACAGCATTTCACTCATTCTATGTTCATGAGTGGAGCTGTTACATTGTAAATAATAGTTTTTCTGTATAGTCATAAATATTTGTGCTTTTGTTTGAAGGAGGATATCATTTCTATCTGGAATAAGACCGCAAGTGATCAGGCCACCACTGCTCGCATTAGAGACACCTTACGCAGAGTTCTCAACCTGCCGCCCAATACCATTATGGAGTATAAAACACACACTGATAGCATCAAGTGAGTTATACAACAATACACTCATATATTTATGTGTATAGTCAAACAAAAATTTATTCAGACACCTTCAACATTTCACACTCAAGAGTTAAACTGTGTCAGAACAAATCCATCTTGATAAAGTCCGATCAGATCACTTTTTTTTTCAGTTTTATAGTCCACTGTATGAAGAATTTTTTGGGTATAATATATCACAGTTTACTTTATTTTGCTATCCTCGCTTACATAAATGAACTAAAGTGTCCTGCACCCACAGTGTTGATATAATATATAATGTTGTGTGTGTGTGTGTGATCTCTTAGAGCTTGGGAGGATTTCCATGGTCTAGTGAACGCAAGTGGAGGCCGCTAGTTTTTCATCTGAAGTGTGTGTGACAGGTATAAACTCTTGACTGACACGTAATCACTCACACTGGAGCTGCTCAGTTCTCTTTATGAGATACATGTAAGATTCATTCCCAACATGTTCATAACTGTATATAAGTACTACCTCTTTCTCCCCATCTAGATTGCCAAGTTAATTTTACCACCGAAGAGGACGTTTCCGAGGAATTTACCAGTTTTTAAAAGAAAAACGATCGGGACGCCATGAAAAGTGTCAGCATGACAAATGTTTACTATTGAAGATCATCTGTTTTTACAATCATCCAAACCCCACATCACCTGAAAACTCAGAGAAGAAGAAGAAGGAGGAACCAATTCATCAACATATGAACGAATGTTTTCCAGTCAGTCATTATTTGGTGGAGCTCTCAGAGGGACACAGCGGGACCACGTAGTTCAGCCACTGTGACGTGAACTAATGGCTGGGAACTGCCACAACAACACGCCCTTGTGTAGTACAGTCACATTAACTGAATTATCATCTGAATAACACCGTCTCATAAAGATGGTCTGAGAGGAAGACAGGTTACATTTAGGTCACAATATTTACCAATGAGGTTGCAGGATGATGAGGATATTTTACTATAGTGCAGTATTTTAGCTACAGTGTTGAGTTGTTTTAAAATAGAACTGTTGTACAAAAAAAAAATTATATTTCTAAATGTATTTGGAGAGCTCTATAATGGCTAACTTTTTATTTCTCCTGAGCTTAGAGAGTGTTAACCCAAAAGACAGTGCCCTATCAGGGATGGGTACCACGCTGCCTGATTCACTGTGCCTCCGGCAAAATCACTGATTTTCAAGATCGCTCAACATCCTGGCACTCCGCTGGAGGAGACCACACTGGAGATGCGACTCTTGGGTCTCCAAGCCCTGTTTTAGAAATGACTCGGATGTTATTCAGACATGCTAACTAACAAACACTGATCTGTTCATGGAGGCTGTGTATCAAAACCTCCCTTGAATTTCAGTGCTGGACAGTTGTTTTTGAGGTACATAAAAAAAAAGTGGAAAGGTTTTTAATTATGATTGATCATAGCAATAAATGTTGATTATGCATCTGCTGCTAATTTTCAGCTGTGGTGTGGCTCTGATTTGTTGGAAGTATTTCCATCTAATATGATTTGAAGAGCATGAGATATGTGTACAGCCCTGTCAATGCTACCTGGACTTCACATCTACGTATGATTCTGACCTCCGGAAATTTTTGCTTCTGAATGGGATCGAAGTCCTCCTTAACTATAAAGACACCTTACACAGAGTTCTCAACCTGCCTCCTAATACCATTATGAAGTATAAAACACTGGTATATACAGATAGCAATAAATGAGTTGTACAACACTCATATATTTATGTGTATACAGTCAAACCAAAATGTATTCAGACACCTTCACATTTCACACTCAAAAGAGTTAAACTGTCAGAACAAATTATTTCTTTTTTTTCAGTTTTACTGGTAGTACACTGTATGAATAATTTTGGGGTAAAATATTTCAGTTTACTTAACTGTGGAAAATATTCATCTAGTAAATTTCCTTTAAGAAACAGGACCTTAATCAAACTATGAAAGGCTGAATAGGCCATAAAAAAAATCTATAATTTCATTTATTTTTTTATTCTTTATTCATAATTTAACCTGTTTCTGGCCGTGAAAATAGTTGTGTTACTGTGGCTGGCATATAAACAATTATAAACTAATCCAACATGAAACTCTAGTAGACTACTTATAGACTACTGCATATACATATAAGCTTTCACTCTTTATCTCACAGTATGTTAATAATTCTTAGTTTTATGATCAAAGCTCTATAGTTTTTTACAAACATATGATGCAAGGTAATACAATGATGATTGAGAGATTGAGGACAAGTATTCTTTCCTAGATAGATAGATAGATAGGCCTTTCACTTGCTAAAAAAAGTCTGAACTATACTGTAGATTAAATGAGAGAAGGCATGTAGTAGTTTGTGTATCACAGGTTTTGACTGTGTTAATTGTTTAGTGGCCTAATTTGTGTATCAAATATGATAAAGCTGTATAGGTTAAATATGTACTTCAATTTAGTGTGCAAATGTTCAGGTGTAGAGTGGCTTTGTATGAAGAGTCATGATCTTCACAACAGCTCAAATGTAGGTAGCTCAGAAGAGCATCACCAATGCCGGTTCCTTATAGTTGTCATAGAAACATGATGCAGTGTTCCATCTTGTCACCAGAGTTCTATATTGTTGGTTTCACACCTCACTTCTGAGCTGATGCTAGCAGGCGAAGCTGATGTCTTTCATGTCCTACTTAGCTCATCTCAAAAAACATATGATTCTGCAAAAAGAAAGAGATAAATGATAAATCTGTTACATATTAATAAAATACCAGCATCTGTGTGTGGTTGGCAACTCACCAGCAGGAAGACAGCAGCTATTAACAGCACTTTGGTGTTCAATTTCATTCCTTGAGGTACTGAGAGAGAAAGAGATGTTCAAAATAGTCACACTACAATATATCACTCTAGCATATATATATATATATGTATACACATATATACTTGATATGAATGTGTATACAAATTTTTACCATCCAGTCCAAAATATTCATGATCCATGTTACATTCCTCATTATATCCAGGCCACCTTTTCCATATGCACCCAATATTCTCACCAATACTGGAAACCACCTGATGCCCCCAATACATGAGAATAATTAGAAGAGAGTACAATTAGAGCTGCATGTAAAAGGTGGATGATATGAATGGGTTTTTGACCTGCAGCTCCTGCTCTGAGAGGCAGCGTGTATTGCAACAGGAGCCCTGGATCCTCACAGCTGAGATGCCCTCGGAGTCACAGACCTCGAAATACGGCGTGAACATGCTCCACCTGTTAAAAACCTCAAGGCTTATAACAGTCTTAAATCAGTGGATTTGGTTTTAGAAGTTTGGATAAGAAGAGTTTTTTTCTGAACCTAGTGAATGTTCATTTGTGTGTGACTGATATTATTTTAGCTTGATATGACCTGATGCTGAAAGGCAACAAACAAACACGGCATGGTCTTTGTTCATGGCTGTCCTGAGAAGGAGGTCATGTTGATGGTTTCATCTCAGAACATTCACCACATCTCTCCCTATTCAGGCTGAGAGAGGTTACTGGAGGGTTTTTGTTGGGTGCAGTTAGTAGAAACACAATGATGACCTTATCTGACAGAACAGTTGGCATCATGATGAAACATGATGTGGATGGCTCTGTCTGCATAATAGGTTTACAGTACAGGAGATTACATCACCATTATACAAGAGTTAGAGTTAATTTGATTGGACCAGAGCAATGATACAGTAGTTAACTAAAATTAAAACCAATAATGAAAACCAATCAAATTAAAACCATATAGTATCTCAGTGATACTAAAATAACACTGGATCTGAAACGCATGCTGATATTTTATTATAACACTAGGATGTTTGCATCTGTATATTCAAGTGCCTTAAATATCACGCTAATTGTTTTGCATGTCAATCACATGGCTTTTTCTTGTCTTTAAGTGTCTGATTCTTGCAGTGTGGATTAATATTCCAGCTGCATGAGAGTGAGATCTGGTTTGCTGTTGATCTCTACCTTTGGTGAACTGTCCCAATAAGCTCTCTCTCTGGTGTGTAGGCCCTTATTTCCATCAGGCAGCAACCGAGCCAGCAAATCTCTGCTCTCAGGGGCCTCTCAAACAGGAAAACGCACTCTGCATCCTTATCAAAGCCTCGTAGTGAACAGGCTCGAGCTGGACCGCAGCATTGCATACACATGCATGCGCTCTCTAACAAAGACGCAACACAGAAAGAGGTTTTGTGACATATCAGTTGTGCTCAAAGTTTATATGTGGCTGCATGTTTTGGTGGCTTTGACAATGCAAATGACATCATCTTAAAGAGTGGCACACAATATCATCATTTAGCACATACAGTAGACTATTTCATATTTACCTTCCACAGCCACAAAGAGCTGGTCCCCGGTTTCAGTGGAGATGCTGTATGTTCTCCGGGCTACACACTGTGGACCTGAGACATCACACAAATATAAACCTTTATTAAACCTTACCATATTATATTAATTTATATACTGTGAGTATCTCAAACCAAGTCCAAGCTGTTTTACCTTTTATAAATATGCATTTAAAATTGTAATTATTATCATTTACTTATTTAGTTATTTACTTTAAATCATTATTTATTAATTATTTTATTAGTAGTATTTAATCCATTCTTATATAATGATTGGTGCTCAGGAAACATTTCTTATTATTATCAGTGTTAAAAATGATTGTGCTGCTTAATGCTTTTTGTGGTAATATTTCTCTATTGTTATTGGTTGATGCGTAGAATGTTCAAAAGAAAAGTATAGAAATCTTTTGTAAAATTATAAATGTATTTACTGTCACTTTTAATAAATTGCATCCTTGCTGAATAAAAGTATTAATTACTTTTTTTTTTAAAGGACTGACCATGCACTTTTGAACCGTATAGTACATTTTAAATTATCTTAATTATCTTTTTTCAAAGCCAATCAGTGTCTGTCTTTTGAATATTTTTTTTTTAGTTTGAAGAGTTAATAATAATAATTTTTGTTAAGTCACCTTTAAAGTTGTTCTTTCCAATACAAGTATTTTTCCTAAGAAAAATAGTCTATTAAACTGATTTGTAATATGACAATTTATGTTTTTTATAAAATTGTATGTATATATATTTATTTTATAAATGTTTTATTCACCTTGCAGTTCTGGTCTGGCAGTAATATGAAGTCTTGTGACTGTTCTCAGAACAGACAGTTTTCCCAGTCTTTTACTGTCATTGTCTGTCTCTTTCCATCTAGGTCCTCCGTCCTGTCCTCTTGTCCTGCTAGTATCCCGGAGCACAGGAGTGAGGTCCTGCGTGTCTGTAGTAGGTCTAATCTGCCTGTGGAAAGCTCTGAAGAGCATGTCAATATGTTTCTCCCTTTCCAGACCAAAAGGAAGAGGCTGAGTGGTCACAGATGGGGAGGCCTGGTTGGAAGAGAGAGAAAACACAGGAGGTAAAATCATGGCATGTGAAAGCCAAAGTAAATATTTGTCAAATGTCACTGAAAATCAGTGTGAACGGTCTTCTGCAACCCATTTCATTTTCTCATAAAACAGGATATTCAATATGACAAAAGTAGAGGAGGGGTCAGAATGTAGAACGTCTAAATGTGAGTTTACTAAAACAATGCTTAAATTACCACTTTGAATAAAAAGAAAAAATATATAAATGTAATATAAAAAAGATTAAAAGAAAATTTGTATACACTATAAAACCAGAATAAATGAGTATAAAAAGTAATAAAAGTATTTTTATTAATTTTTTTTTAAATAATTTATCTTTGCAAAAAGTGTTTTATAACTGTAATATAACTTATAATCTTTTCATATAATACCCATAAAATAATATAAAAACAATGCCTAAAATTAATAATGAATACATTACTAAATATTTTTTAATTGTATTTAAGAAACAATTTACTTATTAATTTTATACATTATTTACTATTATTCATATTTTTTAATAACACAAAAATCTATATATTATTGCATATGCTAATTATTTAAAAGATATATTAATATTAAAATTAAGACTTTTACATAACAAAAATAAATCTAAATAAAATAAATAAACAAGGCCATTTTTGATTCTAATAAGTTTTTTTTTCTTTTTGTGAGAAAGCTTTTCTAGAAACCGTTAAAAATAGCAACAAATTAAAGAAAAGGGCAAAATTAAATAATAACTGAAATATTGAATCTTTAGTCTTTTCTGCATCATTCGACTCTAGATGCACTCTCTTTTTTCTTTTCTTTTTTTGAAAGCTTGTCATTAAGCCATAATTTGTTGAATAACTATGCTTACTATACATAATTTGTTGTGTAAAGACACTTTATGACATGAATCAATACCAATTCAGCTGCTAAATAGACACATCAACAACATATCTTACCATTTCAGTTCCTGAGGTCTTTGTGGCTGCTGGGCAGGTGCAGAAGTGACGGGATAAGGGTTTCCTTTACTGAGAAGCTTCAAATACTGTGTTAGTAGTTGTAATTCTACTCCTACACTGAACACCCACCTCCTGCCCTGCTCTCTCCTTCCCGGATCTGGTCTTTGTCAGACAGAAAAGTACCAGTCAGCCATGTAATTAAGATCCTCCTCAAGTTAGTGGGGGGTAGAGGACTAACCTGAAACAATTCATTTGATTTCATGCAGAAGATCATCATTTACATGTAGAAATTTACCATTTTTATTTTCAGCAAAGCATCAACTGTTGAATCACTACACAGAATTAAAGTTGATAAAGAAATTGACAGGCAATAACAAGCAAATAATATGACATTCATATTTATCAACATCTCATCAAAGCCAATTCAAGTTTCAAATGACTTCGGAACCAACCAGCTCTCTTCTCTGGAGACCTTCGATCACTTTTGTAAACATGAAGCACTTCTAAACTGAAGTGCTGAGAGCTCCTTTGCCATAGCTTAGAACAATCTGATGGCTTTTTGTCTCCAGAGTATCCTCAAGAAAGTCCTCTATACTTCTGCTGGAGTTTCTCTGAGTCTATCATTTGGTTTTTAACTTGCATTCAGCCTGTGATGTCTCCAGATGAGATTTCAGGCAGGTATTTTTTTGGGTCTCCAGGGAAGGGCTGAGACGGGGCCTGGTTGAAATGTCCCATCAGGAAGATTCCGATGGTGCCCAATATAAACAGTAGCGCCATGACGATGAAGCACATCCTGTCAATCACCCTGGCAACCAGAAACCATTCTTCATTTTCCTGCAGAGTGAGAAGAAAGGATGACTGGAATTTAGACGTCAACACTAGTTTTTCAGGGATTGGTAAGTTAAGCCCAAACACAAACATCCACTGTTCTTGTGTAAATAAGAGACACTTTCAGCCTCATGTTTGGAGAATTCTGGAACAGCCACTTACACTTTGAAAGTCATTTTGGTGCTTGGCACTTTCAGCAATGTGTTTACAGGAAGACACACACTGCTGCACTTCTGATGAAGCTGAAGCCAAACTGGATTCTAGATCCTGTGCTGTGTTCCCTCCCAGACCATTTTCTGAAGTCAGACCACAAAAGAGCTAATTAAAGGCCAGAAACCATATGGCAAAATAAATAAATAAATAAATGTATTTTATTTTAAATATTTACTTTAATAAACGTATACTGTTACTTCAATTTAATGCATACTTTCTGAACAAAAACATTAATTTCTTAAATGTAAAAATGTACATTTTTAAACATTCATTTGTGTTCCTGTGGCTTAAGTAGAGCATTGCATTAGCAGCGCAAGGTTGTGGGTTCAATTCCCAGTAAACACATGTTAGGTAAAAAATGTTAGACTGAATGCACTGTAAGTCGCTTTGGATAAAAGCATCTGCTAAATGCATTAATTTAATTTTTTATTTAAGAAAAATAATAAACATTTTATTTAAAAAAAATCTTACTGACCCCAAACTTTTGAATAGTAGTGTATATAATTTGTTCAGAGTTGTTAACTCACGTATTTTCTCTAAAGTGTTCTTCAGCAGCCCCTTTCTCTCCTTCAGTCGACTGAACATCAGCTCTGAGCGTGCTGTTCTGAACATGTATTCATCAGCCTTTGCTATTAATCCCAAAGAGCTTCGTCTCCTGCGGCGAAGTGGAGTGCCGTTGCCCAGGGCAAACATTTTAAAATCCCCTTCCTCCTGCTCAGGTGTCCAGCGCTGCATCGTCATCCTCAGCAGACGAGGGAGGATATTCAGAAAGACCTGAGTAGCCCCAAAATGGAGGGAAAAGCGATTATGTAGCTTCATGTATAATAATAACTTTTTCATTATGTCTTTATGGATTGGACTAAAAGCATAAAGATGGTTAGATCGTTCTGTTGTACCTTTCTGATGTTGTTGCTCATGGGGTGGGTGTTTGGAGTTCGCAGAGAAACATTCAACACCACGACACAGTTCATCACAGTTATTGTGGTCACCGACATCACAAACATCAGATACCTGCCAAAAGAACACAAATTTCTCTAGATAATGTGTGCTGGAACACACACTAGTGTATATACTGTTTATCTTATGTTGCACACATTGAATACAAGTTTATCAGAAACTGCTGAAAAGGTGTGATGAGTGAATAAAAACGCAGACTCACTTTCCGATGAGAGGAACAGCTTGGGAAGTTTCTGGCACTTTCTTGGCAATAAGGAACAGGAAGACAGTCTGACCGAGCAGGATTGCAATGGTCATAGTACATTTCTGTCCTCCAGCTATTATACACAAACAAGCAATTCAACATACTGATCACAAATATGCTTATGAACTGAATGATAACGTCTCCTGATTTGTTAGGTTAAAGTCTTACTGTAAAAATGAATCATTCACTTCATGTTGATTATCATGAAGCAAATTAGTTCATGTTAAAGCCATCTGCTGTCAATGGTTTTGGATGACATTATTAGCCATGCCATGTTTAATCCCCCCCCCCCCCCCAAAAAACTTTCTGCAATTGTAAGAACTCGCTGAAATAGAAGCTGTGCATTGTGACACCTGTTAGCATCCACTGGAGTCTGACCTTTGGCCGGCAGGAAGTAGACAAGTAACACAAGGGATGAGAAGAGGACACAGGGCACGATGATATTGATGATGTAGAACAGAGGTTTTCTCTGGATGATGAGGAAGAAGATGATCTCCTGGTACTCCAACTCATCTGGGCTGTATCGCTTGTTCACAACCTTCTTAGCAGGGCGGTGCTTAATAATCCATTCCCCATTCTCTGACCAATCAGGGCACAGGAAAAAATGATCATTAGTGGTGTCGACTGAGACAAACACTACTCTACTACTCTAAGGGATAAGGGATAAGGATATGAACAAAACCCTATCTTACAATATTAAACTTTGTCGTTTTGTATAATTGAAGGATAAAACTTTAGATTGTGAGGTTTGCTGAGTAGATTGTGCAATTGTATTTATAATGGGTCAAAACCCCTTAAACTCAGTAAACCAGTTTAAGGGTGGGATTATAGACCAGTTTTAAGTTTTTTATTATTATTATTATTATTATTATTTTTTTACCTGTTATAAATACAATTACATAAAAAGTAAGCATCACAATTTGAAGTTTTATCCATAAATTATACGAAATGGTTCACATGCCAAAGAATCCAGAAGGGAGAATATCCAGAATTCAGACATTAATTTTTTTAAGTTAAAATGTGATATTACTTTAATTGTATATTTGTTTGTATTGTTTGATAAAATTGGCACACACAAAAAAAGAGAGAACTGTTGCAACCACCCAAAACAACAATTGATGGTAAAAAACAAACAAACAAAAAAACAGTCAGGTAAAAAATATTTTTATAGCGCTTATCACAATACACATCGTTTCTGAGCAGCTTTACAGAAAATCATGATGTTAATGTTTATAGTAGATTAATATCTTAATGCCTTATAGTTGCATATATCAGGGCAATAGTATAGCTGATATATGAGATATGTTTTAGTATTCATCACCCTACATGAGTATACCCAACCTTTAATAAAAGCTGTATATAGTTATGTTTTGTCACAAAAATAAAATAAAAATTATTCAGGCAGTTGAAGCGTATCGCTCATACACGATGCAACACAACTGCACCTTCTGGCATGGATAGCCTGTTGATTGTAACAACTAAATTTTACTTGATGGCAAAAAAAAAAAACATGCTATAGGAGGTTTAGTACCAGTAAAAGCTTCTGGATCAATTTCAATCCACTCCATAGTGACATTGTCCTCGTCTGACAGCATCAGTTTGATTTCATTGGCATTGTACGTCTCTGATCTGCCAAAGCAACCAGAGTGAAAGCCAGAATAAAGCAACTTGTTCTGTTTCTATGTAAGCTATTTCCACCACTCAAGACTGTCAAGACAGACGGATCAGCCCTACCTGAACACCATGCTGCAGTTCTGCCAGTCAAAAGGGAAGTAGTTGACCTTGATGGCACAAGAGCTTTGGTAGATGGCAGGGGGCAACCAGACCACACTACCGTCAGGATCTATCAGAGCGTTAGTGTAGAGCGCCACCTCAAAACGTCCATCCACACTTCACACAGAAACAGGTATTTACAGGTCACATTTGATGGTCTAAAATACTCAAAATTGCAAATATGTTTCAGAATAGATACTTTCATAATTAAAAACTACAACAAAGTTGAAGATACAGTGAGATGATGGATTTTTACTACAGTCTCTCACTTGTTCTCCAGGCCGATGTCGGGCAGCCAGATAGCTTTAGAGGGAAGACGCATACGTGTTATGTTCTCATAGACCTCAAACCCTGTCCTGTTGGCCCAGCGGAGTCGATAATCATGCCATTTCTGGAAAGAGAGAGAGAGAAAGAAAGGTATTTTGCTCTGAAATCACTGCTTAATTTACTGTACATATACAGAGATGTTATTACTCTTACCATCTCAATCCAAACACAGGTGCTGAGGGTCTCTTCTTTCTCATTCTGAACATGAAAAAAGGATGACAAACCAGTCACATATTTCACATAGATTTACCTTGTGTATACACACACATGCAGAATTTACCAGAGAAATGAGGTTGGTGAGGGTCATCTTGATCTTCACATCAGTGATGTCACCATAGTTCTCCATAGGTCGAATGTTCTTGTTGTATCCCACCATTAGATCTCTGTGCAGAGATCCTTCTAGATTACAGATCACATCTGAAACACACAGGATGTCAATCTAACCCCTCATTTTATTATTCCTCAAAAAATAAAATAATAATAAATAATAATAATAATAATCATTTGTTCACTTTTATTTTAATTGAGGAAAGCTCTTCCACACATTTAGTTAAGGTCATTTGAAAAGTATAATGTTTTGTTGAATATCACTACAAACAACAACAGCTGTTCACTGTAAAAAAAAATGATTGCTGCAATTTGTACAGAAATGGGAAGACCCAAAAATGATGTCATTAATTAACTAAAAATATTGCATTTAATTAATTTCTATAAAATTGAATTCAGTTCTGTGAAAAGTGCATTTTTTTTTTTGGATTTTCCAGTGGATTTTCATCTTTTCATTTCATGTTTTCATTTTTGGTCTTGCACCAGTTGAAGATGATTTGGATGTATGTATTCCCCCCTCTTCTATTATGTATTGTAATGAAATTGTATTGTACATACATGTATTAAGCATGACTTATGTGTCCAAATACCAGCTGGGCCCTGGGAATTTTTTTTGTCTCTTTGTTCTTCCAAATTTTTTTGAGAATAGTCTTCATGCTGAACTTTAGTCTTGGTTGGTTTGTGTACACACACATTACATCTTTACAATTAAAATAATCTCTTTATTACTAAATATATATATTTATGTAATTATGTAATGCTCGTGTAAATCAACAAAGATTTAACACCCTATTTCCCGCCCTCTTTGCTGACACTCAGTTCTCTAGCTTTAACACTTTATAAAGGCAGAGTGTGAACATGTAAAAACCAGTGGTTTCATGAAGAATTTGTCCACTAGACCGAACCCATGCTGAATCACTGAAAACTTCACAAGGTCTTAATCCATGCAACTTTGTGCATAACAAACCCCTCAGAACTCAGAAGAACACACCATATTACCTGAGAATAAGAGTGATAGAAGGCTCCATAACCAGACGGTTTTTGAGGAAGAGATCAGTTCCATGTCTAAAATCCTCAGAGCAGCATTAGTGGAGAATGGCTCTCCAGCTGTGTGTGTGTGTGAGGGAAACACAGTTGTTTAGGAACGGGAAGGGTTACAGGAAAAATAGGTGTGGTTCCAAACTTGAATCCTCATTGTTATTTTCAGAAAGTCCACAGAGTCTGTACCCATACAGTTCCTCACATTTTCAGCTGTCACTATACACACATGCATGTGCGCGCACACACATAGCAAAGACCTCAAAGCGAGGTCACTGGAGCTAGAAGTTTTCTCTCTCTCTGATTTTTCTCTGATGTCAAGCAGAGAGATAAGGTTACAGTATTTCCCACAAGTCAGTGCACAGATGGTGTCCCAGGCATGATTTGTGGAAGGATGTGTGTCATCAGCTGTCATGTGTTCATCTCTGTCTAACGATTGTCATCTGAGGTGACAAAGATGGTCAATACACCATAAATACCTATAAATTGCTTCATTTACAAATTGGGCTGGTTTAGATTTCAATTAGGATCTTAAGGGGGTAGTGAAGTTTAAGCATGTTTTATGCATGAATAGACAGTTTTCTGGAATTATTGAGTGATTGAGCAGAGCTGTGAGCTGTACTGTGGGTCAACGGGTGCTAATGGGGATCATATCCTCTATGGTATTATTTTAAGCCTAATGGTATCTCTAAGGCATACATTTCTGAGAGCTGCATTTAGTCTAATCTATGTTTTAGGATGTCTTGGAGATACATCAAATGAGAAACCTTGATACTTATCCATTTTTTGAAAATGCAGTAATCTGTTTTTTAGAGGCATTTAATTATTCACTTTTTCGTTTAAGAAACATCAATGCTTTATGTTACTTGGATACATGAAAAAGTTTTTTCTGCTTTGGATGTTTTTGAAACTATTTTAGTTGGTGGAACAAACAAGACAATAACTGGTAACATAAATATATATATATATATATTTGTATTTTTTTTTTACAGAACTGTTGTATAAAAGCATTTGAGCTGCTGGTTCACCTCATGTCTAAAGGAACAGATCAAACAAACAAATATGAAAACAGACAGACAGGCAGACAGATAACCAGACAGAGAGATAGACTAACAAATGAACACACAATCTGGATGGATTAATGGTTGTAAAAGATAGACAGATAGTCGAATTTGAATAAACAAATAAACGAAAGATAGGGATTGATGGATGGATGCTTTAATCTACATAGTTTGTTGTTGAAAAAACACGAATTTCATGATGTTTGACATGATGCTTAAAGACTGAGTAAAGGAAACAAGGGATCATAATATCTGATCATAGACAGAGAGCTCAGAAATATCATGTGTTGCCACCTTGCACCTCTACAATCCTTCACCGATGAGAGTTGGGGTTTATTTTTAACACTTTGGAATTTTGGAATGACGGATTCTAGACTGGTTGTTTGTTTGAGGATCAGAGATACAGGTCTTATTAATACAAACTAATTCCATATAATTCCATTAGAATAGAATAGAATAGAATAGAATAGAATAGAATACTTTGGACTGGTACTACTTGCTTATTTTTTATTGCCAAGAGATGGATTAAAATTAAATTCTAGGCTAAAGTGTGATAAGAGCAAGTGCTTCCAAACCTGTCAATCATTACACAACAGCTGTTTGCATCACTACTGTGACAGTTCTTCTGGCATCAACTACCCCATCTCATGCATTATTTCTGTCTATTCATAATTCCAGTGGGGCTTTTAGTATTTGAGTCTTGAATCATACTCAAGGAATTCTATAAACATGCAAACCCATGAAACTATAGTTGATTGGCACTGAAAGTGAATTAACATTACTCTGAATAAATCACTTGAGCATGCTTCTTATGGGGAACATACTAGGTGGAACAGACAATGAGCTGCAACTGCCAATTATCATGTACTAATACAGCATTTCTCAATGTTCCTTAGGATCCTCCAGAATCTTTTAATGCTCATTTTGAAGCCCAGAGGATTGTCATCAGCTCCAGATAAAGAATCAGAATTAAATTATATGTTAGTAATGTAGGGACAACTGTCGCTGAACAGCACAATAAGCACATTACCCATATGCTGAAACACCTCAGAAATTAAATCTGAGCCAAACAAAAAAGCCCCCCCTGAGTTTGAGTTTCCAGCACTGCTTTCTGCTGACAGAGATGTTCAGCTGCCATGAACTGACATGATCATAGAAAGCGCAGTTTCAGTGGCCTTTAATTAGGGTGATTTCTCACACCAATTTCTTCCCTTTCCCATCTAATAAATCTTAAATCTGAAGGAAGAGGGATGGAGGTTGAAAGGTTAGGGTATAAGGCTAAAAGCAGCCAAATGTATTAAACATCATAAACCCGTATTTTTCGGCAACAACTAGATATGGGTGTCATGCAGGCTAATACAATTTGTTTAATGGGACTGAATTTGTATTTAACGGTATAACAATTTAAATAAAAACATTAGAAAATGATAATCAGGATATATAACGTTTCCTTTCCATAGTTATTCAAAGAGTGAATAAATTATATATAGAAAGAGACATTGTCACTAACTGAACTAATTGTCGTAGGCCTACTCTCAAATAAAATAAAAAAACTATGGTTATTATCACTGAAGCTGCATATATTGTAAACTGAATCTGTTACTTACATTGTACTTGTATCTGCTCTTCGTTTTTGATGAGATGTATGATAAGAGAATTCGTGTAATTGAGTTAGAGAACAATCTCTCTCAAAACTGATGAGTTTCAGCGATGACTCACCTGAACGCCTCTAATTGGCCATTGCATTCCTAAGCTCAACAGAATTGTGTGTGATTGGTTAAAATGCGCAACACTAAAATACAGAGCAACATGAGAAGGACTTAATTCGATGGCTCAATCAACACTGTCTGTTCAGTTTCACTTTGTTAGCAACAGACGTAATAGATTTAATTTGTTTGTGCAGGGGCATTTTTGTCCAATTTAGTGGCATTTTTGCCCCAAGTTCCCATGGCCCCAGCCATACACATGCTCCGCCCATATATTAAAAAGCCCAAATACTTTTTTTTGTCAGTATGTGTGTTTGGTTCTTCTTTTGTATAAGAATTTTTTCACAAAGTCATTGTGTGCTTTTTAAAAAGAAAAAAGAAAGAAAGACCTGACAAGCTCATAAATATAAAGACAAAATGTATTTAAATAGTTAAATCTTCAACTCCATTTAATTTTTTAGTGATTTGTTTTCATACAAAAAATACAAAGTAATGCAAATAAATATATAACAAACATCAAATACCATATCTGTACAGTTTGTACACAGTGACCAACTTCATCCTCCAGAAAAGTGTTAGCTGTCCTGTGATGACTCTAGAAAGAAGGTCTCATCCAATCATTTCCATAGCAGCAGGTGATGTCACATGAGAAAGTTTAGGATGCAATAATATATACAAGTGTGTTTTACGTTTTGAGAGCATCAATGGCGACGGCAATGATGCGTGGCATGCTGCGATAGAACGCTTCATTCTCCAAACCCACCAAGCTGTAAAAGGTCAAAGGTCGCCCACCAACAGTGGCCTTGATCCGTGATTGGTACAAACCACGATCATTCTTAGAATTCAGGTCAACCAGCACCTGAGATGATGAACACACACAATGAAACATATGCAGAATTAAGATACAACACCACACAAACATAACATACATTACAAACGTGGGCTGAGTAGAAATTAAATTTTTTTGAAATGTATCATTTTTTGGGGTATTTTTTTTCAACAAAGAATTAAATTAATCTAAAGTGAAGGTACTGTGGAAGGCATTTATAATGTTTATGTGTGTGTATGTGTGTGTGTGTGTGTGTGTGTGTGTTTGTGTGTGTGTGTATATAGTTTTTTTTTTTACTTCAAATTCATGAAAGAATCCTGAAATATCTAAATATTAAGCAGCACAACTGTTTTCAACATTGATAAGAAGAAATGTTTCTTGAGCAGCAAATCAGAATATTAGTATTATGTGACACTGAAGACTGGATTAATGGCTGGGGAAAATTCAGCTTTGCTGTTAGAAAAGAGTTCATTTAAATTGTCACATTATATTTCAGAATATTGCTTTTTTTTTTTTTTTTTTTTTTTTTTTTTTTTAAACCAAATAAATGTATGCAAAAGAGACTACTTTCAAAATTACAAAAACTTACAGACTGAAAACTTTTGAACAGTAGAGTATATTTTATAATCTAATACAACTTCTGTAAATATATACTTGAAGGATCTGTCTGTCTGTCAAAACATGTACATAAAGTATCATATATTTTACTTGCAAATGTAATCTAGAAACTTCTACGACACACACAGACTCACCTCCTGGAAGATCATGTTTATGTTGTTCGATGGAACAGCCAGGATCCAGTTGTACATCACTTTGGTGGTGCTGACCAGCTGAGTGGATTCAGTTACTCCTGAGCAAACTGCAAAACACAAAGAACAAAGCCTTGAAACAAAACAGTAAATAATAAAAACTCACATTCTTTCAAATACATTTAATATTAACCTCATATTCCTTTTCAAATGAAATGAATGGATAGAAACACTAAATTAAATGAGAAATTGTACCTTTGTCATTGGCTCCTCTTATCTGTCGCTTGTGTAGATCTCTCTTTCTCCTCCACAGGATCTCTGAAACAATTATTAGTCTATTAGTCTGGATATTCATGGTAAATGGTATACAAATAGTTGTTGTTGTTTATATTTTTTAAATAAAAAAACAAGTATTTAATAATAGTAGTAATGGTTATTATTTTTAATAATAATATGATTATTAATAAAATATTATATAAATATAATATTGAAGCTAAAAAACATACTCGGTTACTAAACGTAACCTCGGTTCTCTCTAGAAGAGTGAACGAGTACTGCGTCTTAGCTAAGACGCTACGGGAAAAGTCTCTTTTCACGAAATACTGAAGCAAAAAATTATCCTTAATTTTGTATTTTTGTAAAGCGCATTTGCAGCAGTACACAGCCATAGGCGAGACGGCTCGTTCGCTCATTGGCTTGTTCTTCGCGCCCTTCTTGCCACTTCCCGCCGAAACGGGTGTGGCCCAACCTATAAAAGGAGCTCGAAAAGGCTGACTCACCTGATTTATTTCATCGCCGAAGCGAACCAGAGTGAATCGTACGCACGGCAGAGAACGCAGTACTCGTTCACTCTTCTAGAGAGAACCGAGGTTACATTTAGTAACCGAGTACGTTCTCTTACGAGAGCTCTCTCGTACTGCGTCTTAGCTAAGACGCTACGGGAACCCAATGTAAAACGCCGTGCGCGCAGGGATCACACACCAATAAACCTGAAGCAACACCCAGGATTTACAGTGCACAGTCACCTGAGGGACTCACAGAGAGTCCAGGACAGAAAAGGGAAAAAGCCCTCCGTCCTATATCTAGCAGCATCCGTAGATGCGGCAATATGACATCACACAGCCGAGGCAAGGCCTGACCAATGTGGCAATGCGGGTCTTACGCAATACTGCCCATATAACAGTCGGCAGCGCATAGCGCTCGTGAACTCAGAATTCCCCTCAGGGCCCTGATTCGACTATACCGACAGCAGCCTTGCTTGCAAGCAAGCCCAACCTGCCGCCATACATATATCCTGCAAGGAGATCACGAGGCGACGCCTCTTGTGGAGTGTGCTCTGACGCCCACTGGGCACTGAAGGCCCCTGGAAGCGTAAGCTAACGCTATGGCGTCAACTATCCATCTGGATAGAGTCTGTCTCGAAACAGCCATTCCCTTGGAATGTCCACCGAATGAGACAAACAGCTGCTCCGTCTGCCGAAAGGCAGCAGAGCGAGACACATAAGCTCTTAAAACCCTGACAGGGCAAAGAAGACTCGAGTCTCCATCCTCCCCTGACACCGGCAGGGCAGACAGGGCAATAACCTGAGCCCGAAACGGTGTGTTGAGGGATTTCGGCACATAACCGTGCCTAGGTTTGAGTATGACCCTTGAGTCATTGGGCCCAAACTCCAAGCACGACTGGCTCACCGAGAGTGCGTGCAAATCACCCACACGCTTCACCAAAGCGAGAGCCAACAAGAATACTGTCTTGAACGACAGATGCTGAAGGCTAACCGATTGGATAGGCTCAAAAGGGGGACCCTTCAAGGCCTCCAAAACCGCCGCGAGGTCCCACATAGGGACTGACGGAGGTCTGGGAGGATTCAGCCTCCTAGCTCCTCTGAGGAACCGGATGACTAAATCATTCCTTCCTATTGACTGACCGGGCGCCGTTTCAGAAAATGCCGCGATGGCCGCCACATAAACTTTGAGCGTGGATGGGGCTCTGCCCTTATCCAACAGCTCCTGTAGGAAGGAGAGGACCTCCGACACCTCACAACTAAGGGGTGAATAACCTCGAGCTGTGCACCAGCTGGAGAACACCGACCACTTCGAGGGCATTCAGACGTCGTGTCGACGGAGCTCTAGCCTGAGTGATGGTATTTAGCACTCCCACTGCGAGATCAGCGGGTAACCGTTGAGCGCCCACACATGGAGGGGCCACAACTCCGGTTGAGGGTGCCAAATCGAGCCCCTGGCCTGCGAGAGGAGGTCCCTCCTCAACGGTACCGGCCACAGGGCGACATCTGCTAACTGCATCAAATCTGGGAACCATGGTTGGTTCTTCCAAAGAGGTGCTACAAGCAGTAATGAACATCTCGTTTCTCTCACCCGTTCTATCACCTGCGGAAGGAGGGAGACGGGAGGGAAAGCATAAAGCGGGCAGCACGGCCATCTCCGTGACAGCGCGCTTTTGTTCTTGGAAAAGAACGCGGGGCAGTGAGCGTTTTCGTGGGACGCGAAGAGGTCCACCTTCGCCCTGCCAAATCTCTCCCACAACAGCCGGACTGTTTGCGGGTGTAGAGACCATTCGCCCGTAGGAACATTGCCTCTGGACAGCCTGTCTGGACCCAGATTCTGCAGCCCAGGCACATGCACTGCTCTCAGCGAGCGCATGTTGCGCTGAGCCCAAACCAGGAGGCGTTCCGTCAGCCTGCACAGGTTTCGAGACCCGAGACCGCCCTGGCGATTTATGTAGGACACCACAGACATGTTGTCCGAACGGACTACGACGTGGTGATCCTTGATATGGGGACAAAAGCGCGTCAGCGCGTTCTCCACTGCCAGCATTTCCAGGCAGTTGATATGATGGAGCTTTTCCTGTTCTGACCATAGGCCAAAGGACGGTCTGCCCTCGAGCAGCGCTCCCCATCCCGAAGTGGAGGCGTCCATCGACACCATCTTCACATTCGGGGAAGTCCCCAGGCTTACACCTGATCTGTACCAGCCGTTCGCTGTCCAAGGTGCTAGAGCCGCAACACAGCTCTGATCGACCTTGAAATGCAGCCGGCCAGACGCCCACGCTCTGCGCGGCACCCGAGCCTTCAGCCAGAACTGCAGGGGGCGCATGCGGAGCAGGCCCAGCTGCAGAGCCGGAGATGCTGAGGCCATGAGGCCCAGCATCTTTTGACAGTGTTTGAGCAACACGGTCGCGCCGCAGCGGAAAGAACTCGCTGCGCGCTGAATGCCCATCACGCGCTGTGGTGACAGCCGCGCCGTCATGGAACACGAGTTCAGAACTATACCCAGAAACAGGATCGTCTGACGGGGGTTCAGCGAACTCGTCGCCCAATTGACACTGAGGCCGATCTTCTCGAGGTGATCGAGTAAAACGGCCCTGTGGTCCACGAGCTCCGCTCGTGATTAGGCCAGAACCAGCCAGTCGTCCAAATAATTCAGCACTCGCATGCCTCTGAGTCTGAGAGGAGCGAGCGCTGCATCCATGCACCTCGTAAACGTACGAGGAGCCACAGATCAGCTGTCTTAGATCCAGTATGGGCCTGAGACCCCCGTCTCTCTTGGGCACCAGAAAGTATCTGCTGTACAGCCCCCCCTCGCTTTGAGCTTGAGACACAGGCTCTACAGCCCCTTTGCTCAACAGTTTTGATATTTCGGCCCGAAGTATGTGTGCTACTTCTGTTTTGACCGTAGTTTCGACGCACGCTGAAAAGTGCGGTGGGCGTCGAGAAAACTATAGCGAGTAGCCTCTCTTTATAATGCCTAGCACCCAATCCGAAACCCCTGGAAGCGCTGACCATGCATCTGCATGAATGGCTAAGGGCTGGATGCGAAGCGCGCTCTGTTGACTGGGCAACGGCGGCGCTCGAGTGTGCTGCGCATCTGAGGCAGGGAGCGCGCTGATCACAGCGGGCAGATCGCTCCTCCTCGACCCCGTCCCGGCGCTTAACCGACTGGGGGGAGGCTGAGCGGGTCCCGTGGGACTCGATATATCTGCGAGTAACTGTGGGCTGCATGTGTGCACATTTACCACTTTCAACTCGCTGTCTGTCTGTGCAGAATGTACGTGCGCGGGCCTCGTTTTTACAGAAGCCCCGCGCTGTATGTGACATAGTGTATGTGGGCACTGGGAAGTGGGCACGTTTACTATGCGGTGCGCTCGACCGATCTGTGTCGATCTTATGTGCGCTAGCCCTGTGTGCAGGGCTGTGCTTACATGTGGAAATGGGCACTGAGTAGTGGGCATCGTCACTGCATTTATAGCACCATCGGCCATGGCCGGACGAGCGTGCATGGGTTTCGTTTTTACAGAAACCACATGACGTGTGTGACATAGTAATTGTGGGCACTGAGGGGTGGGCACACTTACTATGCAGTGTGCGCGACCGACTTGAGTCGTCATTATGGGCGCAGGCCCTGTGTGCAGGGCTGTGCTTACATGTGGAGATGGGCACTGAGGAGTGGGCATCGTCACTACATTTATAGCACCATCGGCCGTGGCCGGAACACCAGAAAAAACACTCTTTTTCTGAAACATCTGGGTAGCCGTGATAACGGCTTTTGTGTGCAGGCAAGCGGGCACTCGTGCAGGCTTGCGCATTGCAGAGGACACTGAGGCAGTCACAACTCTTGGGACCGCAACAGCGGCGCGCTTGGGTGAGAGCTCGGCCGCAGCGGAACTCGAACACCGGCGCTTTCCCAGCAGTGCTAGGATGCTTTCGGGGGCTTCTGGCTTCACCGCAATCCTCTGCCGCGGCTCCCGCGGTGCAGGGCGACGGCTTGAAGAGCGAGAACGGGGTCCCGAGCTGCGTTGCTGACGCTGTCGCAATGATGCAGCAGGAGGCGGTGGGCGTGACTGAGAGCTCTGTGGGGCCGGTCTAGAGCGGCTAGCTGCAGAACTGGAGCGCTTCGGCAAGGTCCCATCTCATCCAGCTTGCGGAGGAGATCACCCTGGAAAATCTGTAGCGTAGCCATGGTGTGTAGCGCAGACGCAGCCTGCCCAGCAGCAGAGAATATCCGTGCAAGCAGCGATGACGTCATGCGGCAGGCTTTGGATGGCAACGCCGCCTTAGTCCGCCGTCCAGCAGAGGGCGGGCAAAGGTGCGCTGCTATAGCCTGTTCCACCGGCGGAAGTGACAGGTAGCCTCTGTTCTTAGCACCGTCCAGTGTGGAGAATCCTGGCGAAACAGATGAGCGGATTCTCGCCGAGAATGGAGCGTCCCAAGCTTTCGCCACTTCTTCGTGAAGCTCAGGAAGAAAAGGGCCGTGCTCTGTGCTTGAGGAAGAGCGCTCATCCGGAAGATAGCTACCATCCAGCCGGGAACGTGAAGGGGGCGCTGGTGCAGACCACTCGAGGCCGAGGCTCACCGCGGCCAGAGGGAGTACATGCATCAGCTCCTTATCGATGTCCCCCCGTCTGTTGGGCCTCTGAGCAGCGGGCGCGAGATCCATGGAGCTCGCCCAACCCTCACTGCCCGAAGCAAGCAGAGAGCACGTGTCTTCTTCCTCCGACGCGGGCCTGAGATCCACTTCCTCAGATGACGCGTTGGCAAGCAGCGGACGCTGAACATCGGGAAGCGATGCAAGGGAGGCCGGCGAAGCGGAGGGAACCGGCGAGCTCGGCCGAACTGGAGGCGGTTCTGGTAGGCGCTGCGAGCGACGCTGCGAGCGACGCTGCGAGCGACGCTGCGAGCGACGCTGCGAGCGATGCTTCTTACAGCGCTGCGGCGCAGCGGATGATGCAGGCTTCGAGAAGGATGCCAGGCGAGTCCTCAGAGTCACCATAGGCATTAACTCGCAATGAGGGCATCCGCCGTCAGCGAGCGCGAGCGCTGCATGGTCCTCATCCAGACAGGAGACTCAGATGACGTGGCGATCTCCTTCGCTGAGCAGGGCTCTGCACGAGCCGCACGAGGGCATCTTTAAAAAGACGCAGCTCTTTTTGTGAATGTGCGTCGCAGGGCGAACACACACACAGGATATAAACAGATATAAGGATGTAAAGGATATGGGCGCCGGATAGCGCAGCAGGAACGGCAGTGGAAGGCGGCGATGCCAGCAGCTTCAGAATGGCTCGTCCTGCTGATATGCTCTTTCAGACGGCGCTTGCTTCCTCCGTGATCCAGCGATGCGTGAGCTTCGCTGAAGAGATGAAAAATCAGGTGAGTCAGCCTTTTCGAGCTCCTTTTATAGGTTGGGCCACACCCATTTCGGCGGGAAGTGGCAAGAAGGGAGCGAAGCCCTGTTGCATCAGCCTGCGCTCGATAGGCTGTGCAGTTGCCGCAGAACAAGCCAATGAGCGAACGAGCCGTCTCGCCTATGGCTGTGTACTGCTGCAAATGCGCTTTACAAAAATACAAAATTAAGGATAATTTTTTGCTTCAGTATTTCGTGAAAAGACTTTTCCCGTAGCGTCTTAGCTAAGACGCAGTACGAGAGAGCTCTCGTAAGAGAACTCAAGTTTGTATTTTTGTTCAATCATTTACATTCATTTTTTGCTTAAAATATATATTATTTGAGATCTACAGTGGTCTAAACGGTAGTAAGGAGCCTACTGCAGGTTGAGAAAATTATAGTTATTGCAAAAAAGGTTTCCTGTTATTGTTTCTCAATATTCTGCTACTCAATTTCCCATTATTAACACTTACTTTTGAAGAGTGGCTGTTGAAGCAGGGGCGTCTGGGTAGGGACAGAATCAGAAGGTTCCAGAGTCTTAAGCTTCAGTGGTTGTGTGGAAGGTTCCAAAGATCTGGTTGTTGTATCTATATGATCCTGAGGGGATGCTGTCATCACCGGACTTCCTGTAACACTTCCTGTGCCACTTCCTCTCAGAGCTTTATATATCTGAGCAGTCCAATAGTCAGCTGACAGTACAGACTCCTTAGATTTGGCACTTTTATCCTGTTGTTGTTTTCCAGTGGTGGGAATAGTGAAATCCCTTTGAAACAGTCGGTGGTCCAATTCTGGTATGACAGGAATGCGCAGTGAGTCTAGTTTGGAATGCAGGGCAGCAATGGAGGAGAGCAGTGATCCGTCAAGCTGCTGAAGAAATGCTTTTCCACTCTCCTCTTCCTGAAATTTTCAACAAGTCACCATCAGTCTTAGTTTATTGTTAACTAATGTCCGTCTTAAACAGAAATGTAGTGAACATGCTGCTCCATCATGTAAAACCTTTGTTTAAATTAGACAAATTTACCGGTGTGAAGAGTTGTTGCTCCTGAGAAAGTTCCTGTGAGTTCTTTAGTTCTTTGTGTAGATTCAGATCTTCAGCAATGCCTGTAAGGTAGTTCTCCCAGTCGTCCACCAGAGGGCCCACTTGCTGGAATAGTGCTGGCTGGCCAACCTGCTCTTTGAGAATAATATGTTGGTTAGAAGAATAACAATATGGAGAATGATATATACAGTTGCTGAAAAACATTACATTCTGGAAAGCATTGTACATCCCCCCTGAGCCCTGACTGGCTTTACAAGTACAGTTCAGAAAGGTTTAACGGCTCTACCTGTTTCAAGAGCATTTCTGCGTCTTCGTGTTATATGAGCAGAGCTGTACACATTCTCCACCAACTGAGGAAGAGTCTGAGTGAAGAAGGTCAGGTCAAATTTATTTCTGATACAGTCATCGGCCTTCTGAAGCAAGTCCAGCAGAGTCTGCAGAAAGGAATGCAACTCTGTAGAGAGAAATACAGCAGACAGTAAGAAAGGCACTAGATGGAGGGAAGGTAAATATATTTCAGAATACATTAAAATAGAAAACAGTTTTCTATATTTCAGTATATTACTGTTTTTATCAAAGTACACTGTGAGTCTTGAGAGTTTGGACAGTACATAACTCAATTTATAATTTAAGCCTTTTATTTAGGATTTTAAAAATGCTTGAAATAGGTTGTGTAGAATAAATTGTGTCTACATACAAATTTCTTTAAAAACTAGTTTAAATTCATGTAAAGAAAATTAAATTGATGATTTGAATTTCATAAAACTGTATGAGCGAGCCTACAAGTGCCCAACATACATGTGAACTCCTTCAATGCAGCATAAAAAGCATCCCAGAAGATGACTAAATAATTTGCATATTTCCATTGCTGTTATTTCATAGTTTGTTATTTTTAAATCTTGAAAATAGTAGTAATAAAGAATGAGAATGTACATCCAAACTAGCACTTAACATTAGGTTAATTCAGTTTAAATATATAATTAGATTTTTTTATTTAAACTGTCTGGATAACTTACGGCACTTCTTAAACCGGCTTTGGCATTTGTCCTGAGCGAGACGCTGACAGGCAGAGGGGTCGAGGGCCGAAGAGCAGGATAGTGTGTAGAAGTGGCAGAGCGTGGTAAATTCTGACATCTGCTGTTCTTCAGACAGTTCACTTGTCTTGAGCAGCTCAGGACATGTGGGCTCCCGACTCCCAAAGGACTCTGGAATTCAGAGAATGGAATGTAAAACGATTTTGCAGGATTTGTGGCTTTTTATTGAGCAGAAAGTGTGGGAGGGTTTAAACTCATGGTGGTGGAGATCTTTGTTTTGTAGTGTGTGCAACATGCTGAGCAACTCACTCTGTATCTCTGTCATGACCCAGTCAGAGAAGGCGGTGACCCGTGTGTAAACACCAGGCTTTCCCCTCTCCCCACAGCCATCCCCCCAAGAGGTGATGCCAAAGAGCTGAAACCGTCCCGATAAACGGTCCTGGAAGATCAGCGGCCCTCCGGAATCACCCTGGACACATGCAAGGACACAGATTCTAGTCAGATGATTATAAAACAGGTGTAGTGTTTATATAGCAGATAAGATGTTTCTTCATCTGCTGGGGTGTTTATAATGCAAGCTAGTAGGGTAATGTGGAGATACCTGGCATGAGTCGATACCTCCAGTGAGGTACCCAGCACAGAACATGGTGTTCGTGAGCAGCTCCTTCCCCAGTGCACTGCAACAGGTGGCCTGAGACAGCAGTGGCACTTTCGCCTCCATCACCACATCTGCAGAGGGTCCGTCTTCACACATACAGAGAATCAAGACAAACATGAATAAACAAATTCTTCACAGCATTTTAAGCAAATGTTGTGTGATATTATTTGGCTCTTTTTCCAAAATATGAGTTATGCAGATTCTCTTACCCTCATATAGAGAGCCCCAGCCAGCCACCAAACAGGGTGTACCAGCCGGTGGGTCAAGGTCAGAGGGCAAGCAGACAGGTGTGACCCGTTCAGACAGAATAACTGGAGAACTCAGCTCCACCAGAGCAATGTCGTTATTAAATGTCTTTGGGTTAAACTACAACAAGAGAAAAGGACTGGTACAATAATTAAAATAAATATAAATACATACATATACATATATATATATATATATATATATATATATATATATATATATATATATATATATATATATACAATATTGGACTGGTTGCATTTTTGATGTGTTTACCTTCGGATGAGTGATGATGCGATTGACTTTCATGATCTGCTCATCAGGGTCAGTTTTTCTGAGGTCAAACTCTCCCACTACCGCTGTCCAGTAACTCTCACTGCGGCTCCTAATTGGGGGAGATACATTTTTAGACATTCACAAAACATTTGAGTACATTCACAAATAAAGCAACAAGACACAGCAAAATTAGTTATCCTTTTCAGAAAATGGCGAGAACATAATATGATAAAAGTCAGTGCTGTGGTTCATTATTTTTAATGTTATGGCACATTTAATCACTGTCACAAGTGTGTGCTGTTCTGGTATTGTACAACAGCTTCAAATGTTGCTCCTTTCATCACATCTGAGCAAAACAATTGTATGTTCTCAATACCAATACAAATAGCAAGATTGTCAAGTGAAAAGGCAATAAGGTATCCCACTTCACATTCAATTTAAATATGTAGATATGTATTTGTGCTTTTACCCAGCAAAGCAATGGGCAGCAGTGAGGACCCAAGAGCTGTCAACCAGCACGCCCCCACACATCAGAGCCCCATCCAGCCGAAGGTTCACCAGCCATGGCCAGCTGCCCAGAGGAGCAGGAGATCCCCCCATGATACGAGAACGAGGCTGTGTCAGGTTTTGCGAGACAGAGAAACGCTGGCCACACACAGCTACAAAAGGGAAGTTACATCAATAATTAGATCTCATTAGTTCCTCTAAAGTCCATTGACAAGCATAGTCAAGGTTTATTTTTGATTACATTTTTTATTTTAATTATGCAGATAATGTAAAATTATATATACATGAAAGTTCTGAGTATGTTTACATTATTTACTTTTTTAATTTATTTTTTTTTACCCTGTGCTGTGGTCTGTGTGGCCGGCTCGAGGTTCTGCATGGTGTTGAGCAGACTGCACTGCAGGACGCGAGCACTGCAGCTCTCTCCCATGACTCTGACGCACAGGTCTTTGTTCACTTGTGCAGGTGTGCAACGGCGTTTGTAGAAGCCACAGGCCTGACTCAGCAACCAACTCCTCTCTCCTTCATCAGCTTCCTCCTGAGCGCGAGAGATGACCTGACAGCTCGGCTCTGACTGTGTATGCTCTGGAGAAGCTACGGAATAACCACCACCATCAGAATCCTTGTTTAAAGTCAAAGAGTCCTAGTTATAAAGCATTTGTTCATTCAAGCTTACCACAAGCGCCTTTTCGCTGTCCACAGTCCTGAAACAGACAGGGCAAACACCCTCTGCAGCCTGCCTCGGCCTTGTTGCGGTCTGATACGGCAGCATCTACAGCAGACAGAGCGCGGGACATAGCGGCCTCCATCACTACTGTTCCTCTATCAGACAGAGCTGCAGAGAGAAGCAGAAAGAGATGAGCAAAAGTGAATACATGCCTCAAAACAACCAACATAAAGCAAATTAAAGAAAACATTAAAAGTAGGTATAAAGAAGAAATATGAGACATTTAAGCTCAGTGGAGCAGAAAATTGTGCTGACTTGGTGTTTATGTGAATCAGATAAGATAATCAGATCATTGTTTTCTCAAATGCATTATTTTTGTTTCAACAATAAAAATGGTCAGATATGCATACAAACACAAAAACTACAAAACAGCAGAATAACTAAAAAAACATTTCTGAATTTTCTCTTTTTTAAAATATTTTAAAAACATTTCTCTTGGTAATGCGAGCGTTAAGAAAACATTCCATTTTATCATTTAGTGTTACTTTGGAATGTTCTCTCTCTTTTTTTTTGCATTACTGAAGTGAACCTTACAGAAACATTAGCCAAAGCTCTGAGAATGTTCCCTGTTAGGTGGAGAGAAAACCAACATTTGCACATCTCTCAACGCATGACTGGCTGTGGTAATACTACATTTATATAAAAAAATCTATATGAGGGCAGTATTTTAATCAGTCATGGTTTTTCCATGAGGGCAAGTGAGCAAACTCATGCTCAGAGCAGTGCTAAAGACCCCAAACACAAAGTTACAAACACATTCAGCCACGTTAATTAACGGCCTGAACTATGGTCTCTGTGGTGACTACGCTAAACTCCTGAACACAGTCTCACTGTGATGGCACACAAAAGTAGAGGACTGATTCTTACCAACAAAAAATATGACATGCTTATTCAGTAACAAATATTGCTACAAGTGTGATTGCATCATATAATAATTGCTGTTAATAATGTTCATCTGGTTGACTACGTCTTGTATACATTTTTCTGAAAAATCCTGTCATATGCACACAAACTGACAGTCACCACTTATAAGCTACTACTAAATATTGTGGAAACGTAATTTTCTGTAAAGTTGCTTTGTAATGATTTGTATCGTAAAAAGCGCTATACAAATAAACTTGAATTGAATTGAACTGAATTGAATTGAACAGTCAAGAAGTTTATTCTTAGAGAAACAGTTAAATAATAATACTGTCAGATTATTAAGAGTTATTGGTCATTAGAGTTATTGGAGCTCTGACATCAATGTTCACCATCACTGAAAAGGCTGTTCATATATATTTTTTTTTGAGAAGTTCTACCTTTGGAACTCTTTTGCAACAAGTTTATTGAAAAGAAAACAGCTAAGCTATTAGGTTCATTTTAGACATCACAGTGAGTTTGCATCTTTTGAATCTACACGCTCAGAAAAAAAAGGTACAAAGCTGTCAATAGGGCGGTCACTAAAATAGAGAAGCTAAAAGGTACACTTTGTACCCTGTTTACCCCTAAATGGTACATATTAGTAACTTGAAAAGGTGCCACCCCAGTGACAGTTTTGTACCTCTAATGTAGAAGCAGGCAAAACGTCTGAATACCTGGCCTACCTTTAAGTGCGCTCTGTGGCATTCTGTACACCTCTCTCAACGGTGGCACCCCACCACACCAGCCAATCACCATCAACAGCAGCAGTGACATCATACCCATGATTCCACTTCACCTGTCCACAGGTGAGTCTTCCAATAGAAATACAAATTTTCTAACAACTTTAAGAAGTTCCACTTTTCAAAAACACTGGCACATGGACACAACCTTCCTTTTGCATCAAGGCACCTGTGACGCACGAGTGTCTCTGACCTTCTGGCTGGTTTAGCTTTCTCCCACACTCCCTTTAAGAGGATGTGTTAGTGACAGAAGCTGATGGAACTATGGAAAACATGCAGCAGCCCTGCAGATATATGCAAGAGCACTGGACCTCTCCCTGAAGGGTTGGGCATCAGGGCCAATGCACTCCCAGTTGAATTCATTAAGACGATGAGAGCAAATCACGAGGAACTTGCCAAGGCTGGAAATGTTCTGTGGTGAGAGAAAAAGAGGGAAAGAGAAAGAGAGCTGGATGGGTAGGGGGCGGGTTTGTTTGAATTCATTAATGTTAGAGGGAGACAGAGAGGAGGGGGCGAGAGAAAGAGAAAGAGAGAGGGAGCATCTGTCATTCAGCCAATCTCTGAATGAGAGTATTGTGCTCCTCCCTGAGAGTTCAAAGCAAGCGAATGTGGCGATCACAGGCACGCCGACCTCCTTGATCACTTTCACGCTTTTATGTGCGCCATTAAAATATTGTCAGTTCAGATCATTGCATCTTTCTCAGCTCAGCATAGCCTCATTGCATAAAAACATACAACATTAAAATACAAGAGCTCATCATTTGTTTACTCGTTACTGGCCGAGAGTTCGTAGAAAAGTTTGTCATGCTTCCTACATTGTTGGACTGTCACAGAAGGTGCTTTCCAAATCGTTTTCCAAAAACTTTTTCAGTGACATTTAAAAAAGCTAATTGAATTTTAATTTTAAATTGCTCCTTTTGGCAATAGTTAATAGACAAAATTAAATCAATCAAATGCCGAGCTCTGCATACATAACACTATGACTAAATCATAAATAAATCGTGTATTATAAATGTAAGTCTAAGTGCTCTTGTTGTTTTCATGGGAAATGCTTGACAAGTTTGACAATAACATCCATTTGGTTGGGCTGCATAATAAATGGGGGGAAAAAAACATATTATTTGTTAATCAGTACAATAAGCTGTTCCCTCATAAAAATTAATAGATAGATCATTTGAATTTTTAAATTAGAAATGTAAACAATCATCAGACAATAGTTTTTGCCAGTGGTTCGCAACCTTTTTGACTCTGAGACCGTCCAACAATATTCGCACATCCCATGACTTTTCCAGTTTTACATGTTTTACTGGATAAGAATTTTACTTACTTATTTTTTCACTCACAATTTCTAGTTGATACAATATATTGTAGCTTGGAAAAGCTAGACAAATGTATATCCATTATAAAATATTATAAAGATTTTAATCATTTAAATGACTTCTCCAGGTCTAGAAATCACAGTTTTTTTTATTCAGGTTTTTTTTTAGTGAGAAAGAGAGAGAGAGAGTTGTTGAGGGGGTGAATTAAAATAATTAACTAGATTTTTTTGTTATTTTGACTTTTTTAATTATTTGTTTGTGCTCTAACTGTATGTATGACTCTATTTTTCAAACCACTTTCCAAGCTGCTTTTGGTGGATGTATAATGTAATTTTCCCTAGTATAGTTCATCACACCAGCAAAGATCATGGTTTCCAACATTAGTGTAGTAGTCCCTCTGGATAAAAGTGTTTGCTAAATACATAAATGTTTGTGCCATCTTTAAAATTAACACCACAAGGTTTGATATTTAATGCAATTACATTACTAAGTGTGTCAAGTGTGAGAAGAGCAAAGTGAGGCTTAGTGGCCTGATTCATGAAATAATGACGCATGACAATCGAATGACTGTTCTTCCCTCAAATAAGGCTTGGACGTGGCAATCAGGGCAAAGGGAAACATAAAGGAGCGAATGCACAGACAGAGATGCTCTTGAATTCATCAGAGCTAATGAGCGATCATTTTAAGCTGTCACACGGTATCAGGTTTGTTCGTCTCTTTGAATTGGACTCATGACAGGCTATGTGACAAAGTGTGCAGAGATTAGCGAGTCCAACTAAAGGACAAGACAGGAACACTGTGTAATGTACGTGTGCTGAGTCTGCAGTCAGGATGAGAGACCCAAATTGGAGTTATCTTTGAGCCAACTGAGCAACCAAATACAGTGAGGGCATGCAGAGCAGCAGGCTACTTTCAAAAGTGCTTCACACAAGGCCTACAGTATGTATGTGTGTAGCGACTGAGAGAAAGACCTCCTTGGTCAGTGGCACATGAGACAGAACGTTTGGGTGCTGGTCAGAAGACAGAAACAAGCCGATATCTAAAATTCATAACAGTGTGAGCAATATTTAAGGGTTTTCCTGGTAAATAATGTTTTAAAATACTGTTGAAACATTAGCAGACAAAAATATCAAAAGAAAAGATGGACTTCAAGAGCAAGAGTCTCCCTATCTTGCATTCTCCTCCCTTTTTGGCATGAAGAATAAAAACAGGAGCCGACAGTTTGTTCCAGGCGTTCTATGTGGCCCCTGCACAATGGTTTTGCCATCCTACTGCCAACTGAAGCACTGAGGGATGGCATGAAAAAAAAAACAATCAGGCGGCTGATCTCCATTCATCTTTTGCCCCATTCGCCCTGCTGCTCTCTTTGATGTTGCCTGATTAATCTGCCCTCCGCTCCCTTGAGTTTCTCTTGTGCACTTTGTGATGCTCTGCCACTCTCCTCCACGAACAAGATGCTGATCACAGCACTAAAGGCAAAAGCTGGATTCAAGGAAAAGTTCAGGAACGAGCATGTGAGCATACTTTCAGATTGGATTCAGTGTTTGGTTACAAAAAGACAATGTGACCAGAAAGACTAATGATTAAAGAAAACTTCATTGTAAAGCTTTTAAAGCTTGATTTTAATGTTCTGGGTTCATTATCCATTATGATTTATGCATTCATTCATTCATTCAAAAAGACAAACAAAAATCATGTCTAAAGTAATACACTTAGAGTGAAGTGGAAGCCTATGAGGCAATGGATTAGGTGAATTTTTTTGTGAAATGTGAATTTTTGTTAAGGCAAAAAAAAATGTTTAATTTTATATATATATATATATATATATATATATATATATATATATATATACACATACATGTGAACATGCATTTACTCATCTCACTTGCACAAAAACAGACTCAGTATTCCTTGAAATGAATGAAAACAGTAAAATGCAAACTGAGAATATGACACAAATTTCCTTTATGTATTTAATCCCATTTTAGCAACCAGTGTCTTTGCTGCTGACTTTCGATGATCCACTTCAACTATACTAATAGGCAAAAATAACTTTAGATAATCATCACATTTGTGTTTCATTGATGAAGTAAGAGTGTTGAACTTTCTTCTCCTGCGTCCTATTCTTCAGGCTATCTAAAACGACAGGACAGTTAAAAGGTTTGTTTGAGTGTAAATGTATATTTTCTTTAGCCTGAGCTCAGATGAGATCGTTTAACACAAAAGTAATGCAAGTAACGTAATTATTAAATTTTTTAGGGAGTAGGGAATATTGTAATGCATTATTTTTTAAAGTAACTTTCCTCAACACTGGTGGTAACTAATAGCATGTCAGAATTTACTTGAATTTAACCCTGAACATTTATTTGAAAGAAATAGTGTTACTAGTACCCCAAAGTCATCTGTGAGACAACAGCTCAGGCTAATCACAGAAGACAACATTGTCTTTATGCTGTTAAGCTCTACAGCAGATGTGAGTTGAATCTTTCACAGAATGCTACTCACTCTCTCATTCTGCTGTAAGGACGAGCTTCAAGTGTGTCTTTGGTCAAGTCCTGGATCAGTGAAACTACTCATGTCGTCACAGCCATGAGGTCTGACACACAACTGGAGCACATGAGAGGGCTACTTGAGTGTGTGTGAGAAATTGTCTGCTTCTTCAAAACTACAGGGGGCAACAGAGGGAGATTACATAAAGACATGGAACACTAATACAAAAACTACACCCAAACAAACCATTTACATAAAACTATGCAACCATACAGTTGAATAACACACAGGTATTGTGCACTAGTTATGAAACCATTTGTCTCTATTGTCTGGTGCTGAGAACAATTGAAAAGTGGGTCAGTGGGATAAAAAAAAAAAAGGTCCCAACATTTCAGTTTGAGAATTATTTTTTCACAGATTGTGCATCTTTTGCGTGACATGGATAACCCCATTAGCTCAAGCTATTTCAGAATACAACCTTAGTGATGATGAAGACATTTGTTTGTGTTAGATGATTCATGAAAAGGGTCATACTTTACCATATATTTTGATTAATATTTTTTTTCCTACACTCCACTTATAATGTTAGTCAAGTTAGAAAAAAATAAATAAATAAATAAATAAAATTCCTTTTCACGATAATCTTAAATCTCTTAATCCTTTTTCTTCCTTCAAGTTTCAAGCTCCAAGTCTGCATTGTTAGATTTAACCTAAAATTGCAAGAAAGAAAAATTTGGTCTGTATAATATTACACTTAATAATTTCTCTTACACAGTATAAATAAGTCTTTATTATAAAAAATATATATACCTGCTTTTATATTTTAGGATGGGGATCATTACATTTAGGGGGCCCTCAAAAAGCTTGTAAAATGCTCATAGAGATGTCTTCAAAGTGGACAAATTACAAAAGAAAGTATCCTCAGTTGAATTTTAGAAATGTAAAGGGCAGTTTGTTCAGTTATTTAGTATTAACTGGTGGCGCAGCATTTGCATCTCGTTTCTTTACTAGACACTGATTTTCAGACGTGTTTTCTGAGTTTCTGAAAGAGAAACTTATGAAGTGTTGACAACACATTGCTTTACACACTTAATAAATTGTTATAAAAACAAATTAACTAAACATCACACATCTTATGAGTAGCTAGAATGTTTTAGATGATTAATGACATAATTAAAACGTCGAGGCGATTGGGACCATAAGCGAACGCCAACTGTGAAAGAGTGTGCCAACAGCGCCTTCTACCGGACCGTGACGATTGTGAAAAAGATATTTTACCTTATTCGCGGGGCGGGCCAAATAATTTCATAAAAGCGGGACCCGCGGGTTCGAAAAAAAAAACCCGACCCGCATATCACTAGTGTGTGTATGTATATATACATATATATATAGCTATACAGTACAGACCAAAAGTTTGGAAACATTACTATTTTTTATGTTTTTGAAAGAAGTTTCTTCTGTTCATCAAGCCTGCATTTATTTGATCAAAAATACAGAAAAAACAGTAATATTTTGAAATATTATTACAACTTAAAATAATAGTTTTCTATTTGAATATACTTTTAAAAAATAATTTATTCCTGTGATGCAAAGCTGAATTTTCAGCATCATTACTCCAGCCTTCAGTGTCACATGTAACATCCAGTCTATCACATGATCATTTAGAAATCATTCTAATATTCTGATTTATTATGAGTATTGGAAACAGTTCTGCTGTCTAATATATTTGATGAATAAAAGGTTAAAAAGAACTGCATTTATTCATAATAAAAAAAAATCCTAATAATATATATTCTAATAATATATTTTCTTTACTATCACTTTTTATCAATTTAACACATCCTTGCTGAATAAAAGTATTGATTTTATTTTAAAAAAAGAAAGAAAAAAAAATTACTGGCCCCAGATTACTGACCAGTAGTGTATATTGTTATTAAAAAACATTTATATTTTAAAAACATCGCTTCTTTTTTTTTTTCTTTTTACTTTTTATTCATCAAACAAAGTATCCTAAAAAAGTATCACATGTTCTGAAAAAAAATTAAGCAGCAGAACTGTTTCCAACTTTGATAATGAATCATAATATTATAATAATTTCTAAAGGATCATGTGATAATGATCCTAAAAATTCAGCTTTGCATCACAGAAATAAATGATCATTTAAAGTATAATACATTATTATGTATTAAAAAAAAAAAAAAAAAAAAAAAACAAGAACAAGAACAACTTTTAAAAGATCTTTGATGATAAGGTGCATAAATTCCATTAGGTGGTTCCACATTTTTTACATTTATGCATTTAGCAGATGCTTTTATCCAAAATGACTTACAATAGTGGAAAAGTTTCAATTTTATATTTAATATTTTGTAAAGGTTCCAAATTTTGTAAAGCACTTTTACTAAACATGAAATTCAATTAAATCAATAAATTACAATGCTAATATTTACAATCTAAAGATAACACTTTACAATAAGGTCTTAAAAGGTCTTAATATTAGTTAACTTGAACTAACAATGAACAATACTTCTACATAATTAATTTTAGCAAATGTTCAACATATACTGATATATTTAAAAATGTAACATGACCAATAAACAGTTGTACTGTTTGTATTAACAAGCATTAACAAATATAAAAACTGCTATTCAAAAGAAATAAATGCTGTAAAAAATATATTTCTCATTGCTATTTCATGTCATGAATTAAATAATGTTAACAAATAAGACCTTTTTATAAAGTGTTACCAATTTAAAGGAATATTTCACCCAAAAATGAAAATCTGCAGAAAATGTACTCAGCCTCAGGCCATCCAAGATGTATATGAATTTGTTTCTTCACTGGAACAGATTTAGAGAAATGTAGCATTACATCACTTGCTCACCAATGGATCATCTGCAGTGAATGGGTGCCGTCAGAATGAGAGTCCAAACAACTGATAAAAACATTACAATAATCAAGTAATCTACACAACTTCAGTCCATCAATTAACATATTCTGAAGTAAAAAGCTGTGTGTTTGTAATAAACAAATACATCAAAGACATTTTTTACTTCAAACCAATGCTTGTGGCGTGTAAAACATAAATCCTGAATTCTCCTAGTTGATCAGTTTCTCCAAATCTCTTCCAATGATGAAACAAACTCATCTGCATCTTGGATGGCCTAAGGATGAATACATATTCTGCAAATTTCTATTTTTGAGTGAACTATTCTTAGTAAGTAAAAACATAAAATAGAAACTAAAAAATAAACTATAATCCTAACTGGTAGTCTATGTTTGTTTCTGAAGGCTGGCAAGCTCTTAGATGAGTCTCGTCACAGGCAGAAGGCACGAGGTCACTCTGCTCTGTCTGGCCGAAGTTTCTCATCTCCACAGGGTGACCTGTGACCCCAGTCTGACAGACTCCAGTGAGGGAAAACAATCTTACAGTTTATGCATCAACATAAATACACACAGATGCATTTTAAAATCGGTCCAAATATTAAATCATCCTTTTCTTTTTACCTACCACTCTCTATCCAGATGGCCACCTGTTCCACTAGACTGGGACACCTTCACCGATCCAGAATTCCTATTTTCAGCCGCTCCCCCAGGTGAGTTCCAGGCTTCAGGGGACCAGTGTCGCTCAGTCATCCATGGTATGCTGGGAGGAAGGGCCGTATCCTGGAAGGTCCGTGTGGATCTGTCTATTCTGTGGGACACAGAGCGCTCAGCAACCCTGCAAACCAGCACTGGGCCCTGGGATGAGATTATCCACCAGCTGACCGCACGATCTGTCATCAGAGACTTTGAAAACATGCAGGAGAAAGAAACAGATATTAAAGTTGAAAGAGGTCTGATAGGAATAACAGTTAAAAACTAAATATATGAATTTAAGTTACACACAGCCTCCTCCATCCATGTCTTGTTCCTGTTGTTTGGGTGTGTAGGTCTGTCCAAGCATTACAGAATGAAAGCCATCCAGACAAGCTAAAGTTATGGAATCGTCTGCATGTATACAAGCTTCACCACCACCGCCACCAATGCAAGAAATCAACCTCAGAGTACTCGCATACGACACACAGGTACACACATATACTGTAGCACAGAAAATATAATCTCTCCAGCAGAGCCATTGAAGAAACTGAAAATACACAAACCTCGTCAGGTACCTTAAAAGTTATATATGCATGCCCACTTATAGTACATTTTAAGTAGCATACACTACCATTCAGATTTTTTTTTTTTACAAATGAATACTTTTGTTCAGCAAGGATTAATTAAATTAATTAAAAGTGACAGTGGAGACATTTATAATGTTACAAAACATTTTTATTTCAAATAAATACCATTCTTTTGAACTTTCCATTCATCAAAGAATCTTTTAAAAATGTATCACGGTTTCCTCAAAAATATGAATCGGCGCGACTGTTTTTAACATTGATGATAATAGATATTTCTCAAGCACTGAATCAGAATATTAGAATGATTTCTGAAAGATCATGTGACTCTGAAGACTGGAGTGATGATGCTGAAATAACTTTGCCATGACAGGACTAAATTACGCTTAAAAATGTATTTCTATATTAATATAGAAAACAGTTATTTTTAATAGTAATATTTCATAATATTACTTTTTTACTGTATTTTTGATCAAATAAATGCAGTCTTGTGAATGGAAGTCTATCTGTAATCACAAACTGGGTCCAAATTAGGATAAATACAGCTCAAATAAGTATTTACCAGTATTTACAAGATTATATAATTTATTTGCCTCAAACAAAGCTCTTGAATAATTTTTAAAGCTTTAATGTTATGAATATCAAGCTTTTAGCTCAAAAGTGCCCTGTAAACATTACTGTTGCCCATCAGACTGATAGAACCCCTTGCATCCTTACTGCCCAGATCAGCCAATCAGATTGGAGCTCACAATTTCAGCCAACTTTTGACATTTTTGTCCACAATATGCATTAAACGGTCCATAAACAGTCTGAGGCTCAACACGCAACTCAAATACAGATAAATGAAAAGAAAACCCTCTTAAGGTACTGATGCAAAGACATCCATTCAATCTATGAGGCAGTAAAACAATGCATTCTGCTCAGCGCAATCTGAATTTCTCCTTGGAGACAGAAAAAAAGGACATTAAGCTGCGGACACATTAGCACCATTTCTGTGAATTTTCTCAAACAGAAAGGTCGAGTCAATAGTGTAGTGATGTGTAAAAGCATGGAGTCACTTTTAAACCAAGCAGCTTTCTATTGGTCAGTGAAAATTTGCGTGAAAAACTTAAACACCAACAAAATCTTCATGGGGAATGTTTTTGCATTTATATCAATAGTAAGTTTGACCGCACCTTTAGGATTGTTTATACCTTATTAAATGAGTGTTGAATTATGGGTCTAATAATGAAGTTGTGTCTTTCAGGCATCGGAGGGAGCATCAGTCCATCAGCAGTGTCTTATCGCTCTCTGCGCTCTGTGGAGAGTTTCTTCGGGTCCAAGTCAGCATTGACCTGCAGAAGTATCACACTTTGTAATGATTTTATTGTACTATCACACTGATTTTCTGTGTTCTCCAGGTTCAATCTGGGCAGACTAAAGGGCAATAATGGAAAACAAGCTCCTCTCAGACCTCACTGTCTTTCTGCAAAGAGACAGACACACCTTACTACTTGCCATTGGTTGGTGTAATTGCATACTGATTTACAAATTTAATCACAACTTAAAGTCAGTTTTACCTAGTTTTTCTGTCCCCACAGCTGTGCCTACAGTTGGCATCAGGTGTGTTTCTGCTGTCTGAATCCTACTCTGGACTGCCTGAAAAGAGCATCCCCATACCTGAGCCACTGCAGCAGTCTGAGCCCCACTTTCCGTTGATCCTTACCACCTGCCACATCAGCGAGGCATATGTAAGACTCATGGTCCGACCCCTTGGAGGAAGGCCCTCAGAAATTGGTAGGTGCAGTCCCACAAGCTGACAGTGGGCGGGCTCTGAGACTGACATTTGTGAAGGTCCTCCGCTGGATCCCCCAGAACCTCATGGAGAGGATCTGCCGCAGATGGACATAGAGAGCTCAAGCTGGGCCACGGTGGTGGCTCTAGCCTGGTTGGAGCACCGTTGTGCTGGGTTTTTTGTGGAGTGGGAACTGGTGGCTGCCAAGGCAGATTTCTGGCTGAAGTGTCGAGTGAAGGGTATCAATCTGGCAGGGTTGAGGGCAGCGACCAGGCAGCTTTTCCTGCTTTTGCGTCACTGGGATGAGAACATAAAACTGAATGTGCTCTGCTACAACCCCAATAACATGTGATAAACTGCCACAAACAGGATCTATGAAGTTTTTTGTTCTACCCTGTTGGCTACACTTGCAAAGGATTTGGAGTTGTGTTCAAGTTTTTCCTCATGCCCAGACCATAATACTGTACCATAATAAAGCTTTGCCTTAATCTTTGGGCCTCAGTCTAAGTAGAATGCAGTTCACTGCAGATCTGACAACATTTTATCTTAGCAATAGCAAAATGACTAGCATTGGATGCTTCATGAATACAATCACCAACATATATAGCAGGCCAGAATTACACATTCCTGCCTTAACTTACACTACCGTTCAAAGATTTGGGGTCAGTAAGAGTTTTTTATTATTAATATTATTATTCAGCAAGGACACATTAAATTAGAATGAGCATATTAGAATTATTTTTGAAAGATCACATGACACTCAAGGCTGGAGTTATGCTGCTGGAATAAACTATATTTTAAATATTAAAATAGAAAACATTTATTTTAATTTGTAATATTTCACATTAATATTGTATTTTATATCAAATAAATGCAGCCTTGGTGAGCATGAAAAATATTTTTTAAAAATCTTACTGATCTTTTGAACTCTAGTTTAACAGCTGCTTGAATTTGATGAATCTATTTAAGTTTTAGACTAAACTGGACTTTATTTCAAACCACTTTTTTTTTTTGTGCAGTGACCGATTCTGTCAGTATCACTCAGTTTAAGTGCTGTTAACCACATGAACAGTCTAAGTAACTTTGGTAAATTGTATTTTTTGTAGGATCATTTGTGTTTTGATTTTTGACAGCAATTTGAATTCTGTGTGTTTGGCAATGACTGCTAGCTTTTGGACTCAAAGATTTAGGCATTTAATTTGTTTTTTAGAGTTTGGTTGAAAGCAAGAGTTTTCAAATAACACCACAAAAACAATCTGCAAAACTTGGGGCTATATTTATAATGTTCAATCATAGAAAGAATCATAACTGGTAACTATGAATGTTATGAAATTATGACTTTTTATTTTCGATCACAAATCTATACAATAAAATCCTCTGATTCCAAATGATGTTTCCTCAGGTTTTAAGACACTGTTGTTTCAAACAGTAAGGGCTTTAATCGTTCACTGTGCATTTAACCTGGTTTTGCACAGACTTTCGTAGCTGTGATCCTGTCAAAAGAATTGGAAATGGAATAAAATCATGGACAACAGATGTTTTATGATCATCGCCTACACTTTGGATTAAGCAAATACATGCCATGCAAAAAAAAAAAAGAAAAAAACAATAACAGCAAGCAGACCATAAGAATAAGATTTATAAGAACAATCATTCACTCTTCTTCACAGAAAAATAAAAATCACACTCAAAATATGAAGCATTTCATCATTGAATCTCTCGCTCTTCATGCTAGAAAAGGAAAAGACCAAAGATAGAAAACAAACACAGGAACTACTAGAGGTTCATGGTTGCCTTAAACTAAAAAGAAATGGAAAAGCAGATCTTTGCCATAACTTTGTGCCCTATAAATGTAACTATATGATCCTGTTGAGCTTATAGACAACTGTGAATAGCTGAAAAAAAAAAAAAAAAATCTTTTAAAGGGATAGTTCACCCAAAAATGAAAATTCAGTAATTATTTACTCACCATCTTGTTGTTCCAAACCTTGTATGTGTTTTCTCCCATACAATGATACATACAGGTTCTTTAAAATACCTTCATGTACCACAGAAGAAAGTAAGTCATACAGGTTTGGAACGACATGAGGGTGAGTAAATGATGACAATTCTCATTTTGAGTGAACTACCCATTTAAACAAAAACAAATCCCTGAATAATTATGAAAGCGAATGTTGAAATGCACAGATATTCTGTTATATATAACCTCTTGTTCAAATAAAATGTACTGAATGAGTCCAATGGCCAACGAGAAGAGATCCTTGAGGTCTCAAAGGTCAACTGTGTTGATAAACTGCACAGAAATTATGAGAATTTTTTTTTAAATGTCCTTCCAATAAAAATCCATTTACATTTCCCAGACTAAGCATCAAATTAGTCCTCAAGAATCCTGAAAAGCATCCTGAAAAGACCTGGGAAGGCCAGGGCTCAATGGCGCTTAGCCTTGTTCTCCGACTTCTGAGAGGGAAGAGCTGGAGTCGGGTTGAGCCACAAACAGAGCAAGATGATGAGATGGCAGATGTGCAGTGATAGAGAGCTGTAGTTGGTGGACGGATACGTGTTCCAGGACAGTTCAATCAGACCCAGGACCAACACCCTAAAAGAAAGCAAATGATAAAAAGATGATTTGGGACGGTAGATCTGGGGGTTTGATATATAACAAATTTGTATTAATCAACTACGATTGTTACCTAGTTAATGCAGATATCATGAACTAACAATGAAAACTACTGCATAGAGAGTGTTAATTTCTACATTTATTTTTACATTCTAAGCTGAATAAATTAACATACATTTAATGCAATAAACAAAGATGAATTAACTATTAATAATTGTGTGTTTATAAATAAAAATTAACCTAGTTTAATAAATGCTGTAAAAAATGTAATTCATGATTCCTAGTCCGTTCCTAATTTTTTTTTGTTGTTTTTTTTGAGCCAGTGGTTCATATTTTTTTTACTTGCCATGCCACAATTTTTATTAGTCCCGGCACAACAATTATATGTATTAAACACATAAAAAAAAGTAAATAATCCTTAATATAATTCTTTTTGCAAACTAAAGGTTTAAAAACACTTTAATTTTTAAATGATTAAATTAACTTCAGCGATGATGCACATTTCCGTCAACTGTCCCCAGCCTCTTTCAAGCGTACCCAGGGCAATCAGACAGTCCTTATTATTGAGCACTGCCCAACTAATGTTTCTACCACATAACTTGGTATCTCTGCCCACAATGAAATCTCATTGGTCCAAATTCTGCTCCATATAGCGGTTTATTATTAATCAACAAATATGCTCTGGTTGTTGTGATACTGTCGATTTGCACAACAAATGAAACTAACTAAAATGTACAAACACACACACACAAAGTTTATGAGAAGAAAAAAAAAAAAAACTGTTCCATGTGTCTGTTTTACCTGAGCAGATGGGCAAGTTTCTTGACTCCTCCACTCCACAACAGGTATGGCAGCGTATGAAAGTACCAGACATAAAACTGATAGTGCAGAGATCTACTGAAGCACATGCCAATGAAATTAGAAGTGTAAAGAACCAGAACTGTCTGTATGATCTGGGTTAAGGAACCATTCTCATCATATCGACTAGGACTAATAGTGCACATTTCATGAACGCCTGGTTTATTTAAAATGATTTCAATCCAATCCATCATACATTTGATTTAAACAACCATAAAAAGGATATGATCAGCATTGAGCTTGGGTACGGTCTCTTTTCTCGCAGACGGATCTGTTAGAATAGACCAGATACTGGTCCCAGACCTGTAATAAACACCATTTTTTAAAGGACACAGTCAGTGGAACAAAAAGAGCAGTAGGATATTTAGTTTACCAAGAAGTTTAATTGTAAGATTTGATTTTTGTACCTCTTCCATCTCTTCAGCGCAAACAGCAGCAGCGTGGTAATGTGTGCCAGAAGCAGAGCCAGGTGGAAGTATCGACTCAAGAACACATCCTCGGGAAGAAAACGCCAGTTCACCGTCCACTTAAAAAGAAACTGCCTGCCCAGGTCAAAGGCCCGGCTAACATACCCAACGGGGTTCACCAAGAGGAACGGCAGTCCCAAAACCAGCTGAAAGGGAGAAAAACGTTTTAAATGAAAAGCTGGTGTAAAACATCAAAAGGAATCACTTAATAAATATGTGAATGAGTTATTATGTGCGTCTAACCTGAATGACAGCACAGAGAGTGAGTTTAGGTAAAGTTTTCCATAGACCGAACTCACACAGGAGAAGGAAAAGGAGACCAGGAGCGAAGAGCAGAACATTCATCTTCACAGACACAGCTAAACTGTCCACAGCAAAGACAAATATACACTTTAAATGCACACACACTGCTGAAATGACCATTCAATTATCAAGCCATAATTATTCTTATGTTAAGAAGTGATGAAGAAATCAGGCTTCAAAATATTTTTTTTTTTTTTACAAATATCCCTTATAGTATATTCTTTAATTAAAATATTCAGTTTCTCTTATCATTCATCTATCACTCCATGTAGAATGAAGATGTTGTTTCTACTTGCCTGTAGAGGGCACATCCTAGAGTCCAGCGGCCATCCAGGAAGAGATTGATGGCTCCGAATAACAGCATCATGGCCACCGGATCATTAAAGAGACGCAAGATGAAAATGGAGTGAATTCGATACGAAGCACAGCAGATGAAGAAGAACACATATGGAGGAACCTAGAGAAGAATAAACAGACATGCACTATTAATAAGACACTTTCAGAATCATGAATACAAACTTCTGTGAATGGCAAAAACATAATATAAACAGAAATTAGCAGTGCACTGCATTATTAGTTAGATTTTTATCATTGTATTGTTGTGATGAGTAGTTGCTGGATTACAAAGTTTAGAGGTTTATGTTTTGCAATAGTTGTTTAGCTGAAGTTGGATATACAGGTTGTAGAACTAACAATACATGTTGCAGAAATACTGTACACTGCATTACATAAATTATACACCAGCATTCAAAGGTTTGGGGTAGGTAAGATTTTTGAAAGAAATCTGTAATGCTCACCAAGCAAAAGCAGATCAAAAATACAGTAAAAACAGAAATATTATGAACTATTATTTACTATTTTTATTTACATCTATGTTATTTAATGTAATTTATTTCTGCAACAAAAAGCTGAATGTATTACTTCAGTATTCAGTGTCACATGATCCTTCAGAAATCATTTTATTACACATGATTTGGTGCTCAGAAACATTTTTTATTTTAAATGTTGAAAACTTCTTTTTATTTTTTTGTGCTTTTACAAGTCAGTGCATCCAATGCTCATCCGCTTTCTTACAGACCCCACACATTTTAACAGTGGTTTGTAAAAAGAAAAAATCCTGTCTATTCTTGGGTGTAAAAAAAAAAAAACCTGACTGCACAGAATGCACAAGATGTATAATGGATTGGCATTATAAGGGGTCATTACCTTTTTGGTGCGATGGTAAATGCGGAACACAAGCAGGAGAGTGATGAGATAGAACACAGCGAACACATACTGACCCAAACGAATATTCTGTCCATGATCAGTAAGATAATACAGCCCAGTGAATACATACACAAAACCAGCTGGATACCTGAAACACACATACAGTATATAAAATCCAGTAAATGATTAGTGGCCAGATTTTCATTTATTATGCCATTCTCAAAGGTATACAGGAAGAGAGGAAGTCTACTGGGCATCTAAAAGCTGGAATACACTATACACATTTTTGATGTTGACACTTACACCAGGGGTCCCGTGTCGCCCTTCAGCTGTGTGTAGTCATATGTGCCGTTAATAACTCCCTCCACCTCATCCATGTACGCCTTCCAGTCGATCTCTGTATCTAAAAAAACACTTATATCATTAGACAGAGGAATCACGACGGCACTTATAACTGGCATCTCTCTGCATACTGCTATATAGTGTCATTTTGGTTATATGGTGTGCCGTGACTGACAGTGACATGATCATTGATGCATGTGTTCCTTTTAAGGAGTCCCGACGGATCTAATGCACAACTTATCCAGACTACAATTTTGGAAGGCAGAGTTGACTTTGACATTTGAGCCTATGTGAAACGAATGATTGAATGCATTAATAAGCATGCACCGCTATCCTATCTGAACATCAAGCCGTTTCTTTAGTTTGTTGTTCCTTTAATGAATTGTTAACTATTACTTGTAATTATCCAAGGATCACGTCAGTGATTGATTTCTACTGCACTTAACTTACATGCAACTCTTTGGATCACCCATATGTTAATGCCAATTTCCAGGAACCAGAGGACGGCCGTGACCAAGAACGTGTACTCTGCTTTGAACAACACCATGTGTTTGTCCTGCCATACGGAGGAAAGTGTTTTCTGAATTCTTGAGGGTAGAGTAGAGGGTTTCTTTTTGCCTCCTGCCATGTTGGCCGCCTTGGTGAAGCCAGAGGATTCAATCATAAACGTGTGCCGGATTCGGAAACACTGAGTTCCAAATTAAAAGTCCGTTGAGTTGTGTGTGTTTATGCACCGGCCTCCGCCCCCGCCCCAAATTCATGGTCAGGCAGAAATCATAGCTACCTATAAAAGGTCCTCGCGCATTGACGTGCCACGTGACCTTAACAACGTCGCAGTTTTCGGAAATGAATTCAGGAGGATCGTGAGTGTAAAAGGTGATTTCTGCTTTTTATTCACGCTATATTAATTTCTGTTGTTTCAGACAGAACTTTTATATTTATTTATGAGCATACATGTGTAACCGTGGTCAACGTACTAGGTTAAAGTCTTTAAAGGTCATTTATGGGTCACATTATTTTGACAGCCCCACAGATGATGTGCCTTGTTTGGTGAACTGTGGTTATTGTTATGTATGTTTTATTGCGGAGGTGTTAGTAGTGTCATTATGTCGGTTTCTCTTAAATCGACAATCAAAACACCCCAAAGTGCCATAGTTTTAAATAATCGGAATTTTCACTTCCAGTGTAAACAAAGACTTGCATGGCTTTGTCATCTCTTCCTCTTTTAACCTTATAACCTTTTTTATTTATTATTATTTTTTTTTAAACTATGCTCTCAAGCCAACATCTAAGTTTGTCTATGAAACATCTATTAGTTAATGTTAGCTGAACCCCCATATCACATAAATTATTTAAATTTGATTTTTTTTTTAAACTCCTATAAAAGAAACTTAAAATAAATTAATCTGTGTTCATGTAATTAAAAGCATCTGCTAAATTAACAGCAGTAGTAAAAATGAATGAAAATCAAACCTTGCACCTGTTCAATTTGATTTCATTCTGTGTTCAGTAGTCTAGAGAAGAGGAAGAGGGTGAGGAGGAAGATGGAGGATTTCCCCATCCGGGCAGTGGAGATGGTGTGTTTGGGTTCAAGTGTGGCTCTCTCTGGTCTGTTTTATTACATCTACAGGAAGAAATGCAAAACTGTGAACAAGCTTAATGTGAGTACATTTGCAAAAAAGACAATTTAGACACTATATATGCATGTATATAAATATAACTTGGATACTTGGAAATTATTAGTGCTTGGAATTTGTTCTTTTGATTTAAAGTGTCTGCTACACTTAAAGCAGTGAAATAGGAGAAATTTCTTAAAATTTAACAAATTTGGTTTTGATGTTAGGAAGCTCCAGTTTTGCCGGTGGATGAAAAGTTAGTAGATCTTTTGAATGCCACGCCAGGGAAATGTCTGCAGTATGTGGTCATCGAGGGTAACATTCACTTTCCATTATAGTGTCTCAGCTGATCTGTAGAATATAACTCAATCACTCCTTCACTTTCCACTGACTTGTTTCCACTTTCTCTCTGTAGGTACAGTGCAATCCATCGGGGAACCGTTAAGGAGTCAGTTTCAGGAAGGCAGTGTTGGTGTAATCCAGAAACTGGTCCTCCGAGAACACAAACTTGTGTGGAACAGTTTAGCACGCACTTGGTAAGTCCTGGTCCCTTGCTAATATAAATATACATCACCGTTCAAAAGGTTGGAGACTTTAATATTTGATCTTCTTTTAAATTAATACTTTTATTCAGCAAGGATGCATTATATTAATCAAAAGTGACAGTAAAGACATTTATAATGTTACAAAAGGTTTCCATTTTGAAATCAACGCTGCTCTCTTGAACTTTCTATTCATTTAAGAATCCTGAAAAAAAAGTGCCACTGTTTGTACAAAAATATTAACCCGCATAACTGTTTTCAACATTAATAATAATAATTAAAATAGTATATTAGAATGATTTCTGAAGGATCACGCAATACTGAAAACTTGAGTAATGAATGCTGAAAATGTAGCATTATATCACAGGAATAAATTGTTTTAAAATACATTAACATAGAATGTAGTAATTTTAGATTGTGATACTATGTCAAAATATTTATATTATACTGTATTTTGGATCAAATAAATGCAGCCTTGGCGAGCATAAGATACTTAAAAAAACAAACAAACAAAATAACATAATAATATATAAAATCCAAACATTATGTGATATATGTCAGTCTAACATGGCATTTCTAAAACGCGTGATTCTCTTTCACATCTTTCAGGACAGACAGCGAGCGTGTGCTTCACCAGCGTGTGAATGCTGTGCACTTTAACCTGCTGGGTGTGAACAAGGCGTTTGTGCGTGTGCTCTGTCCCCTGGAGGCCACGGGTCCCAATATGGAAATCATCCATGAAAAGTTCCACCAGGCTAGTTATGGCTTCACGGACCTGATTGGTCAGTATTTGAGCGGAGAGAAGCCCAAAGGTCAACTGGAAACAGAGGAGATGCTGAAAGTGGGTGCCTCTTTGACCGCAGTGGGCGAGCTCATCCTGGACACGGACCGCCTCCCAAAAATCCGCCCACCCACTGATGGCTCGGAGTACTTCCTTAGCACAGATGACTTTGAAACCCTGCGGCTGGAGCAGGAAGGGCAGGCAGAGGTGTGGAGGGTGCTGGCGTGCATTTGTGCATTGGCAGGTGTGGCCGTGCTGATGTGGGCGGGACGCAGGTACTACCGCCAGTTGAAGCAGCGATGGGAGCAGGAGAACATGAGGAGGGAGTTTGAACTGATGGGTGCAGAAGAGCGAGAAGAGGAGGAGAACGGCATGGAGGTATCAGAGAACCCGTGCGTGATATGCCTGAGTAACCCACGAGGCTGTGTGCTGCTGGACTGCGGACACGTGTGCTGCTGTTTCCGCTGCTATCAGGCCTTGCCACAACCCATCTGTCCCATCTGCAGACAGAATATCAGACGAGTCGTGCCTTTGTACCAAGCCTGAGAGACTGAAAAGAATCCATTGGTTTCTCTTGAAAAAGGCTTTCAGCACATTTCAACTACTAAACATAGTTTAATCCTTTACAAATGAACAGTTGTGCTGGATTTACATGATATACTTGTCAAAACAGCCTTAAACTTTAAAACAATGTTATACTGTGAACAGGACACCTGCGATAGAAGCAACACAGAGATTCCTGATACACACTTTAGTTTCACCATTTTAGTTTTAACAAATTCCTATGGAAGCTTATTTCCACCACAGAATAAAAAAAACATGTAATTGTGACTTTTTATCTCACAATTCTGACTGAATGTAAACTATTTTTCTTATAACGCTTTTTCTTGCGGTTGCAAGTTTATATCTAACAATTCAGACTTTTCTTCTCAGAACTGCACATCTCACAATCAAAACAATAATATTTTTCTACTCCGATTAGGACTTTTTAGAAGAAATTTCTGACTGTAAAAGAGGACAGTGTTATTGACATTGCAGCAGTATGAGGAAAGGGACTTCTCTAATAGCCTACATTTAGAAATGCACTGTTCCTGAATTAAATAAGGTGTTGAAATTAATTTAACATTGAGTGCCACTATACAATGCTCAATGGACGATCAGCGCACTACCCGAGTAATGCTGAAATTGCTGTTTTACTTCATGGAGAACAATGCAATTGAATCAATGCACTGAACAGCTCTGATGCAGTGGTGGGAAATCCCATTAAACGCTGAAAGGATGTTATGACAAAGATATCACTTTCATCTTCTAACAACTTAAGGTGAACCTTTTTTTTTTTTTTTTCAACAAATATATATATATATATATAACTTGACCTGAAGAAGGACAGATGCAGGTAATAGTGCATGCAAAGATGATCTCTCTTTCTCTTTCTGTCTGTTTAGTGCAATCTACAGAACCTATGTAACGGTACAAATCACAGTGGTACATATGACGTAAAAAGAGCCAGTTGGTGTAAAAATATTAATCACTTTACTCTTGTGATTATTAACAAATTGAACATTCAATACATGTGCATTAAGTGTAAAACAAGAAGGGCATAGCCTCATGAAAATAAAGTGAACATTGCGTTTGTTGTGCTTCCCACCAATTAACAGTTGGCTTGTCAATAATAGCGATATATATCAATACAGCAAATATATATCTCATAAATGCGAGTTTAAACTCGCAATAATACTTTATAGTCTTTTTAGAACTGCTAGTTTATATCTCATAATAGCAAGTTATAAACTTGTGAGAAAAAAAGTCTAAATTGTGAGATAAAGGCCTAAACTCAGAATTGTAAGGAAAAAAATGTCTGAACTGTGAGATTGAGAGAATCGGATAAACTTATTATCTTTTATTTATTGGCAGAATTAAGTTTCCATATGTTCCTGCTGGTCTGCTAGTTAAAAGTGAAAAGTAAAGTTTCGCTGAGCAATATGTTTTGATATTTTATTGAATATCCTGGTAAACAGATGTCTTTTGTGTTTAACTTTCCGTTTATTATTCAAGTGTATCTCATGTTTGGCACTTATCAAATGGTTAAAATTATGTTTTTTTTTTCATTCATTAAAAAGTATGGTTAAATACTGTATTGAATGGCTGGTATAAATAAACCTCTTATCTAAAAGTAAAATGTCGTTGGTAAGCTTAGTGCCTTAATTTATGAATAAGATTCTGCACTAGGTAGTTTGATTTGGTTGAGTTTTCAGTTTCCTTTAAGTCCAAATGTCAAGTCTGTCATGTAAAGATCTGAACTATCTTCTCTGGTCAATAAACACTGTTGTGTGCTGATCTTCTGTTCAGTTTCTAAATTGCTACAATATTATACTACTATATTGATGCTTTATTAGTGTTTGTGTAATGGAAAGTCTGAATTCTTTAGAGAAAGATGTGTGTTTGCCATTAAGCAATCTTTCAAGTGTTTTTAAGCAACAGCTGCTGTCATCCTGTTACAAGTAAATAACCCACAACAACCTTCCCTTTCCTTCAGACTTTTTCCTTTTAAATATAAGCAAATGATATGCAGATGCATAACTATTTGAAGAAGAAAAAAGACTTTTTCGCCAAGGTCGAGCTGAACTTCTGTTGATGCTGCATTTACCAATGCTTGTCATTTTACTTTAAACCACTAGAGAGCAAAGGAGGGCCAGACTCTGGAAAAGTGAAGGAAATATATTAGCATGAATCAATGCATCTCTTCTTGCACTAATGATTTTTAATTAATTTGCTTTATTTCTTTATTTTCATCCTCTGCTTTTTGCCCTTCAACTTAACTTAAGTTCAGTTGCTGCGTTCATTGTAAGTATAATCAAACAGGCTGTCCAAGTCATCTCAACTTAAAGTAAACTGACCTGTAAGACTACTATCTTGTATAAATAATAATAAAAAAAGAACTTGAAATTGGTTAAAATAATAATGGGGAAAAAATATTTTTTTTATATAGATTTTGAAGACCTGGTCAATTTCATAAGTAAAACATGCAGAGTTTACTATGAACAAGTACTGTGACATCATCACAGTAAAGAGATCAGATAAGAATATGGTACTTTCTTGGTATATTACAGTGTTGTTATTGTTCACTAAAACTAAAACTCTTAAAATATTTTGGATAAATTCAATATAAATATAGATAAATATAGATTAAATAAAGTTAGTTTGAAAACATAAATTAAAATAAATGCTTCTGTGTCAACTAACTCAAATAACAACAAAATAATAAAATACACATAACAAAAGTACACTTAAATTAAAATGAAAACAGAAAATATTAAAATAAAATAAAAGAAGTCTACAATCATGATTTAAAAAAAAAACTACTGTGGATGACAGTATTGGATGGTATACCATATCACATATTTATTTATGGAAATATCATGGTATTTGAACTGTTAATAATGGTGTATATAAAATACAATCCAAGTGGATCCAATAATAATTTATATGCAGTATTAGATTGTATTTTATAAACACCATTATTAACAGTTCACTTACCATATTTCCATAAAAATCCATGGCACTTCAAAGATAAACTTTTTTTTCGTAAGTGAACTCTGTCATTATATGGAAACTACATTACATAAAATTACTAAAAACAACAACAGCACATACGCAAAGACATTTGCTGCTATGTATGTGACAGGAGCAAAAAGGTCAGTGAGATTTTCACTTTAAGTAAAAAAAAAAAAAAACCAACAGCAAAATGCTTGCATTTCCCCAGCCACGTAACTCTTTATGTGTCTCAGCGTGCAGCTGTTTGTAACATGACCATGGCCCGTGCCTCATCTGCATACGCTCTCATCTCAGAGATCATCAACCTGCTTCTGTGCCGCAGGCTGAAACAGGCTGTCTGTATCGTGTTCCTGCTTTAATGTTTTTTTATTTAAAGCTCCAGAGGAAAGAATGTGTTGGTGTGTGTGAAATTACAGTGAACTGGCCAACAAATGTACAAAGACACACTCATCAGCTGGTGCCAATTACACTGCCATCCCGAACTTCTGCACTGGAGCCAACATCTCACATTTGAAACGGCAGAGCCGAAGTGGCAAAGAAGAAGGTTCTGTTGTTCTCACTTAGCTTAACAGGTGTTTCTTCAACTAGGCACTGTTATGTCCGAGGGATTTGAAGGTTTTTGTTTGTTTTTTTGTTTTATCAAAGAGTGCCTTGGAAACCTTTTCCATCAAATATGTGATGATTTTCAACATGCCTTTTATGTTTTACACTACCATTCAATTTTTATTGATTGTTTTTTTTTTTTTAGTCTTATGTTCCCCAAAAAGACAGTAAAAACACTATTATTATGAAGTACCATTAGAATTTCAAATAACTGTTTTCTTATTATTCTAAAAGCTGAAACCAGTTTTGCTGCATTGCTGCTTAGTTATGTTGGTGAAACTGTGATACACTGGTTTTCCAGTATTCTATGATGAATTTATTTAGCATTTAGTTTACAACATATACTATAATTTTTTATCACTTTAATGCATCCTTACTAAATTAAAGTATTAATTTATTTAAATAAATTAATATTACTGACCTCAAACTTTTGTTTTACCCCTTTTCCAGACCCAGGCATTCAAATAATCATAAAATATTATTACATTTTCTTTTGATATAGACTAATTAAAATAAGTAAACAAATTAACCAAATGTAATTTTATACATTTATAGCTATGCTTAATATACCAAATAATATTTTCACACTGATCTTGATTTTTTTTTTTCTTTACCCATCACTCATCTTATTTTAGGCACATTCTTCACTCATAGTGTTGTTGCCTTTGTAATTAATCACACTAACTTCTGGAAAAAAGTTCTGTTAGGGGCAAAATTATTTGTTGTGGAAATGACAATTTTAAAATTAATTTTTCAAAACCAGATGCTTGCTGACCTTTCAACTGAAAAGAAGGCTTACGTATAAACTGCATCTGCACATTTTATCGCCCACCCCTGAAAACTATGCAATTTTTGCTCATTTCTGTTCTCAGTATTTCATTTGACTCAGGTTTTTGTGATCTGGTGTGTTTTCTAATGCTGGATAGAGAGTGAGTCAGCAATTACAGCGCATGAGTCAGCAGAGGCCAGTGTGACCACAAACACACTCCCAGAGGACACTTTCACACAGCAAACTTCTGTGACAGAACACAAGACCTGAGAGAGGGCAACAAGGACAATAGACTGAAAAAGAAAGAAAGAAAGAAAGAAAGAAAGAAAGAAAGAAAGAAAGAATGAAAGAAAGAAAGAAAGAAAGAAAGAAAAAGAAAGAAAGAAAAAGAAAGAAAGAAAGTGATAGGTTTTTCTTCTCATTAATTTAGGTCTGATTATTTCACTAAAATTATGTGGGGTGGTGTTGGCCCAGTGGATAAGACACATGCCTTTGGTATGAGAGACCTGGGTTCAAATCCACTGTGAATCCCCTGAGCAAGACACTTAACCCCTAGTTGCTCCAGAGGTGTGTGACCTCTGACATATATAGCAATTGTAAGTCGCTTTGGATAAAAGCATCAGCTAAATGAATAAAATGTAAAATACATTGCTGTAGTGACAAGAATAACATTAAACTTGAAATTAACTGTTGGCTCAAGACAATGGCTCTGATCAAAGAAAAGGTTCAATTTTGTTTTTGCCCAACATTCTAGATTTTTAGCAAAACCTATTTTTGTGAACTAGTCCTAGGTCCTTCGCCTGATCAGAACCAAACCAGTGCAGAAAGATTCTCTGGAAAGTGAATATCAATTTAATTTTCCATTCATGTTCATGAAAGGATGTCAAAACATTCAAAGGGAGTGGGGCCACTTTTACTAAAACACTTTTGAAAGGAATGAGACATTTTCACCAAACTTGGTACTAAATGGGCTAAATCTGAGGTCACAAAAAAAAAAAACATGCAGTTTGGCCTTTTGATGTATGAATCGCTGAAATGCTTGAGTTCAGTGAAGCTCTGGTGTTTTCTATAGGCTAAATCCCTAAAAATGGTTTATTTCAGAGCCCAGACCACTGTGGTTTTCTAAAGACCTGTCAGTATGGATCGGCCTACTGTCATTCATTCATTTATTTGAGCAGTGAAGCGGCACAGACTATGAAAATCTTTTTTCAAAACCTTTTGCATATGAGGACATTGAAGATATGAAAATGAGCTTGGAGAACTCTTAGGATTGGTGACATACTAACAATCTAATGTTTGAGTTGATTCACATAAAACTTACTAGTTGTAATGCTGCAGGGGATACAATAGGTTAGATATTAATTTTATTAATTTTATATGCTTTTCACTCATATTTTAAGAGTAAAATATGCATACATAATCCAAAAATCTTTTGTGAGCTCTATCCAAGGTGCTGAAGCAGCTTTGTCTCTTACTATAAAGAAAGAGATGGAGATAAAATTCAAACCAGCCAGGTGCATCATTACCGTAAACGTCTACTTAGCTTCATTCAAACATAATTCATTCAAAGAAGGATCGGAAAGACAACAGGTGGTTCCAGGGTGACGAACAGCTTCCGGCATCTGGAGACCGAGGACAGACGACGCTGAACGTGACGCACGCTGATGACGCCTGCACAGCAGAACTGGCGTGTTACGGTGACATTTCCCCGGTACACCGGGGAGTGAATCTAATCGGGCTAAGCGAATCACAACAACTGATAGTTACAAAGCCTTTTCCCCATTCTTATTAACCTCCACTTATCGGGAACCGGAAGACAATGGTCATTAAAATTTCCAACATAAAGTTTGGTTTATTCAAGTTACACTTTGCAGCCATGGTGCGCAAAATGAAGACAAAACTATGTTAAAAAAGGCTTTGAATGAGTTATTTATTAATGTGACCAACTAGTAGACAATTAACACGTTGAAAATCATACTTTATTAAACATTTATGGAATAAAATGTAGACAGGCTACTTATTCATTAACTTAGGCTATTTGTCTCGCCAAAGCTAAATGTCCGTTCACTCCGAGACGGATAGCGTCCTAACTAACGGACAGTAACGCTGTGTTTATTACAAGCTTTTCATGGGGTGGATTTCCATGTCCTCTTAGAATTAGAATGATTACTGAAACTTTATAGTTATAGTTATCGTCGCTTGGTGTGAACGGTCCTTAATTTCAAAGTAGCCTAGTTTATACTAAATAGACACTCAAATAATAGGCAATTTTACCCTTTGATTTTCCTTTGTCATGTTCTTAACTGATACTGTTGTTATACGTTTGAAAAGCCTTTATCTGGGGCAAAATAATTTATTATGGTGGAAATAAAATTCATACCATTTTCACTAAATTAGCCTAATATTGAAATTATTAATGTTTGTTTTAATTTGTAAAAATAATAATACAAAAATAAATAGGAAAAAAATCACTAGCTTTAATGTGACCTTTATTTAACAAAAAAAAACATATTTTAGATTAAAAAAAACGATTTTAATAAATAATAATTATATTTTGAACAACATAAAGGCGAGTAGGCTATAGATGAGTTTTTTTTTTATTTTGAGTAAAATAGCCTATCAATTTAAATGCATGTTAAAGGCAGGCAGAATTTTTGAGGTTAGGGCAGATAAAAAAAGATATCCAAAATATTATATATTAATTAAAAAAAAACCTCCAGGAAAAAGAAAAAAAGAGCCCAATGTTGAGCGAATGACAGAATTTTTATTTTAGTGAATTATCCATTTAAATGCATGCTAAAAGACTGGAGATAAAACGTCATGGCAGATAAAAATAAAATCTACAAAATATTATATTTCAATAAAAATTAAACTCAGGACAAAAAAGTGCCCAAATCTGAACAAATATCCACATAGCTATGCATGCAGCAAATGTGACGTTACATTACAGAATGCAGTATTGAGTTGTTGAGATTCAAGTGAGCTCCATGAATCAGGTAGGCCTATTTGCCTTTTTTTATCTTTCTCTTTTAGCTTCCAAACCACAGGCTTTACAAAGACCCCTGCGCACACCGTGCATCACGAATAAAGAAGCGACTGCAAGGCGCTGTTCAGTGTTTCCTCTCGTCGTTTTCACCTTTCGCCTGATGGGGCCACCCTTGCACCTCTTGGACTCCCCATCTTTCTCTTTCTCTCTCTCTCTCTCTCTCTCTCTCTCTCTCTCTCTCTCCTAAACACACACGCCCGGATGGATGACTTCACTGTTCCGCCCGGGTTTCCTTTATGATCGCAGTTTCTCCCGTATCTTACAGCAGAATAACCCGACCGCCGTTGTAGTCTACACTCAGCCGCGCACTCTCTCTCTTTCTCGCTCGCTCTCTCATACTGCACCGAGCACTCCAGTCCGTTTGGTAGTTGGCGGTGCGAGGGGTCTAACATTTACGCACGGGGATATCTACGCAAAAACAAACAAACAAAACAAAAACAGAAGTGCACTTGTTTTTCGGGGATAGTTGCCATATCCACCGTAACTGCCTATCTACATCAGTTCTTTAGCGCCTTCTGAGTCGCGAGCCCATCCTACAACAGTCATGTCCGAGGTTCTGCCATACGGAGAGGGGAAAATGAGCGGATACGGAGCGGACAACGATGTAAGTCAGATGTCCTTCAGCTGCGGGCTGCAGGACACCAACTCATTCTTCGGAGCGTCGCAGGCGAAAAGACCTCCAAAACTTGGACAGATCGGCAGAGCAAAGAGAGGTGAGGATGTTGTCCTGCTGGAAGATAACTTACTGACGTTAAAGGGATACTCTTGTTTTCGCTCACTTTTTCTTATGTGCAACACAAAATGAGATGTTAGAAAGAATGACAGCCTCTCGGTCACCGCACTTTCATTGCACGGAGAAAAAAAATGTGATCGGGACCGAGCCTGTCAGTTCATAACATTCCATAAAAGAAACCCATATGGTTTTGGAACAACATAAAGACGAGCAAAAGCCGGAATTTTAATTTTAAAGTGAATTATCAATTTAAATGCATTTTAAACGATTGGATAATATTTTGACGTTATGAGTTTAACATTTGTAAAAATTTCAAACTGTCACCGGTCTTCCGCAATATGACCAAAGGCGATTTCATTCAACCCGACTGAGGAATGCCCTTGATTTAGGTGATATTGTTACGCATTTAATGTGCACTTTGATCATTTGAATTCGTTTGTGGTGTATTGCGTCTTGTTGCGCAGTTTCAAAACGCACAAACCACACATGGTAGATTGGCGAAGTCTTGACATCAGCTGTCTTGTTTTCTTCTTTCCAGTGGTCATCGAGGACGACCGAATAGATGAGGTGCTTAAAGGCATGACCGACAAATCATCACCGGACGTGTAAACCCGTGCGATGCCTTGCAGACATTTCGATTTTTATCACCGATTCGAAGCACTTGTCGGTTGTGCATGTAAAGATGATTGCAAAGAGATGGAGAGACGGTGGCACGATGCTCGAACCACGAGGAGACTAAACTAAAAAGGGAAAAGGAGAATTAAGAAGGGAGAGACGGAATTTCCTTTGGGGTTTGCTGGCAATTCTACAATATAAACGACAACCCGAATGGAAGCTTTGAGGAAGATGTCGGAGATGTTGAGGTTGCGCGCGCTGCGGGTCTGTGAATAAGGGTGGATTGACTTGCCATTATTATTCCACGACCATCATCTTCCAAAAGCGCTGTAAACAACACAAAGTTCAACCGAAGACTGAACCGCATCTTAAGCTCTGTTACTATGTACAGTATCTTAGCTCGAAGACCTTCCCCTTAACACACACACACACACACACATAGATCTGCCTTGAGCGTCAAATTCTATCCGACTGCTGCTTTTAGAGACATTTTAGATTTAACACACAAAAAGACTTTAAGCGCTCCCATAATGATAAATGAATTATATTTACGGATGGTGCAATGTGAATATTTTCTCTCGCTATTTTGCGTCATATTCTTTTTCAAAAATTGAGAAGTTTATCATACACATGCCCACAGGTGTTGAAGCGTGTAGTCTTTAAAGCGTCGTTTGGTGATCTGTTGTTTTGCCCTTCACTGCAGCTGATTTGCGCACCTGCGCCACGGATTCACATCATCAGTACAAGCACAAAGGAACATTGTGCGTGCCACCTCTTGTAATTAACCCAACACGAATGCATCTCGATTTCTTCCAAAGCATAAGTTTTTTATTTAGTTTTCCATCAGCTCCTCACATTTCTTCAGTCGTGTCCATCTCTTTGCATGAACTTTCACTCCGGTGCCAACAGAGGTGCCGCCATGAATCTTACCCTGGCACGCTTCTTTTTAAAAAAAGTCATATTTGTATTTTTATATCTAAATATTTGTTATTTAAAATGATATGCTAGTATGTCGTCTTAAAGATTTATCAACAATGATGTTTATATTTCAGAGAAAAATCTTTAGACATGGATTAGAGTATAATTCAGTTGGGTTGGAATGTTTTTTTTTTTTAAGACTTGATGAATGAATGTTTCTCGGGTTTTTTGCACACACACACATCCGTGTTGAACCACTGTTATATGGAAATCATAAACTGTGACTTGAGCTTTGTTGATGAATTTGTTAGGAAAATGGCGATATTAGAAATCTACTGCACTTTTTACGAATATCTTCAAATAACTTGTTATTTGACAGGTTTTTGGACATTACGTTTCTTCTGTTGATTTGTTGGATCTTTTTTTTTTTTTGCTTTGTTTTGTACCATTAATCTAAAGAAACTGACTATGGTTTGTTGTGCATGAAACCTTAATACTTTTCAATAACGGAACATTGTTTTATTAAGCAAAAAAAGCAACAAAAATGTCATGACATTCTAAGAATGAATCATTGCATATTATAATACCATTTTCACTGTATTTGGTGAACTAATAAATGGTGGAAGAACATATAGATGTGCATTTCTGTTGTCATTTGACTGCATTACGAAGAGGTAAACAAGTCTGATGCAAATATTGATTTTGAGGTCATCACAACACATACACAGCCTGCTGGTGAATCCATCTACATTTAGAGACAGGCCTACTCATAAACAAAGCACAAATACTATCCATCAAATGATGAAACAAGTATGGTCACATTTAAAAATATCCCCAGCAGTTTTAAATGCCAGATCAAGCTGTTTTTGTCTAATGAAATATTAATGGTCAGTGTTGTAAGATGTGGCTCAGAAATTTCCGCCACCATTTAATCACCCTCATGTTGTGTCAAACCTGTATGACTTTCTTCTGTGAAACACAATAAAAGTGATATTTGTTTGGTCAATGAAAGTCAGTTGGGTCACATTTTGTTTGGACCCAAGCGATCTTCAAAATATCTTGTTTTCCAGAATGAAGTAGGTATTACAGGTTTGGAATGACACGAGGGTGAGTAAATGATGGCAGACTGTTCATTTTAAAGTGAACTTTACCTTTACTATAGGAGATGTGGCACCTTTAAATCATGCTGGCCAGTTAACAGACCAAGTAAAAACATTTAGAATGTTAGTGGTGATTTCAGAGTCTTTTTTGATCAAGGTTGTTCATTTAAGCTGAATATTGTTTATACACAGCTTGGATAAAGCCATATGCTGCTTCCTGTATACACCGAACATTTGGCAGCAATATTGATGTTTTTCTTCACACACAGTCAGACACACTTTGCCGAAACAATGTGTGCATTTCAACCGAAAGAGAATCAGTGGCTTTTATCCGTGATCTGTGCCGTCATGTGCCCATGAGTGGCCTTTGGCTCAGCTGTCTAATGTGTGCAATGAGGCTCAGGATCCAACTGGAAACAAGTTGGGCTCACCTAAATCAATTTAAACTCCAATAGTCATCCAATCCTGATAACATTCCATAACTCCAGTTTAAACAAGCTCAAGTTTGGCAACTAAAATTTCCAAATGATTTTCAGATGATCAATCGTAGTTTAACCTCAGTGTTTAACACAGACTCCTGTCATCTGCGAATGTTTTTTCTCAAGGCTTGATGAGGTCTTTGCACAGCAGAAAGTCCATCAGACAGTCACTCAAGCACAGTCAAGGACACTCAGCTTAACCATCTCAGTCTATTAATACACCTTCATGGCTGTTGCAGTGTTTCTGAGCGGCTCCAATGCCCAGGGGAATCCTTACCGCTTCACACAGCCTGCTCAGAGCTGGAGATTACTGATACACTATCTGAACAGACAGGCGGCCCGCGGCAGCTCTGAGCGACACTGTGGCCTGACCCAATATGGAAAGCCCAGCTCTCAGCAGACAATGACAGCGTGATAAAGGAAGAAAGAGTTGACAATCTAAGATTCTCAAAGAATGAACTCTCTGCCGGAAGAAATGAAAAGCGAAAAAAGTGACAAAGATATTTTATTTACCGTAAATGCATTGTCTTTAAATCATCACAGATTGTGGCTCTGGGTTGGTGATAACACATATATATTTTTTGTGCAGTAGTCCTCATTTAACACCAATGTGAGTCAAAGTGTAAGTGTCTGAACTGGCTCATATAAAATATGCACAGATTGACATTCAGCCACATAGAAATTGATGTCACTCATGGAATAGGAATAAGAATGATATTTCAGAATCTGCAGCTCATCATAAAATAAATGTATATGTTGTGCCACTGTGCAATAAAAGAGAAACCTGTGAACATATACCAGGAATGACCTGAAATCCCCACTATCTTGAATATACAGCAATTTAATTTGAATTGAACTGGCCACACCACACAGGAAACTGAATTGGAAATGACAGAAAGAGAAATGTATTGGATTGAAATTCCAATACAACACAGATAATGCATTGTTGGAGTTCCAGTTCATCCATCCACCCAAAACCAGACCCAGAACAACATGTGCAAACCAAAAACACATTAAAAGCAAACAAGTTGACTTAAACCAAAAACTACCAGTTACAGACTAATATATCATATTTATGATATTAAAAAGATGGCACTATTTGAAAATATTTATAATATGTGCAAATTTGTGTCCATATTCTGCATCATCAGAGACTTTTAGACATGCTGTAGTTCACCCTCATGTAAGTGCCAAAATTAATTTTGAGAAAATAAAGTATAATAAAGTTGCAAATATTACATACTGCAAATATGTAAATATTCATGTTGTGTTATAATTAAATCATACATATATATTAGCATTATATTGCTTACACAGCTCTCTAGAGATTGGCTTGGGCTACTGAAAAAAACCTATATCAGTTTAAAACTACATTTCAATTTTATTTAAATTTTTCAACTCATAACATAAAGAATGAAATCAATCAGTAAGGTTTTGAAGTGCTGCCTTCTACATCAAAAATGTCCCTGCTTTAACCTTATGAGCACTACTCACCAAAAACACACACACACACCTCTGTCCGTAATGTAGCTTGATGCAATGTTTACCCTAGTGTTGTCAGCGGAACTGGCTGGCTGTGAGCAGGGGTTTATGTGTCTGCTATCAATACCACAGCCTATGTTGTTGCTGCCGCTGCTGGATGATGATGTAATGGTGTGTTCTGACCCCTCCCCCTGCTGATCAACAGCACATTTGTCCCTACAGAAACATGAGCTTTGATGAACAGGCAGATCTCAGCCTTTGATAAATGATATTGAAGGGTCAAATGATCATTTCTGATTCTTTTCTTGTGTGCACAGTGACTAATGAAAACAGTGTGTCTGTAAGAGGCAGGGATGCACCACAGGGTCAAGATTTGGCAGGTTAACATGGTCTGGCTAGCCCCTGCTGGTAGATGTCGTAACTATACCATCTGTACCCAAAAAGCTAGTTTCTTCAACCATGACAACCATTCAAAATGAGCCCTGAACAAAATTCTAATCTAATCTATCTATCTATCCATTCATCCATCTGTTCAAGTAAATAAAACTTTAAGGCTTTTTAACCTTTTTCAACTTTCAAACAGGGTATAATTGTTGTCAATATAACAACAACTGTCCATGACATGCAGAATTAAATTTGCTCTGTACCATACAAGGACTGTTCTAGTTCTTCTTCAAGACGAGACACCAGCTCAGAAAATATCTCACAAGTACACTTCGGAAATTACTCAATTATTCAAAAGTGCATTATTGAATATCATGGTTTTAGAGGTCAATATAAAGTAAAGCTTGCGTGTGTGTTTGCACTGCGAGGGGGTAAATGACACATAATCGGCCATTAGACTAATCAGGGTCTCCTGTTCTCTGCAGCAGCTTTATGGTGTTTAGGCAGCACTGGGTTCCTGAAGAACCGTTACACAGCATGTTGTGAGGATACGATCACAGAATAAATCTACACCTGATATGTGCGGCTCACCTGACACCAGCATCCATCTGATGCCATTCCTGACCTGACGTCATTGCTTAGCGCTTCAGTGAAGGAGAAAGACCTGTGATACATCATCAGCTTTCACAGATAACATATTCAATCTGGACACTTTCAACTCTGAACTTAACGTTTATGAAACTACTGATATATGAATCACTACTAATGTACACTGGTACACTTTTGCATTCAGAATATCTTAGCAACCACCTAGCAACATTCTAAAAAGAACTCATAACACCTTGGCAACCACCCACAACATAGTGTGGGTTTAAATGTGTTTTGGTCTCTCCTGGTTCAAGAATAACATTCCTCTATTTACTATTTAAAAAAAATCCCAGTGTAACATTTCAATCTATGCTCACACTGGCACACAGGAAGCTATTCTGAAATTCAGGCACCTTCCTCAAGTCTTAAAAATAGACGGTAATTACATTCCAGAGCTAAATTAAAAATAAATGATTTCTGGTTTATTAATGGCCTCCTCCGATTCACTGCAGCCATTCCTCATCCAAAAGAGTACAGACACATCTGTCATATTCTGGCACACAGCAGGGCTGTTTGTTTTCTGTGTGTCTGTTTGTTTGTTGTTTGAGAAGCATTTGTGACAGATTTATCTCTGAACAAGTGTGCAGGTGTCAAGCACTCAACCTTGTCCTACCAATCAAGACTATTGAACAGAGAAATAGGCCAGAGAGAGAGAGTGAAAGAGAGAGAGTGAAAGAGAGAGAGAAAATGCAGAACATAGTAATAATTCACATCAAGCATCCTAAAAAAGCATTTTTTTTTAAATATACAAGATACTAAAAGACCAAATACCGAACCAACTCTAAACCAGTATAGAGTAGCATAAAAGTCAAATGTCATTTCAAAATATTACAGGATCTCAGGAAGTCATAAATTAAGAAAGTCCTCAGAATCCACTTCCCGAAAGTTTACATCGGTGGGTGGAGCCTCCGTTTCCTTGCGCAGTATCCTCTCAAGTGCAGCGTCCTCTGGGCTTAGCTCCTCCCCTTTGCTAAGAACATACATGAAGTAGTGAAAGCTGCTGCCATAGTGATAATGCTTGATAGACCAGATGTAGTCTACTCGAGTGTTGAGTCTCTTATGAAAATGAGATGAAACGGCCACCAGGTTTCAAAACACGACTGACCTGTGGGGCAAAACAGATAATTGGAATATTATTATTATGAGATCTGATCATATCTAGAATAACTAGTTCCAAATAAATATCAACATTTTCTTTACTGTCTTTTTTGACCAATATAATAGATCCTTGCTGAATAAAATATTAATTTCTTAAAAGAAAAAAAATCTTGCTAACCCCAAACTTACAATAGTGTACAGTATTCTGTATGTGTCCATGAGCAGGTTTGAGTGTTTGTGTATGTAAGTGCGTGTGCATGAGTGCGAGTGCATCATGTGCCCCAGCCACCCATTCTTCATCTGCCAGAAGAAATGAATAATTCACTCCTCAAGGTGTCAACATGGAATCCGCCGAGAGTGTGAGAGAAGAGAGAATTGAAAGAGAAACTTCCACTGAGAACTCCAACAGGAATGAGAGTGTCGCACTTTCTTTCTATGTTTAATGTTTTCTAGATACCTGATCACAACTTCATCCTAGATTAATGTGCTCAAACTATGAGTTTTGGTTCTTCCAACAAATTACAAAAAAGTATAATTAAAGCAGTCCATATGACCAAAATGTGGATAAAGATTCACTTAAAATCTTCCTGCTATGTCTTACTCAATTCAGATACGGCACGTCAAGATGTGTTGCATGCATCAGGTTTGAAGTCAACTAATCACATTTGGCTTCACTGACGTCAAACCTCACATAACACGTCACATTTGAATTGAAAGCAAGCAAAGAGATTTGAAAACTATGGTAAATTATCTTCTAATTAAAGCTTCAGTTTCTGTCTGGCACAAAATGATCCTATGAAAATAGTAGGAAAATGTCACAGGTTTGAAAGCCATTGAGAAATAACAGAATTTACTTTGACACAAAAAGACATATGAACGAATGTGCGGAGGATGCGGTTTTCTTCAATAAAATCTGACCTCACAGGCAGCATTACTGTTGTCTTTATAATAATTATCTCGCTCCACATAGGATAATGTCAGCATCACACACTTCGCATAATATGGGCTTTCCAACAATTACCTTCAGATCAAAACACTCTTTTTAATGGTGAACTGCTCACTAAATTATGCTCCCATCTAAAGCAGACACTCAAAAGCAGGTCATTTAAACCAATGACTGTTAACGTCTTTGTCTACAGTGATCACTGAATTATTATTTACACTGCTGTAAAAGATCTGTTTTCTATTTCGTATTAGTTGTATAGCCATCCATCTGAAACAAGGGCCAAGAATACTGTGGCCTTGATTTAAAATTAATACTGTTATTAATATTAGTTTTATTATAATAATAATAATATAATAATGATAGGTAAAAATTGATAACCTGAATGCACTGTAATTCGCTTTGGATAAAAGCGTCTGCTAAATGCATACATTTATTTAAGGGGAAGTCGTGGCCTAATGGTTAGAGAGTCAGACTCCCAATCGAAAGGTTGTGAGTTCGAGTCCTGGGCCGGCAGGAATTGTGGGTGGGGGGAGTGCATGTACAGTTTTCTCTCCACCTTCAATACCATGACTTAGGTGCCCTTGAGCAAGGCATCGAACCCCCAACTGCTCCCCGGGCGCCGCAGCATAAATGGCTGCCCACTGCTCCGTGTGTGTGTGTGTGTGTGTGTGTTCACTGCTCTGTGTGTGTGCACTTTGGTTGGGTTAAATGCAGAGCACAAATTCTGAGTATGGGTCACCATACTTGGCTGAATGTCACTTCACTTTCACTTTATAAATTTAATAGAAGTTGCTTCTACAAACACCTGATGACAGCCATATAACACCACCTCTAAAACATTTGGGGTCTGTAAGAATTTATTTATTTCATTTAATTTTTGGTATTGAAAATGTATTTTATGCTTACCAAGGCTGCAATTATTTTAAAATAACGTAAAAACACTTATACTGTAAAAATTGTATTACAATTTGAACATTTTATATAGTTTAAAATGGAATTCAAGTTGAATTTTCAGCATCATTACTCCAGTATACTGATTTACATAAATATGCTGATTTTGTACTATTACAAATGTTGAAAACTGTCTCATATTTGTTGTGCTGTCTAATATTTTTGTGGAAACCATGTTATATGTTTCAAGATATTTAGACGAATTCTTAGACAAAAGATTCTTTAGATGAATGTTCAAAAGATCATTCTAAATAAAATTATTTTGTAACTTTATGACTTCATAGTCACTTTCGTTCAATTAAATGCATCCTTGCTGAATAAAAGTATTCATAAAAAAATTGAAATAAATTCTTCCCAAACCCAAATATTTTTAACAGTAGTGTAATATTACATTCCTCTTATAAAATAAATAAAATGCATACAAACATGCTTCGATGCCAATCATAATCTCTTTTCTACAGCACAAGGGATAGTGGGAAATAATTAACTTTAAAAATCATGCACAAATCCATAATGAAACATTAAACATACATGTAGGATTTCGGCTGGACTAATCCTAGTCTTACATACTAAATAGTGCAGAATATTTAGTGTGGCTAGTATATGTATTAGGCTGCAGTCCTTCTCTTGGTGCACTTTTTCAGGTGTTTTGTTTTGACTTTAATTGGATGTGGAACTGCGGACAGCTGAGGAAATGTGCAAAAAAAAATACAAATAAAAAATCGTCTGCAGATTGGCAAAGTCTGACAGGGGATTTGTGTGTGTATGTGTGCGAGTGATAAAGAGTTTGTTGGGTAAGGTTTGTTATTTTGAAAGACAAAAATATTTTATATGTGAGAAAGGTTTCTTTAATATCCAAGATACCATCTATTATAAAGCGTCATATTTAAAAAAAAATTCAACCTAACTTAATGTTTCACACACACACACACACACAAAAGAAACACAATAAATCAGCGCTACTTAATTTTATCTAACTGTGCGCAGAGCCAGGCATGTGAGGTTACAGAAAAGTGTAATTTCATGACCTAGAATCTTCCTCCTGCTTGTTAGCAGCCAGAAATTACTTTCACAAACTCCCAGCGTCCTCCAGGGACATTAGTAACAGCATGCTCTCGTCTTCATATCAATGTCTGCTCTTTCTCTACTCCGCCGTGAGTGTCTCCTTCAAGGACCCTGAGCTCAAAGCCACCATCTGTCCTGCAGCGAAGGGCATGTATGTGTGTTTGTGTGTCTATGTGGACAACCAACACAGAATTGTGGACAGACTATAATGATGACACTCAGTAGCTATAGCATTTCTAGTGTGCTAACAGCTGTCATACCAGCACTCAGCCCTCAGGGAATCAAGATCCTTTTACGGCCACTGACAGCTGCCAAATTCTATAGGAGACGCAATTATCAAACTAACAGTCTGTGAAAGCGCACAGGTGATGAGGTCATTTATTCATCCTTCCTCATTAAAGGTGAAGTGTGTTAATTATGCAATGTTAAAATGCTTCCTCCTCTCCAGTGTGCATCTCGTCAAAGGAATTACTGACGAAAATGCTTCAAAAGGTTTTATCAACAATAACAAACATGAGCAATGTGCGTCAAGGTGATTATTAAAATGTTTCATTAAAACACTGATGAAAACAGAAGGAAACAAATAACAACAATATGCAAGTCTGGGCTCAGTAAGATTGTCTTTTTAAAGAAATGAATACTTTTATTCACCACAAAAGTTTTTCAAGAATCCAGACTAACCCGACACAGCAAAATTAGCTTAACCAATGGTGTGAGTTTGTCCAACTACTGACAGAAAGATGAAGTGTTTGGGAAACGTTTTGATATATACAATCATTTCGCAACTTACTTTGGTGACGTTAGTGGCACAAAAGCTGAATACTTTAGCTTTAAGGACATGATTCAGTCTGTTAAAAATAAGAGACATGCAATCAGCCTTTTCTTTCTTCTTTGCGGATATGATGTGAACTCGTTCACCCTTAAACTCAGAGCTCATAAACAGTTCATCTTAACCAAACGCATAGCTGCAGCAGAACTCCATGAGTCACTCATTATGGCTAATGCCTCGAGTTAAGACCAGATCACAATGTGTCTTTTTGCAAAGAAGGTGCTGCTGTCTTTGGCTTAGCCATTGTTAATTAAGAGACTCAAAAACATTTCTCACCTTATTACCACTTTTTTATTTTATTTGGTTGGACAGAACTGGCTTAAATGAATCACCTAGCTATCTGGATTGTAGATTACAAAGCAACCAACAGCAACCTTTATATGTTCAAAATGGCATAATACTATACTCGTCCTATCTTTAAAGTATGTGGTGTATACTGTGCACATAATATGCAAATAGTACGCATATTTGGTAAAATTCATTTTCCCCATTGGGATTTTAAAAAATAAGTCTTTGTTAAAGCATTATAAATTCATGAAACCAAACAACTGTCTATGAGGAGAATCTCAACATTACAAACTTTTAATTGAAGTAAAAAACTATTTAAAAAATTGGACAAAAAGACAACTTTGTTTTTGGACAAAGGCATCATTTGCGTTGATTCATGGGAGACAGTGTTCTCTATAGCTTTTTTTGTCGTGATGTACTTGCCGCAAATCACTCATCATCAGTAATGTAATTTTACAATAATTCTGTTGTAAAACATTAATTTTAATGCAAAACAACTACATTTATTTCTAAGTTGACAATTATGGTAGATGCAAATTGAAAGTATGTGACAAAGTAGCATACTGCTATTCAAAAGATTTTGATCTGCATACTAAATCATATACAATTCCAAGTACAGTATTTACATTTACATTTACATTTATTCACTTAGCTGACGCTTTTATCCAAAGCGACTTACAATTGCCACATATGTCAGAGGTCGCACACCTCTGGAGCAACTAGGGGTTAAGTGTCTTGCTCAGGAACACATTGGTGTCTCACAGTGGATTCGAACCCGGGTCTCTCACACCAAAGACATGTGTCTTATCCACTGCGCTAGCACCACCCCATTGCAGTATATACTGCAATATGTGCACTCTTATGTTGTGAACTCCTCACGGGTTTTGTTGTTGTAGGCCGTGGGTCCCAGCATCAGAGGAGTTTGTTAGACTTGCTCCTGTTCTGATAAAGCTGCACTCAGCATGTCTGATTTGGCCGCAGGCCGGAAGCCTGTGACCTGGTTTTGAAATGAGGGGTTTGGATGCTTTTGAGCTGCAATGCCTAATTGCAGAATTTACACTACTCATGCCCATGAGAGATAAACATGACACTCTTTTATGGTTATTTGCTGTTGCTTTGATTTAATAGATGTCGAATTAACTGTGTGATTTACCATGTTTAGGGCATACTTCCTTTAATCAATTAATCGATGTATTTATCAGTCTGTCTGTCTATCATCTGTCTGTCTGTCTTAATCGATATCACTATCACTCACATGTAAGATAACTAACACTTGTAGATTAGATGTACTCTACATCAGTTCTCGACAGCAATGCCAGTTCCTGCTGAAATAAGAGTCTGTTGTATCGCCTGTGTTTATGAACACTGTTTTCAGAGAAGCTGAGGCACTGAGGCTGGAATAGAGCTCTGATTTGGTGTTTCTTACTCCGCCATACTTTAGTGACAAAATCGCTCAGGTTACAGTAGTTAAACTTCCCAAAACTTTTATAAACATTCTCAAAATGAGATATGGTTTATAAAGAACATTCGTAATGCAATACTAGAGTACTGCTTACTACTGAGTAGTATATATTTTCCACTATTTTGTAACAATAATGTGAAACTGTATGTACAAAGAACAAACTTTTCAACAATACATTCTATGTTATTGTTGCATGACCTCACAGTTATCCTCTAAGAAATAAAAATGATTATTTAGCATTTTTTAAACAATATTGTATAAAAATCCCTACTCTTTAATTAGCCAAGAAAGCCCTAATACTGCTAGTTCATTTGTCACACTGGAATTAAAAAGTCAAGTTAAGTGCATTGATTATGCGAGACAGTATTTTCAGTAGACATTACATAGATTCCATTTGTTAATGCATTAACTAACAATGAGCAACACATGTTACAGTATTTATTAATATTTGTTAATGTTAGTTAATTAAAATACAACTGTTCATTGTTAGTTTGTCTTATCTCAAGTCCGTTAAATAACATTAATAGATGCAACTTTTGATTTTAATAATGTATTAATAAATGCTGGAATCAACTTTAGCCAAGATTATTAAATGTTTTACAAGTATTTTTCATTGTTAGTTTACGTTGACTAATGCTAACAAAAGGTACCTTATTGCAAAGTGTTACCACAAAAAAATAGCATTTTAAATCGCAAGCTTTAATCAGCAAATTCACAAATTTGTTTTTTTTTTATCCTCAAATTGTGCAGCCCTAATTCTCTGCAGTAAGGTCTGTTGCATAATGCACATTTTGGCAAATGCAGTCAATGCCTTTAAAATACACAAAGGTTTCTTATAAAAATCCAATGTCCCCTGCAGCAAGCAAGATATATGTGTTTGAGTGAGCAAACTAATTTCCAGAACATTCTGAATGAAGGCATACTGAGAGCAAACCACATAAATTATACATTCATCACCCACAGATGCACATTATTGACTATGAGTGGAAGAATGCATGTTTGCGCATGTGTGCATATGTTTGTGTTCATTCATGAATTTGTATGTGCCTGCACATCTGTGTGTGTGTGTGTGTGTGTGTGTGTGTGTGTGTGTGTGTGTGTGTGTGTGTGTGTGTGTGTGTGTGTGTGTGTGTGTGTGTGTGGTATTTAGTGTAGGCTGGGTCAGAGCTAACGCTTTAGTGCCTTTATGTGTGATTTGTAAATACTGATTGCTAGATTCTGATTAAAGCTGTTCCAGCATATCGATTTCTGCAATTAACCAAATGCACCGGATCACCTTTGACTACCATGTCAGATCCTGCCAACAAACAAATGACTGGAGAAGATGATTTATTCTCTCAATCTGTTTCTCAGCACCTGGCCATTACATAACATATCTTTAATTATACAAGCTGAACAGCCACTCTAATTGGCTGCCAGCAGCCATGGAACCAGACAGACTGGTGCCACTGGCCTTTTGATATGGCATACAAGAAGGTTCGAAAAATCATTAATCAGTTTCCTGATCATCAATAATGACTTGAATCTATCTGTATTTGTGTTTTTAAAATCAGAGACATGGAGGTTTGGGTGGATGTTCTGCTGCCAAGTGGTGGGATGCTTCAAGTTTTTGTCTTTTATGAGCTCTTCAAATGACTTGGCTGAAAACATTTTCCCAAATCTCTGGCAATTTCCTACACAAGGTTGCCATGGAAATGAAAGTTTTCACACTGCAAAAAAAAAAAAAAAGTAATTCAATTGGGTCAAGATGTAACACTAAAGAAGAGCACACATTGTGTGAAATACTATCTATCTTTTACATGAATATACCTTTAAAATGGGCATTTTTGCATGTACATTCTATGTAGTTTCCTATTTATACTTTTTATGACAACACCGATGTAACAGTGTTAAAACAGTAAGCAGCCTAGCTAGACAGTAGGCAGCCTTATAAGACTTTTTCTTCTGGACAAATTCAAAGTCAGCATTGTGAATAATTGTGCAGAAAAGGCACACACACACAAAAAAACACCCAAGATAGTAGATGAAGTCAAGATAAATGTGTTATAAATACATATAAATTTCATTTAATACATAAATATACACTATTGTTAAATAGTTTAGAGGCAGTATATATATATATATATCACATATTCAAAAACAACACATGACCAAAATTATGTGGACATCAATTATTTTTTAAATAATTTCTAGATAATTATCCTTGAACCTCTAGGAAAAATGTGACTATTGAAAAACCGAAAAGGAGCAAGAGAAAGGGTATTCCTCCTGTACTACTACACCCCAAGTTTGAATAAATACACTTACAGCTGCTAAAGGCACTAGGTAAATAGGGCAAAAGTAAGTGTGTGAGTGAGAGTGTGTGTGTTTGAGTGGATAACACTAAATATATGGGGCAGTGTGTCTGGGAGCCCTGAGGACGCCCATGGGATGGCAATCACTAACGTTACCACTGAATCTGCAGCAACAGCACGCTTTTGCTTAGAGCAATATGTCGACAACCTATATGATTTTCTTTTTTTTTTATGGAACACAAAAGAAAATGGTTTTAGAATGATGGGGTCCAAACACCTTTTGATACCATTGACTGGATAAATAAAATTGTTTTTTATTTTAACATTAATAATGTAAAGAAATGTTTTTTTTTTTTTTTTGAGCACCAAGTCTGCATATTAGAATGATTTCTGAACTATCATGTGACACTAAAGACTAGAGTAATGGCTTCTGACATATCATATATTTAACAAAATATATTAAAATAGAAAAAAGCTATTATATATTATTTAAATTATAGCTTTTTATACGTATTTATATTTTATAATCTTCTTTTAAAAATATTCTTACTGATGCCAAGCTTTGGAACTATAAATGATGAGGATATATAGAGACTGTTGGATCCTGGTGAAACAGTCAATCCTCTTTCGAGCAAGAAGGGAAACTGTGATTGATCTTACATGTTCTCTGTACACACAGTCGCATGCACACAAAAAAAACAAAGACATTCTGTATGGATCTTGCTCTAACACACTACACAGAAACATTTAAGAAGATTTATTTTAATACCAAAGCAAAGAAACAGCTGTTTGGTGCACCTCTAACATGGTGGGAAGTTGAAACACATTTCATTTAGTAACTATTTACACAACTTGTTGACAAACAGCTTTACTATTGATTTACTGGCAAAATAAGTTACAGCAAACGATCCAACACAAATCTGCCAAAACACAAGGTGGTCTCCCTGGAAACTGTTTATCTATAAACCTCAACACAGACGATGCTTGGTAACGACCTGTTTGCTAACACCACTGCAGAGAGAGAGAGAGAGAGAGAGAGAGAGAGAGAGAGAATGTGAAGTCCAAGCCATATCTGTATGGAAAACCCTTTCCGGGAACCAAGGTTCCACTTTGAAGCCATGAATAAATATAGCCCGAAACCTCAAGCCAAACACTCTGAATAAGGTCTGCCTCTCTCTTCCACACACAATGTTATCAGTAGAGCTTTTAAAAGCTGTGTCATGATAAAAACTAATTAAACAACATGACTATACGTCTGGAGTCTGGTGACCTGCTTTAATCTGCAAGGGGAACTTCAGACATAACCACTGGTCTGGGATCAGCATATCTGGCCATGTTATTCAGATGTGAGCATGAGAAACTGTGTCAGGCTGATTGCAGACTGATTTCAGATCAGTCGTGAAACACCAATATCCCTCACACATGCTAATCAAGGCTGATTTACTATAACCGGACTCATGTTAACAGATAAGGTATCTATTCTGGGCCGCACAACTGTGTGAATTTCCAAACATCAAGCACAATATCCCAATACATACTCTCTCTTTTTGGCTGCACGTCGCAGGAGGGCTTCTGGGTTTCCCCCTGTGTTGTCCTGTGATGGACCGTGGATGGTATTTTCCATTCCAGCAGGTCCCGGTCATGCAAACCCCCTTGCTATCACTTTCTCTCTCTCTCTCTCTCTCTCTCTCTCTCTCACACACACACACATACACACACAAAAAGCTCAGTGACAGAACGTCCTTGGACGCTGACACAGGAGTCAAGTGACCCCGAGATTACCAAGTCAGGCAGACGCACACTGACGTGTGACAGTCACTCGGGAAAATGAATGGTCCTGGAATAAAGCCACAGAAGGGGAGAGAGAAAGATTAGGGAGGTGTGGAATAACCCCTGAGCCATAATTTTGACAGCACTGACATCCATACATGGTCTCACAGATGACTCGTATTATCACACTAATATCTCTCTGAACTACCCATGTATGCTGTAACGCTGAGCTGTGATGTAATTATTTTTATTGAACACTGGCAATATATATATATATATATGTATAATTATATTATAATATTATATACGTATAATTTTTTTTACAGGTTTTAAATAAACAGTTTTAATAAATAAATAATTATCAAATCAATTAAAACAAACAAAGATAGCAGTTGTTAACCCTGCTGGATAAAAAAAATTAAATATAATAAACCGTTCATACCAGTTAAAGATGATCACAGAGGTTTTGTATATGTGGTAGCTGGTTTTTATCTACATTTCTCTTAATTAACAGTGTTAGATAAAAAATTATTTTGTTTTTCCAGAACAGGGATGAAAAAAGATCATCTGAGGAGTCAAAGGTCATATGCTACTATGACCTAGACCTGAACACCTGCTTGGTTTGATCTTTGCCAACAGATTATCATGATGTCAGCTATGGTACACTGCAGGATTTACAGACGATGAAAACATCTGGACTGCAATCCAAATCCTCTGCTAAATTGCCATTGAATTTACCAAAAAGTGAAAAATCTGACACTTTGATCCTTTTACAATGTTGAAATTTGTTTTTAGCATTATCTGTTAAAAATAAAATTAGCACAGAGGCTTCTCTTGACCTCTGACCTCAGTTAAGACTATACTGACACTTCCCTTGAGCTTTGCCTAATAAGGGGGACAAACAAGTGTTATATATATATATAATGTCTCAGACGCAACATTACTCACAGAAACCTCAGACCCAGTTAGCATTTGCATACTGCAAATAAAATACAAACTAGTGCAACTAAAACTGACTATAGGGTTGACAACAGTTATACAGTACATAAAAAATTTAATTAACAGGCCTTATTATATCTTACACATTTTATTTGCCTCGAATAATGGCTTATTATTTGCCTTAAAACAACGTTACAGCCTCAGTTTGATTCCACAGCCTCTGCAGAAACAGAGGAATGAGGATTTGAATGAACATGTAAACATGAACGAACACAGACTTTAAATACACACAAATAACCAGTTCAGTATAAGGTTGTTGACTCTCTGATCTCCTTATAGTGTGTCCTCTTGAGAAGTGGGAAATCAAACGAGATGAGCTTGTTTTTGCTTATAATTAAGACTTCAGTGCTCACAATCTGGGCACTAATACGAATCAAAGCAGACTGGGAAATCTGCTCAGTGATGGTAGCTGCCAAACACAAAACTAAAATCTGTTTGCCGTGTACACACACACACACACACACACATAAAATACTCAGCTGTTCCAAAACCAGGATGCTCACAGTTCATTATAATGTGTTTCTGTGTACGAAACAGAAAGAACATAAATAGACCATTTGGCTGTGTTTGGACATCTCGAACTGCAAAATTGAAAGCAAGTCAGTATTTCTTCTCTTTCTTTTGCTGTTTCCTAACAAAACCTGACTGAAGCTTAGCAGATGCAGTGAGAAAACACAAGTCTAATTTAGGAAACCTTCACTGTTCTCAGATTTAATTAGTAGAAAATCATTTCATATAACAATCTTCAACACAGAGAAACTCTAAAACAAACCACAAATGTCTGGCATAAATAAAAACAACTGTAAAACCTTATAGAAAAGTACCATGGTACCAAAATAAATAGCATAGTGCTACATTGCATGTCCATAAACACATGGTTCATGAATTTCAGTAGCTGATAGCATCACTGTATCATCTCAGAGTATGTTTACCATGCTGTATTTTAATGGTAATACCATGGTATTTTTGTCTAAAGTGACTGAAACACAGTCACAGCTACTAGAAGTATATCAGAGTAAACTTTGGTAGCTTTTGGCACGAAGGCTCTTCTAAACCCCCCTCAGCAGGATGAGTCATGCTCGCCCTCCAGCAACCACTGTGATCCAGTTTCTATAGAAACATGTTGCTATGGAAACATCTCTTGCTCAAAAGCCATGGAGGGATGCACAAACACTAGCACAGGTGACTGGGGCAAATCAGACGTGATTTTAATGAGATAATCAAGTCGGGCCCATTTCTAAAGGTCCCATCACATGAAATGTCAGAACAAACAATTATCTGCATAATGCTGCTTCTTCTGTGAACACTTTCTGGATGTTTTCAACATGTTTGAAAAGGGGTTCTGGGTAATTTCAAGATGCTTGCTTACTATTAATACATAGAGTCGCTATGGTATTTTGGTCTCTGTATGGTATTCGTTTTGGACTATTTAATTGTTTGTATTCCCTTAAAAAAAACACTACAATGATACTGTAATTGGTAAGAGATGGTACTAAGATTCTCTGAAGTACACTAACGTTCAAAAGTTTGGGGTCAGAAACTAATATTTTTATTCAGCAGGAATGCATTTAATTCCTCAAAAGTAACAGTAAAAACATTTATGATGTTATTTTTATTTCAAATAAATGCTGCTCTTTTGAATTTACTTCTGCATTCATCAAAAAAATACTGAAAATATATCACAATATTTACACAACATAAAAATTAAGAAGCAAATTTTCAACACTGATAATAATAATAATAATAATAATAATAATAATAATAATAATAATAATGAATAAATGTTTTTTTGTGCAACAAATCAGAATAATGATTTTTGAAACATCACGTAACACTGAAAACTGCTGCAATGATGCTGAAAATTCACAGGAATAAAAGATATTTAAAAAAAATAAATAAGAACACAGTAAAATGAAGTGTAACCAAAACTTTTTTCCATGTGCAAGACTAAACTGTCCATAAAGTAATATGTATGGTATAACCATTAATTATAGTGATGCAATTTTTTTATATTTTGCAATTACCTTATTTAAATTCCATGGTATATATCAAAGTGCTTCTTTCTGATACCAGCATTGTGTAATGGGACCACCACAATACTTTTTGTAATGGTATATCATTATATATTTTACATGGGATTCAAAAAATAACATGGTATTAACATAGTACAACTCCAAATAAACACGGTTATACACAACACTTTTAGAAAGTGATTTACAGATTTATAAAAAGCTCTTCTTGAAAAATCAAGAAGGAGCCCACAGAAATACTGGTGTGTGAAGATGTAAAATGTGATGATGTAAAAAGTACACTCATATCAGCTGCCTGTAGAGAGCCAGAGATCAAATCACTGTCCTTCCGTCTTCACCTTGTGCAATGAAAGTGGGGCTCAGTCAACCTTACTTGACATGAAGTCCTCTGGAGAAAGCAGAGAGGCTTTGAGAGGATTCAGACAGCATAGTGTGTACAAGTGTTCTTGTCTGAGTGTGTGCGTGGTGTCCTTAAAAATGAAGAGCAAAGAGCATAAAAAATAAAATAAATCTCATTGAAATGCTGGTCACTGCTGCCAGCTCTTCATACACTAAATATTATGTAACTAGAAAATAATACGGTTGCATCTGTGCCCCCTCCCCCCATCTCTGCGCTGAGACGGACCGGCTGAGGCAGTTACATAAACTCAGATACCCATACTCACCAACTGTGACTCTGTGCTGCCTCGCTGGCTCTCTGTCTGTCTGTGGAGGCACTAGAGATTGCAGGTGCAGGTGGTAATTCAAGTCTTGAGGCGATTATCAAGAAGTAAGCAACGTTTGATGATGCTCAGATTCCCTGAGCATCATCAGATCATTTTTACCACCTTTTCTTCTTTATATTTTCTTATTATGTGCTTGTGCTTTGTCACCTGGCAGAAAATGAAATCCCACATACTAAATGAAGAAATTTCTCACGTTGAATTGAAAACCATTTAAAATAGCATTTTTCTAATTATTTTACAATGTTATGTTTAGCTTTTATGACCCCAAATTCATTGAAAGACTTGATTAGAAATATTAATACCACATTTAAAAAATGAGAATAATAATAAAAAAAATTTTTTATTCAGGGAAATGGCCCAGGGATTATTACACATCTCCCTATAAATATTTATTTTTATACAGTAAATACATTTAAAGTGCTACAAAGGATATTTGTTCTATAAAAAAAAAAGCTGATCGTTTTTAGCCATGTATTTTTTAAAGAGTCCTGAAAAATCTGTTTCCACAACAATATTAAGCTGCATAACTATTTTTAAAACTGAGAGTAATAAGAAAGGTTTCTTGATCATTAAATCAGCAAATTTGAATGATTTCTGAAGGATCATGTGACACTGACGAATGGAATTAAAATACATTAAAACATAGAGCAGTTATTTTAAATTATAATAATATTACTTTTCGTATTTTTCATAAATAAATGCAGCCTTGACAAGCATAACTGACTTCATTTAAAAATCGTACTGACCCCAAAATTTCTAAAGGCAATGTATATATTAACCTATGTGTCAGCTACCCATATACACTTGTGTTTTTTCCTTATTTTTCTCCACGAGAGTGTGTAGGCTCAAAATCCCACAGGAGCCTCTTTTAAAGAACAATCCTAGGCTTACTCCTGTTCTCTCTCATCGATCAGAGCACTAGAGATGCTCGTCAGGCTTCCTCCCATTCACCTGCATCCCGCAGGCTACCCATCGCCATGGGAACAGCCAAGGTGAATGAGCAGAGGTCATGAACGACTGGTTCAACCTCATACGCAGTCAGCTGGGTCTCAGAACAACCCCGCCTGAACGTGGAAAGTTAAAGCTCCCATCTTAGACACAGCATGGAAGGTTTTTTTCCACTGCATCATTTGCAAGTCTACAGAGAAAACGTACACACTCTTATTAGCAAGCTAATACACACAACTCACTCAGCATGCAGCTCACCTTTCCCCTGAGAGAAAGAACAAGTGAGAGAGAGAGAGAGAGAGAGAGAGAGAGAGAGAGAGAGAGAGAGAGAGACAGAGAGCAGGAGAGGATGGTGACCTTGGCCAGGCCTTTAATGAGATGGAAAACTCCAGAAAATCTGTTCCTACTCCACACTCAGCAGTCTCTAAACTACATTACACTCTGTCAGCATGATTCTGATGAGGAGATAGTCTAATGTGTGTGTGTTATGTGAGAGACTGATAAGCTATCTTTCCAGAATAATATAGGTGACTGTCGCTGGCTAAGGTTGTTAAGCATGTGGAACATAGATTAGTGAGCTATCTCTGTATTTTTTTATGTGTGTGTGTGTGTGTGTGTGTGTGTGTGTGTGTGAGTGTGTGTGTGTGTTTGTGTGTGTGTGCATGTGTGAGAGAGAAGGAGGACAGTGCTGTTTTCCACTCAACAACTTGGAGTAATGGCCCCAGCAGTGGACTGGTGTGGTTTGGTAGGGAGATTGTAAAATCAATTTTAATGTCAGACACATATCTCAAGTGTGAGGTTGTGCTCCTTGACACACACTCACACACAAACACAGAGTGCCATCTGGGAAAGCTGCAGGAACACTGTGAAAAATCTACAGAAATAATTAAAGGAGCAGTGTGCAATATCTGCACCACTAGAGGCAACAAACACTCAAAAAAATGAAATGTTGGGTTTAATTAAAAATATTATGTCAACAGGTTCCACACAATTTAAGTAATCTCAACAAACAATAATTTAGTTCATTTTACAAAAGAAGTTTAAGTAAACTTAACTTAACAAACCTTAGATGAGTCAACAAACAACAATTGAGTTAATTGTACATGAAAATTATAATTAATGATGACAAATTTTTTAATAATGCCACTTCGGAAACACCGCCCCCTTTAATTAAGATTTAATAAGTCCATAACACTGAATCAATAAATAAGAGTGCAGCAGCTCAATACAACTCAACATATAAACCATCTCTAAATTACAGTTCATCAAACATGTTTGAGAGGCAATGTTGCATTTCCAACCATTTGTTTGTATATTTTGTTCTAAAATATATCAGAACAAGTTCAGTAAATCAAACATGATTTTTGTTTATTACTCACGTACCTATCTAATGGTGCTACACTTCTGCAAGAGGGTGACAGAACAACAATTACCCGTAATACACTGCAAAATCCTCAGCCAATGAGATGCAAGTCTGTATTGGTTTTATTAATCTGTTACTTTTATGCAACAATGTTATGTTGGCTGAACAAATAATTTTTAAGTAAAGCTGACAATACACACTTTTTTGTTGAATGAACTAGACTAAATTAAGTTCACATTGTTAAATTAATTTTTTAAGTAATCACAACATGAACGGATTAAGTAAAATTGGCAAAAGTGAAAGTACATTTTTTGAGTGAACATAACTGCAAAAATAACTAGAGTTGTGTTTGTCTGTTGGCAAAACAAAATAAAAAACAATGTAACAAAATAAAATAAAAACAACACAAACAACACAAAATTATATATATATATACATAACAAAAAAGTGTGAAACAACTGAAAATATGTCATATTCTAGGTTCTTCAAAGTAGCCACCTTTTGCTTTGATTACTGCTTTGCACACGCTTGGCATTCTCTTGATGAGCTTCAAGAGGTAGTCACCTGAAATGGTCTTCCAACAGTCTTGAAAGAGTTCCCCGAGAGATGCTTAGCACTTGTTGGCCCTTTTGCCTTCTGTCTGCGGTCCAGCTCACCCCTAAACCATCTCGATTGGGTTCAGGTCCGGTGACTGTGGAGGCCAGGTCATCTGGCGCAGCACCCCATCACTCTCCTTCTTGGTCAAATAGCCTGATGCCTTCAATGTGACTCTACAATTTTCATAGTCATGAAAATAAAGAAAACTCTTTGAATGAGAAGGTGTGTCCAAACTTTTGGTCTGTACTGTATATATATATATATATATATATATATATATATATATATATATATACAGGTCCTTCTCAAAAAATTAGCATATTGTGATAAAGTTAATTATTTTCCATAATGTAATGATAAAAATTAAGCTTTCATATATTTTAGATTCATTGCACACCAACTGAAATATTTCAGTTCTTTTATTGTTTTAATACTGATGATTTTGACATACAGCTCATGAAAACCCAAAATGCCTGTCTCAAAAAATTAGCATATTTCATCCGACCAATAAAAGAAAAGTGTTTTTAATACAAAAAAAGTCAACCTTCAAATAATTATGTTCAGTTATGCACGGGAATCCTTTTGCAGAAATGACTGCTTCAATGCGGCGTGGCATGGAGGCAATCAGCCTGTGGCACTGCTGAGGTGTTTCGGAGGCCCAGGATGCTTCGATAGCGGCCTTAAGCTCATCCAGAATGTTGGGTCTTGCGTCTCTCAACTTTCTCTTCACAATATCCCACAGATTCTCTATGGGGTTCAGGTCAGGAGAGTTGGCAGGCCAATTGAGCACAGTAATACCATGGTCAGTAAACCATTTACCGGTGGTTTTGGCACTGTGAGCAGGTGCCAGGTCGTGCTGAAAAAGGAAATCTTAATCTCCATAAAGTTTTTAAGCAGATGGAAGCATGAAGTGCTCCAAAATCTCCTGATAACTAGCTGCATTGACCCTGCCCTTGATAAAACACAGTGGACCAACACCAGCAGCTGACATGGCACCCCAGACCATCACTGACTGTGGGTACTTGACACTGGACTTCAGGCATTTTGGCATTTCCTTCTCCCCAGTCTTCCTCCAGACTCTGGCACCTTGATTTCCGAATGACATGCAAAATTTGTCCAAAAGTCCAGTGCTGCTTCTCTGTAGCCCAGGTCAGGCGCTTCTGCCGCTGTTTCTGGTTCAAAAGTGGCTTGACCTGGGGAATGCGGCACCTGTAGCCCATTTCCTGCACACGCCTGTGCACAGTGGCTCTGGATGTTTCTACTCCAGACTCAGTCCACTGCTTCCGCAGGTCCCCCAAGGTCTGGAATCGGTCCTTCTCCACAATCTTCCTCAGGCTCCGGTCACCTCTTCTCGTTGTGCAGCGTTTTTTGCCACACTTTTTCCTTCCCACAGACTTCCCACTGAGGTGGCTTGATACAGCACTCTGGGAAAAGCCTATTCGTTCAGAAATTTCTTTCTGTGTCTTACCCTCTTGCTTGAGGGTGTCAATGATGGCCTTCTGGTCAGCAGTCAGGTCGGCAGTCCTACCCATGATTGCGGTTTTGAGTAATGAATCAGGCTGGGAGTTTTTAAAAGCCTCAGGAATCTTTTGCAGATGTTTAGAGTTAATTAGTTGATTCAGATGATTAGGTTAATAGCTCGTTTAGAGAACCTTTTCATGATATGCTAATTTTTTGAGAATTTTGGGTTTTCATGAGCTGTATGTCAAAATCATCAGTATTAAAACAATAAAAGACCTGAAATATTTCAGTTGGTGTGCAATGAATCTAAAATATATGAAAGTTAAATTTTTATCATTACATTATGGAAAATAATGAACTTTATCACAATATGCTAATTTTTTGAGAAGGACCTGTATATATATATATTAGGGGTGTAACGATACGCATATTCGTATTGAACCGTTCGGTACGAGGCTTTCGGTTCGGTACGCGGTACGCATTATGGACCGAACGGTTTGTTGGACTAATTAATTATATTTGGAAAATAAAAAAAATTGTGAAATATAATGATATGCGTTCAACAAGGTAGCCCAATAACCCAAACGACGTAACAGGCAACGCCCCTGACACCCCCAAAGAAGAAAAAAACACCAACTTATATGTTTATGTTAGGCTACTCAGTCAGGCGCTCGCTCACTCAGTAATACGCGCTGAAGGCTCGTTGCAAAATGGCCAATGCGTTTAACAGACCAGAAATAGAAGATCCTCCAATAACCAACAGGTCTGGGGTTTGGGTGCACTTTGGATTCCCTGTAAGCTATAATGGTGATGGCAAGAGAGTGGTGGATAAAAAACAACAACGATATGTCGCATCTAGGGTAGGCTACACCAGCGGGAATACAAAAAAAAAAAAAAAACACCAGCGGGATTACTTGAAACATGTCAACTCATTTACGCGGACATCACCTTAGTGTGTCAGTATCTGGGAAAAGACGAAAAAAAGGAGAAACATACACGCAACAAAACTATCCCCGCAGCATTTAGACAGACATTTCCAACGGATTCAAACAGGGCAAAAGACATCACCACGGCGATTGGTAGGCTACATTTACGTTATAGCCGCGGATATGAGACCATACTATTTACCATTGATTCTATCATCACCATTATAGCTTACAGGGAATCCAAAGTGCACCCAAACACCAGACCTGTTGGTTATTGGAGGATCTTCTATATCTGGTCTGTTAAACGCATTAGCCATTTTGCAACGAGCCTTCAGCGTGTACTGAGTGAGCGAGCACCTTACTCTGTAGTGGAAAACGTAGGTTTTAAGAACATGCTTAATGTAATTGAGCCCCGTTACAATATTCCTTCACGAGCCCATTTCAGACCGACCGTAATTCCTGCTTTGTTCCAAAAAACATAAGCCCTATAGAGAACCAATTGAGTAAAAACACACTCAATATAAAGAGTTATAGAGTTCCATATAAAAAGTTACATCTTTGTATTTGTTCATAACTAATATAACATTTTCATTTTTTTTAATAAGGAGCTGTTTTTGTTTTATACAGTATGCTGCTAAGAAAACACCATAGAAGATGGGTAAAGAATAGCTCCATCATTGTTCAATGTAAAAAAAAAAAACATACTTTGTTAGTTTTAATAAATAAAACATTTTTTAAAAATCAAGGAAATTTATCTGCCAATTTTTTCTTTTTGCTGTATCTAAAACGTACCGAACCGAACCGTGACACCAGTGTATTGTATCGAACCGAACCGTGAATTTTGTGAACCGTTACACTCCTAATATATATATATATATATATATATATGAATTCTGTTTTAGTAATTTTTTCATAATCTAACCCAGGAAGTGTGCATGAGCCATTCAGAAAAAGGCACTGCGGCTATAGGAACAACTTTAATCATTTTAAATTCATATATTTACTAGTGTAGCAGATACATGAACATGAACATTTTCTCTTTCTGCTGCAAATAATGTCACAGCTCAGAATAGTTGCTGATGAAAGTTTTGGGACTGTGCATGTTCTTATGATATAATTTCCCAACAGCTCCAGAATGAGTAGTCACATGACCTTTACGGCTCAGCAATTGGCTCAAAAACAACCGTGTCAACTGTGTGCAGAGTGCTGAGCAACTTCCATTGAAATGAACAGGAATGCTAATGGACTTTCTCCATGTAGACCTCCTAAGGGATAAACATGACACTTCATAACACTCTGTCTATATAGGATTAAGTAATATGATATTTTCTGCTTAGCATTCAAATCTAATCTGCTCTGCATACTCAGCAACTCCCTATGCAGAGAGAAAAGAGAGACCAATGCAACTATTTTGATGACACTTATCTACAAAATATGATGAGCACTTGGAAAAATACACACACATCCTCCATAACTAAGTTTACTGTTGATGCCTTCATTCTCAGCTTCAGTGGGCAGAGTCTGTAGTCCTAAAACCCTATTAGACATCATGACTGAACAGAGAAAAACTGTTCAAGTAAAGCATATCAACTATGATAGAAAGAGAGACTCACTGTAAGAAACTCACTGCCATCTCTACTGCAGTGCTGTGCTGACGCAATATCAGGAAAGTTCATCTGTGTGCTAATATTCGGATTTGACTCATAATGTTTACAAAACCAGCCCATAAAAACTAATGACAGCATCAGAAAACCTCCATGAACCGCCAAATGACTGCACTAAATACACACACTCATGTCTTTAACCCTCACTGTAATCCTAACCGCTGTCATAAATTAGTATTTGTCTAATAATTTGACGCAAACCTGCTTTGTTTTCTCCACATGGACTTAAGCTGGTCAGTTCTGATTGGCTGGAGAGGCTTGACATCACAAAAGGGACAACTGTAATCACAACAACAATGACATCATACTTAAAACCAATTCCATTTGGCAGATTACACACGCAGACCTGGTATTGCCCTACAAGATTATTGATGCCCCACACACACACACACATGCACTGCTGTATTCTATTATTTTCTTCTCTGGACATGGTACTTTGATATATCTCATCAAACTGAAATTATAATACCATGGTAATTTACATTACCAAAAAAAATAAAAAAGTACTTTGGCAGTATACCAAGGGACATATGGTAATTCTAAGGTAATACTTTTAAATACACCATATGTACCACGGTTTTTACTCCATAATACTTCCTAGACTATAGTGATACCATGGTAAACTTAACACATAACACTGTTTAAATAATTAATTTTCCTTTTTGGCACCTGTTTGTAAGTGAAGTGCAAAAAAGTACCTTGGCTTGGTTATGCACCATGGCATTTTTGGGAGTATCATGTAAATATTGTATCAAAATTAATTTATTGTATTAAAATATTATCCGCTTTTGGTATGTGTATGTTTGCCATATTTATGTACAATGGTCTTTCCAAGGTGCTTGATATTCCTACACTAACATGATATTACTATCATAAGTTTCTAAAAACCATGATATTACCATGAAATTGTGTCTAAAAACATGGTAATATATTCATATAGGAAATGTTTTGAAAGAAGTCTCTTTTGCCCACGGCTGCATTTATTTTGATTAAAAATTTGAAAAAAATACAGTAAAAATAATAATTATTTGAAATATTATCACTATTTAAAATAACTTAAATTATTCCATTACTCCAGTCTTCAGTGTCATGTAATCCTTCAGAAATCATTCAAATATGCTGATCTGGTCAAGAAACATTTCTGTTTTTTATCAATGCTGATAACAGTTGTGCTGATTAATATTTTTGTGAGTAATAAAGTAATAACGTTTTTTTTTTTTGGATGAATAGAACGTTCAAAACAGCCTTCATTTGAAATAAAAAATCATAACATTATTAATGATCAATGTAATATGGCCATACAAAAAAACACACACAAACACACACAAACACACACACACACACACACACACACACACACACACACACACACACACACACATATATATATACATCATATATATCCAGTAGCAATAAATTGAGAAAAATAAAGAGTATACACTAAAAAAATGGCTCTACAGTTGGAATTGCATTGAAAGAGTTGTAAGATATCAAGAGAGATGCTGCTATAATCCATTCGTGCAGAACGCGAGGCAGCGCCTCCCTGAAAACTGGACAGAACCTGCTCTGACTGTACACACTGTGCCTAGCTCCAACCTCAAGAGAAACTGTCATCTTCTCTCTGTCTCTCGTCCTGTCTATCTGTCTCTCGTTGGCTCTAATTAATGGTGGCCCCCTCCCAGTAGGCATCCAGTGTTTCCATAGCAACTTGCTCTGCAGTCAATACTGGCCTCTCGTCTCCATAGTAACAGTGAGTTGGGATGCGAGTGGTTCTGTCTCTGTGATTTGGGCTGCAGTGTGTGGGAGAGGGTTGCATACACACACACATACACACACACACACACACACACGCATGAAAACAAACATCCACAAACACTCCATACCAGCTAAAACAATCCACATGACCTCTACTAACAAATTTGAGAAGATAAGTGGCCAAAGACACAAAACCATGTGTGTATCTCACATACTTTTAGAGATGCTAAGAGACTTTAATTAATTAAAACTATTTCCATTATTTCCATACATTAATCAGTAACTCCAACAGACACCCTGTCTTAAACATTTTAAACTTATAACATTCCATGGCATGACTATAATATGAAAAATTATATATATATATTTAGGTATAGGTAAGGTAGTATCTGTAAATAAGATTCAATAAGAATTTTTCAGCTTTTCTACTTCAAAATTTCATGTATAATTCAATTTGTTAAATTATTAGCAGTTTTTGAGTTAAAATTACTTATATGCTATTTATTTTTTTCATTGTGCCAGAAAAACAATACTTCAGAACAGTGGTGATGCCTTTATATTCTTCAAATCAACCTAACTGTCATGTTTAAATATTATACCTTATGAATATGTTATTCATACAGTACTGTATATAAAAACCCATACTGTCCATAAAATGTCGAAATTGAAAAAATATTAAGGTTCAAAGCTATAATCTGTAATCTAACATCAAAAGAATTAAATATTAATTCATAATAAGAATTATTAAAGATAATTCTTGTAATTTTACACTCATATTCATTATAGGAAACATTTGATTATTGGAAAGCAAATCCAGTCTATGTGTGCTAGTTATTTCTTATCACACACAAAGGAAAAGTACAATGAACAAGAAAAAATGAGCTGACATGCCAAGTAATTTTTCCTAATCAGGTGCTGAACGGATGACAGGAGGAAAAATAAGAGAAAAGAAATGAGGGATTTTGTCATTTCATGAGTGGAGATAAATCCTGAAAGAAGGATTAAAGCAGTAGTGCCTCAAAAAAAGAAAACCTCAGTTGGAAAAGAAAGAGGAGAGACAGAGAAGATGGGACAAAAGAGGAAATCAGAGTGATGAGATAAATGAGAATGTGTGTGTGTATCTAGAAATATAATGAGCACTCGAGCCATTTAATGGGCTAATCACCAATCAAAACACAAGGATCTGCAATGACCATCAAACTAGCCGGGAAATAGAGAAAAAGTGTGTGCAGATGAGCATGTATGAGTAAAACGGTTGTTAATGCACATGCTGATTTGCACATACTTGACTTTTAGGAAGGTGAAGTGTTTGTACAAAGTAGATGTGCTAAACAGAACCCAGAGGAAAATTCATTTGCTTTGTGGCGCAAAAGTTGCTCTTTCATAGCTCATGAACCTAATGGATTTCTCAGTTATATTTTAAATATAAACTTTTACATGAGAAGCAAATGAGAAAATAGCATTGACTTTCAGTAATAAGAAGTTAATGTGACTAGCATAGCCCAGATAATTGGACTTAAAAAAAAAGAAATATGTGAAATATATATAAATAATGTAATAAGATCTATAAGTATATATGTAATATACAGTGCATTTAGCAAAACAGACAGACTCTAAATAGCATTCATAAATGTAATGTAAATCGACATAATTTACAAGCTACTGATTTCTTTCAGTGGTTAAAACACTGATTGATCGATTATATATGATGCTGAATTTTCAGTAGATCACTATATGAGACACAAAAACATAAGCATTTGTGACTAAACTATATGTTAATGTCACATTTTGTATATTGTCGGTCCTACTTAGTTTAACTACTGGGTGAACTATCCCTTTAAAACATTTAAATGCTTATTTACGAACATGATCATTTTGGCCAACCGACATACTGTTGCCACTCAGAAGACCAGAAAATAATCTGCTTCCTGAAGCAAATCCTATTACGTACAGCTAATTAATAATATTAAATGTCAACTGTGCTGACTGCCTCAAATTGTGTTCAGATTTGCTCATTTACCGATGTCTTCAGTCAAAAGAGATTTCATGATGAATTTAATTCATCAAAATCTTCCAAATTTAAAAAGGCCAAATTATCTGCATGAATTTTACAACTCTATACTCCAAGGGGCCATTCACACATAATGCATTTTTTAATAAAAAAAAATCACAAGACACATTGTCTAGAAATGAGTTTATTAAAATATGAAATGCTTTAATTTGAGCACTGTGTCTTTAGAATGCCATACGACAGTTAAACATGTCCATCTAGAACGTTTACATAGAAAAACAATGGAAAAGCATAGCAGTGGAATGGAAAACAGGGTTTTTGTGGAAAATTATCGGCTCATATCTAAAGTAATCTGGACACACGCACACACACACCATGTGTGGTGCATTGCATCTCACATCTCTGATCAACCACTGGAAGCAATAACATCACACTTCAACTGCAGATATTTGTTTACATGGTATATATGTGTGCGTGTGTGAGGGACCAAGTGGACATACTGTCATCCATCTGCGTTTGGAATGAGAGGTGAATGTATGAGGAGAGAAACACAGCTTGTCTAATCTGCCTCAGGCACACACATACACACACAAACAGAAATAGTGATTCTCTGTCCTACTCTCCATATGTCTCTCTTTTCCACTACATGAAATAGCTTTCATCTTCTTTACTTGGCCTCTAATAATGCCTCCATTTTGCATTTTCTCCATCTGCTCTCTTCATTTCTTTTTTCAATCTGTCTGTAAAATATCCTTCTTAATTTCTACCTCTACACTGAAATACTATGCAACTATAATTGTGCATAACTGGCGAGGGGGGGGGGGTTGTTAAGAGAATAATTAACAATTGCAAAAGAAAGTGGTTTGAGTTGAGCAGTGGTTTTTTTCCCCTATTTATTTATTATTTTTTATTGTTCTGTCTGTCTGTCTGTCTATCAATTTATCCGTCCATCATTCTATCATATCCATTCATTCATCCATCAATTATTCTATCATTATGTCTGTTTATCCATCATCCATTGTTCTATCATTCTTTTATCGATTAATCATCCATCCATTCATTTCTTGTTCTGTCATTTTGTCTATCTGTCTATCCATACATTCGTCTTTTGTTCTGTCAGTCTATCCATCCTTCCATTGTTCTATCATTCTCTCTTTCTACCCATCCACCCCTCCATCCATCTATCTGTCATTCTATTGTTATGTCTGTCTATCTAGCCATCCTTCTGTCATTCAGTCTTTCTCACTGGCTGTCTTTCCATCCATCCATATCCATCCATCATTTTATCATTCTGTCTAACCATCCATCCATGCATCCATCCATCCATTTATCATTCTGCCAGTCAGTCCATCCATATATCTATTGTTCTGTCTATTGTTCTATCAGTCTATCTTAAAGGCACAGTATTAAAATGGTGGAAAATGGATATGTGAAAAATGAAAGGCAACAAAATTGTAAAATATGACCCCTTTAACATTACTGTACAAGGAAACATGATCTTCATGATGTCTTGAGCATCATCCTGCCTTCCAGGCAGGAAGAGTTTGATGTGGGTCGGTGGCTGTGGGGAAGTTATTTTCACTTACTGGGTGACAGGAACAGATGCTTTCATATGAACAAATTCATTTCAAGCAGTATGTATACAGCATCCCACAAAACTATTTACGTTTTCTGCCATGGTGTTGGTGTCAGATTATGAAATTTTAATCTGTATGTGACAGCAGTTCGGGTCAGTATTTATGTAAAGCCTGCAGTCAGTCAGCAGAGCGCCTAAATCTTTAATAATACAAAATACACAGGTCCCAAAATCATCTCTCCAAATCCCCATCTGCAACTCTCTCTCTCACACAGACACACAAGCACTCGTATGCATTCACACATGAAAACACACACAGAACAAACCAGAAACAAGAGCGGTCTGGGACACATGGGCAGTAACATTACTGCTTTGTCCCCGAACAATTTCTGTGTATACGTAAGAGAGAATTAACTAGAAGAAGCGCTGGAAATACATTTGAAATGCACTAATTTAATGTTTAATGTGAATAACTTGTTCTTGGTTTATAATTATTTAGTTGTCAGTTTTGCCAAAGGAGGAGAACTTTATAAGATATCTAATATGGTGGTGTGCAACCACACATCACAGATTTTATTTCTGGATTATGCTGGTCTAAATTTATTAACCTGTGCTTGTGAATTTGAATAAAATTTGCCACAGGAAGTTCAAATGGAATATGAATTCAAATAACAGGAAGCTTTTTACTGAATTGCATTTGAAAGAATTTCAACACAGGTAATGCATTATGGGGAAAGTCTTCTTCAAACCTGGTCCTAATAACTAATCAATCAATCAATCAATCAATCAATCAATTTCTTCTTTCATGCATCCATCAATCCATCCATTTACCTATTCATCTATTCATACGTCTACATATTAATCTATTCATTCATCCATCATCCAACCATCCACCAGTTTGTCTGTAACGCCTATGAACTTTCAAACTTTTTTCAAACTTTTTCAAAACTTTCAAACTTTGTCTAGTTATCATTCAAAATGCGTTATTGCAAACAGTTATGGGACCTCTCTATCTGCATCTGCATCCCATTTGCAACCTGAAATCAAATTCCATAAAAAATTCCAGAATCAAATATGAATTCTCAATTAAATTCTGATGCACAACTCCCTTCCAATACATGCAGACACTTAGATGACAACTTTGAAATGACATGCACTGTCTAAAGAGTACAAACAGTGAGAGTGAGGTAATGAGTCTCATACTTCAGACTATCCCACACACTGAGACCATCACATCCCAAATTTCATTTTGCAGTATCTGATTGATATGAGCAGAATTCTGACTGTCTGAGACCAATAAATCATGACTGCAGTATTACATAACTCCAGCTCTTGTTAGAACGCTGCTGTGTATGTTTGATACTAACAAGGGAGCTATCAACACTTTGATGAACTGACAGCTAAATGAGCTCACCCACATGGACAGCAGCATAAAAATCGCATCTTTTTTTTTCTTTTTTTTTAAAGCATACTGTTAGATTTTGTATAAAAGCGTGTATTAACTCACATGATCAGGAAAGAGACCATGAAAATAGAAAATACAGACTGTGTGGATTGATATTGATACCATAATTACATTTGTCAATTTAAATCTGTTCTTTTAATTTAATATGGGCCTTTTTCTCTGCAAATACTGGCATCGGCATATCATGTAATATATATAATTAAAATATATAATCAATTTACAACCCTGTTATTTCATCCACGGTCCTCATTAAAAAGCAAAGAAATCTGATAAGAGGCTCATTCTCTCGATCCTCGCTCTCGACTCTTTTTCTCATTTACTTTTCCGAGTGAGTGTAAGAGCCAAAGGGCAAAGGAAGGAGAGGGAAAATGAAGAAAACGACCAGACAGAAAATGAAAGTTGATATGCAATTTTACCATCCAATCCGGAGCCACCCTCCTCAGCTGCTTCCCTCTCTCTGTTGAAGTATTATGTAACCGGGCCCTAGGCATGGTAATTAGGAAGCTTTAGGTATTAGCTAAAACCAAAGACAAGAACAAAGGAACAGTAAGAGACTCTGAGTGTGTGTGGGCATCCTTCACCACTTTAATAAGGTTGAGCCATAAGCAAGCTTTTTTTTTTTTTTTATCAGTCAGACAGCACTGAACTTCAATACTCCTGACCTGTGAGTGTGGGTGTGCAAATTACAGGTAAAACTAATAGTATGTGCCTGATACATTCAATTGGACTGATTGTTGATCATTTAATAGAAAGTTGTTATGCAGCATCTTTACTTAAGTATTCTATTCTTTTTTATTCTGGTGCAAAGCACAGATTAATTTTCTAAAGTGATTAATAGAGAATTTCCTGTGTGTGTGGATACTTAGGGATACCTTGGGAACAAAACTGTAGGATACAAAATTACTTAAAATAATAAATATAATTTTCATTTGAAAAAAAATGCTTTCTGTACACACCAAAAGTGCAACAGGTGCTGTTTGAAAAACTAAATCAATACAGAAATCAATCAATAAAATGCACTGTTGATAATTAACAAATATTGTTTAAATTAAATAGTAATGTAAAGATGGCAAACACAAATTATAATATAAAATTTAAATTTTCACTTTTTTTCCAAAACATTGCCATTTTATATGTTACATTACAAAATTAATGTTGCCAAAGCTTCAATATTTTATGTAGGTAAATGTAGGAAAATACAAGACTAGGACTTTATACACTCCTTTAATTCACACAAACACACAACCATATAACAAATTATTGTGTACTATAAGGGCCTTTGCTTAAAAGCCTGGAAGAACTGATGGTTGGTAAAATTGCAATATATTGATATGGGTTAGTCCATAGAAAATACAATTAACCTTATAAAAAGAAATGTCTATGGTAAATCCTCATTCAGACAACTAGGTTAACGTGTGAGAAGATAGACTGAAGACTTGTTTGTACTCTGGGTCAGCAGAGTGAATCCACACAATATCAGACAAAGCTCTCACTTCTTCACCACAAACAAGTGTGACACTCACTGAAGCAATCTGTGTGTGTGTGTGTGTGTGTGTGTGTGTGTGTGTGTGTGTGTGTGTGTATGAGGAGGGAGCCCTGTGTATGCGGACAGCGTTTCTATGGAAACGGATGTGGGTGATTGATGGAGCGTGTCAGGCTGAAAAATAAATCATACACAACTACATATGTGTGTGTGAGAGAGAGACAGAGAGTGGGCACAGTGATGGTTTAATGTTTTTGAGTGTTTAAGAGTGTTTTAATATGCCAAAGTGTTATGAATGTGAGTGTTTGTATGTCATGAGGGGAGGATTGATATACTGTAGTACCAAATTTTCATTAAATGCTCTTTAAATATATCAACTTTTAATTATCATTGTATATAAACACACAAAACCTCAATTTACTATTGTATATATGTATATTGCCACACAATTGGAGCACTGCTTTGTGCACTAGTGTGTGTGTCTATATATACACATATATACACATATATATATATATCAATTCTGTTTAATATTTGCCCTAACCCTAAAGAATGTAAAGTAATTTAATTGTTACGGGAAGTCGTGGCCTAATGGTTAGAGAGTCGGACTCCCAATCGAAAGGTTGTGAGTTCGAGTCCCGGGCTGGCAGGAATTGTGGGTGGGGGGAGTGCATGTACAGTGCTCTCTCCACCTTCAATACCACGACTTAGGTGCCCTTGAGCAAGGCACCGAACCCCCAACTGCTCCCCGGGCGCCGCAGCATAAATGGTTGCCCACTGCTCCGGGTGTGTGCTCACAGTGTGTGTGTGTGTGTGTGTGTGTTCACTGCTCTGTGTGTGTGCACTTCGGATGGGTTAAATGCAGAGCACAAATTCTGAGTATGGGTCACCATACTTGGCTGAATGTCACGTCGTCACTAAAAATATAGACATGAAAAAGCAAAACACATGTGAAAAAGCCCAAGGCACAAACAAAAACTGAACATTATATTCTACTCACTATCATGTGTCAAGACGCAGAGTCTCACAGGAATAACTAAAGGCACAGTGTCATGCTCAAGGACACATGCTGATGGAAGACCTCCAGTTTACAGATCAACCTGCTGCAAGACTCTTTTTACTTTTACATTCTCATTTTAATTTTTAGAAAGTTCTATTATGAGCACATATCATAAAGTGGTGATATCAAACTTGATATTCTTCACCCGTCAGTGCACTGAATACACTTGAAACTTTGATCAATGACTAATAGTTGCGAGACAATAACACGACTGCAAGACTCAGCTCAGAGTTTAGGTGTTTTAATCTTGTGCATCAACCTGAAGTGGAGTTATCAGAGTCATAAAAGACCTCGAAAAAGTCCTTACATTTTTAATCAGAAATCTGTTAAAGTGATAGTTCTCCTAAAAATGAAAAGTCTGTCATAATTTACTCTCCAGTACATTATTCCAAAACTGTGTCTTTCTTCTGTGGAACACAAAAGAAAATTTTCTGAAGATTGTTTGTAGTCAAAAGGTTAATAGTAACCATTGACATCCATAGTATGGAGGGGAAAAAAATACAATGGATGTACATGGCTGCCATCAACTGTTTAGTTGCCAGTATATCAAAATATCATATTTAGTGTCTTTCTGTCTTTTTTGAGTTAATGATGACCCTTTTCATATTTGGGTGAACTATCCCTTTAATAATGACACCATTAAGGATAAAGTGTGTAATATTTTTTTTTTTAATAATATCCCAGCTTAATGTGCAGAGGCATAAAAACACAAATCAGTGGTTGGAGGGTGTTTGAAAAAACAGATTAACAAGATGTTTGAAAACATGACAGAATCTGTAACTTATTTACCATATTTACCTTAACATCCGGACCCCTCTATCCTCTCAGTACTGAGTTAATAGCTAAAGCTGCAAATTACACCAGAACAGAAGGAGAGATGACCTTGTTTCTCCATAACCGAAAGCATAAAACAACTTAACAGGCTTTGCTAAGGAGAAAGCTGTGCTCAGTATGATTGTTTTCTCTAGCTCATAACCTCCCTCTTTCCTTCTTGAGGCTAGATAGTTGTAAAAACAACACAAGATGTATGTATTTTTGGATGTATATTTTTAAATGTTGCGGTCATCATGTAAATCAAGCCTCTGGAATGTGAATGACACTAATGTGGTCCTGAAAATGTCGAGAACACACTCTCTCACATACACACACACACACACTGCAGACCTAATCTGTGCTGCCCTGACATACTGATGAATAAACTATGAAGGGAGGAAACTGAACTGACAGTTACACTATTAACATGAGAGAAAGAGATTAAATATAAATGGCTCTGTGATTTCTGCTGTGATGAAAGGTTAGATTGTACGGACATATTTCCTAGGAGTTTTAATAGTCAAAACATCTATTAGCAGGCCTTTAACATGCAAAAAAAAATGTTGTTTCTGTGCTGTGACATATGATGAATAATTCTTGCAGTAGTGCATTGTGAGATTGAGGGAAAGCAACTCAGCCTCTATGAGTTTAAAAACACAAGGTTGAAATTACTCATTTAAGGATAAACGGAAAAAACACTTTACATCTGTGGCCCCTTATGTAACTAAACATGAGTCAGATGCTCGTAGCATGTCGCCTGTGCTGTCATTTTCTTCCAGTCTTCATTAAGGGATGTGACAGATGTTGAAGTTATTCAAATTTAGAATTAATCTCTACCCAAGAGGTAAAGATTGACTCATATGGGTGGCTATTTGCAAGTACAGGTCTACTTAAATACAGATCCACTAAAAATACAGGCATTTTTTTAAGGGAGCTAAAAGTCGACCCGTAAAGGGGTCTTATGATTATTTTTAAATTCATTATTTTGTGTATTTGGTGTAACAAAATATGTTGACATGCTTTAATGTTCCAAAAAACACATTATTTTTCAAAAACTGTACATTATTGTAGGTCCTCTATGCCCTGTCTCTCTCAAATGCATCGTTTTCTACAAAGTCCCTCCTTCCGACAAGCGCAGTCTGCTCTGATTGGCCAACTGACCCAGTGCACTCTGATTGGACGATCACTGCAAGCAATCGTCGGAAATGTAACAACTCTCACATGCGATGCGCAAAACTCCGCATTCGAACATTCAATAGCAAATACTTAAACTAATAACAAAACATACTTACAGTAGCTGATTCAGAAGTGCCAGATTGTCGTAGCAAAGTCAGAATTACCTCCTCTCCTAGGTTCACGAAACGGTTGTCCATAAAATGCGTTGCTATTCTGTTGTAAGTAAACTTAAAGATTCCTAAATGCATCTACTTTCGGAAGGCCAAATAAAGTGCTTTTGCTTTCGCCTAGAAACATAGGCTGCTTCCCTGACATGGCTGCTTCAACACTAACTGCTGTTACTGAACCATGCCTTCTTTCTTTGCATGAACATTTGGGCAGCATTATGCAAATATTTCCACATAGTGACGAAGAGATGTGGGGAAGTGTTTAAATGCACAGACACTATTTAAACTGAACAGAGATGACATCACTGAATTCAATGATGAACTGCCTTTAACTGTCATCTTGCATTATTGACACACTGTTTTCCTTATGAATGTTGTTCAGTTTCTTTGACGCAATGTATTTTTGTTTAAAGCGCTATTTAAATAAAGATGACTTGGAGGGCATGGCGGAGTCCTAACTTTGATAAAGAATATTAGGGGTGTAACGGTACGCAAAATTCACGGTTCGGTGCGTACCTCGGTTTTAAAGTCACGGTTCGGTTCATTTTCGGTACAGTAAGGGAAAGAAATGCAAACATTAAACTGCAGGTTGTTTATTACTATAAACTTTTTTTAACAATTTGTTTACACTTTTTTAAAATACTTTTTAATAAAATATATATAAAATAAAAAAAAGAATAAGAAATAAAATACTGCTGCAAAGTTCTCCACTAAATAAAATACTCTCAGTCTCAAATCAATATCATATAATAAAATATAATGAAAAATATAAATAAATAACTATGATTACAGTGCAGCATTACCAATCCCAGCTTGTAGACCTGCTCATATTTAAAATATATATAACTTTTCCAAAGTGTAAACTGCAGCATCAACAGTTTCAGCTTTTAGACCTGCTCAGATTTCGTTATTGCGTTGGACCGATCGGAATAAGAGCAAAGGTCTGTTTAAATGCCAACGGGAGCTGCGTTTGAATTACAATAGTTTTTTTCCTAGTTGTAGTGATGTTCACATCGAATACACGTACCGTTACACCCCTAAATAATATCTTATTGGATTTGAGACTTTAGTCTTTGCAACTCTACAGATCTTCTTTATGCACCAAGATCTTGTAAAACTCCAAAGAGAAAGAAAAAACTGAAATCGCATCATATGACCCCTTTAAAGTCAAAATATTAGACTCAGTGTTGTTCCTCACCTCCAAGAGAACCTGGGGCAGCAGTTTGGCAGCAGTTTGGCAGCAGTTTGGCAGCATTCTTAGAGACCTTCCACGGGTCGCTCTCCTCCACCAGCATGGCATCCAGGGTTCCCTTCTCCAAAACCACATCAAACACACCATCAGGGAAGGCCAGTCACCAGGCGTCCATGCACAGCCAGCTGAGCTGAGTGCAGTCCTTGTGTCTCTCCGCCATACTCTCCACATAAATGCTGGAGTAATCCACATTAGTGATGGAGGTGTAGCCAGCCTGGTACATAGCTCAGAGCACTATTACCACAACCTGAGAAAGAAACAGAGAGTCTGGCGAGTGAAAAACAGTTTGAGAGTTATATTACTGGTAATTTAAGAGTCACTCTTGCAAATAAATGTGGTTGTCAACTCTTTACTTCATTCAAAAACTGTAAGACCAAGCTCAACAGAATAGAACAAAAAGACATGTTTAAAAGTGAAACAGCATGATGTCACAGACATCTGTCTGACACATAAGAGCACAGAAAAACAAGAGAAAAAAACCCAGTCTGGACTGAAAGTAAGAACACATCCTCTGTGTGAATGATAATGGTAAGCTAGTGTTGGCCAAAAAATTACGAATAAAAAATGAAAGTGAGAGTCTTGAACACTCTTATACACTCTTGAACACTCTTATATTAAAATGTGCTACCCATGTGACTTTTTAGATAAAACGTTGTCAGGTGATTAAAAATCACCAATCTAACCAGAGGTGTGAATGATAGGAAGTCATATGTTGTGACTTCCTGTAGTGGCACGGGGTTGGGAGTCTCAGCTCTTGAGGCGAGAGCAACTTTAATTATCGCCTCCTTCATTAGTCTAATTAAAGAGTTCTTAACAAGCAATTTCACAGAGGGCGTTTAATCAAACGCATTTTCTTTCTTTCCAATTTTTTTTTTTTTTTTACACTTCTTCACCTCTGTCTGTAGTCAACACATCACTCTTCTCATTTAAAACTGGATGTAAAGATATAGTTATGAAGTAATTCTTCACAGGAACGTTGCTGCACTCTCAGTGTTATCTGGAAGCTTGCATGCTGCAGTCTCAGCAGGACGACAGGCGCTTCCCTGGAGGCACCTAACAGTACGTTTAAACCAGAGTGTCTCAAACTCTATTTATAGCTCTTTATAGAGCATTTATCTCACTCATGCTGCCACTCTTCTCCCAGATCTCATTACAAAACCATTCTGTGCAAGTGTGCCAGTCTGTGACAACATACTAAAAAAGTGTTGTTGTTGTTTTTTGAGCATATCAAAATCCAAGTCCACTTCAGTAAAACAACCCTTAATTTCTGTGCAAATACTAGTTTGTTATTGTCACTAAAATAAAACTGTGACTTGCCATTAAAAATAAATTACACAATCCAGAGATACTAAAAGCTCCTTATGTAAAGAAGAAAATCCAGTATTATTTATATACTATTCTAGTATTGATTACATTTTTATAAGCTTTGCCTGTTATATTTTCAAGTCATATTTAAAGTTTTCGTATTAAAGTCATTTGTTATTTGGTTTTGACTTTTTTGTTGTTTTTAATTAAACCTTTAATTTTATTTCAGTTCCAGTATTTTTATTACTTCACATTAAACTTATCTGAGTAGCCAAGGCAGCATTTCGAGTTCATCAAATGAAAATTTTTTTTCTAATATTTTACCTAATTTAACTAAAATTATTTTTTGTTTTAGTTAACAATAACGATACTGAATCCATTATTTATAGTACCAACTTATTTTGGTTTTATACTAGAAACAACTATGCCCTAACTATGGTATTTTAACTATAGTTAAAATAATTCAAATAAATTATCCTATCCATTCTCAAGGGTGAAATGTTTAATTTCTGCACTACTACTGGTATCACATGGAATTGCAGTCTGTTTGCTTGGACAATAACTTTTGGATTTTCGGGCAAGACTGTTTTGATTAATGGCAGAGAAGGTTTTCTATTTAGGAAACCTGTCTGAAACCAGCCATTATTTCTCCAATTGTCTTTGTTGCTACTAGAAAGACAGAAAATAATAAGTCTAATATCTTTTTAAATGTTTATGGTGTGCACAGAAACCTTGAACATGAGACTCAGCTGTTTGTGTGCCGTTTATATTGATATGCTGTTTATGTCAAAGGTCAATGGTCATTGCGACCATGTAAATGTGTGTGTGAGTTCAGAGGGAAAGAAAAGAGAGAAACAAATAGACAGAGGGAGTGAGTGTTCCCGAGATGTCAACCGCTGCCCTATCTCCGCTCATAAACACTCCTTGTTTCCGCTCTCTCCATGACATCACCAGCTACACATGGCCTCTGACCTTCATTATCGCTGCCTCTGTCTGGATCTCCCTCTTCAGTGCTTTCGTTGTGGCAACAAGGACCAGGGAATTTCCAGAGCGGAGGAGACACTAACTAACAGGACAGAATGCTAAAGTTAGTCTGACATATCACACATAGCATTCCATCATTCCTTGCTCTCTCACTCTCTCCTTCTCCACATAGGGAGACGGAAAAAATGATTCCAGCGTTTCAGACAGTTACGAGACACTTCGGACAAACATCACAAGACCCGGAGACTCGAGCAGAACGTGTCATACACAGATCTCTATGTAATATGTCTCTGGAACAGAAAGCAGTCTCTTGGATTCACTGTATAAACTCTTTCACCAGTCAGGGACCGATTTCACAAAACCATCTCTCTTTCTTTTTTTTCTGAAAGTAAATGTTAAAATTAGAAAATGTTGCACATCTCAGGCAGCTAAACAGTCTCACCCATACAGTGAGTGAGGATCAGTGGAAGTTTTTATCCTTGAGGAGCCGAATGTGGCTCATCCATGCTTTCCTATAATGCCCCAGTGCTGCAGAGATAGTGTAAATGATTTAGCACAATGATGTCATACCAAGTGGAGCATGAAACTTTAAAGTATTACACAACACCAGCAGAATTAAGATATGACTACAACAAGCCTTTCAAAATAAACTAGTAACACAATGATGTCAACACAATGATGAGATTACTTGAAAATAACAGTGCCTGACTGGCTGATCATTAAAGTGGAATCTACTTGCAATATAATTCTTCAAGTGTAAAGAATCAATTTAAATTATTTAAAAAAATGTATCCAAATATATATTTTTTTAAATGTATGCCGTAACTTTCATTACAACAACTTACTACCAAAAAAAAAAAAGTATATCACTCATATCACCCACAATTAGGTAGAAACTAACCAAATTAGACCAGTACCAACAGGAACAGGTTACACAACATGCCTTCATCCTCAAAATCTATCAACAAACCTACACAAAGTACATACTACATTACATTTGGATTTACATGTAAATTGCATTCACAAAATTAATTTTACCTAATTAATTTCCATTGAAATGAATTTAAACCGGTGTCATATTTTCATAAAGCTGAGCCCAGTATGCAGTATATGGTAATATACATTTGAATGTTTTTTTGTGTGCGTTTGTGTGTTGTACGATAAACAATAATAGTGCCATTATGTATTTCCATTGGATCACGAAGCAAAACCAGCCAAGAACCACAAATACAAATGTCATGCTTGGCCAATGAAAAACCTGTTGTGATTGTTCACACAACAGATAGAAACAAAGCAGTTCTTCTGCAGGTCTGTAATGAAAGTACAAGACAGAAATGCAAGAAGCAATACAGATCAGCATCTAAATGAGAGGAAACCCAGTGTGTACCATTCACTTTGATGTTAAATCCATAAAGACCCTTACACACACACTCTCTCGTATAGTTCCCGGAAATGTCAGCTTCACAGAGGGAGCGGCTCTGTTGCCTTGGTGATGCGAGATAGAGCGCAGCAGACCGACTCCCACAGGGCTTTGTTTAGCAGCCTCCCAAAGCAAGCTGGGAATAGCAGATACACAAAAACACATGAACACACAAGAACAGAGAGAGGGAGAGAGAGAGAGAGAAAATAACCATCATCAGCAGTGCTGTAATTAGGTCACGCGAGTGCAAACATGTAGGATGAGAGGAGTGGCAAGCACATGTGCGTAAAGCTCTAAACATGTTCTTTCCACTATGAGCATGATGTGTCTGTTTATCTCTGTCACTGACACATACAGAGACACTGACATCATCTGTCACACACTCACTGAAATATTCTCAGATGAACCATTCAATCAAACTAACTCATCGCTAATGAACTTAAAGGTAACTTTTATTGTCACAAGGACACCAATGCATGACCGCTATTTTTCGACAACAAGACATAATTGATGGAATGGTGTGTGTGAAATTGACTGTCAGGTTCGTACTCTCAGTGTGAAATGTTTCAAATCGTTGAGACAGAGTTCAGAGGTCAAAGCCACAGTTTGCAGACTAAGTACAAACTGGCGTCTCTCTGCATTTATATAGAATCACTTGTGATCACGAATATGAAAACACTTCCACTTTTGATACATATACAATGTATATGAAAGCATATAGGCCTGTATAACAGAAAATGTGTCTTTATACATAAAGTAAGAAACAAACAAATAAATAGGGTCAGTCAGTAAGAGGACATTTTAACACTTTTATTAATAAAATATACATTACATTTTTCCAAAGTTACAGTAAAGGCATTTTATAAAAGATTTCAATTTCAAATAAGTGCAATATAAATTTCAATAAATCAATGAATTACGGAAACAAATGAATCAAAAAAAATTTATTAACTGAGCAATAATAATAATATTATGAACATTTCTTGAGCTGCATATCAGCATATTAAAATGATTTCTGAAGGATCATGTGACACTGAAAACTGGAATAATGCGGCTGTTGAAAACTCAGCTTTGCATCACAGGAATTAATTACTTTTAAAATATATTAAAATAGAAAACATTTTTTTACTGTAAAAGTATTTAATAATATTAGGTAAAAAAAAAGCAGACTTGGTGAATATAAAAGACCTATTTCAAAAATATTAAGACCTTACCATCCTCAAACTTTTCAACAAGATATATATCAAGATATATATATATATATAGAAAAATAAATAACTTGGCTGTTATGATCATCGGATCATGGGTGGCGCATCTGAAATCACAAAATCCCAAAAACAACAGCAAATTGTCCTTACATATTTACATGTTTGCTTGTCTTCAACATATTATACAGAAGTTGAAATAAATATGAATTAAAGACATAAAGAAGTTATTTTATTGAAAAGTGAAAAACTTTTATTGAAAACTATACACATAATTTTCAGTGGTATGTTATCAAGGTAAGCCAAAATAAATTGAGTAAGCATAGCGATGCTCGAACTCACCCAAAGATAAAGGGAATAAAGAGGTATAGCAGCCAAGATGATATTTCCAATCACCCTCCTGCCAAGCTGCAGTCTGTGCTCACACACACGCACTCATCACAACTTCTCACATACTAATTCTCACAAGAACACAAGGGAGCCTTTATGTGTATTCTCAAGTGTGTGTTAATATCGCTTTCACTTGAGTGGGGATCACCACATAGTATGTGTGTGTGAGTGTCTGTAAGAAAGAGGATGTCCCCTGTTGTGTAAAGTGATACGAATCATTTTTCTAAGTGTTGAGAGAAAGTGTGTGTGTGTTTGGTGCAGAGATATCTCCAGGTGAATTCCTGATGAGACTCAAGGAGCCTTTCCGAACACACACACACACACACACACACACACACACACAGTTTAGCTGGAAGGGATGTTAGCAGTCGACTCACGGCAGGAGAGAATAAGAGCAGGACGGAGAGATTAAAGAGCTTACTTGTCACAATCTATACACAGAGAGAGAAAGAAAGAGGGATGGAAGGATGAAAAGGAGGTTTGGAGGACACTTCAGACCTCTTTAGCTTCATTGTGACCTTAGTGTGAGGAAATCTGCATGAATATTTATGCCATCTTTGTCATTTCATGAATATGTGATGCTAAAGCTACACATTTCCTCTCTACTTGTGTTCTCTAGTTGATATGTCTGTATTTCCCATAAGCCCTTGCTCACAGTAAGTGCTATGTTGTTAGTGTCCTGCCGGAGGGGCTCTCCCAGAATCCTCTCTGCTCTCTGCTTATGTAACAGAATGCACCCTCTTTGAAGTCCAAACTATCTATTCCAGTTGATTGGTTGAATCAGATTGGTTCCTGTGCTAAAAGACATGTACAGATAGGTTTATTTTACCTGAAGAGTTCACAGGTAGATGAAAAATAACATGGTCATCATTTTTTCAACATAACGAACATATAAATATAAAAAAATTGTAGTATAAATAACTGTATATAATGCTTATATAAACACATTTTATTTCTAAAATTTAACATTAACATAATAACATTGAACTTTAAACTATAGATATACAATAAAAATAACTGATCAAATTTGAATTAAATCTTACTTTTTAAGACGGCATTGTAAACGACATGTATTATAGTTCAATACAAAGGTACATTACACATCACACAAAGTTTCATTTACATCTATCTATATCTATCTTATATAACAAATTTTCTCTTGTTTATTAATAAACAAAGCAAAGCAAGTAAAACAACAATCTACACCTTTCTGCAGAATTTGCTCAATCCGCAAGATTTAAAGTATCATTCACATCTGTAACAAATGCTATGGGACTAATTTCAAAGTATAATACTTATGGTTAGCTATTGTGAAAATGACATGTGATGTCATCTACCAAGAACTGTAACAGGAGAGAGACATTTACTATGACATCTACAGACAAAACTAGAAAACAGACAAAAAATGTAATGGATATTTGAACATTCCTCTAATGAAGAGCAAGAGAGAGCAGCTGATCTGTGTGTCACTCAGTACTGCATCTCTCTTGACCTGATATGATGATGTAATGCTTCACACAAACACACACACACACACACACACACACACACACACACAGGTCCCTTAATCTTATCCTTAAAGCTTTCTTCTGGCTCAGAATTCACACACACACACAAAGCCTTTTCTTGTTCTTCAAGTGTGTGAAACAAGAAATAAGACAGCTGAAGACTGAGAAAGATAGAGAATGAAAAAGAGAAGAAACATCGAGACACAGAGGGCAGTTTCATCTGGCCTTGAAAAGAGTTTTGATTTAGTAAATCTTTTTAAGTATAAAGCCAGTGCACAGACTGAAGCAATAACACTGAGCCTAACATTCAGTGTTGACCTCTGCACTTTGACTTGCACACATGGGATCATGATTCTGCTTTGACCCTGTAACCCTAACAGAAGTTATTACTAATAACAGCGTAAACAGCTGAGAATAGTGAATAAAGCCTATATTTCTGTTTGTGCCAAATTGAGCTCATGGTATATATTTCCTTTTAAGAGAAGATATATATTTACTGTTATAGGGTTTAAACCACAAACATTTCTACCCTCAACTTCTTTCCACAGTAAAGGTTATGGTTTAAAATATTAAAACCTCATATTTCTCACCTTGTTGTCAATAAAAGTTTTACCTTTTTGTTTCAAAAATCCACGCTTGCCTATTTTAGTGCTAAAACCAACAGGCTTGTTTACAGTTTTAGTGTCCTTTGTCACAAGCGTACCGTAAAACTTCATATTTCAGTTTTAAAACAAACTTCTATGCTTGTTTACAGTTTTATTTTAAAAAATGTTAAGAAGCTTAAAGTTTTTAATAGCTTTATAGTTTAAGTGCCCTTTGTTGCAAATTTACCATAAAATTTCATATTTTCGTTTTTAAAACAAATATTTCAGCTACTTGAATTTTTTTAAGAAGCTTAGTTTACAATAATTATACAATTTTAGTGCTAAAAACACAACCATACTAGCTTGTTTCGAGTTTTAGGGTCCGTCTAAAGTTTGGTGTAAATTTCAAAGTTACCGTTGTAAACATTTTGACTTCTTTTTACATAAATGTTCAAATATATGAATAATTTGCTGGTTTAAAGAAAAGTTTAGAATTGTATAGCTACAACACTACTGTCTTGTTTACAGCTTTAGTATCCTTTCTACCTAGTTTACTGCATAGTTTACGGTTTTAGGTAAGTCTCAACAATATCTGCTGGGACTGAGAGGCTACAAAATGTTACTTGATACATTTCATCTTGATGTTAAGTCAGTCTCTAGACTGCTTCCATGCAAAAGGATTTGATTTATTAATATTTTACTAAGTTATCCCTTTGGATGAATCTGTGTGGGTGAGGAAGAGATGGAGACTTTATTTGATTTTTCAAAACTGCTCATTTATTTTTTGCAATTTTACTTTTTACACCATTTTGGCTAAACACATTTATAGTTATTGTCATGCAGATAAATCCCACTAAACTGTTTTCATTTGTGTTCATTAGTAAAAGTGAGTAGAGGACGACATGATAGAGCAACAGACCGCTCAAATTTACTCTGAGATGTGCTGAGGGTGAGAAAAGCTTCTAGAGTTGATTATCCTGTTGCATGCATGCAGAAAAATTGCGGAGGATTTGGAAATAAAAACCACATCTCTGTCCATCTGTTGGATTTCAAAGCATTCAATGTCAAATGAGACTGTGTATAAGGCAAGATACCTGCGTGTGGGTGAGAGGGGAAGGAGGGCTTTTTTTCTGTGCCTCTGCTTGTCTTTTTGAAAAGGGCAGAGGAGTCTGCAGCCTCTCAGCTCCCACAGAAAAGCAACCCTACAGAGCTACTTTTATTCTGAACTCAATGGACATCAAATATAGCACAAGAACACTCCACTGTCTAACACCCCACACACTTCAACACTGTACACCCACAAGAGATAAAGCCCAAACTCTAAAGTTTCATGCCAACACTTTATTAGAAAACGTTTGTGGTATAAACCCCAAATCCTCTGCAAGCCGAATTAGAAAAGATTTTACAGTTTTTCTCCATTGGTTTGGCTCATTTCTTCAAACAGAAATTAAATTCTCAAAACAACATGGACAAACCTCCAAACCACTTGGCAATTGTTCACAACAGAATGGATTTTCTCATTAATTTCATCAAATTGCCAATGTGTAAGTCATCATTGTAACCTTTTTACAATTAAGCAGTGGTCCCCTAAACTTTTTTGGCTTCAGTACCCCAATTTACCTGATTTGTGTATCCAGGTAATCCAGGTATTAAAGTATTTGATTTATCTGACTTCAACATTTTGCATAAAAACTGTAGCTTACTGTATGATGCAATTATCATTATAATCCTTATTTTAAAGAATATAACATACAATAAGAAAAAGGATCAAAGAGCTGCAATTAGTGCCTCCCATGTAAATCTATCTAATACTGTGGGTTTTACTGTAATATTTCAGTAAGTCTAGTCTTTGATGATTTTCCCCTTCACTTTATGTCAAATACCCCCTGCAGTACCTCTGCATAGGGGTAAATGTACCCCAATTTCGGAACCACTGGAGTAGTGGCCAGTAGTATACTGAACTTCTGGAGACATTACATTACATATGTAATTGTATGTAACTGTAGTGTATGACTCTTCTGTATGAATTATTTAATGTTTTCTTTATTTATATGGAGCCAAAAGAGTCTCAATAAAGATAAATGCACACAATACATTCACATATGCACACATAGGATTCATACATGCACACACATAATTCATAAATACACACACAGGATACACAAAAGCGCACAAAATTCACAAATGCACACACAAAATGTTAAAAGCACAGAAGATTCACAAATGCATGCAAAATTCAGAAATGCACACAAAATTCAGAAATACACACACAATTCAGAAATGCAAACAACATTTACAAATGCACTCAAGATTCACAAATGCACAGGGCAAGATTCAGAAATGTATTTCTGATGCACACACACATATATCTTGATTTACAAACTGCTTGCGGTCTGTGAACTTCACTGCATTTGTGTGTGAATTTTGAGACTCCCCCGAGCGCCAACCTCCCTTTCTCTCTCGTGAGGCCAATAAGGAAGTGACTAAAACTGCAATTCATCGACTGGCCGCTTGAGGCTGGCTGCAAAAGGGAGTCAGTTCCATAGACTCCCCATGTTAAAATGCCCAACTTTACAGCAGGAAAAAACATGTTTACAGTCTGGTTCAAAAAATGATTTTGGTCTAAATAGCTAATTTTGCCCTTCATGACAATTGTGAGGGGGGTGAATTTTTTTATAACTCATCCGTTTAAATTATATTAAGACTTAAAGTTCTGCACAATTAAGGGCATAGCCACTTGAGTGACAGGTGGATTGCCGCTGCTGACACTGCCGTCGTGCTAGGTGGGTGTGGCTTCAGCAACTAGCTCCCGCCTTTTTGCCCATTTTTGATTGTCCGGCAGAGTCGCGCGGTGACGCACTGCCAAGATGGCGACGGCCCGCTCTACACACTTTAGGCTTCAAAAACACACTTCAAGAGTCTACGGGTGACGTCACATATACATAAACTGACACATTTTCATGGTTAAGACAACTCCATTTTAGGATTTCTAATCAAAAACAGCATAGCATCTCTTTTGTTTAGGGGTACAAGAGGGTTTGGTTTCAGTTTTGAATAGGTAGTTGAATTTGCGATGACCCCAGCAGACTATGAGTCACAATGGTTGGGAGTTAGTCCTGCTATTTGAAATTTTTAAGATTGCTCTCTGGTTCTATTCAAATCCAGTTCTTTCTTTCAGGACTGAAACTAGACTAAAGTCAAAGTCAGTGATCTCTTCTGCACCTGATATCTAAGCAGAATGACAGCAGTGTCAGCAGTGTCTATTTGCACTGACTGTCATGAATATCCAGCATTTTAATTCAACCACAAACGGTAAACACATTTCACACAGGAGGATGGATCCATTACCTGAAGGAGGTCAGAGACATCCATGAAGCGGACAGTGTTTTAAATAGTAACAGTTAAAAACTATATTTAAAAATTGGTTGGAACTTGTACTAAATAATTGCATTTTCTTCATTAACAATACTGTCTAGGGCTCTATTCATTTCGGGGAAGTTCTGTGTAAAACATATGGGTCCTGCTGTTTTGCTATGTTCAAGTCCTCCTGGGATACTAGTGTTTGCAAGAAAAAAAACAAAAAAAAACATTTTTTTAATCTCTACTTCTACAAAATGACGAACAATGAATGCACATTAGGTGTGTTTGCTGTTTTATGTTTTTTTACATTTAGGAAGGTCAAGTGAATATACTACAGATGCTAATAATATAAATGCTATAGGATTTTGTACATGCATTTTTCACTGTAAATGAAAAAACAAACAAATTTCACACTTTTAAACAAATTTAAGCTAATTACATACCACGTATCTATCCTAAATAAAGAAAATACAGAGTAAGAAAATTATTTGATTCAGAACCCCGCTAATGAAGTAATGACCACTGTTTTAGACTTTATTAAAATGTAATAATGTTTTTAAGTGTTAGTGCAGAGAGATCTGGCAACAGTATGAATCTGCTGGAGAGGTTGCAAGGGTACAAAGTGGGGCAGAGGAACAAAAACTCTACAGATGCGACTGTTGCTAAGGAACAGATCATTCCATGCCTGATCCACTCACGACAGTTCTCTGTATAAGCACACAAACGCAGTCACATGCAGATGAAAGCATGCCATGCCCACACACGTTTGAGTGTGTATATATGTAAAGTATGTCTTATTAGTGAAGGCAGCTGCTGCTTTGCTAATTTACTCTATTGTTAAAGGATAAAAGGGCTATCACATACAGTCATTATAAATGAAAAACAAATAAAAAGGGGAGAAATAAAGAAAGCGAGAGTGACAGAAAGACTAATAGATGACTGCAATGGATCGAGGAGAACACGATAGATAGATAGATAGATAGATAGATAGATAGATAGATAGATAGATAGATAGATAGATAGATAGATAGATAGATAGATAAGTGAAGTGAGTGAAGTGAAGTGACATTCAGCCAAGTATGGTGACCCATACTCAGAATTTGTGCTCTGCATTTAACCCATCCGAAGTGCACACACACAGAGCAGTGAACACACACACACACACACTGTGAGCACACACCCGGAGCAGTGGGCAGCCATTTATGCTGCGGCGCCCGGGGAGCAGTTGGGGGTTCGATGCCTTGCTCAAGGGCACCTAAGTTGTGGTATTGAAGGTGGAGAGAGAACTGTACATGCACTCCCCCTACCCACAATTCCTGCCGGCCCGGGACTCGAACTCACAACCTTTCGATTGGGAGTCCGACTCTCTAACCATTAGGCCACAACTTCCCTCCCCTTCCCTAGATAGATAGATAGATAGATAGATAGATATTACATAAATATAAACATATATTCAAACGTATTTTATTATCATAGAGAAAGAACGACCGATAGAACAACAGATGGATACAATGACAGATAGATAGAATGAACGACAGAATAAATTGGACGACAGAGCAGCAGACAGACAGAATGACAGAACAGCAGACAGATAGAATGACAGACAGACAGAATGACAGACAGATAGATCCATAGATGGATAGAACCAATGATAGAATGACAGACAGACAGATAAAATGACAGACAGAAAGATATATAGAATGTCAGAACAACAGACAGACAGACAGATAGACAGAACGACAAATAGATAGACAGAACGACAGACAAATAGAAAGAATGGCAGACAGATTGACAGAACAACAGAGAGATAAAACGACAGACTGACAGATCAACCGACGTGACACTACCAGCAATAAGATGTCATGCCCTCTAACTAACCTCCAGGTGGAACAGATGTTCTCTTTACCCCTTACCCAGCACATCATAATGAGCATAGACACTGTCATTCAGGGTTTTCCGGTTACAGACTGTGAAAAGAACAAACAGTTTCTGTGTGTTCAGACACAAGTACTCAGAAGCTGATATGAGATTACGTGTCACCTCACAGAGGTGAGGAGCCTACGAGGCAGTCATGGGCACTGAGCTGCTAAAATGATGCTAATATAACAGCCACAGTAATGCTTACAAACGATCAAAGAGTGTTTAATGAAAAATAGACATCTATGAGCATAAACAAAGCCTTTGTTCTAGAATTGTTGTGGACTTCTGTAAAATAAAATAAAAATCTAGTGATTCTGCAAAATTGTGCAGGAGGGATTTTCAATTCAAAACGGTCACAAGAGTCAGTCATGACAGAAACACTTGAGGTTTTACACACCCTTTCACATCTAGATGAACATACAGAAAAGTGTGAGATGGGACATATAACACTAATTCCCACACACACCAGAACTGCTGCTCTCGAGAGATTGTCTTGTCTGTTAGTCAGAGGCAAGAGCTTTCAGGAGGACAGAAGATGAGTCGATAGACACAGCCTACTTCCTGTGGACAAACGCCATCTGGCCCTCAAACACACCTCCAGAGAACTTCAAGTCCTTCACAGACCGTATGCAGACTTTAGTGAATTAATATTGTGTAATGCTTCCTGTCTAATGTACAAAAATATAACTGCTTATATTACTGCGTAAATGCTTAAAATGTGTGCACACACACAGACACAAACTGTATATTCAATTTCAGAAGGAAATTTTAAATAATTTGGGTGGAAAGTGGAAAGTCAGTGCAATGTGACAAAATTGTGACAAAAATGGTAATGAGGTTACCCTAAGATGAAGGCATGTTGAATTGCATTTTGCTGATTAGGCATATCCATTGTAGAAAGCTTTGTGGTTCTGTTGATTATACTGGGAGCAATCTAGGTTTACCACATCAACTAATCTGAAAACTTGTTTTGACAACATCCTCCTGCCCTCTGACCACTGATGTTAAGTGATTCTTGGTCTAAGACCAGCAGGTAGAATCAATATTTCCATAAAACGGTGAAAAACATATGGAATGGCCAGACTGGGCATTGGCCCTGGCAAAGGTGGAAAAGGAATATCAGAGATAAAACTTATCAGATGAAACTTCCCTGCAGAATCCCAGGTTGCAATAGTTACAGCTCACAATGCACCACTCAGTCTAGAGTCTAGTAAAATAAAGCGGAAGTAAAACTAAAACTGACCCAAGATCAGAGTCCCCCATCCATCCTAACAACAATTTGAAGCCAATATAAAGTCTGCACCTATGACAAACTTCTCTCAGCAGACAGTTTATGAAAGACAACCAGGAAAAAGATCCAGAGACGCCTGGGAAGGACTAAACCCTGACTGAAAATTCAAGCTTTCATCAGATCAACAACACATAAAGTGTATATGTGTGAGTTAATATAAATTAACTCAAGAGAGAAAATATATGGGAGTCAAATCAGATGCATGTGGGAATTGAAAACGGGTGTGTGTGGTTATCAGGTACAGGGTATATAACTCAAACCCTTTCATAAATCACATACACAAACAGTTTTCTTTCATGTGCATTCGCTGCCCCATTTATCGGAGGAAAGCCCATTTATCATCCAAGCCCCGTTGCCCGGGTAACCCAGTTAATATTCCAGACATGAGTCAGAGAGAGAAAGAAAGAGAGACAGTGAGAGAGAATGAGAGGAATTCTCCTTGATCTGCAAGCAAATAAATAACACTGTAAGAGGACCAACACAAAAAGCCAGGTTTCCTACAATGTCACATACATAAGGCATATGTGCACTTTACAAGATCACACTTATGCATAATACAGTGTACATACAAAAAAAATAAAAATAAATAAACAACATGAATATAATCTACCCAAAACAGGATCCAACCCACAAAAAACACAGCACACACTTACATATGTACACAAAATGCATATTTTTACAAAATCAAACACATTTACAACTATATTTTATGCTTGTAATAATGTGTGTGTGTGTGTGTGTATATATATATACACTAAGCAGAACAACTGTTTTCAAAATTGATAACAAAAAAATTATTCTGAGCAACATACCAGCATATTAGAATTTCTAAAGCATCATTGAAGACTAAATTCTAAAATCACAATGAAAAACAACAAAACAAATTACATTCTCATGTTTATAATGTATTTACCACAAAAACAATGGTTCAACACACAAAACTTTCTACACAAATGCACACTCATGGCAAAAACTGGCAAAAATATATTTTTACAAAAAATTGAATCACTATATTCTAATGCTTAAATTGTACACATGCAAAGCATATGTATATAAAAAAAAAAAAACAAGGTCCAACACAAAAAAGGCCACATTGACACGATACAGTAGCACACTCATTTAACTACCAAAATTGCATTTTTTCCAAGACATCACACACAAATATAGTAAAATGCCCTATATTCTTATGAATTTATGCCAACAAATTACATTCAAATAACCAAAGCATGACAGATTTTCCCACTAGAGCACAACACTGGGCAAGCTTCGCTCACATGCAACCCAATTCTTTGTTAAATTTTTCCAACTTCCATTCATAAACGGCAGAGGTTGTGATGTATGGGGTGAGAGTTGTTGCTTTATTCCAAATAAATAGATTATGATCCACAAATAAATGTAACAAGATTCACAAAAATATATCAAATTCACAAATAAATGTACAGAGTTTCACAAAAAAATATAAAACTCACAAATAAATAAAATGAGATTTGCAAATAAAAATATATATATTTACAAATGTGTTTAATGTCACAAACACAACTCTACCTGGTATTTATTTGTGAACCGCTGTCTGTGCATTTGTAAATCACTGCACGCATTTGTGGATCGGTTCCTGTGCATTTGTGGATTTGAAACACTTCTAGCGTCGACGTGCAGATAAATCCACAAATAAGTGGACTCCACCCACCGTTTACTCAAGCCAATCAAATAACGGCCACATTGAGCTGACCAATCGTAGCACGTTATCGCTTCAACCAATCACGTTTTGGCTTAAATCCAGGGAGGGGGGGCGTCTTGCCTGATCGGCCATGTTGTGCGTACTTGTCTGTAACGTTACTTGTGGACTTGTGAAATGTCATCAGTCGCTGCCCAAGTACTGTTTCCCTTTTCAAAGTTCACATCTAGCCAAGTCCAGTTCAAATCCCCGGATGTGTTCTTGCTCCGCTCCTTTTACCGAGGATGCATGGAGAGGTGACTTGTGCGGACTTGATACGGGCCATAACCCAGAATTCAGCTCGAACCAGGTTAGCATCAATGGCGGAGGAGAAAACTCACAACTGTAAGTTATACATTTCGAAATACTATTGTTGTTTTATCACAAAATGTAACGTAGTTCTAAGAGTTTTGATGCCAGAATGTTGTTTAAACTTCAAAGCTACCGTCGAATTTTGAAAATTTGCTCAGACTATTTCGTTACGAGTTGAAAAGTAGCCTAACCCTCGGCAAGTCCTCCTAAAAAGTAGCTAGGCCCTGTAACATTTTGTAAAATATGGGGCTGCCTGTGTTGATTCTGTAGTGGATAAACATTTGATATATTTTGCTTTGGGTATATCTAATGGGCAATTGTTTTGCCTGAGGGAAAAGTTTCCTAACTAACGTTTGCCTAACGATACTTATATCAAATGCAAACCTTATTTTAGAGTGCTCTTGTCATTTTAACCAAATAGTTTGCTTGTCTTTATTTAAAATTTTTTTACAAATTCTTTTATAATTGTATTATTTTTCATCAACTTAAATTAAGCATTATTTTTTATCAAGGGACTGCTGAGGAAACTCGGGCCTTGATAGAGTGGCGGGCGGCCAACGAAAGGCTTTTCACCGGGAGGCGCAATTCCTCCAAAAGTTGATGGGAGTGAGTATTCATTTTGAGTGCTTGTATAATTCCCTGCATGTCTGAAGGTTTGGAGCTAGATTTGGACAGTCTTCATCCATAAAAATGAATACGTTATTGAAGTGGAATCATGTAAATCTTTATGGTTTTGTTTTGCCTATAGGCATTTTGTTCCACTTCTGGTTTGGCCATAACTGCCAAACAGGCAAAGAAAAAATTGAATAACCTAAAAGATAAATACAAGGTAATCTGCCTGTTTCTCTACTTTCTGTTACTGAAAGAGGCTTACCAAGATGTGTGTAAAGACTTTCCGGTCATATTTGAAACCTAACATAGATGCATTGGCCCTTACATTTTATTTTGTAAAATGTAGTTTACTCCGTTTACATTGTTTACTCTGAGACTGTAAAAAGAATAGTTCACCCCAAAATGAACATTCTGCCATTCACCTACAATTTTAAGTTGTTTCACACCTGTATACACTATTTATTTATTCTTTTTTTTTTTTTTGCTTTACACAAAGGAAGAATATTTGTAACCTAAGAGTTCTGGGGCACCACTGACATGTGTAATTTTTTGGTGCCTCAAACTGTTAGGTTACAAAAATTCTTAAGAATATCTTCCTCTGTGTAGAGCAAAAATAAAAAATGTCTAAAAGTGTGGAACAACGTGAGGTGAGAACATGACAGCATTTTGCTTTATTTCAGGAGCTTAGGGACCCACCCACAGGAAAAGGGGTAGAGGCCGGTAGTGTGACTGCTGCAACCTGGCAGTGGTACACTGCAATGGATGCTGCACTCCAGGGGCAGCACTCAGTTACTATGCCCGTAGTTGTTGCATCAAACCCACTGCCACTACAGGTGGCTCAGTCAGCACACCAGGTTCAGCCCCTTCTGTGGAAGCCAGGAGTAGCCAGCAGTCAAGAAAGAGGCGACGGGACAGCCAGGCTCTTCTTTAGTTTCTAAAAGAACAGGCAGAGAGGGAAGAGGAGAGGGAGAGAGAAGCATTGGCGAGAGAAGAGGAGAGAGAGAGGGCAGCAACAGCCAGAGCAGAGACATATGTCTCTTTTTGAAAAACTTAATAAATTCTAAATTAATGTTGTATTTAATGATAAATGATTTTATATAGATTATTTGAATAAAAAAAATAAAAATGAATGTTTCAATTTCAACCCTGGCAAATCATTGTTATAGCAACAGTGTATTCTTTATATTTACAACAAAAACACAAATAATATAAAATAATGTAATATCCAATGTCTATAGTGGTATACAATTATTTACAATCATGCAGTTAAATCTCAAGAAGAACATACCAACATTAAGAAAACGTATAAATGTATCTATACCCATCTACTTGCACATTTATTCATACCTATCTTTCTAATCAATGTCATAGCTATTTCAACTGTTTATGTTGCTCTTTTAATGAACATGACAACATCTGGAAAGGTTTACTGTCTAGATGTAGTACTGTTCAGTTAGACACCCAGGCAGTTCCACGGGAGAAGAAAGCTGAGCAGCCAGACGTCCTCGGAGATGGTTCCCTGATAGGTCCCTCTCACCCACTGCTGCATTCTCACCATCCTCGCGGTCTTCTTGTCCTTGGCTTTCCTCCTCCTCCTCCAAGAGATCACCTCCCATCACACAGATGTTGTGGAGGATACAACAGGCACCAATCACCTTTGGGGCGAACAGTGGCCTGATCTCTAGGGCCCGCAAGAAAATTGCACGCCAGTGAGTTTTTAACATCCCAAAAGTGCGCTCGATGATGTTCCGTGCTTGTGCATAATGCCTGTTGTATCGGGCTTCAACTTGGCCTGTTAATCAAAAATCGTGTAGAAAATGTGTAGTGTATTGCAAATTCATAACAGTAAAAATTTGGTTTATCGTGTGTGTGTGTGTGTCTGTCTGTCTGACATAAAAAAAGTGTTCTTACTTGCGACAGGCTGGCGGTATGGGGTCATGATTGCAATAGGATGCTGCAAGCAAGGGTATCCCCCATCTCCCAAAAGATAGTATCCAGCTGGTGAATACAAAGCCTGCTGGTACATTGGTGATCTGCGCAGCACAAGGGCATCCTGTACAGAGCCTGGATTGCCAATATACACATCTATAAATATGCCTTTAGCATCACAGGTGCCCTGTAGAATGATGGAAGGGAAGATCTTTCTATTTATGTAGCATCTTTTTTGTGGCATTGCAGGAGGAACAATCCTGATGTGGCACCAGCAGCACAGCGGAATGCCTCATGGCCAGCAAGGCCCCCCACCTCATCCATTTCCTCTGCTTTTGGAAAATGAATAATTTTGTGGAGGATGGTCATCATCTCCTCCACAACATTGTGAACAGTCCTACAAACTGTTGAAAGTGGCATGCTGAAGTCATCTGATGTGACCCTGTAGGATGCTCAACAGGCAAGCCAATAAACCGTAACAAGTACTTCAATTTCACGGCTCCATCCATGGGCTTTTTGACGGGGCAGCATCTGTACCAGCATGTTGATGCTGTTCCTGGAGAGCCTGAAAGCTGGCTTTAAATCCTCTCCAGAAAAAAACTTGACCAGGATTGGTACCTGGTCATTGATCTGTGAATACCTGCGAGTGGGACTTTGTTCCTGTTAAAATATATAGATAATATATTAAGAATGTTTTTACTTTTGTTGTATTATGTATTTGTTATATGTATTGCTTTTAAAAAGTTGTTACTATATGTACTGTCGTTGCATTGTATTTATTATATTTTTGGATTTAATATAAGCTATATACTCAGTTGTTTTAAGGATTTTGTCTAAAATTTACTAAAATCTGCCATAATTAAATCTCCCTCTAACATTTGCTCTTTTCGTGAAGTATTTCTTTATACTCTATTTCGGTTTCATTCATTTATTGATAAGCTCTAGCACAACATTCATCCCAGAGTCTAAAAGTTGTAGCCTATATGATTATTATAGATATTAAATTGTCCTGTTTGTGTTAATGCAGTAATATGATGTGCACCTAGCTATATAAAGATGATAAACTATAAACTTATTTGAGCACCACAAAGACAAATAAAAGGTGTGTGAAGTGTAAGCTAGTTAATTTAAATGTTATCAACTGTCAAACCTATTGTACTTGTCAGTTTATTTGGTATACTGAAAAATCTAATGTTGTCTCATTACATCCCTGCAATAGTTTACATAACTTTTTGTGAGATAGTACTTTGTAGTCTGTTGATAGGGTGCCTATATGATACATTATAATAAATTTTTATTATGACTTTTCATTTGGATATACCTAACTAAGTCCACATAAGTATATGGGCAGTTTATGAAGAAAGAATAATTAGAAAAACGTACAATGCTAGAGAGACATGCTAATATGGCACGTCTCTTCGCCATCCTCCGCTGCATCCTGGCTTTTCTTTGAAGGATTTGTCTCCTCCGTTCGGCAGCCTCCTCTTCAGCATCTTGATAAATAGCAATTGCAATGGCAATCCTAAGCTGTTCCATTTTGATTTACACTTATTTACAATTGATTTACACTTTTCAACCGTATTATTTAAATTGTAGCTGAGTGGGTTTATTGCTAGATTGTTCTTAATGAAAAGAGGCAGTTGTTTCCACATATTTTATTTATTTTGAACGACGTAAATATAATCACAGTATTAATGTTACCTGAACCACATATTAATGTTTAATAGTTTTTAAAATAAAAAAGAGACAGTCGTTTAATATTATATTCAATTTCATTATAAATATAAAGTGAAAATAATCAGAGTAGGTAAATATTAGTTTTTTAATACTAATATATTTAATATATTGAAAATAAAAAAGAAGTTAATTCAAGTAAAACATGCATGCTGAGTGAAGCTATCAAGTACGCTGCCGTTCCATTTGTAGAATGACTGGACTCGCGTCCTCCCGTCCTCGAGAGTTCGTTCTTCTGAGTCCAACTTGGCATGTCCAAACTCGGAAGGACGGAAGTCCAGACTCTGCGAACTTGGTATTGAGAAATGCCCTGACTGTCTGTTGTTGGTCTCAAGTTCGGTGTCTATTCCCGCAGTTCCCCTGGCTGTAAGCCAAAACGTGATTGGTTGAAGCGATAACGTGCTACGATTGGTCAGCTCAATGTGGCCGTTATTTGATTGGCTTGAGTAAACGGTGGGTGGAGTCCACTTATTTGTGGATTTATCTGCACGTCGACGCTAGAAGTGTTTCAAATCCACAAATGCACAGGAACCGATCCACAAATGCGTGCAGTGATTTACAAATGCACAGACAGCGGTTCACAAATAAATACCAGGTAGAGTTGTGTTTGTGACATTAAACACATTTGTAAATATATATATTTTTATTTGCAAATCTCATTTTATTTATTTGTGAGTTTTATATTTTTTTGTGAAACTCTGTACATTTATTTGTGAATTTGATATATTTTTGTGAATCTTGTTACATTTATTTGTGGATCATAATCTATTTATTTGGAATAAAGCAACAATTCTCACCCCATAGTGATGGAGGGGTAACCCCCAGATGACTGCAGAACCCTCCAGCAGTGTTGACTCCTCTCAGCCAATCAGAAAGCAGAGGGAGAGGAAGGAAGATCAAAACATGTCGGGCGGTGCCAAGGAGATACCGCATTACACCGCAGCCTTTCCTTCCCCCACCATTCATTTATCAGATCCATTCTTTCATTCATCCCCTCGCTGATATATTTATTCATTCACGTTAACACGGCTACAGCTGATCTGGACCGCAGGGCTCGCTCTCAAACAGTGCAGTCCAGGTTCAGAGCATGTTACATGTCTCTGGGGGGTAAAGAATGCTGAGAGCGAGAGAAAAAGGGACTATGCTCGCAGTGTGAAGCGAGCGCTGACTCACACTTATTCTGACCGATAGTGACTCATGATTTCTCTATTCAAGACGGTTCATTCTAAACTCAATTGCCTCAAACTCTTCAGGACTTCACTGAAGATGATTTGTGATTGTTCTGACGCACAACAACGAACACTTGAAAGCTTCTCTTTTTCTTCATTAGCTTGTTCCCTGCAATAGGGTTCAGCATTGAAACCATTTACCAACTATTTACTTTTATTTTATTATAAAAATGTTTTTCCTAAATATCTTTTGAGTTCAGCATTGGAAAAAATGTATATGGTTTCACAACAACATGACTGAGTAAACTGAATATATTGTATTCCTGTATAAACAGAGGGGTGAGTCATTATTTTCTGCATGCTATAGGTATAAATTAATGGCTAACTATGGTAAACTTTATCTGTGAAGACTACTTCTCACAGTAATTATTTGATAAGCCTTCATTTTTTCATATTGAATATCATGTTTCACTTGCAGATACACAACTGTTCAAAAATTTGGGTCAGTAAGATTTTTTTTTTTTAGTTACAAATAAATACTGATCTTTTGAACTTTCTATACATCAGCAGATCCTGTACAAAGGAAAGCATGATGGTTTCCACAAAAAAAAATATATAAAGCAGTTTCAACATTTATAATAAGAAGAAATGATTTGTGTGCACCAAATCAGCATATTAGAATGATTTCTGGAAGATCATGAGACACTGGAGACCAGAGTAATGGCTGCTGAAAATTAAACTTTGCCCTCACAGCAATTAATTACATTTTTAAATATATGTAAAACATTATTTTGAATTGCAATGATATTTTATAATATTACTGTTTTCTGATTGTATACTAATGCAAACTCGATAAGCATAAGAAAATTCTTCCAAAAGCATTTAAAATTTTTACTGACTTCAAACTGACCTTTCAACTGCAGTGCATGTCACGTTACTGAACTGAGAACAGAATAGCATTGTTCATTTTAACATACACAAGTGTCCATCATTACATACAGTTTAATCAGGTCATTAATTAAGGTTTCTTCCACCATAAACAGACATTATTTTTTTGAAGACCATTTTCACTCCTGCACGAACCATAAAACTAAACAGTTTATGCCACTATAATGTAAATTAAAAGCACTATATGTAAAGGAACTGTTATGCTCAAATAAGTTCCACATGCTAGCACAGTTTACACATCATTCATCAGGGCGAGCCAAATTGCTGAACAGACAGTGATATGCAAATGTAGTGGTGGCTGTGCCATCAAAACTATTACCATTTTTAGCAAATTACCCATTTTCACGTTTTTGCTTCCATTTACGGTCCAAGTTTCACATATGCATACAGGTCGAGAGCAAGATGGGATCTGACCTGCCTTTCACTGTGACTGTATCTGCTAACGTTAACTGCAGGGATTCCACTTCTCCTCACGCAAGAAACTGTTACGCAACCACAGAAACTTGAGACACATGCAGCCTTAACAGCCTGTTCAGGAATCTGCCTTGAGCCACTGCATTATCGGTAAGGGAGGACACTTATGTTTTTATGGCAGTATCCTTGAGCATGGAAAAATAAAAGACAAAGACAGGGAAAAAGTTTGATGGAGAGAGACATTTCATAACCAAAGAATCCATGTAAATTATAACCCAATCCCAAGCAGTTCAGCAGCAATTTAGTGGAATAAAAACAAAGAGTTCAATGGAGAACAAATATTTTATGACCATATGATGAACAAACAACTACAATATTCAATTCAGCAGCAATTTAGCTCTAAAATGATCATGAATGGAACATTACATAAAGAAAATACGTTTGTTACTTCTGTGAGAGGTCACAAGTGAAGCACACCAGAGAAGGGTGTGTGTAAGAACTCCTCGCCCTGTTCCCCAGTTGAGAAAGGTCACAGAGAGTGTAGCTGTTGTGTTTGTGAGGGTGGACTGTGGAGGAAACCTAAAATGGATGCAGAAAGGGTGTCTGTGTGGGGGGAGAGAATGAAAGCGAGAAGCAGAAAAGAAGAAATAAAGTCTGATGAAATAAAATGTGTTTTTCGTTAAATAACGTGTTTTGCAAAATCCAACAATCCGGAATCTGCCCACATTAGACTGAATCACAATCACAGCAATACAATTCCAGGGCTAATCACACACTATGCTAGGAACACGTTTCATTGATCCAAGATGCATGAAATAGAACTCAATATTGACCCAAACTATACCCTAACCAATGTTTTTTATTACACTACTTTAAGTGTGTGAATAGTGCTTGATTGATTGGTAATTGGATTGAGATATAGCGGAACCAGTCATTGGGGGACAAGAGCTTGTGTCATTGCATTGAAGAGCAGATCTAGTGCTCAGAGTGCATGTCAGATGTCCACACTCATCTCTAATACAGCACCAGCTGAATACATAAATCCTGCTGTGAGTGAACTGACCAATACTGTCCCCTCAAATCTGACTATAACACTGCAGCTACTGTATATCTAAAAAAAATGTGCATTAGCCTACACCACTGCAGAATGCTCAACACAAATAATTCACCTCATTGTTTGTCAACCAGACATTATCTTTCAAATAACAAAGCTGTATGTATGAATGTTGATACTGCACCAAGAAACCAAGGTTCTATGTCTAGGCCAACCAGATGATAGGAAATCATTTTTAAGCTTCTTCATGAGAAGTATTCATTATATTTTGTAGGTTGCTTTGGAGAAAATTGGGGTTACATGCTTTTAAAAAGCAAGGATGGTCATAGGTTCAAACCTGGAAGGAGTTCCCACATAACCAATATGCCCCTGAGCAAGCCACGTAATCCCAGGATACATCTCGTCTCCTACTGTCTGGAGTAAAAAAAATTATAATCTGCTAAATAACCAATATCAGCAGAATTATAATACAAATCTTTAACTAAAAATGTTACCAACCTAAATGTAACCATTAAACAACCACCACCTAGCTATTTGAAGAGATAGCAATGAATAACTTAAATAAATTACTGTTCAGGATACACGCTTAAATTTTATCATAATTTGCTCATCTATTAAGGTTTTTTTTTTATCATCTGAACAGTACCGGTAGTTTTGGATTACACTTCACTGTGATTAGACAGCTGTAAATGACTGAAAGCATTGTTAAAAAAAAACAACAGATTTTTATATTATTAATATTGGCAGTAGTCTGGTCAATTGCATGATGCAGCATGTGCCTGGCCCATGAGAGAGTGACCTGCTCCATGTAGACTAAATAGATTTACCAGAAGACTAATAGGGCTTAATGTCATTGTAATTTGCTGACAAAGTGATGTAATGCTACATTTCCACAAATTTGTTCCAATGAAAAAACAATCATCTATATGTTGGATGGCCTGAAGATGAGTAGGCCTACATTTTAAGAAAATTTTTATTTTTGGGTAAACTTTTTTTTAAGGCAGATTCTCAAAAAACAATGCAGTAGCAACCCCTGCTGACCATTGTGTAATATACACAATACAACGATATACGGTGACTCATAATGCTGATTTTGTTTTCTATGGGTCTAACTTACCTATCGTCAAAATGTTTTCTTCCGTTCCCATGTGCTGTTTGAGCATTTATGTTCAAATTTAGTGAAGTCTCTGAACCACTCGAAGCTCTACTCTGTCCGATACCGCTCATTCCAGTAACGAACATCCGTATACCTGCAACATTCCATCCTGCTATAAAATAGAAATGAAAGTCATACGTCGTATTAAAAGTTTGTTATTAAAACACGCGTTGCTGTCATATCTGTTGTCGTGATGGTTTTTATAACACAATGACAAGCCCAGCTGTGTCTGGATCAGAACTCTGAATACTTTGCATAATGTTGACTGATTACATTAAACATGGATTTGGTTAAATAAGGTTTAGACCAGGTCACACAAAAATTATGGAAAAAAAATCGGTACCCGGACTCTTACCAAGTCAATGTTTTTATCAGTTTTACCTTAAACATGTGCGTCTAAAACACCAAATAAAAAAATAAAATAAACTACTAGTGTGTATTTTAAAACAGATCTGTCATCAAGACAGCTCCATGTGTGTATTTATTTATTTTTAATTTTATTTATTATGTATTAACCTCGTGGACGTGTTAATCATGACACAACGAGTGGCAATTTAACGATGTGATGTCAAAATAAAAGTTTATTACAACGCAAGAGCTTGACATTGGGAAATTAACCGCACTGGCATAAATCTGGAATACACTACATATTGTTTATATAATTATGAAAAGGTGGACACTTGTCATACCATTGTTGTTAATATGATCACGGTTATTTGCATTTTGCCCAGGTCAACGGGACGGGTTCAAATAAGGTTAAATCGTTTCAGGATGGCTTCCAATCAGAATCAATTGCGCCGTTTTAATCGAATCTACATCATAATTGAGTTTCCTGTCTACCATCGGCCTTTTAAAGCTTCATGAACACTTCCTTATTTGCTGAATAATTCATCTGCACCATTCGCAACTGTTTAATTTCCCTCCATTGTTATCCTAATGTTGCAACGATAGTCTTGTAAACTCGTGAAATCATAAGAAGCTTTGCTAAACGTTGATACAACGATCGAAAACTATTTTAAAATGGCTGGGCGACACAAAAATAAAGTAAATGTTTAATTGAGTAAAATAGTAAAATAAAATAAAACAATCAAAATAACACATATGACACTTAAATTATACATTAAACAAAGCTATGTTATGGACTAAACAGCACATAATCATTTTGCTGTAAAAGTATATGTTACAGTAATATAAATCGGGCGTTCGCGAGTGGGCGGAGTCATGGCGTACTTCCTTTGGCGCGCGCGGTGTGAAAGTCAAAGCTGCGACTCAAATCGTTCAGTCCAGTCTGCTTCATGTGGATTAGTTCAGGTTAGGATTTGTCGGGAATAAAGTCGTAGTTTTTGTACGGTGAGTGTTTGAATGTGTTGTATTATTTATTTCAACCTTATGAATTGTGTAGAAGAAATTTAGATATGTCTGTTTGTACTGTCGTTAGCGTAGCAAGCTAGCTTGCCCTGTCAAACAAAACAAGCCTGTTTTGCTTAAGTCTAATGTAAACAAATAATTGTTTCTATGTTTTTTCAGTATGTGCTGTCTGCTAAACAGCTTCTCTCTCTCACATCAACTGTATATAATTCAATACTATTATCTGTACCGGTGCCATTACCCTTTTCTTTGTCTGCTATGAAGGTTTTAAAGCAGCACTGAGAAGTCAGTGGCCCCTGTGCATCCTAGAACATTTTGACACAGCATACAGTGTTTTGAAGTAAGTGTAGAGTATGTATACAAAATTGGAACTATATACAATATTATGAGACTTATTCTTAATATTCTGAACATTCTAAATATATTTTTATCTGTATTAAACCTTAACCTCATGTGTTACCATGACTTTTTCGAGGCCTAATTTTCTTTATGCATTTAGACATTGTCACACAGTGGATGTGGCAGGTTTCCCTGTCGACCCTGCTCCTGACAGGCTTTTTATCAGCTGCGAACCGCAAACAGCAGCTCAGTGCTGTGAAGATGAGTGTTTTCTTCTTTGCAAACTCACAGTGACTTATACAGGGAGACTATTGTCATGGCACCCAGCAAGGTACTGCTGAATGTTATTGAGTTTTTATTATTCATGAATTGTTTATACCAGTGGTTCTCAATTCCAGTCCTCACGACCCCCCACTCTGCACATTTTCTATGTATCTCTTATCACTTCAGACATTTGTTCTATTTTACTGTAAGTGCCCTGCAAATTGGACTTTCTGCCTTGATTCCAGTTTGAAGGGAGCATATACAACCCGAATTTCGGAAAAGTTGGGACGTTTTTTAAATTTTAATAAAATGAAAACTAAAGGAATTTCAAATCACATGAGCCAATATTTTATTCACAATAGAACATAGATAACGTAGCAAATGTTTAAACTGAGAAATTTTACACTTTTATCCATTTAATTAGCTCATTTAAAATTTAATGCCTGCTACAGGTCTCAAAAAAGTTGGCACGGGGGTAACAAATGGCTAAAAAAGCAAGCAGTTTTGAAAAGATTCAGCTGGGAGAACATCTAGTGATTAATTAAGTTAATTGATATCAGGTCTGTAACATGATTAGCTATAAAAGCTTTGTCTTAGAGAAGCAGAGTCTCTCAGAAGTAAAGGTGGGCAGATGCTCTCCAATCTGTGAAAGACTGCGTAAAAAAATTGTGGAAAACTTTAAAAACAATGTTCCTCAACGTCAAATTGCAAAGGCTTTGCAAATCTCATCATCTACAGTGCATAACATCATCAAAAGATTCAGAGAAACTGGAGAAATCTCTGTGCGTAAGGGACAAGGCCGGAGACCTTTATTGGATGCCCGTGGTCTTCGGGCTCTCAGACGACATTGCATCACTCATCGGCATGATTGTGTCAATGACATTACTAAATGGGCCCAGGAATACTTTCAGAAACCACTGTTGGTAAACACAATTCGGTGTGTGAATGAGTGAGTGAATGGGTGAATGTGAGGCAACTTGTAAAGCGCTTTGGATGGCAATGTGGTCTGTTGAAAGCGCTATATAAATGCAGTCCATTTACCATTTACAATCCGCCGTGCCATCAGCAGATGCCAACTAAAGCTCTATCATGCAAAAAGGAAGCCATATGTGAACATGGTCCAGAAGCGCCGTCGTGTCCTGTGGGCCAAGGCTCATTTAAAATGGACTATTTCAAAGTGGAATAGTGTTTTATGGTCAGACGAGTCCAAATTTGACATTCTTGTTGGAAATCACGGACGCCGTGTCCTCCGGGCTAAAGAGGAGGGAGACCTTCCAGCATGTTATCAGCGTTCAGTTCAAAAGCCAGCATCTCTGATGGTATGGGGGTGCATAAGTGCATACGGTATGGGTAGCTTGCATGTTTTGGAAGGCTCTGTGAATGCTGAAAGGTATATAAAGGTTTTAGAGCAACATATGCTTCCCTCCAAACAACGTCTATTTCAGGGAAGGCCTTGTTTATTTCAGCAGGACAATGCAAAACCACATACTGCAGCTATAACAACAGCATGGCTTCGTCGTAGAAGAGTCCGGGTGCTAACCTGGCCTGCCTGCAGTCCAGATCTTTCACCTATAGAGAACATTTGGCGCATCATTAAACGAAAAATACGTCAAAGACGACCACGAACTCTTCAGCAGCTGGAAATCTATATAAGGCAAGAATGGGACCAAATTCCTCCAGCAACTCATAGCCTCAATGCCCAGACGTCTTCAAACTGTTTTGAAAAGAAAAGGAGATGCTACACCATGGTAAACATGCCCCGTCCCAACTATTTTGAGACCTGTAGCAGAAATCAAAATTGAAATGAGCTCATTTTGTGCATAAAATTGTAAACTTTCTCAGTTTAAACATTTGCTATGTTATCTATGTTCTATTGTGAATAAAATATTGGCTCATGTGATTTGAAAGTCTTTTAGTTTTCATTTTATTAAAATTTTAAAAACGTCCCAACTTTTCCGGAATTCGGGTTGTAGGTTCCATTCAGATTGCCATGACTGGAATTGAGAATCACTGGTTTATACTATGCCCCGTGATGAGAACAAGGCAAATACGAGCTGATTGGCTGGGATCTTGTGTTCTCTTGCTTTCTGACTGGTGGGTAATCTTGGCAGAGCAGTGGAGATTGGCTGTGCTGCTGTAAGGGCCCACCCATATTGATGCTGGCTGTTAAGCATAATATAATTATCCTTTAGAAATGGACATTTGTGGATGATTTGGCAGTTTACAGTGTGTGTGTGTGTTTGGGTATGTCCCAAGAATGTGTGTGTAAATGTGTCAGTCAGCAAAGAGTCACATCACCTAATGGGCCCACCAGCTGTGAATGCTTTCTTTGGTAATCTGAGGGCAACATCTATTGTTTCTAGGCTTGTTAATTTTGTGTATACACCATATTAAACATCTCTTTGTTTTTGTCTCAGGGTCACAAAAAAAGGTATCCTGCAATAGGACAGTGAGAGAGAGAAAGTTCTTCAGTGTTTGACTCAACTGCTGCAGATGGACATTCGCACACTGTGGAGTCTGTCTCTAGTGGAAGAGGAGTTTGTCAGGTAAAAGACTGTATTTCCTCTTAAAAGGTCACCCTTTCTCTGTTTAATCTCTTTTGCTCTGTGTGTCTTAATATATCATTTTGATTGTGTCAGTTTCTACTTGACTTATGTTTTGTCTTTTTTTATGTAGCTGTGTGACATGCTGTTGCTAAAACTCCTGGAAAACCCCACCATAAGCCACAAGAAGAGCAAGTCCACCATGTCCTATGTACATGAAAGGCCTATTTCTCTTAAATATTGGTTACAAATCTGTCTAAATCTGTGTTAGTGAGCACTTCTACTTTGCCAAGATAATCCATCCACCTCACAAGTGTGGCATATTAAGATGTTGATTAGACAGATTTATAATTGCACAGGTGTGCCTAAGGCTGGCCACAATAAAAGTCCAAATGTGCAGTTTTATCACATAGCACAATGCCACAGATGTCGCAAGTTTTGAGGGAGTGTGCAATTGGCATGCTGACTGCAGGAATGTCCACCAGAGCTCTGCCCTACTAAGGCAAAATACCTGAATAATATCTGATTTATCGATGGTAGTAAATAAAAATATAAATGTATATTGGTCTATATTAATGAATGGGCATTTCCAGTGTAGCAGCACTCATAAAATATTATTTAATTTTAGGTGAAAAAATCAAGTGAGGAACTAGCCAGAGAAAGTTCAGGTGTGAAGCTTTTTGTCTGAACTCCGTACTCTGGAACCTGAAACCACGATCCCAAACATCAGTGTTCTCCTTACACACCTGGATGGAGAGGTACAGTCACATGTTGTCTTTAATCACTTCTTTCATTGGATTCTTGCCCAGTGATGAGACCAAGGCGAATATGAGCCCATTAAATTGGAGTCTGAGCTCTCCTGCTTTCCTGTTGGCTGGTAATCTTGGCTGGGCAGTGAAAATTTGCTGTCTTGCTGTAAGGGCCTGCCTACATTCAATAAGCCCCTTCCTCTGAGTTTTCTATCCTTTAAAGAAATGGGGATGAAAAAGGGTGGGGCTTACAGCGTGTGTGTGTGTGTGTGTGTGTGTGTGTGTGTGCGCGCATGTGTACAATCACAGGTTGAATCTCAGTTCTCTGCAGTAATTATTTGGGCATTGAGCACTCTCTTTGGTAATCTGAGGGCAATCGTTTAAAATGAAGCTGTGAGTTTCAGAGCTTAACTCTTCTTTGAGTGTGTGTGTGTGCGCCCTCTGTTAACATGCTGTTTGTGTTTGGACAGAGTCCGAGTCTGCAGGTGGCTGTGTGTAAAGTTCTTGTCTGAGTTTTGTCTGGTGATGAGCTGGATGATTCTGCTCATGCGAGCCGAGATAATTTCCTGAACATGCTGCAGGAGCACATCCATGATGCCCACTCACATGTCCGAGCACGTGTGCTTCAGGTCTAGAATGATTCTATTGAACTGATTTAATGTCACAGCATAATAAACACTTTGCCCAATGATGAGACCAAGGCGAATGCGAGCTCGTTGGGTAAGAGTCTGAGCTCTTCTGTGCTCCTATTGGCTGGTAATCTTGGCTGGGCAGGGGAGATTTGCTGCTTTGCTGTAAGGGCCCGCCTACATAAAGCAAGTTCTTCCTATCAAGCTCTTCCTCAGAGAAATGCAGGAGAGATTTTGGAAGGATAATCAAAGTGTGTGTGTGTGTGTGTGTGTGTGTGTGTGTGTGTGTGTGTGTGTGTGTGTGTGGATACAGGTCGAAGCTCAGTTCTCTGTAATGTCCAATGAGCTATGAGCTAGTTCTTTTTTTGTAATCTGAGGGCATTCTTGTCTTTATCATGTTAAGGCATGGTGTGCATTATTTAGATCTGTAACTTCATTTTGTGTGTGTGTGTGTGTGTGTGTTTAGTGCTGAGAAGGAGGTGGTTCTCAGTAATTTGGACATACTCTGCTATGGGAGAGAAGGTTGCAGAAGATTATTTGCTGGCTCAAGACACATTTATCATCATATGTGAGGGTATGTATTTACACTAAAGTATTATAGGCTACTTTAGCTGTCTGTCCCAAGCCATCGCCGTTGGTATGTTCTTTTAGCTCTTTTTGGCATTTACACATCTCTTACTAGCTTGTCTTGGGTAATCTGATCACAAGTTTTGGTTTCTAATAAATGCTGTACCAAAAACTTTCCCCCAACACATACTCTTTTTCTCCATGTGAGTAGATGGTCCTTCGTTGTTTTGGAAATGTTAGTTTTTACATTGCAAATGCAAAGTAGCCGCATGTGTCCAATAAAGTGGACATCAGATGCAAAATTTACTTTTACCTGGTGTTTGCATATAAATGTGTCTTAGCAGTGTATGGACATAACCACATTAAAATGATTTAAAAAAAAAAAAAAAAAAAAGAAAAATTCCATTCACCTCCCAAGATGAGATGACCTAAATGTAACACTCTGCCCAATTTTTTTCTTCTTCTCAGGACAACGCAATTTACAACCTGCTGCCAGACATCATCAGCGGATTATCTGATCCTGAATGTGGAATGAAGGAGGAGGACTTCAACACCATTATGAAGTGAGAGATGATTTATGCTGCTATTGCAGTTTAACTTTTTCTGCATGACAAACCATAAATCACTTCTATTTAACTTTCTCTTTCAGATAACTCTTCTCCTACATCACTAAAGAGAGACCGAGAGTTTAGTGGAGAAGCTCTGCCAATGAATCAGAACAGCAAAGTGCGTATCAGACGCACACAATATGCTATTTGCTTTATTTTGACCTACAGTCTCCAAATGGAAACAGTGTTCTAAAAACACCTTTCCATTCATCACCAAATCAGAAAAGTTTAACCTGGTTTTAGAAGATTTTTCCATTATTTTGCCTACTTCAAACATGAACGATAACTTGGGCTAATATAGTTACCCAAAATCAAATGTAATAGTTTTCATGGTGCACAGGAAAACGTTGCTAGAACAACATTTGTGAGATTGGACCCCATTATGACAGATGATCGGTATGAAGGACCAGGTCTCTCTCTTATGTGATCTTGTTCTGTTTCCTGTTTGCAGGACTGCGTGTCAGTGGGCAGTTTTGGCCGTGTCTCTGTCCCTGTTGTCTCTATGCGAGCGAGGATTCAAAAAGCTGCAAGAGTGCTGGGACCATGGTAAAGTCACCGAGCCTGGAGTCAATCAGCCTCTCCTATCCGTTGGAGCCAAACTTTGTCAAAGAGCCAAATCACAGTTCAAGGTACTACAGTTGCGAATATGTGGCAGCTAAATGGCGTACTATACATACGTATGCACACAGAGCATTGGTCATGATTTAATGACAGACTGTTGAAAGTAGCTGTTTTTGTTTAGGTGCAGGTTGAAGACTGGGCTGGAGAATGTGGAGCGTGAGGAGAGAGAAAGGCAGATGGGAGACACACGAAGTCAAAACCTACAAACGGCTCAGCCACACAAGAGCATGCACAAAACCACACAAGGTGAAGAGATCGAGCAAATCCGACCTCACAAAATAATTCGATTTTATAATTGAATCTCATTGTATATTCACACAATTCATAATGCATTCATCTCCATATCCTTCAGGATGTGGCAAACCAAACTTAGATGACATCGACCTCATAACCGCAAGGAAATCTTGCTCTCATCCCAAACCTACCATCACCTTCACCAGTAATGAAGAAGAGGAAGAGGGTCAGTCACTTTAACATGATTATCATTTAGTCATTTATTTCAAGTTAAAAGTGCAGTAAAGCACTTATGCTTATTTAACATGCTTCATTTCAATTCTTTTTCAGATGCTGTCATGGCTGAGAGTGAGATGCCCAAAGTGACAACACCCATCGGTCGCACACGATACACTCGTGTCAGACACTGTGTGCACTTTTTCTGTATTTCAAGCTTTTTTTAAATACCTCTATGTAATTTGGTTTTAGACAGATGAGGTCTGTGACTGTAATTAATTGTTTAATGTTTTAGTTAGCATCAATATGGTATATCTGTGTCTGTTGGTTTTTATTAAACTTTTTTTCCATGGAGCTGAACTGTGTTTTTGGGCAGCTTTTATTGCAGCCCAAGTTTGTTGCAACGAAAAGGAAAAAAAACTATGATTAAAGGGCCTGACTCTAAAAATGAGATGCTGATCCGTGTGAAAGTTTCATTTGTGTCGCTGACTAATGTAGGGTAAGAGAAACTACCTCAGTTGCTTTAGTTTACAATGCCGAGGCCACGTTTAAAACCTTGCAATAAATTTATATGTGCTTTGCAAAGACTTTTTCACCACTGTCCGAAAATCTCCAAGAAGCATGAACTGCATGAGTAAGGCCGGTGGCTGCAAATGTGCAGCTTTTAGCATCTGCAACTTCTGCGATTATGAGAGCAGACGGGTTTACAACATACAAGTTCCTCAGCAGTTTAATTTCACCAAAGATGTGTTTGATTTACTTTAAATTGGATAACACACATTGTACATTAACACTGAATAAATGTCTCAAAAAAGGTTAAAACTTTGGATAATACTTAGTAATAATTCCTGAACAAACATTGTAATATATTGAGCAGATCAGCTGATACTTAGACATTGAAAATGCATTAAAAAGATTCTGACCGTGCCCGTTCACCAATAAATAATAAAATAACATAAAACCTGAGACTATTCTCTACTAATATTTTGAGGCTGGCCTTAAGAGGGAGCAATGAATGATTTGGAAATTTGGAGAAAAAAAATGTATTGCAGTACTTTCCATCTCTTTATATTCAACGTTTCCACATGTCTTCCCACTATATGATGCATAATACGTAAGACTGATAAATGGATCTAAAGACCTGTAGTGCTTCAGCTGGCCTGAAGGTGGAGGCATTTCGTAACAATCAATTTGCAGAACTCATTTCCAATTACATGCAATATATATTTTAGTAAGTTTAAATGATTCTGAATAACTCAAAATGTCTAAGCCTTGCAGTTCAAATGTTTTTTCTTCTTTTATTTGTAAATTGTAGAATCATTTATTAATAATATTGTAAGCATTTATATCATTAGAAGCCTCTTGTTTTGAGTTAAATTAAAGCATTTTTTGAGTGACATTTTGTTAGTGAAAACATTTCTCTTCCAAACACATGGTGATCCTTTTTTTACACAAGAGCATGATGCCATGTGACTGATGGCAGACAAAAATCTGATCTCTGCTGAATGATGAGAGGGTTGTGAGGTTACAAAGATTTCTGAATTTGTGGAAATTTTACTCTACAGAAAGGAATGTAGGGACTTTCCAGGTGATAAATCTGTTAGTGGGGAGAGCGGGGTAAGTTGTCACATGGATAAGTTGTCACACTGTTCATAACTCCAAAACTTGAAGTTCTATCTCAAAAATCAAATAGCCACTTTGTGTGACTTCTTCTTCTATCATCAATTTCCTGTTCAAATGTGGTCAAGAGCTCTCTAATCTGAGTTTAGCACCATTTTCTTATTTTTTGGCTTTAAGAGTAAAAAAACAAATTGAACTTTAAATTTTATGCAATACAACTTTGTTAGGTATGAATGTTCATTTTTTTTATTTTGCACAAAATAGAAAAGACAATAACGTGTCTTTTGATACTTTAGCTGACATGCTATGTTGAGCTAACCTTTTTTAACTAGATTTAGCCAACTTTAGCACACAGGTCAGTTTGGGGCAAGTTGTCACATATAACAACCTGCCCCAGTACAAAAAAAAAAAAACCACATAGAACATGCTCAAAAAACATTGTGGAAACTGGTTTTGCACCATTCTACATCACAGATCAACCCATTCAGAACCCTGGCCTGGTAGGCACCGGCACCAACTCTGCTCTACCTAGCATGCCCAGTTATGCTTCTGCTATCAGCAAACAAGGTAGTTAAAAGAAGAAAAATTAATAGAAGAGTCATCATCAGATAGAGTCAGATAATGAAGAGTGCTTCTGCCTCAACTGTGTGGAGCCATTTTCAAACAGTCGCCCAAAAGAGTCTTGGGTAAAATGTGTAAAATTCAACAAATGGGCCCATGATGCTTGCACTTCAGTCCAGGCAATTTAGGTGTGCCAGAATTGTGACTCTGAAGATGAGTCTGATTAGTCAGATACAGGGAATCTGTTTTGTTCAGAGGTTAAACATTTTAAGCAAGTTATCTGCAGTATTTCATTCAGTTATCATGGATCTATGTGCAAGCCAGAGAATGTTTGAGTTTAAAGTTCAAAGTAAAGTGGTCTTGCCACTTAAACGTGTTTTGATTGAAATGTGTATTGTTTGGATTAAAATAATTGTTTTTCCAAATTCTCTAAGCAGTATTTTTTTTTTATATTTCCACTTCTGGTTGAATTTTAAAGTTAAAATCAAAAATCACAATTAAATAGTTGTGTTCTTATTTTTGTATAGTCTAGTCTTATATAGTCACAAGTGCACATCCTCTATTCAACAGTACACAACTCCGTAATGATATGAGATATGAAAATGTTACGAGTACAACATATGTGCCCAAGACTTCCTTCTTTCATTTGGTACGAAATTTATATCATTGTGATGTACGGTGCTCATTAAATGTTAGACAGTTTGAAAAGTGTGACAACTTACCCCGCTCTCCCAAATTAGTCTTGACCCCTAATGGGGAAAAACAGCATAACTTCAGCAAACAGGCCTGTAGCTTGTCAGAAATAATGATAATAATAATGCAACTATTTTTGAAAAATGAAAGCATATATTTTTCAAACTGCAAATTTTTTTTTAACCAAGCTGTAAATTCCCCCACACTGATTATTCTAGGACTATAAAGGGAGAAATGTAGTGGTGCAGCACACTCACTGACTGCAGTAATGAGGCGAGTGTTGCTTAATTGACCTGTTAATGGGGCTTATGCTTATCAGATGGAAAATAGAGCCACCGACTTTATAACTGAAATATCAAGCCAAAATATACCAGAGCTCAACATATTCAGCTGCTTTGTGGTATGTCGTTAAATCAGACTTTAGATGTTTGTTATGACAGCCTGAAAACAACAGCTTGTTTGTGAATGCAGAGCGAAAGCAATTTGTTAGTTTTGGTTTGGAGCAATTGATTAGAATGGTTTAAATGGCAAACTTTGCTATGGAAATAAATACCATAAAGAACACGATATATATGAGAACATTCATTTGTATTAATACAGTACACCGTTTTTAAAACTTGAATGCCATTAATTGGTTGTAAAATCTCTACAAATAAAAACTTTTTTTTTAAGAGCTTGTGACAATTTTTTAAATGCATACATGCTCCTTATAGCCTCTAAATTGTTTATGCTTAAAATAGTTTTAGATTTAGTACAAAGTTTCCTAGTGAATATGTCAAATACGTCGAGTATTTCAAGTTGACTACAAGTTTGCATTGTTCTATAGAAAATACCTTATTGAATAATGTCAAAAAGTGTAGTACCTTGGTGCTTTAGTTAGTGTAGGCAGCATCTGAGTCAGCTGTAAGCGCCTATGATGCCTAGAAATGCTGTCTAGGTAGGAAGTGCACTTGGTTTTGATTAAAAGAGGATTTTTAGGGCATTAGTAAGTTGAGCTCTGTCGGGGAAACAGCCGTGAGGTGGACACGGTTCACCGACTCGGATGTTTATGGCTTATTATTTTTTCTGCATTAAAATTCTAATCACGTGAGTTGAATGTGCAATGACAGTGTCCCGACACCGAGCCGTCTCGCGCAGTTCTAGAGGAACGGACACGCGCTCATATTCATGTAATCGAGCATCTCATCGCGTTTTTACAGTGTTTTCTTTCTTTTTGTTTTGGTTTATTTTATAGTTATGGCTTGGCCGTGCATCAGCAGAGTCTGCTGCTTGGCTCGGTTCTGGAACCAGTTCGATAAATCAGATTTGTCGGTTCCGCTAACGATTCAGAACTACTCTGACATCGGGGAGCAGGAGGTGCGATCCGTCACCAAACTCGTTTCCACGGAACAGGCGCCGGGCGTCAACTTCGTGACGCCGGACCATGCAGCTGGAGTCCGGCGGCCGCAACGAGGACGCACGGAACCGAGTTATAAACCCCGCGAGGACTACCATCCCCCGGGTGTGCCCTTCCAGAGCGTCACCCAGTACAAACAGGATTACAAACCCTGGCCCATCCCGAAGAAGGATAACTTTCCCTGGATTAGTAACGGAGGGAAAGGCGGCACTTTAACGGATAGCCCGGTGAACGGTTACTCTAACAGCACGAGTCAGCATCGGGCGGACAGACAGGAGCGCAGCGGCAGGCAGAGAGGGGCAGATCAGCTCAGCTCACACAGGTACAGATGCTCTTCATGCGAGGCTTTCTCTCATGGGAGCTGTTCTTCAGCACCTCTCATCCACTGCAACACTCACAACACTTCTCAACAGTACATCATCATCATGAGTTAAATAAGGTTATGGAATTTACATTTACATTTAAATTTTAGCAAATTTAGTTAGTAAAACACACACACATTCATTATTTTATTTCATTTTAGCCTGTTTAGTAAGTAAAAACATATTACAAAGAAAAATACCATATAATAATTCTATATGAATAAATCTCAAATCTTTGTAATCTATATATTTTTATTTTATTCTGAAGTGAGTAAAAACATTGCAAAGACAAAACAAATGTGTATTATTATTATGATTATTTTATATATTTTTGTATTTAATTTCGTCCTATTTAGTACGTAAAAAAACAAATTATGAAAAAAATTCATAAATATAATATGTCCTTATCGCGTACATTTTTTATTTATCAAATAGAGTACTACACTAACATAAAAAACATGTAATAATAATAATATCACTTATTACTGGTATGTATCTAATATATATATATGTATATATATATATATATATATATGTATATGTATATATGTATATGTATATATATATATGTATATATATATGTATGTATATATATATATATATATATATATATATATATATTTATATACATATATATATACATATATATATACATATATATATTAGATATATATATGTTTATTATACTCCCTGACAAAAATCTTGTTGCCTATCCAATCTGTAGGAACAAAAAATAATAACTTGACTTCTAGTTGATCATTTGGAATCAGAAGTGGCTTATATGAAAGGCAAAGACCTCTAGATTACACTTATTTTACCAAAATAAAATCTTATCATGCCTTGATTTTTAATTAGGAAAGAAAGGTCAGACTTTGTTTAGACAAAAGTCTTGTCACTTAACAGAAATAATGTACAGTACAAAGCATAAAGTCATGGTGCAATGGAAAAATAATTAATATTGTGTATGACTCCCATGAGCTTGGAGGACTGCATCCATACGTCTCAGCAATGACTTAAATTACTTAAAATAAATTCATCTGGAATGACAAAGAAGCATTCTTGCAGGACTCCCAGAGTTCATCAAGATTCTTTGGTTTCATCTTCAATGCCTCCTCCTTCATCTTACCCCAGACATGTTCAATAATGTTCATGTTTGGTGACTGGGCTGGCCAATCCTGGAGCACCTTGACCTTCTTTGCTTTCAGGAATTTTGATGTGCAGGCTAAAGTATGAGAAGAAGCGCCATCCTGCTAAAGATTTTGCCCTCTCTTGTGGTTTGGAATGTAATGGGCAGCAAGAATGTCTTGATACCTCAGGCTGTTGATGTTGCCATCCACTCTGCAGATATCTTGCATGCCCCCGTACTTAATGTAACCCCAAACCAAAATTTTTCGCCCACGGAACTTGACTGTTTTCTGTGTGAATCTTGGGTCCATGCGGGTTCCTATAGGTCTTCTGCAGTATTTGCTATGATTGGGATGCAGTTCAATAGATGATTCATCAGAAAAATCAACCTTCCTGCAAGCTGTGCGCCTTGGTAAATGCAACACGATTTTTTAGTTGTCTTCTGTTTAATGCTGGTTTCTGAGCACTAATTCGGCCATTAAGACCACTGCGTGAGAGAATTCGACAAACTGTTCTTGTAGTTACAGGGGTTCCTGGTGACCAGTTCTAATGTAGCTCTGCTGCAGTTGAAAAAGGGCTGGCCCTGGACTGTCGAACCAGCAAACAGTCCTCTCGAACAGTTGTCCTATGGGGTCTGCCTGACCTGGGTCTGTCATAAACTTCACCAGTTTCTTCAAATGTTTTTCTTATCCTCTCCACTTGACGTTTAGATACATTAAAGATGTCTGCCACCTCAGCAGGAGACTTGGTCTTCAGACTCTTGATGATCAGCATTTTGGTCTGTTGTTGAATCTTTGGCATGCTGTCAGAGGTCAGGATGTATTTCAGATGAAGGTTGGGTGTGCTGGGGTTCTTCTACACACCTGGGAATGTGTTAATTACAGTATTTGTCACAGGTGATACTCTATTCTGTGATTGGTTGAATCCATTAAAGATGTGACAAGACTTTTGTCTAAGCAAAGTCTGACCTTTCTGTACTAATTAAATAAAAAAATAAAGGCATTATACATTTTATATAGGTAAAATAAGCATAATCTAGAGGCCTTTGCCTTTCATATAAGTCACTTCTGATTCCAAGTGATCTAGAAGTCAAGTTATTATTTGTTGTTCCTACAACTTGGATATTATCTACTATACACTAGAGCCTAAATCAGTGGTTTTTATGTCTGAAATAACATATGCTCACTATAGTCTCCAAAAATTAATTGTTGCCCTTCTTTGATTCTAGTTTACTGTAGTGCTGTAACTGGACTGGTGTGGTGGTTGTAACGGTTGTGTATTGCAGTGATTTACAGACAGTGTGGTTACTGGTCACTGTCATGCATATTTCATCCGACAGTTCATGAAAGAGCTGAATTAATCTCAAACAACTACATAAACAGTTAACTGAAGGAAAGAGAATGAATTGATAACAAACAGCCTTCTGTGTTCTGTGGCTTTGGTTGAAGGATCTGATCTGTGAATGTATGAAACCTGCAGCTCCTCAGAACTCTAACTTTTTTTTCCCCTGTCTGTCTTTCTCTGTCTTATACATTTGATCTCTTTCTGGAGTCAGGAAGGAGTACCAGCCATGGTCTGGAGCTCGGCCGTCAAAGCCTGCCCATAAACGGCCCACCTTCCTGGGTACAGGTGCTGACCAGCCTCCGCCGGAGACCAGCTACCAGGCCGCCTTCAGCCCAGACTCGCACAAACACACAGACGCCAGCGTACCGGAGACCAGCACACACGCACAGACAGATAAAGCACACTCACACAAGACAGAGATCAGCATGAAACCAGAGGTGAGTGAGAGCATAGATCAGAAGAGATGTGGAGAGAAGAGAAAGAGATCAAATCAGACAGCGAGCGGATGTGACAGAATTATCAACAAAGAGCAAAATTTCAGACCATGCTCAGCAGAATGAGAATGAACTGGAGACTTTCATATTATCAGCAGGAGATCACTGTGTAAAATCTAAACTTTTATCACAAGGACTTCTATCAACATTTGTATAAGGAAAAGACCAACAGCCCCCCCCCCCCCCCCCCAGACACACACACCCCATGAATTATTCATGTTTGAGTTGTAAAGCCTTTTTAAGTGGGTTTACCTTTCAGATTAACTTTTTGGGCAAATGAAGAGTTGGACATATTTAACCCAGAATATGTTAGCAGAAATATTGATTTGCATAACCTTTTAGGTTAATCTGTGAAATCATGCATAATATGCAGTTAAATCACAATGGTTATTTAACACTGATCCCTGTCTGGGACAAATGCGAGTTTCAGGTCTGGTAAAAGTTGTGCTCTCTGTATCGACCAGTGCTGATTCATTGAGGTTATGTAATCAGTGACCCTGCTCCTGTGCCCCATTACGTCAGTCTAGTCTATGCCTGTCCTCTCAATAATAATCAAAACTAACTGTGAAACTGGTGCTGCATCTTTTGCCCGTCAGTCAGTGAAGTATGCAGTAATTGGGTTTTATTTAGTCCTAATTACTCTCTTGGTAACCCATGCATGCTATCAAACCTCATGCTTGACCAGTGAGGAGAGAAACAGAGAGCTGAAACACACAATGCCAGCTGTATGAGGTAGAATTGGCTTAAATGCCTCTGCTATTGAGTTGTAACTTTTCTTTTCATAACCTTTGCGCTTGTCAAGTTCATCCGGTTTTGGAGAGGACGCTGGCGCTGCCGTTTGTTAGGTTGCCGCTTCTCCTGCCGTATTTTATTTTTATTTTATATTTTATCTGGCTGGTTTATACTTATGCGTCTGTACCAGTCTTTCATACTGTTTGTTCTGGTCTGTCTGCTGTACGCTGATCATATCTGACGCCGTGTTCCCCCGGTACTGTTGTCTTTGTGAATCAGTGCTTGGCAGAGGACTGAACCTTTGGACATCACAATGCTGCGGTACTCTCTATCTGAACTTTTATCTCTGGACCACCTTGACCGCCCTAGTGTTTTAAAATCTCTGCGCTCTTCTCACCTCCTCCGTCGGCCTTGCTACTCTCATAGAGGCTCACGTCAGAGTCGTTTTGTTGCCGATGCTGGAGTTTCAGTGTTTTGGTCGAACTGTAGGCGTGTGCTGCATCATGCTACTGTACCTCGAGGAATCTGTTGTGGAAATCTATGCTATCCAGAGTATATTTCTCAAAACACTGTGGTGAATGTGCTCTGCAGCAAAATGCAAATTGCTCATTTAAACACGAGGTCAATAAACAACAAAACGTCACTCATCACTGATACTATTTTAGATAGGAAAATCGACATTCTGTGTCTCAGTGAAACATGGCACAAAGAGAATGACTATCTTAATCTGAATATGTGTGCCCCACATGGATATAAATACATTGATGTGCCTCGCGTTTGTGGTAAAGGTAGTGTTTCATCATTTGAATGTCTGGCTTGTAAAATCAACCCCTGTTCTTCTGCTGCTCATTTACCGTCCTCCAAAGTTTTACCCTGCATTTTTCACTGAGTTTACTGAGTTGTTGACACTCCTAACTGTGGCAATACTGCTACTTTTATTGACATTTTGGATGACTTTGACTTTATACAGCATGTAACTTTTCCAACCCATAAGTTGGGTCACACATTGGATATTGTTTGCTCTGCTGGTGTTGACATTAGATCTCTGAATGGTATAGACATGCGTATAAGTGACCATAGTCTCATTACTTTTGATATGAATGTCATGTCTTCACGAGCCACTTCTAAACGCTCTATAAAATTTCGTAACATCAAGCATATGGACTTCTCGCTCTTTTCTACCTCTCTCTCTGGGCTTCCTATTACTAACTCCGTGGAGCACTATAATTCCATGCTATCTGCACTTTTGGATGAGTTTGCACCTGTGCGGGAACGGGTTGTCACATTTAGGAAACCATATCCATGGTACACCCCAAAGTTGCGATTAATGAAAGCTGCTGGAAGGCAATTTGAACGGCAGTACAAGAAATCTGACCTGACGGTACATAGGCTTTGCTATATTCAACAACAGTCTGAATGCCACTCTGCTCTAAACATTGCACGTAAAAACTACTATTCTGACATTATAGGAAAGGCTGCAACTAATTCCAAAGCTCTCTTTAAGACTGTTGACAATCTTCTTAAACCAACTAAGGCCATTGTTCACTCCTCTGCTGACCAGTGTAATTTGTTTTTACATTATTTCACTGGTAAGATTGATGATATATACAGTTCTTTAACTGCCATCACCACAGTTGAGTTAGTTGATACATTGCCTTTACATCCCCCAATTACAGTTTTTTCGAATTTTGACATGGTTGGCGTTGACTTCACTACAAGTACAGTTAAGTCCATGAATTCAACCACCAGTATTTTAGATCCGGTTCCTTGGTCAGTTATTAAGAACTGCCTAGCATCAATCTGCCCTCATATGCTTAATATTCTGAATTTATCATTGAGCTCTGGAATTATTCCTTCAGAATTAAAAATAGCTGCTATTACACCAGTCCCTAAGAAGCCTGGTTCTGATGTCTCTGATCTGTCCAACTGTAGGCCTATTTCAAACCTTCCATTTCTGGCCAAACTTCTGGAGCATGCTGTGGCTTCTCAGCTAAATTATTACCTAGCACAAAACAGTCTTCTTGAACCTTTTCAATCTGGGTTCAGAAAAAGGCATAGCACTGAGACCGCCTTAGTGAGGGTCGTAAATGACCTTCTTACCGTAGCAGATTCTGGTGTATGCAGTATTTTGGTATTACTAGACCTCAGTGCTGCCTTTGACACTTTATGTCATTCCCTCTTGCTGGATAGGATGGAAAATTGGCTCGGTATTTCTGTAGTAGCACTCAGTTGGTTTCGGTCTTATTTAGCTAATCGTACACAGTTTGTAAGCATGGGTGTTTATAAGTCAGATACTGTGCCTGTGCGGCAGGGAGTTCCACAAGGTTCAGTGCTAGGTCCAATTTTATTTAATATTTACATTCTTCCACTTGGGCAGATCATCAGTAAATATAATCTTGGGTATCATTGTTATGCGGACGATACGCAGATTTACATCACTACAAATCCGGATGTGCACTGCTCATTAATAACATTGCATAGCTGTCTAGCAGAGATCAGCACATGGATACAGAACAACTTCCTGAAGCTAAATGGGTTGAGGGTGAGGGTGTCAAGTTCTTATTCTAGAAACACTAAACGGTGTAAGAGAGCGTGTGTGAGAGAAAAAGATTTAGTAGATAATTAACCTCATTTTCACTCCAGCGCTTGGCTTCTCAAATAGTGAGCCCCTACAGTAAGGATTAGATGTCTTCTAGCCAGGAGAAGGAGACAGACTGAGAGACAGAAAAAGAGACAACGAACAAAGACAGATGAAGGCAAAGTGGCTGGAGATACTAGAATATGAGACTTGAAAAAGTACATCCCCAAATCATAGTAATTTGAAAATAGTATGCTAAATGGATACTATTTCCAGTGGGTTTTTGAAGCTTGAAGTCTCACAGAAGATGTCCATGACCTGATGCTTCTTTTTCTACTTACATCTACTTACTTACATTTGAGACATTTTAAACTGTGAATTGATTTCTATTTCAAATAAATACTACTTTTTTTTTTTTTTACCTTCTATTCATCAAAGAATATGGTGAAACATGTTTCACAGGAACCACAAACATATTAAGCATCACAATTGTCTTCAGCATTGATAAAATAAATGTTTCTTTAGCAGTAAATCAGTATATTAGAATAATTTCTCAAGGATCATGTTACACTAAAGACTAGAGTAATGATGCTGAAAAGTCAGCTTTGTCATCTTGGAATAAATTACATTTGAATATATATATAATAATATTTCACAATATTACTTTTTTTTAACCATACTTAAAATCAAATAAATGCAGCATTTGTGAACATATAAGAAACTTGCAAAATTCACCAATCCCAAATCTCTGATTGGCAGTGTAGTTATTTTATATTTGTAATTTTATGATTTTAACAGAAATGTGTTTTTTGTGACAGGAGCAGAAGACTAAGCTTTCACCAAACCCCTCTGCCGTCTTTCAAAGCAAATCCAGGATCTTCAACATATGATCCATCAACGCTCCCCATTTAAAGAGCCACATTCACGTCTGATTCGGTGTTTCACTAGAAAAGACCATTTTAAAAATGAACTGTCACCTGAATATTGAGAAACTGAAGTAATTCTGACTAGGATCGTCAGAGGAAAAGAAAGACCAGAGGATAAATAAAGACGGGTTTAGTGCAAGAGATTGTGAAAAATAAAATGGAATTCTCCAAATCATCCCACTGAGGAAACTACAGAACCAGAGGAATTTTGCTGGAAATTTACACGTGAAATCTATGCAAGATAATGTATGCTTCAAATGTCAACCATCTACTAGAAGGATATGTTTGTAATACGCTATAGATTTAAGAGTTATAGAAAGATTGTGTGACTGGGAAAGTTTTCGGGCTTCAGTTTCTGCTGACTCTTACCCTGTCCCATCTGAATGAATATCTGCATGTTTCTAATAGTTTTATGAATTGATTGAATATGCAACATTTAAAAATGTTTAAAAAGCAACAAAATGTAATCTGGTGTCTGGGTGGGTTTATCCTGTAGTTGCTTATTTAATGATATGCTTTTGAATATATAGTAATGTTGGTCTGCCATAATGTCTGCCTGAGGACGCTGAGTGCTTCTTATCACCATTTTTATGCTCCAGACCCTGCTAGCCCTTTATGAAACCAATATAAAGACTAAAATATGAATATGAATATTTCACTGTCACTGAATTGGGGGCTGTGCAAGTATTTTGTAAATTCAGTTTAGATAAATGGGGAAAATCCTTAGGACAAACCGTTTAAATAAAATTTACGTTCTTTAAATTTGCTTCCACATTATTTGACTAAGAGCTGATTAATCATTCTAAACATCTTACAAATAATTGTAATTTTAAAAACTGACAGTGTCTTGTAAGTTACCTTAAAAAAAATGTTCTTTAAAAATCACTCAAAAGCTGAGAAAATAAAACGCTGTGCTAAGTAGTAATAATAGCATATAGCATAGCATAGTATAACATAAAAAAAAATTGTGGTAGGCCAGTAAAAACTAAAAACAAAGGAAATTATTCCCGAGCCCTTGAAAGCCCTCTGAGTCCTATCTTGTTATTGTTTTGCTATGTGACATTTCAATTGTACTGGCAGTTGCAAAAAGAACAGAACAGATCAGGACACCTGGATCCGTCTTAGTGGCAGATCGACCATTTATATTACAAGATTAACTATTTTGTGATGCACAAAATGAAAGAAAAACATTCAGGAGTTTGGTTAGACAAGTCAAGATTTTAACACTGAATTAACACACAGCAATACATTCTCTGGCATCCACACAGACACTGATGCTAGCTGTATGACACAAAGTAGCCCACCAAACCAGAAGACACAATAGATTTAGCAAGTACACAAATGCCTCCTGTCAATCTGCATTTTCCTCAATGCCCCCAAATGACACGCACAAAAAACTCTCAGGCCGGGTTCACACCGCATGCTGCAGCAGGTAGGCAGAGCGGAAGCAGAGCGCGCATATTTTGCTTTCACACCGGCAGCGGAGGCAGCGCGCAACTGAACAGCGGATTTTGGACAGAAAGAGTACTCTATAATGGGTAAGTTCGCATTGCTTTATTTCCATTTAAAATACATTTAAATAAAAAGACTTGGCAAGAAGCTTTTTTAATTAATAATTTCATTGTTACTTTTGTTGCATCTTTGTTTTCCGTGCAATTCTGTGTATTGTAAATGGTTCACAGCCTTGACTTCGTGCTCATCTTGAAATCAGCATTTACTTGTTTATTATATATGCATGTATCACCTGCTTTTGTTATTTGTGTGCTTATGTGTAATTTAGAAATTGTAAATAAATGGTTCCAATTGAATACATTTTGAATCAAATATTGAGTTGTTTGCCAGCGAAAGCGTCAAAAACGCTATAAAATTACTTACCATCTGCAATAAGAGCCGCTGCAACTTCATCCCATGCTTTTTCCTTCTCCTGCAAGTCTTTGTAAAGTACATTGTGTGGATCATAAAGAACTTGATATTTCTCAACTTTCACGATGAGACGAGTGTCGTCCATTATTGTCTTTCCAGGTGCACTCTGAAGACCACCGCCTGTGACACCACGTGCTGTTGTTTATGATTGTCAGCATGATGTCAGCACGACATCCGTTCTTCTGCCAATATATAGGCCTATTTATAAGAATACGACTACTACTAATAATAATAAATAAATCTCTAAGTCTAAACTAGCAGTATAAATCATTTAAAGTTTTTTTTGTATTTTGGCAAACAAGTTTATTTTTGGATAGAACTAAGTACTTTGACAGATTTTGTAAAAAACATTATAATAAAAAATGTTAATTTTAATATCATACACTTTTAATGTAATTTGCTAAAAACACAGTAGATGTCATTAATGCAAATTTTGGGCAAAATTACTTTTTCGTTTCAGTACATGTGTATTTTGGCCATGATCATTGTCACTTTATCTTCTATACATATTTTTCTATATTAATTTTCTTTCCTAACTTATTCCAGTTCTTGTTAAAACACGCTAGATGTGCTTATTTTGTGTATTTAGAGCACTTTTTGTGTGAAATCATATTTATTTTGTCCATCAAATGTGTACTTTCACTGTAACTGAGCGTCAGCAGCACAGAAAAAATAGACCCAGCGTTGAGACGATCGCGACACTGCTGCTTCTGCTCTGCTTCTGCAACGCTCTGCCGCGGTGTGAACGCTCTCATCTGTTAACATAGGCACCGAAAAAAATACGCGCTGCTTCTGCTCTGCTGCAGCTTGCGGTGTGAACCCGGCCTCACACTCACTGAAGTTTATTCCTTCTTAAATCCCACAGCTGTGCGAAAATGATTCATATGAAAACAACATGATTAAGACTTTTCTTAGACCTTCTATGCCCTAGTGTGAAACTAGTGAAGACGTGCGACTCAAAATGGACATTTAATTGTCTGGTTAAAGAAATACCCAAAAATGACATTTCTGTCATTATTTACTCAACACTATTTCAAACAACATGAGGGTAAGAAAATCATTCCAGAAAAGTAATTTTTGGGTGAACTATTCCTTTAAGACTAAGACGAGCTAAACAGCTGTCAACAGCAAAGCAGGGCCATGTGATCCTTGGTTTTGTTTGTAGAGATTGAGAATCTCAATCACAGTAGAATAATAGAGCAGATGCTTCTGCGTCTTCAGAACCTGATCATTAACACTGTACTGTAGTTATTATACTGACAGTTACACATACTTGACCAGAGTTCATAAATATCACAGAATTCATAAAGGAAGACAAATTAAATAGACTGATGTAGGCATATGAAACAAATGCTGTTCAGACTGTGTATCAAGCTCTGTCTGGATTCAGTACCCTCACAGCCGTTGTTGTAAAAATGGCTAACTTGTATTATGACACTGGTAAGTAAGAGGGCATTTGCACCTGTGATTGGTCAGCCCTTGCACATTCTCCACCTTAATATAATGTGAGGGGGAGGAGTCAGTAAATGACAGTCCACCTGTCTGTGGTCAGATGCCAAGGAGTGAAGTTAGTCAGCATGGCCTTCATCCTTCACCATGATGCCCATGTACCTACCGGAGACAAAAGTTTATGGTGAGATTTAAAGTAAGTGAAACTGCAATAATAATGATGCATTTCCATAACATTTTCAAAATTTGGTTAAGATTTTTAAAGAATAATTTGTAAAAATCATATTACAGAAACTGCACCAAAAAGGGTTTTTTAGAGCCAATGAAATATATAAATGCTGAGCATAACTATTCGATAGAGACATTATCGTGCCTATTTATATTAATTTACATTAATTTCATTTAATTGTTTCCATATGTTTCCAGGATGTTCAAGATCATGGGAACTCTGATGATAGTTGCTGAAAAGCTTAAAAAGAGGATGAACAAAATTACCTATTAGCCAGAAAATCACAGGTGGGAATAGAGCTTATGGCCTGATGCACATCCATAGCTGATATTTCTCTCGGAGTTCTGTGGAGACAAGAAAAGAGGGATGAAACAAGGATGGAAATGAGAGAGAGAAGTCTCACGGTACATTTGTTATCTTGGTATAATAGGTTATTGACCTTTGAGCATTAAATGAGAGGTCTGAGAGTCTCGTCAAACTGCTGCTTTCTGTTAATGTATGAGACTTCGACCTGCTTCATCATTGATAAATTGATCATCATTTAAAATGGTGCTCTATAAAAGGCAGTTACCGAATACTGTATAAAAGGCTGATGAAATATTCTGCTCAATCTGTGTGTGTGTGTCAGGCATGTGAATGAAAGCAGATGTGCTGAGTAAGTAGAGCAGCACTGAGCCAATCTCTTCTCTCTCAGGGCCAGGCTCTGCTGCTCTACAACTCAAATAAATCAGATTTTCATGAGCTATTCTCAGTGCTCTGATAATTATATACTATCATAAAGCACTTCCTCCCACAATCACAATCAAATCACATTAGACAAAGTTCTTCAAAACTGACCAAGAAATAATGTTCCAAGCTCTATCTGTAAAGAACAGAAACAGCGTTTGGAACTACTCTTTTACTCTGAATCATGCTGGTCTGCCCATCTGTCTTGATTAGTCTTATACGGGCATTCAGGCTGATGCACTGACCTGTTTTGTTGGGATTTCCCATGGGCATTAGCCAAAGACTCCCTGAGGATTTCACTAGCAAACTGCTCCACAGCCTATGAAGAGATTTAGACAACATTCAGCACTTTGACATGTTAAGAATGTCCTACCCAGGACAAAAAAAAATTGTTCTCACTGAAAGTAAAAAGAAAAATTAATCAGAAAATATTTGATGCTTAATATAGAGCTATGTGGAGTGGTTTTTAAGACAAATCAGATTTCAGAGTGGGAGGGGCTATCATTCATCATGGTTAGAACAAAAATGTACAAATTAGTAAATAGTGCAAAGGCCCATTCACACCAAGAACACTTAACTATAATGATGACTATATTACGGTATTAAAACTTTATATTTAACATTCTGGATGTGAAATTTTCTTTCATAAAATAAAACAAATGACTAAATCTCAGACTATTTACCTTAAGAATAATGGTCTCCACAACTGGAGCAAAAATGTTCTTCTCCACCTCAACCTGCTGCAGTCTGACGCCGATCTAACACACACACACACACACACACACACACACACACACACGCACACACAATATCATTACTACAGCCTGAATGATATATTGTTTTGCCGATTTTACAGCTAACATAAAATGCAGATTAATTGCTTAATTAAAAAACCATATCAGTCGAGCTCTAGACAATACATGTATGACAAAGCAGAAAGTTTGGAAGCAGGTAGGAAGACATGAAGAACATTTCAATCTCTCTCACCTGCTCCGACGTGTCTCTGATGAACTGGGTTGATGGGCAGCGCCCCAAGAAGAACTTGGGTTCCTGTTCAGCCTCTTCCTGTTCCAGCTTAATCTTAACCTTGGCAGCATCTATGTCTTTCACACTGATGATGTCAAGAGGCTCGTCAACCTCCTCTTCAGGCTCCGCCTTCAGAATCCTCTGAAGTTGCTTCAGACGTTGAGACAACTCCTCACAGCCCGTCAGAGTTGAGCTGCACTCTAACACACACACACACACACACACACACACACACACACACACACACACACACACACACACACACAAACATGCGTTAGTGTAAATCAGCACACAACTAAAGCAGAGCTACACAAACCTACCAAAAGCAAATAATACTCTTGCTCTACAATGGGGCTCTGTTCCAAACACTATTATTATTATTCATAAAAATAGTTTGTTTTGCCTAATAATCATCAGAATTAATTAAATCTATTTTTTATTTTAATTTTATTATTATTAACAGTAGTTTGTATTTTTTCTAATAACTATTATAATATCATTATTGGTATTATTATTATTATTTAATAGTAGTTAATAATAATTATAATTAAACTTTAAACTATAAACTTTACTCATCTAGTTATAATTATTAGTCTTAACAGTTACACAAACTAAATAATAATAATAACAACAACAATTTATGAAGTGCCTAGTATTTATTATAATTGATTTATTATTTTAAAGTTTGTATAGTACCTTTAATAAACAATTTATAAATATAAATATTTATAAATATATATTTATTATTTTTAATAGTTTGTATAGTGCCTTTTATAAACCTACACTGAATAACACAAAGCAAACCAAGAAAGCACATAAATGGAGGCTGAAGACAATAAGGAAGGCAGGAGAAAACAGTACAACAAACAAGACTCCCTAGTGAACCTCCTCACTGCCTATAATCTACACTGGATATTTTCTGAGGCAGCATTCTAACCGTAAATAAACCTCATTAGTGACATTCACGGACAACATATCCATTACTGGTCACTCATTCAAACAGATACCACAGATGTGCACTAATGTCTTACAGTCAATATCAACGCAGTATGACATCAGCTAATGACACAACACTTTATTGTGCTAACAGCTAAGCCTTATCCATGAAATCTATGATGTCTTCAAATGCTTTCTAGGTAGGAAACACGGGACTGAAGCAGAGCTGATGTTGAATTTCAGCTGCTTATGCCCAAGTTGAATTCATGCCCAACTCTGAATACTTATAATCTCATTATTTAACAGACTAATGCACCATCACTGGAAAGTAGAGAGAGAGAGAGAGAGAGAGAGAGAGAGAGAGAGAGAGAGCGTAAACACTACTGCATTATCTGTTCCAAGTCTTGTATAAGTCAAAAAGAGAGACACAGGCCATGATGAATTATCCTCAACCAACGGTTCAAATCACACACAAACCACATTGCACACAAGCATGTGTGCGGTTACATAAACTACACACTCACCGGGTTCACTGTCGATCTGTGTGAGTATGTCCTCGATGGACTCCTCCTCTGGGCGCTGAGCTTCAGGGTCAGGGGGTGTGTAACCACGGAGACGGCACCAGCGAAGCACCTCTTTGGTCCTGGGTGGAGTGAGGGCCTGAAGCAGAGGAGTCCTCTCTAACAGATCAGCACACACACGGCGCACAGCCACTGCTCGCTGCAACTACACAAAGAGGAAGAAAGTAAACAAACACAATCCAATAGAGCTTACAGATGCACTCAGACTAGATGAAACACAAACACTCCTGTACCTCTGCAGCTCTGCGTTTGCCAATGTTCCATGAGTAGTACTGATCCACAGAGGTGGCACAGAACAGATGGGAGTCCTCATCTGCAAATAACACAACTTTGATTGGTTTGGACTTGTGTAAAATTAACTCTTCATGCAGACTAAATGAATGGAGACAATCAACATTGATAATAATAACAAGTGTTTCTTGAGTAGCAAATCAGCCAATTAGAGTGATTTCTGAAGGATCATGTGACACTGAACACTGGAGTAATGCTTGCTAAAAATACAGCTTTTCCATCACAGGAATAAAATACATTTTAAAATAGAAAAACTTTATTTTAAGTGATAATTCACAATATTACTGTATTTCTGACCAAGTAAATGCCTCTGTGAGTATAAGAGACTTAAAATATGTTTTCTTTTCCTCAAAACTTTTTCTAAAAAAAAAAAAAAAAAAAAGCATTTAGAAAATAGTAAGGTCTGTGAAGCTGTCAAACTTACTTTTCTCAGGGACAATCAATGGGAATTTCTTCACTATTGCCGTCAAAAGTTGTGTCATGTTCTCGATGTGCTCCGTACTTAAGAGAGATTGACAATTTTTTTAAATATGTACACAAATATTACAAGCTTGCAATAAAAAAAATCTGAATTTCCGTCACTGATATTGAGTGGCATTGGTGCTCCACAGCAACACATTTATTTTTATTGTAGTGTTGAGTTTGCAGACTAGATTGAATCTGATGATAAAAACCAGACCACTGCAAAATAAGAAACAAAAAATGTGTCAAATATGAATATGAATTGGTTAGAGAAATTGCTCACTCACTTAGAATTGGTCAGAGGGATTAATGAATGAACTATTTATTCACTCAAGAGACTGCAAGTCTGCATTACTTTTTGTAAAAGCCAACTCAAAATGTCAGGAGGATTACATGAGCTTTAACTCAATTAAGTGTAAGGAGAATTATATCAGTATTATTACTGAATAGGTGTCACTATGGCAACACACAATTAAATAAATTCAAAATTGTAGATGTACATGTCTGTGGGTGTCGATGCCGCTCTGCAAGGAATAGAATCCTTAGGGAATAACTGACATTCAGACAGATCAGGACTGACAGACAATTGTGTGTCTAGTTCTTACTTGATGAGTTCATGTGTTGAAGTTTCTACACCCTGTTCCACTTTAATAGTAGCAGCTGTGTCTGTGGATGTGTGGGTTGTCGGCAGAGGACCAGAGGTGGGTGCTGTAGAGGCTGGGGCAGATGGTTGGGGTACTGGAGTTGTACAAGTGGAGCTAACCAAACCAGGTTCAGTTTTAACTATGTAAAAGCAAAAACACAACAAAGGTAAAGAAAAAGTTTGGAATCAGAGGATTGCATGGTTATACACATTACACCTTGACATTATATGTGCTGTATAAGCGTGTGTGTGTTTGTGTGGATGTCTCACCTTGAGCTACAGGAGTGGATGCTGAGGAAGGAATGTTGCTGCCAGATGTACCTTTAGCACCAGACTGCATGACTGTAACATACGTTTTTTTTATTGATAAAAAAAGACAGCAAAGAGATTTATAACATTACAAAATTATTCTTTTTAAAAAAATTGCTGTTCTTTTGAACTTTCTATTCATAAAATGCATTTATTTATTTATGATTTAAAGTCATGTCTGCAGCAGTGGCTATATCCATGACAAGAGAAAACCAAATTTCACAATTCAGTTTCTATTCATAAAAAATATTGCAAAAACATTACTGTTTCTGTTAAGTGTTTTTAACATTGATAACAATAATAAATGTTTCTTGAGCACCAAATCAGCATATTAGAATTATTTCTGAAGGATCATTCTGAAAATTTTGCTTGCAAAAACAGAAATAAAACTTTACTTTACTTTAAATAGTAATAAAATTTCACAACCTTTCGTACCTTTGATCAAATAAATCAATTAAATGCAGCCTTGGAGAGCATAAGAGAAGTTCAAATAATTAAAAAAAAAATCTTACCCACCCCAAAACTTTGATGAACAGAAGTGTAAATGCCTTAATATAGTATAATATAATATTAAAAAAAAAAAAAATATATATATATATATTCATTAAAGACAGAATACATGACTGCTACAGAGAATGAAGGTAAGTACAAGCCTTTACATTATTAGTTAGCAGTTGTAATCTATCATTCATTAGTAATCATCTGTTGCTTTGAATAGGTGCATCTAATAAACGCATAAATGTAAAAATATAAAGCTGTAACTACATCTGTTGCATGGTGACAATTCTAAAGTGCCTATTGACAGATTTTGCTATATCATGGAATGTAAATATATCCTCACAGTGCAGCGTTACTTGATTACATATAGAAATGGGAAAATAAAGCACAGATTTAATGTATATTTAATTGACACAGTAAAAAATATTTTAATTGTACATTTTATTATTCAACTTCTATAGTATTTCTTGAAACCTGCCTTTTATAACAGGTCTATTTTAATTCTACACTGTAATTTTCATAATGTGAAATAACATTTTAGTCATATTGCCCACCAATAGTTCTAATTTAGTAAAAACCACCTTTCGTCCATTACTTAGTTAGCATTAAAGTTTTTTTTTTTTTTTTAATGTTCTGACTCATGTGGTTCCTATTGTTTCTCATAAATGATCACTCAAGCCTGTCATTCCTCAATTACTGAATCCTGAAAATCTAGCTATTATGTTCTTCTATACTTCCATCCATCTCTATAGCTATGATAACAGCTTACATAATGTTACTGGAAATGGCCTGTCTTGCTGCTTGGATGTGTATGTACTGCACTCATTCAACAAAATAAACTGAGGCAGCTTCTGCTGTCATTGTGCTGCACAGATCAATCTAAAACAAAGCTAGAAACCAAGTAGAGAGAGTGCAAAACGAGAAAATGAAAACCATATCTGACAGGTAAGTGTCTCTGTGCACCTATTACTGTTATCACTGATGAATGCTGAACAAAAACAAACATCTCTGATAAATACAATCGGACAGGCTCAACACGGCAGGCAAAAATTATCAGTCCATGAAGGCTGGCAGAATTAGAACTCCTTAACAACTTGACACAGCCCATCATGACACATAACAGTGCCTTGCTTAAGATCACAATAGTGATAAATCATAAATCACCACTTGTAGAGACTCAAACATACTTTAGGTTGCCAGCCAAGATCTATAACCACAAGGCACATCTCTAGGGTTTGGAACCAATGTTACACAGATTCAAAGCCTTCAGGACACTAGAGATCAGGAGTGTGAGTCAGGCTGTGTGGGTATCAGAGGAACAGGGTGCTGTTACCTTTGCTGACAGGCATCAAGATGGTCTGCAGCCCTGAGGACCCACTGCCCACACTGAGTTGCTTCAGCGGATTAGCTGGGATGGTGACGACCGTCTGCTGGGAACTGGACTGAGCTGGGTGCAACTTGAACATACCTGCGAATGTAGAAAATCATGTAGAAATCCTGAATAACAAAATGTGACCAAAAAAACAAATTAATCATTTCAAGCAATTAAATGAGAATATGGGTGGACATGTTGCATTATACAAAAATATATTTTGTAACATGGTTATTTAACATACAAACCATTTTTCTATAAAATTTTTATGCACAAATCATGATCGTTACAGCGATATACACAATGTGTTACAAGAATTTGTCATACTGCCCTAATTCACGTTAATAAATATTTATTTCACTCCTAAAGCTAATGGACAGAAACCATTCAGCCACCAGATGGGAAAAAAATACATTTGTGATCCAATTTAAATGCCTGAGGGAGTCTGTGAGAGCTTTAGTTGTTTGTCATTTTAAAGGTGCGCTGACAGTAACAATGTTTCGGTGAAATCTCATAGGTCATTGTCTATTGTCAATAGTGTAGCAATGTATGAAGCACAGCTCATACAGAAGTCTTTTAAACCAAGCAGCTTTCCGTAAATCAATGTGGCAAATTTGCATGACTAACATAAACTTATTGTGAAATCAGTGAGGGGAAATCTTTCAAATCTTTTTTTTTTAAACAAGGGGCAACTTTGGACAGCAGAAGACTGGTTACCTGAGATGGTGGCAGCAGTTTTCCCGCTGACCGTTCCTCCACCAATCAGTGATGCTGCAGTGACCAGTGAGGGACTTGAGCTTTTGGACCCACCCACTACAGATGACCCCGCCCCCTTCGACAGGCTAATGAGAGGCATGTTGACGCTCTTGGCGACTGTGACTATGGTACCGGTGCCAGAGGCAGAGCTCTTTGCTGTGCTGGCGGCAGAACTGGCACTCTTGGCAGCACTGATCACTGCAGCTTGATTGGCAGCTACAAGCACAGGGTGCTGCGGTGGCACTTTAGCCGTATGAGGGAACAGCTGAGAGGACGATCCTCCAGTGGCTTCAGCTGACTGTAGGGGGAAAAACATTTGAGGGGCTTTAAATAGACAAAGTAACTTCAATATATCAACTTTGTGATGGAGGCACAAAACAGTGAGTTTTTAGCATGAACATTTTTTGTCTCAATTGAAAGATGAAGTCAATGACCTAATCATGGAATGTGGTTTTAGACCAATGAGACTTTTGTAGGGACAGAATTACACTTCTTGATTAGACAATGTAGAACACAAAAACATGTAAATATCTTGCCTGTTGAGAGGTGGGTGTGGAACTGGGTGTGGATGGGGTTGAGCTTGTAGCAGTGATGACACCTCCCGTCATTCTCAGGGTGGTCGTGCCAGGTTTGCTCAGATGACTTGCTGCGGCAGTTGTTACCATTTTTACTGAGCCATCTGACAGCTTCACCTGAGAACCTTGAGACCCACCCACCACCTGTCAATCAAATATTAAAAGAAAGAATTTGAAAAACCCAAATCCAACAATTTGAGAAATGTGTTATTCCAAAAACCAAAGGGTCTGTTCTTTACAGTTCTAAATAAAACTGTCAGCCTTACAATCACATAAAAACATAAATAAGAAACATTCTACTGAACAACTACAATCTAAGAGTCTCTTTTTTTACATTCTGTCTTTTACATTCCAACTTTAATATTCATGCCAATCCAGCTTCTCTGGACTTAAAAAGAGAGTGAGAAAAAGACTGCAAGTATCTCCCTTACATAACAGCATATGCAGTGATAGAGCAATAAGTCTTTAACTTGTTTCTCACACTTGTTCTGTTCATGTCTTTCCCTCTAATGTTGCTTCACTCTTGCTCTTAAGCTCACAGCAAATACCCTCAATCAAACTCAAATACTCCACCATGACAGCAGAGTACTAAAGTAGATCAGGCACTAATCAATATGTATGGTCATCTTACTGCATGCAAACAATCTTTAGCAGGTCTAATGCACCAGAGGAAGAAGTTTGATTTAGTCTCACCTGTGCATAGGGGCAATAAGAATTATAACAAAAACCATTGAACAGAAAATCATGGTGCCCTATGTGCTCCACTTTATGATGAGAATTATGAGGGTATGGTTCAAATGGATAATTAAGAAACAAGAAGAGTAGTAGTAAGAGAAGGAAGAAAGAGAGGCCAATGAGTGTATGTTTACAGGTTGAATTACAGCTCAAATGTCAGCTGCAGGCATACTCATTAGCCTCTATCTTATAATCAGGACACACACGCATGCAGAAAGGGCTCTAGAGAGTGTAAGTTCTTCAGAAGAGGCGTTGTGTAACACTAATGAAAGTGCAGCAAGTGGAAGAAAGATAAAGGAGAGATAAAGCAAGATCAATGAGAGAGAGAGAGAGTAAGAAATCGATGATGAAGAGGGAAGAAATAACGGCAAACCCCTGAACACTTTTGCTTTTATACAGTAGCTAAACGGATCTCACTCAAACTCAGGGAGTCACTGAGTTTGAGTGTGTGCATTTTAACATTTTATTTCTATATTTTATTGAAGCTAACTCATTAAATACAGATGTCTGTTTTAGCAAGATAAATTAATTTGATGCTGAATACATCTCTGCTGCATTGTTATCTACAGTGCCATGGCAAAAATAAATGACATTTTACAAGAATTCTGAGCTTGTATTCTGAATGTAATTAAAAGTGGACAGGTACTGCACAATAAAGACAATACATCTTACAGCTGCATTATCTGCACATAAAATTAAACCTACAGCATGACTTAAACACCTGCTATCCAATCCAATAAGCTTAATCTATATAAGAAAACAATATAATTTTAATATAAATCATTATAATATTATAATTTATATTATAATAATAATACATACTATAATATATATATAAATACATTTATTATATCAACTAATAATGTATAAATATTAATTACATATCCCTGTCGCTATAAAACTATATACAGCAGAAGGGGAAGTAGAGGTGTTTTTAAATCCTTACTTTGTTACACACCTGAGCCAAAATGGCTGCCTTCTGTCCAGCTGTGACCCGAATGGCCTGCTGGGTACTGGATGCAGGACTTGATGCCACGTGACCACCAGAGGTCTGTTTCCCAGAGCCCCCTGGCTGGCCAACCAAGAATGTGCCCTGAAAAGATTGATAATGACTTTGTCAACATAACCCAAGCTGACAGAAAGAGGCTTCTGGGATGTGTGTGTGTGTGTGTGTCTTTGAGTGGACATTGCTTTAGACAACAAAATCACACATAGAGCTCAACATATTAAACAGAGGTCATTCAAATGGTGTTAGTTAGTAACCAAACAACTAGTATTGTCATGATTAATTCTACAGTTCAATGTGTCAAAACCTGGATTTTAAATGTTTTACAGAAAAGAATATCACCTGAGGAGTCTGTTTGAGGATGTAAGAAGTGTAGGATAAATTGGAAGGCAGGCTGCCAGACCCTGAGGACCCACTGGAGGAATGTGACCCTCCAGAACCAGAACTCTGAGACTGCTGGCCTACAGAAACAGATTAATTTCGTCAGATGTTTATCTGAATACAGAAAGAGACAATGACAATGTTCTCAAAATCACATGATAGTGTCAGTCTGACCTGCGCTGTGTGAGGCTCTCAGAATAGCTCCCTGAGGGATCAGCAGCAGTTTGCCTTTGCCTGATGGGTTCTTGCTGTTGGTGGTCAGGTACAGCTTGGTTCCCGGAGGCAGATTGGCAAGGTTTGCCAAGTTATTTGCTGGTAGCTGTAGGGTGGCCATAACTAAAAAAATAAAATACAAATCACCACAAAAACAATTATTACACAAAAGAGAAACATATAATAGCAGGAAATATTAGGGTATCAGAGACTTAATGCTTAATATGGACAAAAATATTAGAAAAGTTATCAGTGAATATCAATTTGACCTGTTCCGCACTTAAAGCTTCTGTACAGCTTAGAAAACATAAAACTGTATTAGCTACTTTCATGGTGTTTTGTCCTTAACAGCCCATGGCAGCTATATGTTTTCACTGTTTGGAGAGAAAGCAGTGTGAACATACACTACCCTTAAAACGTATCTTTTTGAAGAGTTTAATCCTTTAATTTATCAGGGACGCATTAAACGGATCAAGAGTTACAGTGAAGACATTTATATTACAAAAGGATTTCAAATAAATGCTGTTCTTTTGAACTTCTTTTAAAAAAAATATTAAGTAGCACAAATGTTTTCAGCATTGTTAATAATAACAAATGTTACTTGAACACCAAATCAGCATATTAGAATGATCTCTGAAAGATCAAGTGACAGTAGAAATGGCTAACAGTTATAATAAACTTGTATTACAACATTACTTTTTAACTGTATTGTTGTGCACTACTGTTAATGGTAGTGTACATAATTTTGGCGGAATCTCTATTAACACAATAAGATGCAGAAAATGTGATCAACATGGACCTATACAGAACATACGACAATACAGCTTAAAATCTATTTCATAAACCTTCATAAAGGCTTCCAATATGAATCCACATATGGGTGTCTTTAAAATTAATCAAACTCATTGCTGTTTCCCCCTGTGGTGGCAGGTAGATACAAGTATCTGACTGAGTAATGGTGTTTCCTAATGTTTTAGTCAGTTTTGCGGTGCAGCCATACACACTTAGATAAGCCCTGTGAAATTCCACTCTTAGCACAACATCTGCTGATCAGCCTGAAAAACACTTATCCAATCACGCAAAAAAATGCACAATCTTGTTTTTTTTTTCACCAACACACATTTTTGTTCTGAATATCTTAATTAACATCCCTGGCAAGACAGATGGTTTCTGAACTTTGCGCTTGCGAACACGCGAACATGCGAACACACACACACACACACACACACTTCACCTTCTAAAAAGAATACATGCACACTTTTATTTCAAGACTGGGATAATAATTTATGCATCTCTAAAAACCAGCACCTATCCTAACCAAATGAAAAAAATGCTTTTTTTGGGGGGTACAATTCTTTGGTACAAAAACTCATTTCACATAATTGTATATTAAACACCATGTTCTGATTGGTTGAGATTGTCAGCTTGTGCGGTATTTCGTTTTCAGTGAGGACAGAAAAATCATCTGATGCTGGCAACTTGTCACATTACCTCTGGTTACAATTAGTTACTTCACAATTAGTTATTTAACTAATAATAATATAAAAAAAAATGCAGAGCAGCGATCACATGAATTAAATGGCTAACTTTATGACATTATGATGGTCAAGAAAAACTGTGTACTCTGACCTCCACTCTTGCCACTTCCTCCAGACCCACTTGCTGCCTTGGTAACAGCATGCACCTGCTGTCCCGTGATGCCGCTTGCACCGCTGCCTCCTCCACTGACGATTGCCTTAGCGACACCCTGTGCCACCACTTGCTTTTGGCCCACAACCTTAGACACAGAGGGACTGGACTTAGCAACCAAGATCTGCCCGCTGCTCATTGAGACCTGTTTGACAGCAGAGCCCAGTGGAATCCCCAGCACCTACACACACACACACACACACACACACAGTTACTCTGCAACTGGAAATATTTGTTAATTGCTTATCCGAGCATTACTCCAGTCTTTAGTGTCACATGATCCTTCAAAAATCATTCTGATATGTTGATTTGACACTCAAGAAACATTTCTTATTATAATGTAAAAAACGGTTGTGCTGCTTAATATTTTGTAGAAACCATGATACATTTTATTCAGGAGTTTCCGATTAATAGAAAGAACAGCATTTATCTGAAATCTCTTGTACCGTTATAAATGCCTTTAATATGACTGTTGATCAATTTTGTTAATCCTTGCTGAATAAAATCTTATAGACTCCAAACGTTTAAACAGTAGTAGTATGTTATCTATTAAGTCTTATTTCAATATGAAAAAGGGTCTTTCAGTACAGGACAATACTGCCTCATACAGTTATGTTGATTAGTGGTTACACTAATCTAAACAATTTTAACTATAAATGGGGCTGATCAAGTAAATTTATCTTTAAAAATGTATATATATATATATATACAAATCATAAATAAATGGCTTGACAACACCCAGAGATCTAATGAGTAATATAAAAAAAATGCAATAAATGTGCTCATGACTCTAATGTAAGTTAAGGGAGTTAAGACATCTTTTTCACCCGGGAGAATGACTCTAAACCGGATGTCTGAATGACTTTGACTCTCAGGTGCTAAAAATGGCCACAGTAAAGAGATGAGTAGGAGGTCCACAGAGACACAATGACCCGAGATATGTTTAGACTAGAGCCCGACTGATATATCGGCCGGCCGATATTATCGGCCGATATAAGGTAATTGCATTTAAATCGGCATCGGCATTTATAACGGCCGATGAAACATGAGAAACAGAGTCTCATGCTTCACTCATGTTATGAGTGTTGCATAGTGTGCCCACCAGAGGGAGCTCTGCAGCTCCAGAGTTAACAACAGCGCCAGAAATCCACTACAGAAGAAAACGATCAGCCAAGCCAAGAAGATGTAACTTACTGTTTTGACGGTGAGTCTGTCGTTCGTCATGTGAAATGATTGTAGATTTAGTTCATACCCTGTATATAAAAACTGTGTGGTAGTTCTAGCTAACGGTCCTATCATTATCACTTCTAAATATTCTGTAACATCATTTACAGCCGCTAATGCATTGCTATATTAGATTAGCCACAAAGCTAATACCATGTTTATCAGTGGAAGAGCGCGAACGTTAATAGGAGGTCAAACTATAACGTTAGCGTTTAACTTATTCTTATTCTATTGCGGTGTGTTTCCCACATAATGACCGCGTAATTGGGCCTTTCACACAGGACGCGGTATGCACGGCGCTTGCCGCTGGGCTCAGCGTTGCCCTTCAGATACAACGCGATTTGTGCTGCGCTGCGCTATGGCGTAGGCGGAGTTTTAAAAACGTTTAGCGGGAGCTCTTTCATATTCTGTTGTTCCTCCTTTCGGTCAGCAGCAAAGATTTGGTGAATTCAGACTGGTTACGTTACTCTAACGCTAATAGCTTCCTTTTTAGCAGGCCCCTTAAATGCTTGCTATTAACTTGTTTGAAGGTGGTTCTTCTCAAAATTGACAGCGGTGTGTTCATGACACTAACGTTAACCATTCAACTTCGAATTGATTCCGTAATCTTCCGGTAATAGTAGGCAAGACGATGTTTTGATTCAGACTGCACAAAGAGAAGAGGAGAAGATATACAGGTCTGTTGTGAATGTGTCTGTGAGAGCAAATATAGTGTAGTTACAGTAACTACAGTAGGTGCGTCAGAAATGATTAAACCAGAGGGGACATGTAAATAAATGTGAGCTGAACAAGCGCTTTTTTTTTTTTACATATTGTTTCAAAGCAGCTTTACAGACATAACAGAAAAATGTTGAAATAATATTGTTAAATATAAGTAGGTAATACCTATTGCTTGACAAATAAAAAAAATATATATATTTCTCATTTTTGCCTATGTAGGAGATCCCAGTTTATTATTATTATAATTCTAATGATGACATGAGTAATGATACATGGTGATATTATTAATACACATGCTTATTCTTTCTCTGTCTCTCTTTCTGCCTACAGATGGCTGAAAAAGGTGAATGCTGTAGCAGCAAAGTGTGGGACTACTTCTGCAAATACTTTAACTTTAGTATTATAATTTATTTACAGTACACACACAGACTGTTAAAACCAGCTTCAACTGGAAGAAAGTAAAAGTGTTAAATGTTTAAAACCAGACTGTTTTTTGAGCATTAAAAAATATATACTTTTGATGTGCAATTGTTTAGTCATTGAGATTGTAATCTAAGGCTTTTTTTGTTTTAACATAATCCATTCTGGAAAATGGTTTATACAGCCCACATACATAGAACAGGCAGATATTTTGCTATTGAATGTTGTGTAAGTGCAGTTTATAGGAAATGGGTCTAATATCCAGATTATTTTTAAAATCAAAATATCGGCTTATAAATCGGCGCTTTTCGAGTTAATATCGGCATTGGCCCCCAAAAATCCATATCGGTCGGGCTCTAGTTTAGACTTCATGACCACAGCGCACTCCAGCTACAAAAACTCTCTCTGACAGGACGGCCTGCATTGGTGGATGAAATTATAGGAATAAAATCTGAATTTTGGAACTAGTTACACATAATTATTTTGACATCATAGGAGCATCTGAACAATGTTTGAGCCATGATGCCCAAATGTTTAGGTAAGCTGCTCACTAGGTACTAAAACACAGGCAAAGAACATTGTATGATTGGTGTAGAAACACTCAAATTATGAAACTTAAATAGTCAAAATGAAAATTACCATAATGATTAACACAAAACAAAAAAAGCATTCATAAAAACCTTGCTGGGTGTGGCACCTCCAGTCCCTGTCCCACTCTGTTTCTGTGGTGACATGGCTATCATGTGACCACCCTTCACTGTCACGTACTGTTGTTGCTGCTGGGATGTTGCTGTGGAGACGACCTGTTGCTGTGGTGATGGCTGGGTGGGCACCTCTCCTGGTTCTTGCTTTATTATAACCTTAAGACAGACAGACAGAATTTTTATTACTCTGTGCTAGTCATATTACTTCGAGATGTGCACTGAAAAGCCATCAGTTTGATTCACGGTTCAATTTCGAAGATATTTTCAGAAATATTGGATGTGTGATCCAATCCAAAGTTAATTTAGTGAATCACACATTCCCTTGAGTAAGATAAACACATGCTTCTCTGAGGGAGAGGCTGAACACTGAGATGAACTCAGTGAACTTAAGGTGAGATTCACCTCTCCTGCCAGTGGCAAGACCAAAGAGCTGTCAAATGATGTCAGAGACAAAATTGTAGATCTGCACAAGGCTGGAATGGGCTACAAGACCATCAGCAAGAAGCTTTGTGAGAAGGAGTTACTGTTGGTGCGATTATTCGGAAATGGAAGGAATACAAAATAACTATCAATCGGCCTTGGTCTGGAGCTCTGTGCAAGAGCTTGCCTCATTGGGTAAGGATGATCATGAGAAAAGTGAGAGATCAGCCCAGATCTACATGGAAGGAGCTTGTTAATTATCGTAAGGCAGTTGGAACCACATTCATCAAGCAAACCATTGATAACACATTATGCCGCAATGGACTGAAATCCTGCAGCGCCCACAAGCACACCCTGCTCAAAGCGGCACAAGTACAGGCTCGTTTAAAGTTCACCAAAGATCATCTAAATGATTCAGAGATGGATTGGGAGAAAGTCCTGTGGTCAGATGAGACCAAAATGTAACTCTTTAGCATTAACTCGACTCGCTGTGTTTGGAGGGAGAGAAATGCTGACTATGACCCCAAGAACACTATGCCTACAGTCAAGCACAGAGGTGGAAACATTATGCTTTACGGCTGCTTTCTGCTAAGGGAACAGAAAAAATTAATTGCATTGAGGGGCAAATGGACGGGACCATGTACTGTAAAATCTTGGACAAGAACCTCCTTCCCTCAGCCAGAACACTGGAGATGGGTCATGGATGGGTCTTCCAGCATGACAATGACCTGAAACATACCGCCAAGGCAACAAAGGAGTGGCTCAAGAAGAAGCACATTAAGGTTATGGAGTGGCCTAGTCCAGGGGTAGGCAAGTTCGGTCCTAGAGAGCCACAGACCTGCAGAGTTCAGCTTCAACCCTAATCAAACACACCTGAACAAGCTCATCAATCCATTTAGGATTACTAAAACACAGGCAGGTGTTTTTTTTTTCAGGGTTGGAGCTGAACTGTGGCTCTCTAAGAACGAACTTTCCTACCCCTGGCCTAGTCAGTCTTCAGACCTCAATCCTATAGAAAATCTGTCAAGGGAGCTGAAACTTCGAGTTGCTAAATGACAGCCAAGAAATCTTAAGGATTTAGAGAGGATCTGTAAAGAGGAGTGGATCAAAATCCCCCCTGAGATGGATCAACTAGAAAAAAAGTCTTAATTTCTAACCTTTATATAATGTGTTTTTTCAGGATTTTTTGGTTGGTATTCTCTCTACACGTTAAAATAAATCTACCATAAAAATTGCAGACCCTCTGAGCATGTAAGCCCTGCGCATGTGAGGCCCACAGTTTCCGGCTCACGCTGTTCTGTAATTTATTAAAAGATTCATTCTGAATGTGTCGCGTGTCCATAATGCACCAAAATGTGACACTTCACTCCCTTGGGTCTGCAGCAACACACCAGCCACACTTGAAGTCGATTGGATGTTCTTGACATAATAAAAATGCAAACAGACAGACAGACACAGAGATTCATGCTTTTATTAGCAAAAAAAAATTTGTTCAGCCCCCTTCCTCCGAAGCTTTGAATATTCGGTGTGGATTACTTTCGAAGCTTTCGAAGCTCAAAAAATGGTATTCGGACCAGCCCTATGGCATAGTTTAAGAAATTCATATATAGGCACAATATATATATATATGTATATGTATATATATATATATATATATATATATATATATATATATATATATATATATATATATATATATATTAGGGGTGTAACAGTACGCAAGAATCACGGTTCGGTACGTTCCTCGGTTTTAAAGTCACGGTTCGCTTCATTTTCTGTACAGTAAGGGAAAGAAATGCAAACATTAAACTGCAGGTTGTTCATTACTATAAACTTTTTTTAACAATTTGTTTACACTTTTTTAAAATACTTTTTAATAAAATATATATAAAATTTTAAAAGAATAAGAAATAAAATACTGCTGCAAAGATCTCCACTAAATCAAATACTCTCAGTCTCAAACCAATATCATATAATAAAATATAATGAAAAGTATAAATAAATAACTAGGATTACAGTGCAGCATTACCAATCCCAGCTTGTAGACCTGCTCATATTTAAAAAAATATAACTTTTCCAAAGTGTAAAGTTGCAGCATCAACAGTTTCAGTTTTTAGACCTGCTCAGATTTCGTTATTGCGTTGGACCGATCGGAATTAAGAGCAAAGGTCTGTTTAAATGCCGACGGGAGCTGCGTTTGAATTACAATCTATTTTTTCTAGTTGTAGTGATGTTCACACTCGCGTGATGCCTTTTGAAAACCTTAGGCCGGTGACACACTGGCATATTGCACCTGTCAAACATAGTCTATTTTGCCGTCAATACTGTTGACGGTGTCCTTTATCAGTAGGCTTTATATTTATGCTCAACATGAAGTATAGATATTGTTGTCGTGAAGACAAGATCCTTTTCTGTCGGCGGCCTCCCTCTATGTCACCCACAGTAGCAGCAGCGCGCCAGCGCCGCGTCAGGCAAGATTCTGGTGTGTAAAGACACAGAAAATGCGAAGCAGCCGTCACGCAACTGACACGCAGCAGACACGCCATGCAGCCAGTGTGTCACCGGCCTTAGAATCAGCTGCAGGGCGGGATTTGCGCTGAACGCGGAGACTTCCGCCACTTCATATGTTCGTTTGGAAACACCAAAATGTACCTATGTTCCGTGCACAAAATATTGCATTCGGTCATTCGGTACACACGTGCACCGTACCGAAAGCCCTGTACCGAAACGGTCCGGTACGAATACACGTACCGTTACACCCCTAATATATATACTTATTATAAAATTAAGCAAACTACTGTCTAAAAAGATTTTTAAAAAATAAACGTTCTTTTACTCAGCAAAGCAGGATTTAATTGATGAAAGGTTACAGTAAAGACTTAAAAAAAATGTTGAGCACCACAACGGTTTTTAATACCGACAATAATAATAAATGTTTTTAAGAACTAAATCAGCATATTAGAATGATTTCTGAAGAATCATGTGACACAGAACACTGACGTAAAGATGATGAAAATTCAGTTTTGCCATCATAGGAACAAATTAAATTGTACGAATTTCACAATATGCTGTTTTTACTGTATTTTTTATCAAATAAATGCAGTCTTGGTGAGAAAGGACTTCTTTCAAAAATCTTACTGACCCTAAACACAAAGCACAAATTATTTCTAACTATTCTGAAGAAACATCTGTGAACAATTCCCACTGCATGTCCACGCATAAAAGTGTGTGTGTGTGTGTGTTCTGGGAATACTCCACTTCTCTGCAAAGCTTGCGCAAAAGCATCAGTATCATGCCACAGATAGATGTCCCATTTTAAACCTTCACACACAGCAGCTGCAGACCTTTACTGCACCGCCAGGCAGTAACTATTAATAACTACCGGTGTTAATTTAGCCCGCAGTGTCCAGAAAACATTGAAACACCCTCAGAGAACAACCCAGATAGAGAGAGACGAAGAGAGATCGTCACCTAATTTGAGTCAGTTTTTCTTCAGTTCAACAGAAGGACAAACAACGTGTTAATACTTTAAGTGTCAGTATTAATAAGATTTAGTCAAACATTATCTTTCACTTTATAAATAAATGTAAAGAGCAGCAGAACCAATATTAATATAGCTCTATAGAACAATGACAGAAAAATGAATCCCTATTTAGGGATGCCTTCCTCTTACAAGCTCCATTACAGTGTGGGTACTGATTCATCATGCTAATCTGCCTGAAGGGGAACTGATTGTGCCACATTGTTTTCAACAACCTACATCTGTATTTTTCAATTATGGGTGATTTCACTCACAATACCCACATCATTTCTACTGATATTTTTTCCTCATCAACCCACCCCTCACTTCAGTTGCAAGAGAGAGATGTTCACCACATTAAAAGACTGCTAAAGGGATGCAAAGCACATTTACTATTAGTTAAATTCTTCACAAATCCTTAACACATGGTTGGACTTGAGCAGCAAGAACCTAAACTGCGATCAAATGTGGTTTGCACTGAATAAATCCATTCACAGAGAGACACATATACTCTAACAGTCTCACCTTGACCCCAGAGGACAGGAAGCTGCTGGTGTGAACTTTAGGAGCAGGTGATCGAGCACCATGGGCTGTGCTGCTCTGCTTTGCCGAAGGACTGCCTGAGATCAACACATGAAAACAGCAGATATGACAAATATGTATGATACTTCATCTGACAAATGGACTTTCACTCATAAGTACATTAGCTTAACTGAGCTTAACGTGATGTCTGACATATACCACCAGAGAGAGGTAGGTCAGTTGGAAGATGAGGTTATGACACTTGAAATTAAAATAAAAAAATATTCATGCATCAATCGTTCACAACGAGATCAATAACATGCATTTAGAAAATTGAATTTCAATTTAATTCCAACTTCAATACCTATTCAAACAATTACTGCAGCTCAACAAAATCTAAAACAAACCAAACAAAATTAATTTCTATAGACTCCTTCCACAAGCATAAAAAGAGTGCTTTCTTTTACATTTGCTTAGTGATTTTTTGTGTGTGCGTGTCAATATATCATGAGTTTGTGTCATAGAGCTTTTTGCTCTTACTCAAGTTTAAGACTTTTATTTTTTTTCCAGAAGTTGACAAATTAAAACAATATTTCAACAAAGATTTGCATCATTTTGGTACAAAGAGGTTGTCTATCTGCATCTTTGTGTACAATGCAATAGTTACATAGTAACATTGTTTAACCTAAATGTGTTAAGACTGCAGCTCTGCTCTTCCATGCCCAATTTCTCCAGTATATGTGTGAACTGACAAAACAAAGGAGTTTATTTCCTCCAAATCTCATAATGCACCATCCCCCAGGATGGTTGGCATGCTGCTGCTTCTCCAGATTTACAGCCTGATTTTCACAATCACTGTTCTCCAGTAACACAAATACAGAGCTCAAGACAAGCATACAGTGTTTTTCTGAAAAAATGATTTCTATTTAAATAGGAAAAGCAATTCAAGAATAGCTTAAATAGCTTCACTCATCTTCATGTAATAAGGATACATTTCCCCTGTAGAGAATCTTAATTTCTGGGTGATGCATTAATAATTAATAAAATCATGTAACATAATATTTATATGTTGCTGTTAGTTTTAATTCAAAGCAGCGGTCTTCTTTAATGGCTCATTTTCATACCGTTGTATGATTTCTGCAGAGGTCTTATCAGAACACAGCAGAGTAATAGGAGATTGGCTGGGTTTTAAAATTTAGTGAGCTGGATACAAAGACAGCATTTTTTTTTAAGACTAAGAAAATAAAAAACCTCAGCTTCCAACCACTCGAATATGGAAATTAATTTTAATGTACCTTCTGATCACGCTGCAATATTAAAAATTGAATCTCGTTTTCCAGTGCAAATGTCTACAAATTCTTAAATCAATATATATTTACTTGAGAAGTAAAATGACAGAAGGTAACTGTTTCCTTGAAACAGATCAAAACGTGAGTTTGCCAGTGTGCTCAGAAAAAAATAGACTTAAATGAAAGGGAAACATTTTCATACCTCATAGACAGATATTTGTTCTTGTATTAAGCATAAACTCAAATTATGTGTTAAATTTATCAGTTAATTTAGAAAATACATCTTTATTTTAGAGTGTTTAGGTATTTGTACTGAAAAAAAAAAAAAAAGTGTCTTTTTTTGGTCATAATAGAATTTTTTTCAGTGTCCTGCCTACACATCAAGCGTTCTACACTTGACACAAATGCACTCATGATGCCCCATAATGTGGTCTACATAGAAAGCCATTAGTTTTTGAAAACCAGCAATTTTCTGAAGCCCAAGAAAAAAAGACAACTATGATTCTGGCAGTCATGGCACAGAAAATAGTGTTACGTTTTAAGTAGTATTAATACTTTTGTTCTTGTTTTGTCTGTCTCTAATGGTCACTATGTTGCTTTAGCACCACAGCACAGAGCTCTGATCACCCCCACACACACTCATCTTCCCTGAGAGAATGTAGGTGTGTTTCTGTGAAGGCCTGTGCATGTGTGTTGTAAAGATGTTAACAGAGGTGCCAGAATGCACTTATAGGTGATACAGCATTTGTGAGAAGCACATCAGTTGTCCTGCCATGGAGGTTGAATTTGTTCTTACACACACACACACAGTAATGTTACATTAACTGCATTCTGCACACACTCCTAAACTCTCAGTGATGTGGTCGCTATGGCAACCTGGTCTTCTGATGGCCTGTAAACCCACAGCATGAGTCATGGGAAAGAGTGAAGCTCAGAGTGTGTATTTGTGTGTGTGAGCACGAAAAAAAAAAAAAAAAAAAAAGAACTGAAGGGTTAACTTGTACTTTGTCTTCATCATTCACTCCTGACACTCTCTCTCATTGTGTCCTCCCTATGCACGATTTCAAAAAGAAAAAAGTAAATTCACTGTCCTCCCTAAAACCAGAATGTTGCAGCAAAGCAACAACAATAACAGTCAATCAGAACCTGTTCAATGTTGAAAATAAAAGATATGAAATAAAGACCAAGAAACCAATATCAGATCAGTGTGATGTATGGTGTGGTAAAAGTGACTAATTTTTACTCTGTGTGTAGGGATGTGGGAGAGTATGTACCTGTAGCTGTAGGTGTCGACGCAGCCATATTAATGACATGCCCTGGTTTGTCCACGATAATGTAGGGGTTATTTATGACTGAGGGGCTGGACTTCATGTGCACTGGCGTGGAAGATGATGTCCGGGGAAGAGGAGAGTGACTAGGTGTGGAGATAGGAGAGCCTGGAACACAAAATTTTTTTCAGATTTACAGTGTGATCCTCATAAACTTCTCATCATTATCAGAGCTACACAGACTGCAAATCTGTAATGCTTTACAGAGCAGTTTCGCATCTTCGTCTTCTTTTCTTGTCTTATCTGTATACAGCAGGCCAGGTGAGCTTGATGTTTGGAGTTTCCTCAAAATGGCAAACTCGAGACTGATATACTGGCTTTAAGCAATTTTAGAGTTTCAGAGAGTATAGCATTTTAATAAGGCATTGGGAAACACATTCATGTTTATGCAAGGTAATGTCAAACTGCTACAAATCAAGTATTTTCCTAGATTTGTCAAAGTTTACGAGTTTCACAACATCAACTCTTTGAAAGTTTGGCACAAGTAAATAAACAAGATACAACTGGTAGTTTGGTCATTTTGCATGGCAATCAGATGGCCTATGATTATGCCTTGAAAACCTATTGTTTTTTTTAAGGTTTTGGCAGTCATATGCTATTTTGTGGATATATTCATACATTAAATATTCATTTATTTTACCATAGTGAGTAAGTGGTGGAACAATTGCTTCATGACCAATTTGAAAGTTAATTTTGCCTGCCACTAGGGGGCAAAACACGACAATCATACATAAATAGAGATAGTGATATGGTGGCATTAAGTGGCTGGATCTTGTACAGAATAAGACCCAATGTGGACCAGATTTTATAAAGAGGTCTGGCAAGGCAAGACTAGGACAAATCAGACTGAGCTCCTCTTAGATACGCTGTCACTCACCGACAGCACATCTATAATGTATTATAAATGAGTTTCACAACTTTCTGACAATCTCCTTTTCTCCAGAAAATCGAAACCTCCAGCAGAAAGAAGCCAAAGCAACATGAAAGAGACTATATATAGAGGATTTTACTGCTTGCATTTCAAGTCTGCTCTTCTCCACCTTCTTTGTGCACCTGTGAGACTCACCAGACACAATCTTGCAGCTCATCGTGATCGGCTGAAATGATTTCCCAGGTGATTCGGCAGGACTGGGCACTTGCCCTTGTGGAATTATCTTACAGCTGGCCGTAATTGGCTGAAAGGCAGACTTTCCGTGGGAACCAAGGGTGATTTTCTCAGTCCTATTTGACTGCAAATTTCGTTCAGAGCATGAAGAACGCACCGACTCACTCTTGACAGTCACACCTGGAACTGAAATAAAAGGGGGATGACAATCAATTTCGTAATCAATAGATCTAATCAATAATTAATTTTATACACATTTAAGTTCATTTAAATACAAGTTACTTGGGCAAGGACTGTATTATGAAGGTCTAGTCTTGGACTGATACCGGTTTTCAAAACACAGCTTCCACTGTTTATGTGATAAAGTGCAAACATCCTACTAATCATCTTAATCAAAAGAATCCCATTTTAAAGACGTAGTAGGAGACTGCATAATTCTTTTGTGCTACTATGTGGCATCTTGTGAGAAGGACAAGCATTTGTGTATGTTTTGTCTACCTCTATCTAAGCTGGGCTGATCATCATGAGTGTGCTGAGAGGGAGAGGAGGGCCGCCGAGAGCCTTGGGCAGCTGTGGAGGAGGATGAACCAGACCCGCCCACAAACAGCAGATGAGAGGAAGATGATGGTGACGAAGATGATGAGGGGGCAGAGGGGATGAAGTCATCACCTAGTGAGTTTCTGTGGAGCTCAACATCCACCACCTTTAGGAAATAAGATATTAAGAGAGAAAAATGTAAAGATGAATTAAGATATATTTGACACTTATAATAAACCTTGTCATCACAAAATCATTTTAGAACTATAAAATCCTGCACTTTTCAGCTCCCCGATTTCTGCAACTCTAAAGAAGCCATCTTTTTCATCATTATGTTTTTTCCTTAGAGTAAAAAATCAGTTACACGGTTGAAGCACTTAATTACGCTGTGGCATCATGGTCAGGAACCAGATTTTATTTCCTTTTTTACTTTGCTACGAGTGAACAACAATAAATCTTCTTTTGACACTTTCACTCATAACTCTAGTTGTGTGTTTGCTTCCACCTTGAAGACTATGACTTTTTCATCATTATATTCACAACTGAGACCATGACCTCTGTTCCTTGCCCATTTAGGTAAGTGACGTGCTCTTTCTTTAAGTTGATAACTGACAGACACACAATACATTCTTATTTTCTCAGAGGATTTACAGTCCCTTTAGCCTTTCAACCTAATTTGATTCTATATAAAAGAGATTATCCTGAAACTATTTAACAGGTATTTACATATATCCCACAAGACAAAACAATATCTGGAATTACACAAATTATCCTGTTATAAAGCTTATACGCTGGTTCTTAATATAGCATGTTGCCTCCTTGAGCAGTAACGTCTATTCATAGCTTCTTTCTTTTTGATAGTTGTGCTTCTGCAGAGTAATACTAATAAAAGAAAATTAGAATTAAAGTTCCAAAGTAGTAGTACTAAATAAAAAGAAAACTAAATTTTTCGGATCCCTCATCTTAAAATAAAAAATCTAATTATGTAAACTAATAAAAAAGGGCATAAAAACTTATGAGCACAGCTGCAGGTTCATATAAAGATTAAGAAGCTCAGTGTGTCTTACCGTTTCAGCTCCCAAAGTCTGTAAACCTGTGTATGTTCTGTCAAGCTGAGGGAGAACAAATAAAAGATAAATAACAGAAACACAAGAGCAGTCAACAGTCTTTGCTGCAGATAATTTAAGAGGTTGATGGGTGGACAGAAATACTTTAATCGGCAAACGATTCTTTTTTCTTGACATCTTGATTAATCTCCCTCTATTTTATCTTTGTTATTTTAACCTATAACAAAAGGGATTGCTGTGACAACAGACAAAGGAGAAAGGAAATGTCAACAGACAGAATGCTTTATAAAAGAGACCATCTTAGACTCAGAGAATCTTATGTAAAGGATGGATTTGTACAGGCATATTCTATTATGCACAGTCTGCACACACACAAAATAAATGGAATCCTCTAAGTAAATTTCAAATAAATACAGTTTGAATTTCCCATAAATAAATACAAAGATAAAGAGGGAGAAAAGGAAAAAGATGAAAAGGGCAACAAAAGGGTTCAAAGAGAATACGCATGCAAAAAGTCAGTAAGTCTCTGACCTTTAAGTGGTGAATGATGTCGATACGTTTGTTCCGTTGATCTTTAAAGTGTATCTGCACACGGACAGGAAACTCTCCCCACCCTCGACGTGTCAGGTGAAATGGTGGCTCACTAAACACACACACACACAGAGTTTCAGGAGAGATTTTCTTAAAAAAAAATTAACACTTTTTGAATTTTACTATGTGTTGCTATGCTGGCCATAAATGCAGAGAATCCATGATTTATCCTAAATACACAAACTAAAAGTCAGTTATAACTAAATGCAGTGGGTGGTGCTGTGAAGCGTATTAACAAGTTGATTGTATTTAATCACAGAATGTCACTGTCTGCCTCACAGAGTTTGGAATTACTGTGATCAAAATGATCTTACTAAATGATCTAACATAATGGAATAAGTTTTGATCAAATTAATCAGTGAAACGGACTTATAATATTACCACCACAATGAGAAATCACATGAAATCCAAACACCATTCGACTGAGGAAAGACAGTTGTCCATCACTGCAGGTAAGCACAGCTGCACCCCGAGTAAGCTGAGAAGAGAGCTTATCTGACAGCGAAATGATTTTGAGACATAACCTTCCTTTAAGTTTACGAGGGAGAGCTTTGTGTATAGGCCAACCGAGTGTATGTATGTTCTGTACTGTAATTGAAACAGTCTGCTTTATTTTTTTCCATTTGCATTGCTTGAATTTGATTGCTTTTGTTCTTTTTTTATATATATTTTTATATATTTTTTTGTTTACACAAATGCCTAATCATAAGCTTGTTCAGAAAGGGTAAAAAACTTGATTTTTAAAAAATGTAATCTTTCTCCTTTCTCCATCAAACAAATATTTGAATATGCATTTTGTTTAGCTCAAATATTAAAATAAAATATATTTTAAAAAAGGTTCAATTAAAAGGTCATTAATATGCATTAAGTGTATCAAAAGTGAAAGTAAAAACGTTGTTACAAAATAAAATAGTGTTCTTTTGAAAATTCTATTTATCAAAGAATCCTTAAAAATATATATATCACAGTTTGCATTAAACTATTATGCAGCACAGCTGCAGGTAAACACATACCTGACTTCCACCAGGTCATTGGGCTTGTAGCTGGGGTGCAGGAAAAACCAGACCTTCTTCACAAAATGATCAATACTGGGCTCTTTAAGAGAACCTCGAACATACACCATCCATTTATGAGTGGACTGATCATTGTCCTCACGTTTATCAGGGGCAATATACCTGAGAAAGGCGAGAAAGAAATTTATAGTATCAATTTATAGTAGCATACACACATTCACTCATGCTGGGGAAGGTTTAGTGTTCATGACCCTGAGACAGAGATAAAAGCCAATGCGATCCTCCCAGTAACTGTCAGAACAGCCAACTGTCTAATTATATTTAAACATGTTAAACATATTGAAACTTTTAATGAGACTATTCTTCAAGATTCAGCAGGTAATAACATCATAGAATTTTTGCTTATTTATCCATTTAGTAACAGCACAGATAAAAGTTTATTTGCACATGATGTGAGTTTATTTTTGGCTCAGCATGCATTATATATTTTCAGCTACCTGCCTCAGTAATGAAATGTGTGCACTTCATTTTAAGTTTCTTGGGGGGAAAGCATCTGCTACAAACATAAATGTAGAAAGTCGGGCTGTTTAGAAACTATTTATTCAGATAAAAATCTTGAGTTTTTCAGCACAATGGCCCTTGAGTAAACGGTCTCATAAATTTCTTTAGTATCTCTGCAGGCAGAAACAATAAGCTTATATCATTGCTCATATACAAACACACAAACGTGTGTCTCTCTCACATGCTCTGAGTGGATTTTATGAGGCAAAGCAGACAAGGACTGTGTGATAATGCAGAATAAATGAAATTATATCACTGCCTAGGGAAAACTAAAGCTTTGCGCCATGTGAAAGTTTATTAGGTTTTGAAAAATAATACTGCGATTTTCCGGAGAAAGTGATGCATTTGAAAATTAAAACAAACTCAGAGAAATAAATATTGTTTTTCATAAAACCATTTGTCCAAATAACAAGCTGCTTCCATTCATTCAGAAGCTAATTTTTCCTTCCCAAAAAACATTTGTTTAATCAAAAATGAAATTGTTTCATTTACTTGCCCACATGTCATTCTTCCTAAAAATGTATCGATCACGCTTTTCCCATGCAATCTTTACGAACGTAGTTCCTTACTATAACTGCACTATATTTCAAAGTCTTTCGAAGCCATACAATTGTTTTTTTTAAATAAACAAACTTTATTCACTGAAACCTCTGACACTGTATTTTGCCTAGGGCTGGGCTATATGTAAAAAAATATCTTAACGATAATCACCTTTAAAAATATTGCGATATCCGGTAATATTGTGAGTCAGTTTAAATAAATATTCAGAAACGCATGCAGAGCTACTTTTTGTTTTTTTTCTGTTTAACTTTTATTAAAACTGCAGATCAAAATAGAAAAGTCCTATACCCTAAATAAGGATAAATTATATTGGAACGCATCTCCAAAATAACTGCATACACAGATACACGCTGCTATTACAGTAGTCAGCGCTGAACAACAGGCAAATAAAATATGAACTGAGGTTACAAGAGTGATTCAGTCAAGATCAGTGAGGGTTTTTCGTTTATTTTGTTCTTTGATTAACATTATAATGATTGGCGGCAGCAGCTGCTGTCAATGCACGGATCCAATACACCCTTGTTTTCCTTCTAAGCTCTTTGCATTCACTAAAGAAATAACCGATTATATTTATGGGATATTTTGATATAATTCTGTGTATCGGTCCATTTGAATGTGAAAAAATGTGAGAAAGAGAGCTCTGCCCAGTGTTCGCGTATATAAGAGGCAGCTTTTGTGCATGCGCTTTGTGAGTGATTGTGTGTGTGCGCTCAGCGCGGAAAACAGTGCACGATTGCAGAAGGGAGTCTTGCAGTTGAATCTTTTGAAATCACAATAAATGTGCATACAGAAAATGAGAAGAAGAATCGATAATTTTATTTTATAACAAGTAATTTGATTGCGGACCTTACGCACCTGATTTCCAAAATCGGAATAGCTTTTCGATTCCCAACCATCTTACTAAATTATTTCATTCTTCCATGCAAAAAGACCTGTATGGTGACTATGTAAAATATTTTTTGCAACTTTTGCAAGGTTTATCATTTGTCTTTTTTTTTCCAATAATGTTGACAATCGTCTGTTACCTGACTGTTGACATCGACATCGCGATACTTCTAATATCGTCATATTGCCCAGCCCTAATTTTGCCTTGGCATGTTCATGATGGATCTTTCTCTTTTTGTGTTCCATAGAAGAAAGTCAGTCATATAGTTTTACAATGATATTAGGGTGACATAAAAATAACAAAACAATGAAGGAATTTAAATTTTTTGGTGAATTATCCCTTTGAGCTTGCAGAGACGAGAAAAAGTCATCCAACTCAAGGGCACACCAGTATTGTTCATAGGAGCACAAACATCATTCAGCTTCCCGGAGGTGCTAAATCAAATCTCTCTAGTGCAATAACAAAGATTTAGGCCAGAATGCCTCTGGTTGTTGGAAAAAAAGCTAATCTACACTACAAACAAATGATTAAATGTTCTCCAAATCACCCAGGGTTTATACTATGTGCGCAACAGACATTGTGCTAATATAGTAAATTTAAGCAAAGAGACAAGTGTAATGCTTCATACTTGGATACATTGCCCACAACAATGGTTTTCTTCATGTAGAGTCGGGAAGCCTCCTCTCCTGTAGTGTGGTAAGTCACGTGCTGCTCTAAGGATGATGGTATGCCAAATGTGTCCTACACAAGGGAATGTAATAAAAAAACAGTTGTAGGAATAGAGTAGAAGTTCTATAGTATTTTAAAGCCATGCAATCCTTCAGGGGTTTTACATGAGCAATCTTCAATTTAAGGGGTATATATATATATATATATATATATATATATTTTTTATATATATATATATATATATATATATATATATATATATATATATATATATATATATATATATATTTTATATATATATATATATATATATATATATATATATATATATATATATATATATATATATATATATATTTTATATATATATATATATATATATATATATATATATATATATATATATATATATATATATATATATATATATATATATATATATATATATATATATATATATATATATATATATAGTAGTGGGAAGTCGTGGCCTAATGGTTAGAGAGTCGGACTCCCAATCGAAAGGTTGTGAGTTCGAGTCCCGGGCCGGCAGGAATTGTGGGTGGGGGGAGTGCATGTACAGTTCTCTCTCCACCTTCAATACCACGACTTAGGTGCCCTTGAGCAAGGCATCGAACCCCCAACTGCTCCACGGGCGCCGCAGCATAAATGGCTGCCCACTGCTCCGGGTGTGTGCTCACAGTGTGTGTGTGTGTGTGTTCACTGCTCTGTGTGTGTGCATTTCGGATGGGTTAAATGCAGAGCACAAATTCTGAGTATGGGTCACCATACTTGGCTGAATGTCACTTCACTATATATTATATGAAAATATATATATATAATAAGAAATTTTTTAGACTGAATGCAATGTAAGTCGCTTTAGATTAAAGCGTCTGCTAAATGCATAAATTCAAATTCATTCTCTCCAAAACACGAAAAGATCCATCCTCTGTTGTTCACTCACATCAAAAATCCACCCACGTTTGTTTATAAAGTGACGTGACATTCAGCCAAGTATGGTGACCCATACTCAGAATTTGTGCTCTGCATTTAACCCAACCAAAGTGCACACACACAGCAGTGAACAAACACACACTGTGAACACACACCCGGAGCAGTGGGCAGCCATTTATGCTGCGGCGCCCGGGGAGCAGTTGGGGGTTCGATGCCTTGCTCAAGGGCACCTAAGTTGTGGTATTGAAGGTGGAGAGAGCACTGTACATGCACTCCCCCCACCCACAATTCCTGCCGGCCCCAGACTCGAACTCACAACCCCTCGATTGCGAGTCCGACTCTCTAACCATTAGGCCACGACTTAGAACCGTTTTGTACTGTTTTCACTTGTAAACAGTTTTGATTTGTGCATATTTCTATAGCCTAAACAGGAGTACATTTTCAGTAAATTTTCATTTTAGATTGAACTATTCCTTTAACCATGGTAAAACTACTGTAACGCAACCTCTTGCAGATTAATTATTATACTACTAATACAACTGGGTTTTACAGTACTATTACTACATTTTAAAAACCTATTAAATGTTTTAACATTGTGTGGGCCAATACCTTTCCTGTGTTCCTGCCGGGTCGTTGTTCACGTGGAGCGCCATCCTCTCTCCCACTGTCCGTCTCCCTCTCCCCAGCTTCCCCATGTTGACTGAGGGATTCGGTCTCAGACTGAGCCTGTGATGGCGTCTCTGAATTCTGGTTCAGTGGAGACGAGGAGCGGGAGGGGGGATCGTAGAAACGTTTTATGGCAGGATGGTTCAGCACAGATGAGTCACTCTTAGAGGCCTGGAAGCAAATTAAGTCAGTAATCAACTGTTTTTGGGCTTAGAGTCGGAAGACAATTTATAAAGCAGAAACAAAACTGGATGTTTGTTCATGCAGAGTGAGCAAAACCAAAAGTTTGTTGTGTTTTAACATATTTTAGGTGCATTTTTTGCCCACTTTTTAGCAACCTTGGTTCCAGAATTTTTTTTTCCATTTATTCAAATCCCATAGAGATATTTTTAAAAAGTCTTTGTTTAAGAGTTATATGTTATGAACCAAACCAACCAGCTACAATGTGAATTACAACATTACAAACTTATATTTGAAGCAAAAATACAAATGTACAAGATTGTGTACTTAATGACTTTAATTAGAGAAAGAACTACTACACTGCCATGAAGCATGATTTAATCAAACTACAAATGATGGAGTAATATAAAATTATAACTTTTTAATTAATAGTTCATATATATATATATATACATTTTATTTTAATATTGTGCATACAAATATTCAAGTAGTTTGAGAGCCTGAAAATTCTCAGTGCATCATGGGAGTGGGCAGACGATAGAGTGAAAAAAAATGACAGCGTTAAAGTGATAAAGAGTTCTTTTATCGTGATTTGTTTTTTTTATTTTTTGCATAACCTTGGTATTAACAACCTCATAGATCACAACAGGCTTGTCTTTAATGATTTATAAATCATCACTTAAAAAGAATTCCCCTATTAAAAAAATGAATGGGATTTTTTGTTTTACTCTATAGATAAAATGTATCAGTGCATCTAATCTCTATAGAATACCTCAGGGACTTTAGGTTGGCCAGCATTGGCATAGTAGTTTGCGACAATGCACGCTCTGAGCTTGTCCATCATTCTCCTGGCCTCATTCAGCCTCTGAAGAAAAGAAAAAAAGAAAATAAATTGATAAAAGTTCAGATTAGTTAAGTTATGTAGTGTATTACAGCTTTAAGAGTTTACGTTGTCTCAAGTATGTTTTAAGCAAGATACATTGACTTGCACTTGAAGCACCACAATTAAAGCACTTTTGGACTAACAAAACCTTAAATAAAGTGAGTACTGGACAGACGATTACCTGCCCAATGACCTCGATCTCATGCTCTTTATTCTTCATCTCAAGAGAAAACTGATCCTTGATGATTTCTTCAATCTTCTGCACAGCAGCTTCACGGGCTGATAAAAAAAAAATTAAAGTATATTAAAAAAACTACTTGTGCGATAATATACATCACTGTTAGGAACCTAATCTTACCATTCTGCTCCACCACTTTACTCCTCTTGTTCTGCTGCACTTGAGTGATGTCCTCATAGTCAGGATCTTTGTCCTCTATTTTCCTTTTCACCCCAGACATGATCACTCATTGGCTGGACTGAAGACACAGTACACAACATAACACATAAACGACAACAAATGTATACAGGCACACAAAGGCTCTCAAAACTTAGCTAATTAATTGATTTCTTATAATGTCTAAAAGCGCCTCCTAGGTAGTCAGCTTGCAAGATTTGAGTCACAGCCCTAGTATATGAGCATACAAGTGTCATTATATTAAATTTACAAACTGCAATTAGTGGTTGCAGAGGTTTCAAAACATATAAAAATAGAAGGAAGACGCTGCTAATCTGACATACACACAGACCACGCTAAACAAAACAATAGCTTTTTAAACAGTTATTGTAAAACTCTCACCATGCCGCTTTTCTAAACTGCGCAAAATGTGACGTAAACACTGACAAAAGTGGTCGGTGTGTTTATTTACACGTTAAACGTACGCTGAATTTGCTGGTGAGACGTTTAAAGGTGAGGTGTTTAGCCGTTAGCTTGGGTTGGTCTCGCGCACATGAAAGTCTCGCGCGTACACACGAACTCGTGCAGGGCGCGTTCCCGCTCAGGAAAGAGCGCAGAGAGCGCGCGGCCTACATTAGATAGATAAGGAAGTTTCAAGCTGGGTTCCAGAGACACCCAAGGAGACCCCCAGTGGGTCCGTGGAAATATTTAGATGAAAACAGTAAATAAGCAATACAATAAATAAACGAATAAATAAATCTAACAGTACTTTAATGAATAGGAAACAAATGTAATGATGTATATATATATATATATATATATATATATATATATATATATACATACACACACACATATATATATATATATATATAATATGGGTCTTTAAACTCAAACAATATAGATTAGCTTTTAAATTATGATCGAGAATCACCATGTTTGGAGGTCTGTAACATCTAAAAGATTGAAAACCCCTGAGCAGAGAACTAAAATATTATAATAAAATATTATATATTTTAAATTATCTCTTTTAATACTGCCTACCTCACTGCCTATCTTTCCCTAAACATCACTCATTCATCTCACGGATCTGCCAGGGGCAAATAAATTATGTCCTATTTACATGTAGTCCCAATAGTGTATTTCTTTACATTATAGTCTGCAAGAAGACATATTAAAAATCAACAACAAAAAGTCACAACAAAATTACAAAAAAAAATTTAACTAAAAGAAAATAAAGAAAATAATTAAATGCAAAATATTAATACATTTTGTAATAGTATGTCAATATTCAGTATCAAAATAACGCTGTTGTGTTCCATGATAAAAAAGGGGAACATTTTATTGTAAGCTGTCCTTGTTACACATTACATGTAATTACTATTATAATAACAATTAAATATGCATAATTACATGCAAGTAGCCCTAACCCAAAAACAATTTTTACCCTAACTATATAGTAAATACATGTAGTTAATTAATATTATGCAGTACTTATGTGTATATTTACCAATATTTACACTGTAAAAAGGACATTTTAAAAGTAATGTGTAACCAAAAAACACCTACAATACAACTGAAACATTTTTCATATTTTTCATACCATGTCTACATTGCAGTTTCATACATCTTTTCCTTGTAAAAATAGCTTGGAACAGATGCCGGAATGGATGACTAAGTGATTTGTTCCAAGCAGCTCTTTACACGTCAACACTTTGGACTTCATCACCTGAGGGGATCTGCTATCATAATGAACATTAAAAGAAAACACACACATTAAAGGAATTCACATTTTCATCAAGCTTCCTTCTTATCGCATTTTCCGCTCATAAAGGAAACATGTCAGTAAGTTTAATTAGTCATGCCAGAGCAAACTATTTCATTTGGCAACTGCCATGAAACATTGCCCTACAATCACAAAGAACCAGTGGCAAGAAATCTTGAGAGTAAAGGTCTTTCTTTTCTGTTCCGACCTTTTGCTGATGCTTAAAGTTTTAGAGGTTTAAGAAAAATATATTATTTTGGTTAATTTGAAAATGCCTTCAGCTACTATCTGCTCTGTTAAATTTTTTTTTACAATATTTAAATACATTCTGCATATTTGGCCTCAAAATTAGCACAGAAAATGCTAAAAGTCTGGGTCTATATGTATTCAAGTACAAGACAAACAGTTTGAACTGAACTTAAAAATCCAGTTGTTACCAGTTGTAAAAATGGTCATGGGTCCAGTGCTAATGAATTTAACAATTGCCAGGTAATATCTGGGTAAGACATGAGCTCACAATGGGTTTACAAATGGTTCTAGAATAACTTAAAATAAAAATAAAAAAATAAAAAAACTGAACCTCAGACAAGACAAAAATAATAATAACAGTAAAAATAAAACAAACAATATACACTGTTGTTTTTTCATATGAAAGATTGCTAAATGCTAAATGCCTAATTCATACAATAGATTCATCAAGGCGAATACATATTTTGTGTTCAGTAAATTTTCATATTTCTTTTGTAGCCATATTTGTTTTATAGGACACTCAATATATGCTATCTTTGTTTCTGTGCATAAATCATACAGGTATAGATAGGCAAGTCAACAAACAGCTAAATAGTCCTTATTGTAAAAATATATTTCAATCCATGCTGGGAACTCATAAACATTTCAAGTAATTCCGTTTGTAATTGAAAAATTCCTGTAAACTGTAAAATATGTAGTTGCTTTTGCTTTTAAAGGGCTTGGGCAATCGCTAAGAATGGCGAAGCAAACTTTTTTTTTAATTGTGAGTGGGATTATGATTCGTTACAACCTAAAGTACGAGGAAGTAAAGTAGGAGTAAAGTACTCCACTAAAGTATGAGGAATATAGCTTTGTTTTCCTTTTGATGAATTTCAATAGAATCTTGAATAATACATAGATACTCAGAGGAATCCCGGTTTCCGCAAACTACAAAAATGACGAGGGTTGTACAAACACTTTCTCCATGAATCAAGTTATTCTGATGAACAGTTACATGAAATGTCAACATAAATAATTGCATAAAAATATATTAAAAATAACATAAAAATTATTTTTTTTATTGAGGCACTTTTGCAGTTTTACAAAAGTAAGGTATATTATTACTTCTAAAAATGTCCAGTATTTCTTATGCTTTGGACTCATTCCACTGAAATGAAACGATTAGAAACTACATTTTTAGGAGTTTTGATTGCAACAAAAATACCAGGATGTATTTATGAATGAGCTGAAAGCCAACTCAGTGCTTGGACCATCAGGATTGTATAGATCAATCCTACAAAAACACCACATCTAACCCAGACAAACTCAATATAAACCAGGGTTTGAGAAACTGTCAAAAAAAAAAAAAAAAACATAGTATAATGGAACGTTTACAAAAAGTTCAGAACAGAACGAACAGCTTTTAATAATCCAAATGATCAAAAGGGCAAATCAACGTTATGTTTAAAGTATATACAAATACACTTATATCTTTGTCATTGCAGGCAGAAATGCAGGAGACGCGGTGCTTTGGGTAAACTAGCTGCCAGCATCCTGCCTGACACGTTCAGATGAATTGCAGAAAATGATTCTGAATAATGGCAAATATCTATCTCCAGTACAGATTAGTACTAGAGCAGAGACTGCAGTTATCTTACTCCTTAACATGAAAAATTAGGTTAGTGTAACTGGACTACGCACAACCATACACGCAAACAAGAATTTCCAGCGGTTCAAATCAAAACATTCAGATGCTATCTACAGCTATAGGATTGTTTAACAAGCACAACATCAAATAACACGGATAACATTAAAAAAGTAGAATGTATTTACATTGAGATATATTACTAACAGTAGTACATACAAGTGCATGATTGGGGCTCTTAAAAAAAAAAAAAAAAAAGGATCAGAAAGCCACAGCTTGGTTGTCACACTAAAGATAATGAGACCCCTAAATACAGACATGATACACAGCAACAACAACAACAAAAAAAGTTTCACAGCTGAAACCTGAACGTTACAATTCATTGACCAAAATCAGAGCTGTCAATCACGGAGGTGTGTGGTTTAGGTATTCAAATGCTTAGAATGCCAAAACCTTATTATGAATACCTCATACGCATTTCTGATGGAGTATTAAGTGCTTTCTTTTACTTAAGCTCAGAAGCAGAATATGTAAAAAGAGTAAATAGCACATTAAAATCACCTCAAGACTGAGCCTTAAAGTTTGTCTGCAGACCTGAAAATCATTGTCAAAACGCAAGAGTCATGCTATCAAAATGAACAAAAAAAAGCCATAAAAAGCACATTTTAAAATAAAAGTGTGTGGGAAAAAATAAAAATCTTAGAAAATAATGCAAAAACAGCAGTGTTTTTTCAATACAAGACTGTTGGCACCATCACAGCATCTATGTGATTACTCCATCAGATTAGACACATTCTCTAAATGCATTTCAGTTATGAGGAAGGTTACAATTTGCATTCTTCCTTGTTCCAAAAAATCCGCCTCACAAATAACAGTTTTGGTATGATTAAATCAACGGTAGCAGTTAAACATTGTGCTACACCTACAGTGCAAATAGATATGCATGTTAACCCTATAAGTGAAAGAAAATTAATTTATCACTCAATATAAATGTTGCAAAGTTGTTTAGATGATTTTTATGTATTTTTAATATGCATGTAAGTGTCTACAGCTCCATGTTTGGAACAGTTTGCATGTGTGTTTGCAGATGCTTTCAGGGTTTGCGTTGTTTTTCGCTGAAGCGGTGTATGGTAACACAGCCATGGTAGGAAATGGAGCGAGGCATTGCAGCCGTGCATGTGATGATGCCAGAGGCTGGGTTGTAGCACACAATGTTGTCAGAGGCTTCACCATTTTCTCCCCGTCCACCCATTATGTAGATCTTTCCATTGCAAACTGACATACCGCAACTCTCCTAAAACAAAACCGATGAATAAAATCAGTATATGGGACAAAATGACAGGAACATTGAGGTTTTCACTAGGCTTCAGGTACCTGTCTGCTGAAGGTGTGGCCCACATGCATCCAGTAGTCCTGTGAAGGATCGTAGCAGTAGATGGACTTGGTGAGGCCACCACAAACGTAGATGAGTTGTTTGAGAGAAACGGCAGAAATATTGGGTTTGGTGAAAGGAATACATGCCTTCAGCTGCCAGCTGTCTGACTCTGGGTCATAACACTGGACCTGAAACACAATGGAGAAAGGTTGTTTTATAATCTTGAATAGCCTTAAAAAAGAGGACTGGGCCTGCGGGTGAAAAACCAGAAATAACTAAATCTAATATTTGCACTTTTTAGTGCAAACAATCTTTCTCTTTGCCGGCTGATGTATAGATTTAAGAAAGATTGACAATGTGGATGTTTCCATCCAAAGATGCGAATTTAACTTATGTGCAAAACTGGAACAGCACATAAAACCATCCATCAAGTCAAAATAGAACAAAATCGTCACTTCCTGATAAACTGGCACAAAAAAAAAAAAAAGAAGGACCTAGGAAAAGCCACTGAATATTATAAATGACTTGCACTTCAGAGAGAGCAGATGTAACAGAATAAATGTTTTTTAGAATTTATGTACATCTCGGGATTTCCATCCAGCGTGTTTTTTTTATTTTTTATTACAATAATCCAAAATGAGCATAAAAATAGGTGGATGGAAACATAGCTAGTGAAGACATGCATTCTGACAGACAGTAAAGACATACAGTTGAAGAGACATCATTTGCAAATTCTCAGATGACAGATGCAGGACTTAAATTAGAACATGCAACTTTTTTTTATTTTTTTTATAAGAAAACCATATCAGATCCTTTCCTTTCAGGTTTTTTCACTTTCTTTCTCTTTCTGCTCCAGATGGCAAGTAAAGAAGGCCGTAATCTGAGCACTGGAAAAATCAATGCGAGAACCCATGTGAGATGTTACCCAAGATGGCAGCAGTGTCTGAGGACAATAAGCTCAGCACACAGGCCCACCTGTCCACTAAGTTATAGACCACCAGCACAAAAACACACGTTCACTCCCCATCTGCCGTTAGCAGCCTTTCCGTTCAAAAGGATACCCACATTTTAGGGGTTTTTGGTGGCATGGTACAGGCAGGACCCCTCTCATACACAAATCTCAAACAAAGGAAATCAAATTACAGTTTCACTAATGTATTAAGCAGCACAACGGTTTTCAATATTGATAATAGAAAGAAATGTTTCTTGAGCAGCGAATCAGATTAGAATGATTTCTGAAGGATCATGAGACACAAATAGTTAAATGTCAATTATATATATATAAAAAAAAAATTTAAATATCAAAAATAAGATACAAACATTATGACAACTCTAGTGAGCTGCTTCAGGGGCTGTTCAGATAAGAAGCTATCTTCTAAAAAAGCATCCTAACGAAAACCAAAACAAAACTCAAGTGACAAATGAACCATATGAAACCAGTCAAAAATGTCTGTTAGCTAGTTTTGGTGCATTTTTCAGCTAGTTAGGCTGGGAGAACAGCTTTACCAGCAAACCAGTTCAGCCTAGTCCAAATACGTCACTCACTGGGGTTCAAAGCTGAGCCAGCATGACAGGTTGTTTAAACTCTCACCATGAAGACATCATGTCAAACAGGAAAATCAGATGACAGTATCATTAAGACTTCTTGAAGTTGAAGATGTGGTTATTACATTTATCAGCTGGACAGGTTTATAGAAATATGGGGTGACTACATGTGCTGAGCCAAAGATAAAAAAATAAAAAAAAGTATAAAAAAAAAAATAGTTTGTTAAAAGGCCATATGCATGTCTGTTCTCAAACAAAAAATTTTTTTTTTTTACCCAAACACACTTACTCTAGAGCACTATTGGATGGGTCTGTCACTCAGCACTGAAAAGTCATCAGGCCTAAACTGCATTACCAGTGTTTTAGGTGAAGTCCTTTTCGGTTTGTAGAGTTCTGCCTAATTTTATATTGTATGTTTGTATTGTGTATTTTAGCACAGTTTTTCCACTCACCTTATTGGAGCAGCTGTTTTCATAAGGTTCTCCTCCAATGACGAAAAGTTTTCCCGCACAGCTTGTGACCGCCGGGCAGGAGACGGCTTCATTCATGGGGGCCACCTCAGTCCAGCGGTTGGAGAAGGAGTCATACACCTCCACGTTACTGAGACAAGACTTCCCATCATAACCTCCAACTGCATACACCTGCAGAATACATACAGATGTTCACATAGCTATCTAAATGAATACATTTAGATAATCGAACCCTAAAAATTAAATTATTAATTGCATGTTTAAATTTATATATGCATGTGTGTGGATTAACTGTAAATTACTGTGATGTTATTTTTTAAATAAGCAGTTTGAACTCTTATTTTGATGGCACCCATTCACTGCAGAGGATCCATTGATGAACAAGAGGTGTACCGTAATGCTAAATTTCTCCAAATCTATTCCAATAAAGACCCAAACTAATTTCATCTCAGGTTGCATAAAAATCTTCATATTTGGGTGAATTATTCCTTTGATGTTTTCTTAACCGTCACATTAATTAGCAAATTATTTTTTTGACAGTTTAAAAACAGATCCAACATAAGCATCACATTTCCCTAGCTAATGGCTGGCGTTTCTCTGTAGCTGTTCAAAGACGAGTGCTTCTCGTTTTCTCTCCACATACAGCTTTATCCTCAAACTGACACCCAAGAGGAAGTGTGGAAAGGCCACGATAACAACATAATTTGCTGGGGAAGTCGTAGCCTACTGGTTTGAAAGTTTGACTCCTAACCCTAGGGTTGTGGGTTCGAATCTCGGGCAGGCAATCCCACGACTGAGGTGCTCTTGAGCAAGGCACCGAACCCCCAACTGCTCCCCGGTTGCCGCAGCATAAATGGCTGCCCACTGCTCCAGGTGTGTGTTCACATTGTGTGTGTGTTCACTGCTGTGTGTTTGTGCACTTTGGTTGGGTTAAATGCAGAGCACGAATTCTGAGTATGGGTCACCATACTTGGCTGAATGTCACGTCACTTTCACTTTCATGATGACAATGACCCACGTTAATGCTGTTTAACTGGAAACCTGACCTCTGACCTAAGAAGCTAAAGTTCTCTTATTCACTCTCTCTGATGATTTAAACGGTCACACTCGTCTTCACTGAAATGCACTAAAATGACATTCACTTCAATTACATGCATACACTTATTAAAAAGAAAGTGTATCTGTAATTACAACCCGAATTCCGGAAAAGTTGGGACGTTTTTTAAATTTTAATAAAATGAAAACTAAAAGACTTTCAAATCACATGAGCCAATATTTTAATTCACAATAGAACATAGATAACATAGCAAATGTTTAAACTGAGAAAGTTTACAATTTTATGCACAAAATGAGCTCATTTCAATTTTGATTTCTGCTACAGGTCTCAAAATAGTTGGGACGGGGCATGTTTACCATGGTGTAGCATCTCCTTTTCTTTTCAAAACAGTTTGAAGACGTCTGGGCATTGAGGCTATGAGTTGCTGGAGTTTTGCTGTTGGAATTTGGTCCCATTCTTGCCTTATATAGATTTCCAGCTGCTGAAGAGTTTGTGGTCGTCTTTGACGTATTTTTCGTTTAATGATGCGCCAAATGTTCTCTATAGGTGAAAGATCTGGACTGCAGGCAGGCCAGGTTAGCACCCGGACTCTTCTACGACGAAGCCATGCGGTTGTTATAGCTGCAGTATGTGGTTTTGCATTGTCCTGCTGAAATAAACAAGGCCTTCCCTGAAATAGACGTTGTTTGGAGGGAAGCATATGTTGCTCTAAAACCTTTATATGCCTTTCAGCATTCACAGAGCCTTCCAAAACATGCAAGCTGCCCATACCGTATGCACTTATGCACCCCCATACCATCAGAGATGCTGGCTTTTGAACTGAACGCTGATAACATGCTGGAAGGTCTCCCTCCTCTTTAGCCCGGAGGACACGGCGTCCGTGATTTCCAACAAGAATGTCAAATTTGGACTCGTCTGACCATAAAACACTATTCCACTTTGAAATAGTCCATTTTAAATGAGCCTTGGCCCACAGGACACGACGGCGCTTCTGGACCATGTTCACATATGGCTTCCTTTTTGCATGATAGAGCTTTAGTTGGCATCTGCTGATGGCACGGCGGATTGTGTTTACCGACAGTGGTTTCTGAAAGTATTCCTGGGCCCATTTAGTAATGTCATTGACACAATCATGCCGATGAGTGATGCAGTGTCGTCTGAGAGCCCGAAGACCACGGGCATCCAATAAAGGTCTCCGGCCTTGTCCCTTACGCACAGAGATTTCTCCAGTTTCTCTGAATCTTTTGATGATGTTATGCACTGTAGATGATGAGATTTGCAAAGCCTTTGCAATTTGACGTTGAGGAACATTGTTTTTAAAGTTTTCCACAATTTTTTTACGCAGTCTTTCACAGATTGGAGAGCCTCTGCCCATCTTTACTTCTGAGAGACTCTGCTTCTCTAAGACAAAGCTTTTATAGCTAATCATGTTACAGACCTGATATCAATTAACTTAATTAATCACTAAATGTTCTCCCAGCTGAATCTTTTCAAAACTGCTTGCTTTTTTAGCCATTTGTTGCCCCCGTGCCAACTTTTTTGAGACCTGTAGCAGGCATTAAATTTTAAATGAGCTAATTAAGTGGATAAAAGTGTAAAATTTCTCAGTTTAAACATTTGCTATGTTATCTATGTTCTATTGTGAATAAAATATTGGCTCATGTGATTTGAAATTCCTTTAGTTTTCATTTTATTACAATTTAAAAAACGTCCCAACTTTTCCGGAATTCGGGTTGTAAAATATATGGTGATTACGGTCTAGTTGAAACAAAAATTCACATCAGGATTTGAACCCCATCGTCTTGGCACGCGAAAAACTTCCAAGTCATTTTAAACAGAGCTGCACAAACAAGATAAGAGAATGTTGGATGGATATGACAGGTAGATGGAATGAAATAAAATAAGATATGCTATCAAACAAGATTTCCTTCCATATAGCTGTACATGCATTCATCATCCTGTTATCTAGTTTTTTTTACCCTGAATGTGTTTCAGCAAAACAGTTAAGAGGTTCTTCAGAAATGTCAAGAAAAGAGACTAATTTTTCAAAAGGATAACAACCTGAACTTAGTTATGCATTAGGCAAGCAAAAATGGGTATAAACAACATTCACACGCACACACCACAAAATGAAATGCAAAAAAGAATTCTAGTAGATGCTTAAAAGAAATCTGGTAGATGGAATGAAAACATTTAAAGGGAAAGTTCACTGAAGTAGCAATTCTGCAGCATCTTTCTCTCACCCTCATGTCTTTGTGTTCCACTGAAGAAAATGTCATACAGGTTCAGAACAATGTTAACAACACTTTTTTTTTGGGTGAACTATTTCCTTCAAAATGGAAACTGATTTCAATCCTCCTAAAGAGCTACAAACATCATGAAAATGAAGTAAATGTGTCTGTAAACAACTACAGAGGAGGATGGGCATTGGGTGGACACACACAGGAAGAGAGAGAATTACAACAACTGTTTTCCAAGAAAAAACTCTCAAGAGAGCATTCTGTGCGTGTCTTGTGTATGAACAGAAAACATGATTTACATCCAAGCAGGCAGAATGTTACACCCCCTGCATGTGTAATAAAATGCATGTGTTCAAAAGATTCACAAACCCCCAAAATAAAACACCAAAAAGACCATCACAACAAAACATGAAGTGAAGCATGCTTCTGCATAAGACCAACACAACACACAATAACTTGGGCAGCTAATTTCTACAAAATTATCAGTTAATTGGCAACAGCACAATCTGATTGGAGCTGTAAACATCTGATCATAACAGTCCTACACACGCACTAAAAGATTGGTTATTAAAAGTGCCATCTGTGCACGGAAAGTTGTGTGCTCTAAAAACTTTAAGTTTCTCTTAACCCACTGCTAAAATATTTTTGTCTTGTTTGAATCATAAACTACACTAAATTTTATCGCATATATTCCTAAAACAAAAAATTAATTTGCCAAGGAGATAAGAAAAAAAAAATCTAAATTACCTGAAAATTGCTTAATATTAATATCCCATGCATTGTTTTCAGATAAACTTATTTTAAGGTTAAGGTGCTGCAAACGTGTATCAAACTGCAATATTTATGGAGAACAAAGAGAAGAGGAAATCTGAGTAATTCTAATGCAGGGCTAATTATGATAAGGAACAAAAAGGAACAAACAGGGGCGGGGACGCCTAAAATAAAGCCAAAAGCATCTTTCTCGATCATCAGCCATTCAAAAGTAGCCTTATTTGAACCTATTAAAATTATGTTTTCACCCCCAAACAACACTAAAATTACAAATGTTTACATGAGATGTTTTACCAGTGCAACACAAAGGGGCAAATCATGCATTATATTGTTCTTACAGTTAAACTGAAGTAAAGGAAGTGTGCCTTTGATTTAGGAAATGGGACACTGGGACTAGAAATACAGACACACACACACGCACACACACCACTCTCTCTCACCTTCCCCAGTAGGACGGTCATCTTATGTCTCCAGCGACCCTTATTAAGAGAAGCCACTCTGATCCAGATGTTGAGCTGAGAGTTATACATCCAGACGTAACTGCTGTTGATGCGTCCACCTGTAAATAACAACCACAACAACATTAACAACAGTATTACATTCACAATATTAAATTTTTTTCTGTATTTTTGATCAAATAAATGCAGGCTTGATGAGCAGAAGAAACTTCGTTCAAAAACATAAAAAATAGTAATGTTTCCAAACTTTTGGTTTGTACTGTATATATATATATATATATATATATATATATATATATATATATATATATATATATATATATATATATAAAATAAAGCATAACATTTACTAAAATGTAAACTACCATATTAAATACAAAACAGAAATTATTTGAACAAATGATTATTAATTCTTTAACATATGCTATAATATTACATACATAAAAGAACGCGTTCATGTTATTGAATGCATTTGCACAACTATAACATTGTACAAAACCATTTGCTTATAATCTATTTACAATTGAGACTTTCTCTATAAAAAGGACTTTGAGTATCAAACATTATTTCATAATTTTATGACCTAATTTGATGTTTGATTACCCTGCCAGGACATCTTGAGGCGAACAGACTTACAGTAATACATCCGCTAAAAATTTCCTTGAGACCAAACATTTCAGAAATGGCTCAGAAAAGAGAAGATAGTTCTGAGCATCATTTGGTTTAATCAATGACATTTATACATTTTTAACTGACTTAACTGTGACTTAAGTGTCCAGATATCAGTCCAGGCCACTGCATAGCTATGGAATAACTGCATAACTTTGCAAACCCACAAACAGGCTATTAATTCTCCATGTCAGACAACACCATGTCTGTAATTACACAAACCACACCGCTTCACCTGTGTTCCTGTTAAAAATAAATGCTCCCTCTGATCTGAACATCCTTTGTTGTCGTCAGTTTATCTAAACCCGCCGAGGGCTATTCTATTCTGTGTCACTTCACATCTCGGCCACATCTCAGACAGCAGGTCTGAGACGAACTTGAACAGTCCTTCTCTCACACACATACACATACACATACAGGCTAAACACCTGGGAGAAGGCCGTTCCACTTTAATTCTGTTTACAGACTTGGATAATGAAGGTCTGAGAAGTTCTCAAATAGCATGAGGCCCTTCTTCCCTCACAGTACCATGAAAGTCCCTTTAAGGTAGGTCACTCACTTATTTTTGAGCAAGTAAAAGCGGCACAACAAGAACTACAGTGCTCATAAACTCCATTAGTGCATTAGCTGAGCAACTGTCTGGTAAACAAAGATGGATTCAAAATCTCTAATTAAAGAGGATGCTCTAGCTTTGTTCCTCTTATACTGAGTAAACATAATAAAGACTGGCTGTAGACCTTTTAGTTTGCTCTACGGTCATAAATCTCTCCTGACAAAGACCATCAGGCCTTTGTGTTACGATCGGAGACCAAGGGAAACACAGGAGACGAGAGATCCAAGCGCAGTGTGGTTTAATGGGTAATCCAAATCAGAATCCAACAAGCAGGGGTCAAAACCAGAAATCAATCCAAACAAACAAACAATAGGGATAGGAACAGGAATGGAACTAGAAAGGCGAGGAAACTGGGTGACGGAAAGAAAGGACTCCATGAAAACAAAATAAAAAAAACAGACCAGATTATATAGGCAGGGTAATGACTATCAAGTGAAGATACCCGAGTGCAATTAACAGGAGTGCAATTACTGTGATGAAGGGACAAGGCTTTGTGGGAAATGTAGTGCCAGCGGTGAGATGCCTATGGGGAAGTGAGACCACTAGTGGACACCCAGGGAAACAGAGACCAGACAGCGTGACACTTTGTGACATTCATTCAGACTGAAGACCAGACAAACCAGCATTTAAGATGGAGTGTGTCTCCAGGTGACACTTCACATGTTGTCACCAAGCTTGTTTAAAACCGGCACTTTCAGGTGAACAGTAAAACTAGTCATTAACAGAAACACTGCTTGACACATGCTGAAGGGATGTAGCTTCAAATCTATTTTAGATAGTCCTGAATGTTTTAGAGGCATTAGAGTAAAGACAGCCAATCATTTTGAATACAGTTCATGACAATTTCTTGGCAACATTACAGCTCAAAATAAAAATCCTTCTCAAATTCGTAACATTTCTAACAAAATCACTGCAAAAACCACTAATAAATTGTGACCTAAGGAATATAGTCAATAAGGAAGCAACATAAAATAAAGCCTTGTCTCTTTAACCTGACATATTTAGTTCATTGTTTATTTTTCTAACAGACCTTGATGACATCAATTTTTCAGGATTTTTAATACAAGTTATATACACTTGCAAATAATAATAACTTTGCATTATGCAATGGCACGAATGGGGTAAGCCCCAGGTGTGATTTATGATTTGTGCCGGCCCTGTTCATTAGCCTCCTAAAATGGGCAACTGTGAAAAGGAAATGTCAAATTAAGTGTGCGTTCACTGGAAACCTATCAACTGCCTCAGGGAGGAACTGCCAACCAATTATGTCTTCCATCATATTTCAACACCAAAATCAAACGACTTCCCTTTCTCTGGTCACAACACTAAAATCTGGGAGTATGGATTGAACAATGACTGTGAGCAAAATAAAGACACACATCTGATTGAAAGAAGGCAGTGATGTTACAATGAACATCTTTAAATTCAGTCCAGACATTTCTCTTTTTCAAAATATGATGTCATTGCATATAGAACTTCAAAATAGATGATATCGTGAAAAATATATCAGTGTTTCTTGTCCATACAATGAAAGTCCAACATTGTTGTGTAAAAGAAAGTCAGTCATACAGGTTTGATCAACATGCAGGTGAGCGAATGACAAAAACTTTAATTTCCGGGCTCTGCTGAAGAAATGCAGACACAGGGTTCCTAGGAAGGATTACTTGGCAAGTAATTTAACACGCTAATAAAATGTGAGCAGTCCAGAATAGTCACTTTGGTGTATTTCAAGTCGCTTTACTTATACATGCTTTGATTTCATTTGTATGCAAGGATCAGAAAATCCTGCCTGTTTTGATTCTAGAAAATAAAATTAGTTAATGGGATGGATGCATAAAATAGTCTTCTTAAATTTGTGATGTATGGAATTACTGATGTGTGAAGTGAAGTGATGTGAAGATTTTTGATATTCTTGAAAGAAATCCAAGAGATATGTTTACCAAAGACAGCTGAACCATCATGCCTGTAGAATATGACTTGACAAGAGAGGGATAGATTTAGACAGAAACCTCTGAACTTGATGCTGGAGGCTGGCCAACTGCAAGTGCACACGAGAACAGCAATATGAAGTGTGTTCATGAGTATGAGAGACGGAGAGAAGGGCACGTCTGGGGAAGTCGTGGCCTTATGGTTAGAGAGTCGGACTCCCAATCGAAAGGTTGTGAGTTCGAGTCCCGGGCCGGCAGGAATTGTGGGTGGGGGGAGTGCATGTACAGTTCTCTCTCCACCTTCAATACCACGACTTAGGTGCCCTTGAGCAAGGCATCGAACCCCCAACTGCTCCCCGGGCGCCGCAGCATAAATGGCTGCCCACTGCTCCGGGTGTGTGCTCACAGTGTGTGTGTGTGTGTTCACTGCTCTGTGTGTGTGCATTTCGGATGGGTTAAATGCAGAGCACAAATTCTGAGTATGGGTTACCATACTTGGCTGAATGTCACTTCACTTAAAGAAACCTGACACGTGAGAACATGAGTGAAAACATAGCTCTATTCATGGAAATCAGACAAACAAAACACACTCCATACTGCTTTATGTTTTCAATGTGCTAAACAATGGCTCTATTAGGAGAAGAATAAGAATTACACAATTCAGAATTCCTCATTATGGCATCTAGCTTGTTTAAACAAAAACACACATGTTTGTTTGAATAAAACTTCAGTTACAGAAACTCCTCAAATGCATGACCTGTATATGCGTCCAGTGACCCTGGATGACATGTCGTGATGCAATATAGCCTTACCAACATCTGCAGATCATTACTGGAACTATTCTGAAATACTTGCCACAAATAGTCCTCCAAGATGCAGCTTGCCCATGCCAGTTAGGGATTAAAATGTCCAGAGCACTCAGCTCATGCAAACGCGAGAGTTTGCCAGAGAGAACAGACCTTGACACACTGGCTGATCAGAGAGGCAGCTGTTGTGTTTTCCTCAAATCATAAACAACTGTTCCAGAAATGTCCTCACAAACAAGGCATTTGCTAAAAGCCCTTAACCCGTCTAACACAACCCTGGAGTAATTAGTCCAACCCATCTAAACAACAACAGAATTTGTTCAATGAAGCTCAACCGAACTATGAATTTAAAAAGTAGATGCTTAAAATTTCTACAGAAATGTGAGGTGGTTGCATACTGGCACAATTTTTAAGAGCCCTGTCCCAAGTATCTTCTGATCCCCATACATGGTTTGGGTCCATCTTCGAAACTAATTTATTTGAACAGTTTTCAACCTGTGATGTTGTATAAGTCAGATTACTTAGAAAGGTTATAGCACACCTTTCCCTCACACTTAATACAGTGATAGTCTTGTCAGTAGGACACTTCAAATTATTTAAGGTAAAATAAAACAAAACAGTTAAAACTGAAAAAAACTAGAATTTTTAATTAGATGTCATTTATGTTTCAGGCAGATATCAAGAGTCCTCCCTAATGTGTAAATCTGGGAGAATCTACTTTTATAGGAAGTTCCACATGCCTGAGTCAACAACACAGCTCAAAAGAGAGAGAGAGAGTGTGTGTGTGTGTGTGTGTGTTCAGGTTCCACAGAACTAGACTCTCTCTGATCAATCACTGAGAGCAAGTACAGGATACACCATTACAAAAAATACAGAAAATTTCACCATGTCCTAACCACACTTTATCATTTCCAGCCTCAAATCATTTGATATTAAAACAAAAATACAGCATTATGTAACAATCACAAATTAGAAAATAAAGGATGCTTTTTATACAGCAATGCAAGGACTTTGGACCAATGAGGCTTTTCTGTGGATGGGGCTATCCCAATTAATCATTTGTCAAATAGGAATAAGAGGGTCTCACCTGACACAATGATGTCGTTGCGAAGAGCGCACACTGCATACTCAGACTTGGTGTACTCAGGGTGTTTAGCAAGAGACGTCCACTCTCCAGTCACGGGGTCGTAACATTCTGTGTATGGCAGATTGAAACTCCCCATTCGCTCACAGCCTCCCACCACCACAATGACCTCAGAGAAACCAGTAGACCTGCAGATGACAAAAAAATAAATAAAAAATTATCAGATAAACATGGGCTTTGAGGTGGTGACATTGTCAAAAAGTGGTTATGCTTCATTCCTGCTAAGGTACAATGAGATTCTGCAATGATTCATTGGAGAATAAATCCTCTTCCAAGACACTGCCACGAGTTAGAGGCCCACATAACACAAACACTCCCTAATTTACTGCAGTTAGAAGCAAAGTGGAATGTCCAAAAGCAAGCTCATACATATTCAAGAAAAAAAGATACTGACTCTAAACACAGATACCTCTTCTAAATACAGATATAGACCCAATTTTAGGATACTGACTCTAAATACAAAAACTCCATATCAAGATACTGCCTCAAAGTACAGATTAGACCTCCCCACATCTGACTCCTGTAAAGATCCTACCCTAAAAATACACAAAAAATACTTCCCTAAATAAACACTGCCTCCAGAGCAGGACATGCTGCTTCTAAACAATGACATGTTTTCAAATTCTCAGCCTTCTTTTAAATCGATACTTTCTACAAACAGAATTACTTAATGATCACTTCACTCATGATATCAGTCAAGTGAGTGTGTAGAAATGGACAATATTTGTTCTGAAGAAAACACGAGTGGTGCCTGCACGTACAAAAGTCACTGCCACAATCCCAGGATGTTGTTTTGCAGTAACTAAAGTGTTTCGAGTGGTTGTTAGTGTTAGTTTTACAATGCAAGTTTTTTCAAATTTTTTGGACTTCCCGGTAATCATAAATCACATAACTTACAATTAATGGCACAAATCTCTTCAGCTGCACTAACAGAGCTATCATTCGCATCAAGTAAAAGCAAAATGTTAACAAATGGAGGTGTATTTAATGATGACCAGTTACACTTTATCTGTGATTTGCATGTAATTTAAGAAATAAACAATTTCATGAGTAAAATGTGATTAGTTTTTCCAAGAGCAAATCATCTTATCAGCCAATTTTCAGTCACAAACATTTGTGTACCTTCGGGGTCTGGCTCGTGGCGACATCATCTCATTGCCAAGTATGTGATAGCGACGTGCTTCATGCAGCAACTGGTAACATTCTGGAGCATTCTGGATCAGTTTATCGCCTTCCACCTGCAAAATATAATCACATTCTTAATGCTTAAACTTAAACTGGCTCCCTTATATCTGGCTTCCTGTAGAGTCCAGATATCTAGTTTAAATAACTAAATCCCTGGTGCTCTAGTGGTTAGAATTCGGCACGCTCATCGCTGCGGCCCGGGATCGATTCCCGGTCAGGGAATGTGCATTTGGGGAAGTTGTGGCCTAGTGGTTAGAGAGTATGACTCCTAACCCTAGGGTTGTGGGTTCAAGTCTCAGGCCGGCAATACCACAACTTGGATGCCCTTGAGCAAGGCACCGAACCCCCAACTGCTTCCCGGGCGCCACAACATAAATGGCTGCCCACTGCTCCGGGTGTGTGTTCACTGTGTGTGTGTGTGTGTTTGCGCACTTTTGATGGATTAAATGCAAAGCACGAATTCCGAGTATGGGTCACCATACTTGGCTGTATGTCACGTCACTTTCATAAACTCGTTACATTACAACAATAAGGAAAGAGTTTTGACTTGGCAAACATCAACACACCTGCCGATAGGTTTCAAGTGAACCCCATAATCTTGATTAACTGGTTCAGGTGTGTTTGATCATCATTGAAAAGAAATGCTGCACTCCATTTGTACTCATAAGTCTGAAATTCCGAGTTCCCAGTAGGAACTTTTCACTGGAATGTCCCCTCAATTCAGAGTTCCGACTCAGAAACTCTTAGGAACCACAACAACCCCAACTTCAGAATCCAATATGGCTGCTCAGTGGATCAATAGACATGAAACAGTAGTAAAATATTGTTTGATAGCACTTATGTTGGTCTGTGTCACAAACTCAGTGGTGCACACAGTACAATCCAACCTCTATGTGTGGACATGATTCATCGGAATTATCTTTGTAAAATATCCCTCTGTTTAATGCGTTTTTATCAACTAGTATAGAAGATGGTTTTCCAACTTGGGTACTGGAACATGGTCAACTTGGGTCTGACATCATTCCTAGCTCCGAAATGCAACTCCCAAGATAAATGGAGCACAGCAACACTCTACAACTAGCCAAATCTCAAGGCCATGCTTTATCTGGTTCCGTAATTTATGAAACATGCCATATCCAACGTAGGGTTCATTTTCAACGAGTCAATCTTTCTTTCGTTATCTGGCTCGGCTCGGTGTTAATCTTCAGTTCTCTCTTCACAGCAGTTCAGTCAGTGTACTGTTTGAGTACATTAATTACTCCGGGATATTGGTTTGTTTTAACTCAGAGGGAGTGTCAGCTACATTAAAAAAGTTAACAGCTTAAGTCATTTGTGGATTAATCCTTATTGGAGACACAAACCGTTTCAAACGATTCAGTTCGATTTGGTGAACTGGTTCAAGAAGATCCAGTTACATCGAGTGATTCGTTCGCGAACCGGATATCACTAAACTGCAGTGTTTTGAACTCGCTCACAACAGACATGGAAGAGAAGACAATGCTGAATAAAGTCCAAAAGACCAAAATGTATTTTCGATGCTTCAAAAAATTCTAAGTGGCCCTCTGATGTCACTTGGACTACTTTGAAGATGTTTTTATTACCTTTCTAACCATGGACAGTATACGTATATACATTTTCAATGGAGGGACAGAAAGCTCTCTGACTAAATCTAAAATATCTTAAAATGTGTTCCGAAGATGAACGGAGGTCTTGGGGTTTGGAATGACATGAGGGTGAGTCATTAATGACATAATTTTAATTTTTGGGTGAACTATCCCTTTAAGCACACTCTAAGAAACAAACCAACTCTATATTAATTTCGGCAGATTTCTGGATTAAAAAAAAAAAAAAAAAGCTTCTGTTCAAATGAATTTGAATGTGCCACTCACCGTCTGTACAAAATAGTTTGGGTGAAGGAGAGGCAGTCGGACATGTTGTAGCAGATCTTTCAGCATGGGTCTGCGGTACTCCACGCCATGGTAGACCCAACGCATCACTGCCTCGAACACCACCTCCTCCCTGCCAACACACAGCTCATCGCTGGCCAAGTATTCCTCCAGCTCATCCTTGTGGAGGTCTAGAAACTCCTCATGCTGAGCCACCTCTGGAAAATTCAATAAGGCAAAAGCACGGCAGCGACTGGCCAGCTGTTTGAGAGAGTGGGCATCTGCGAAACGCTGGATCCCGAGGCAGTTGCAGGGGTCCAACTGCTCTTCCAGGAATTTTGCGCAAGCATCCCGCAGAGTGTTGATCTGGAAGAGGCTGGAGGTCTCAAACAGGAACTGGACATTGTGTGTGGTGATGCAGGCATGACCAGTGTAAACATACTGCAGGAACATGTCCATAGCATCTGCCTGGATGCCGTTGATCTCTACAAGCATCTCATGGCTCTCTCTGTGGTCGTTGCAGAACATGGCACGGAAGTAACTGCTGCAGGCCGACAGGACGGCGCGATGACACGGGAACTCGCGACCCTGGACGCTTATGATCACGTCCGTGAAGAGGCGGCTGTCACGGAACTCATTGAAGACCTGAAGGACGCTCTCAGAGTGAGAAGAACCGGAACTGAAGTTGTACACGTCGCTCAGGGTCTTAGACTCCACCTCAAAGACTTTACGTTTGATTGCCGGTGATTCCGGCACGCAACTGGAGATCTCATGATTCAGACGGCGACCCAGAATGAGCACCATGATTGTATCTGGCCCTCCACCAACAAACAATCACTATCAACAACTGCAGGAAAATGGTCAACGACCATCAACACCTGTAGAACAACAGCATTTACAATCAAGAAATACTATATTAGTGGTATTCATTAAATTTCTGGAGGTCCACATTCTTGAGATTAGTATTACTATGTATGCTACAACACACAAGTCTATAATTTCAAGTAAACGCAAAAAGCCGTTTAAGATGTGTTTGAAGTGTTAAAACTAAACTGTGAAGGAAATATTGACCTTTGGTAGTATATTATTGACCACTTTCATTATTCATTTCATAAAGAATGCGCTCAGACTCACACTTTCAAGGAGGAATTTTGGCTAAAGGTCTATAATTATTTGTTAATATAACCATATTTTTTGTTACATTATCAAGCTGTCATACTTATAACATTAGCCAAAAGATAAATAAATAAAAAAAGGTTAAATAGCATTTTGACTATTATTAAAATTATGCTCCCCATCAGAGTGGCCTAGGAGAAATCAATTGAAAAGTAAAGTAATTTCAGTGGAAAAAAGTTAATATATTTTAATGAAAACTAAAAACCATCCATTTAGATTTTTGCTACCAAAAGCAAATCATTAATCAATATTCATTAATGAACAACTATTAATTATATTAAGGTAAAATGTGAACTTAAGTGTTATTATAATTGTATTATGAGTGTCATCACATTCTATCAAAAGGGTCATGACAATAAAAAAAAAATAATACAATTGTGTTTTAGGTTCAAAAGCAAACTATATTTCATAAAAATCTGAGAATTTTACTAGAGCACACTGAAATGCATGAAGACGTAACCAGTAAAATACAAACAAACAAACAAAAATCTATTCCTTGAGGCAATAGTGCACTGACATAAACAGAACACTGATTCTGTGTTGTTGAGAGATAAAATGAGTGAATGAGCGAGAGAGAGGGACAATTTGCGCAATCTTTTTTTTAAAGTCACTCAGGTTTGTTTTGTTGTTGAAGTAGAAATAAAGGAACATAGATGGTTGGTCAATATTTCCTCAACAGCTCAGCTAAAATGGTTTGACAGCAAAACATGCTTTTGAGAACATGAAATGATGACATCATATACATGACATGAAATCAATTATGTGTGATTTCTACTCCATAAAATGCTTTTAACCACAGAGAAAGAAGTATTTAGAATGACCATCTTTCTAAATAGCCTGCTGAAAAATCAATTTTAAGACGACAGCTAGTTTTTAGCTGGTCTAAAGAGGTCATTAGTTGTTTGAGGCTGCATGAAAGCTTATCCAAACATTATGTTCCAGTAACCATCCTAGCTGTTTTGTTACTGGTCAAAGATGGTCTATGATGGTGCACCAGTGCTCAGCAGGCTAGATATTATCGTGCAGTTTCTTAATAAACATTTAATCCCAAAACGTAGAGCTGCCTACAAAAATGAACTCAATACAACATAAAGAGTCAAATCTGTCAAAATGTCAAAAATGATACATATCACATTTAGACATATCCTAGGCTGTTAATGCGCCATGAACAAATGTGACATTAACATGTGAATGTTTTAAATGTATTCAGTGTAGCTCAATCAATCGTATCTCAATCATTAAAGTTGTTCAGATAAAAGTTGAGCATTATTTTTCTCACCTTATCCCCAGGAGACCAACTTGCTAAAATACATTTAAAAAAAACAATAGCTAGGGTTAAAGATCCTTAAAAGTAAATGTGAACAAACAAATTTTCTTGATTCTACAAAAAGAGATCCATAAGCGTGAGCACTTATGTTGTCATTGTGAAGTTTTCTTTGTTATCGTCCGTATCGTCCTGCGTGTTCTGGCACAAAGAATACACACACTGCCTTTAAGCTTCTGTTTTGTCAGCTGTTCTGCAGGGCGTTCAAGGGAAATGTAGTTCTGTTGACGAAACACCACTCCTTCAGCGCAGAAAAAGAACGCCTTATCCCAGAATTCCTTGCGGGAGAATTTCCATGTGGTTGGCTGTTGTTTGCAAACAAAAACCCGATTGAACGAAGACTATTCGTGTTATGCTGTATTGCCGTCACGGCAAACTTGAACAGATTTTCAAGCTCCTAAAGCCAATAATGTTGTTTGACGTTATTATTTATTTTATTTAGTTAATGAAAGAACAAAACATTTCGATTAGAATATATCCCTTGTGTGTCTCAAATGTAGCTTTTAGTTTGTTTTGTACAGTACAAAAAAAGGATGGTGCTGGTTTCTTTTCCTTATGTAACTGCCGCCTTGATTTAAAAACAAAACAAAAAAAGAAAAGAAAAGAAAAAAAGATGAACCGTGACGCCTAACTAGAAACTTAATATCCTATAATAATAATGATAATAATACTAATGATAATAATAATAAAAACTCGCCAGGATGAAACAACAAGAAATCATCCTTATTAAAAAGGCGCCAATAGCGTCATCTTGTGGTTATTTTAACGAACCCTGTCGGTGTTTCACGCGCATTATTTTCAGGCATAACTTACAGATTCGAGACACATTGCAATAATATATTACCCACAGTACAATAATAATGGTGAATTATAGATATTCTTGGATCTTGGATTAATAATAGTAATATTTGCAACAGCGTGACATTTGTAAACGTTTTTATCAGACGTAACGTACACATCTGAGGAGAGGGAGCACAATGTTTTAACTTAAACTTCAGTGGGAAGTTTTTCCAGGAATCTTTCAAATAACGCTAATGTGTATAATGAACATTTCAACATATGGTCGGTTTATCACCCTTAAGAAAATTACAGTGGTTTACATTCAGTCAAAATTCAATTGTTGCTACAGTTATTGTTTCTACAATAAAATATAGTAACCTGGTTTGTAACAATATAATATAGTAACTAAATTAAAGATTTTCAAAGAGTTGTAGACATCAAAATCTTTATAGTAATTTCTAATATTTACAGTAGTAAATCTGCTTTGACTGAAAAAGTATATGAAAGCTGACTTTTACTATTTTTTTTTTTTTTTTAAATTTTGATGATAGGCTAGAAATAAGAGTTTTTAGTAACCAAAATACATAGTAAATACCATAAATAAATAAATAATACCATATGAAACACAATAAATACCATTAAAACTACAACATAATGTATATTTTCAACAGGTGTGATAGCTGTAGGCCTATTCAGCCGAAGGAACTGGAACAGCACGTTGCACATTTCCCTATAGCGTAGCCCATACAGGTACGGTGCTAAGGCTTTGGGCAGGATGAGTAAGAACTTACACACCACCAGGGACATCCACAGGTTTGCTTTGGGGTCCATATAGTCTCACTGTTGTTGAAAAGCATCAACTCAATCATCAAAACCAGCAGGGGGCAGAAAGCCAGGAACAGGTGGAGATAATGGATGATAAATGTTCCTCTAGTAAGGGATGAGGTCTGGTGCCAGGTAGTGAAAGGGTGCTAACACTGCAAAGCAGGTATCCAGCACCATTGCTGTAATACTCAGGACACCAGAGCTGTATAAGACGGCCGATAAGAAGAGCAGCACAGCACACGGCCACTCCGTCATCAACACACCAGCTAAATTGATGCAGGCACTCAGGATATTCATGCAAACAAAGAGCAGGTCACTAAAGAGAACATAGCCCAGGAGGTTACGTGTCTGCTGCCGCAGGTCAACTCTATATAAGTTTTATTATATTAACTCTATAAGGACCGGAGTGATCAGCAGAATGGCCAGAAAGGCCAAAATGGGGCACAGCTGAAGCAACTTTATGTGGGAGGGAGGGATGAAACAGGTAAATATCACTTCACAGCTAAATGGATCAGAATGACACTGGAGTTTTGCACAAGGCATAAATATTGATACGTCTTCCTAGGATCAGAATGATTGCATAACATTTACACTGTTATTTTTGGACTGACAGATTAACTTAGAGCGCTAAGGCCCGGTTTCACAGACAGGGCTTAGACTAAGCCAGGATAGACCATAGATCAATTAGGACATTTAATTAATTTTTATAAACATGCTTAGAAAAAAACATTACCGATGTGCATCTTAAAACTAAAAAGGCACTGATATATTTTTAAGATCAGTCAGTGCAAGTTTATTTCAGTGGAAACAGCTCAGACTTACATTTTAGTCTAGGACTAGTCTTAAGCCCTGTCTGTGAAACCAGGGGTAAGTGTCACACAGGTCAAACACTGAACACTTACCTATAGGAAATTGGAGAAAGACACAATTTTGTAAAAATCCTGAAATGTAAATTTATTTACTTTATCAAGAGAACAAAACAGCATCGACCATTGCTTTGCACACAAGAGTTTGAATCAATTTTGTGGTCATGAATAACAACATACAGTATATCACTGGGGAAATCTAAAAATAAAAAAATATTTGCACAAAGAAAATCAAGCCTAAATATTTTTATTTATTTTTTATTAAGTCTTAGTAACCTAGTAACCTAGAATTTTCAGAGATTCACCCAGTTGCACTTTAATAGCACATTCAGTCTTCAGTTTAGATATGAAAATATAAAAACAATTTAAAACATTAAAATGCTTTAACTGAACATACTAAAATGAATTCTAAAATATAAAATATATCTTTTGAGATCTCTTTCTGGCTCAGGAGTCTTTTAAATTCCATCTTCTGCAAATAAATCTTCCAACAACTGAGCAACCAGACAATTATTTTGCAGGCTTGCTCTGCTTCAAGTCCAGTTCTAGGCAGCACTCCTCTGACTTTGGGGTCTCTTCTTCCACAACACTTGCTGGACAGTCCTGTAAATCTCGCGATAGCGCAGGATGTACAGGTAAGGTGTGCAACAGCGTGGCAACAACATCAACACGCACATGTTCACCAAGTTAATCCACACTCCCACCTCATACGGGGTATCTCGCTTTAAAAGAGCCAGCTCGACCGCAAAGACCAATGGGGGTACAAAATACAACATGAGCAACAGAGTGTGTGCCAGAAGTGTCATACGCGCACGAGAGTACCGACCACGCCATATCCCAGAAGTCTTGGTGATGATGTAGAGATGGATGTAACAGTACACAGTAAGAACAGTGCAGAGGCTGACAGCAGTGATGAAGTACGAATGAACGCCAACCTTCATCTGTTCCAATGAGTGCACCGCAATCAACACTAAACACACTGGACGGCTCTGCTTGTAATGGCCCATCACCACCTCAAACATCACTAGCAAAGAGACGGGACACACTGCGGCCAACACCCACAAGCTCATGATTATCTTCCTGGCCCGAGATGGTGTGAAAATCTCTTTGTAACGTAATGGCCACCGTACCGCCACATACGTGTCGACAACCATCAGTGTGATAGTGAGCACAGAGGTGCTATATGTCATTACAATGCTCACCATCATAAACTCACAAAACCAGTTGGGCATGTGCAGGCCCATGGAGTTGCAGGAGACCATCGTAAGGTTTATGGCGAGGAAGAGCATATCGGTGAAGAGCATGTTAGCAAGGAGCAGGTAGCGGTTCTCTTGACGTAGCGAAGGAAAACACAGTATGCAAAGGGACAGAATGGGGTTGACCAGCAATGTGACCGAGGTTAGCAGAACCATAGGGATGAGGAACAGATTCATGTGTCTGCTCATCATTATGATGTTCCAATTTGCAGAGATGTTAACAATGAAAGGCTGATCCATGTTTGGAGTTCAGTGCCACATTAATGAGAGAAAGCGTTAGGCTGAAGAACAATAGCTCCTCTGTATGCTGAGACTGGAATGGTGGAGCACATTTACGGCTTCTCTACCTACAGAAAACAGAAGAAACATGAGTACAGACCTATACACCATATGATCTGTAAACTTAGGATGAGGCTTCAAATATAAAAAAATACACTTACATTTTCAAATTAGAAAGACAACAAAAATTAATAACTCATCCTGCACTACACAGTTTTTTGTCAAATTAACTGCTCTATAGAATAAGAATGCCCTTCCTCCTAATATAACTGGCATCTGACTAGCAATTGGGACATGACTGAGATTTTTTTGTAAAGTAACTATAAACTGATAAAAGTCAAGGAAGAAGAACAATGTTTGAGGGACTTTATAAAGAACGTTTACCCAAAAATTAAAATGTCATCATTTATTTATCCATCGTTGCAAACCTATATGATTTCTTTCTTTCATGACTGTGAGTGAATGAGGAGAGAATTTTAATTTTAGGTGAACTATCCCTTTAAATGGTTACAATGACCTGAACAAAGCTTTACAGTTTGCAATTTCTCCAAAAAATAATGACAGACAAATGTTAAGCAAACATTATCATTCCTAATTTATTTTTTATTTTATTTTTTATTATTATTAGGACCATCAAACATTCACAAAGCATTTTTCCTCCTTATAAACAATTTGAATTATATCATTTTTAACCTCAAACAGAGAATAAAAATAGTGATGAGTATAAAATATAAAAAATATAGTTTTGAGTGTACTTGAATGACCTTAATATACAACCCGAATTCCGGAAAAGTTGGGACGTTTTTTAAATTTTAATAAAATGAAAACTAAAGGAATTTCAAATCACATGAGCCAATATTTTATTCACAATAGAACATAGATAACGTAGCAAATGTTTAAACTGAGAAATTTTACACTTTTATCCACTTAATTAGCTCATTTAAAATTTAATGCCTGCTACAGGTCTCAAAAAAGTTGGCACGGGGGTAACAAATGGCTAAAAAAAGCAAGCAGTTTTGAAAAGATTCAGCTGGGAGAACATCTAGTGATTAATTAAGTTAATTGATATCAGGTCTGTAACATGATTAGCTATAAAAGCTTTGTCTTAGAGAAGCAGAGTCTCTCAGAAGTAAAGATGGGCAGAGGCTCTCCAATCTGTGAAAGACTGCGTAAAAAAATTGTGGAAAACTTTAAAAACAATGTTCCTCAACGTCAAATTGCAAAGGCTTTGCAAATCTCATCATCTACAGTGCATAACATCATCAAAAGATTCAGAGAAACTGGAGAAATCTCTGTGCGTAAGGGACAAGGCCGGAGACCTTTATTGGATGCCCGTGGTCTTCGGGCTCTCAGACGACACTGCATCACTCATCGGCATGATTGTGTCAATGACATTACTAAATGGGCTCAGGAATACTTTCAGAAACCACTGTCGGTAAACACAATCCGCCGTGCCATCAGCAGATGCCAACTAAAGCTCTATCATGCAAAAAGGAAGCCATATGTGAACATGGTCCAGAAGCCCCGTCATGTCCTGTGGGCCAAGGCTCATTTAAAATGGACTATTTCAAAGTGGAATAGTGTTTTATGGTCAGACGAGTCCAAATTTGACATTCTTGTTGGAAATCACGGACGCCGTGTCCTCCGGGCTAAAGAGGAGGGAGACCTTCCAGCATGTTATCAGGGTTCAGTTCAAAAGCCAGCATCTCTGATGGTATGGGGGTGCATAAGTGCATACGGTATGGGCAGCTTGCATGTTTTGGAAGGCTCTGTGAATGCTGAAAGGTATATAAAGGTTTTAGAGCAACATATGCTTCCCTCCAAACAACGTCTATTTCAGGGAAGGCCTTGTTTATTTCAGCAGGACAATGCAAAACCACATACTGCAGCTATAACAACAGCATGGCTTCGTCGTAGAAGAGTCCGGGTGCTAACCTGGCCTGCCTGCAGTCCAGATCTTTCACCTATAGAGAACATTTGGCGCATCATTAAACGGAAAATACGTCAAAGACGACCACGAACTCTTCAGCAGCTGGAAATCTATATAAGGCAAGAATGGGACCAAATTCCAACAGCAAAACTCCAGCAACTCATAGCCTCAATGCCCAGACGTCTTCAAACTGTTTTGAAAAGAAAAGGAGATGCTACACCATGGTAAACATGCCCCGTCCCAACTATTTTGAGACCTGTAGCAGAAATCAAAATTGAAATGAGCTCATTTTGTGCATAAAATTGTAAACTTTCTCAGTTTAAACATTTGCTATGTTATCTATGTTCTATTGTAAATAAAATATTGGCTCATGTGATTAGAAAGTCTTTTAGTTTTCCTTTTATTAAAATTTAAAAAAATTCCCAACTTTTCCGGAATTCGGGTTATATTTACAAACATACAAATTATAACCACAAATGCCAGTAGCGTGATATTTGATGAGCAGGATCAATCCATGCAAATAATGTGCTTGTTTGTTTTACTGGTAATATAAGCTGTTATCTCTAATAAATACACAAATCGTTATGACATGGTACGTAGTTCCAACTGAAGAAAACATTATTGTAAGTTTCAGCCCTGTTTCTCCGACAAACAGTTCAAAGAGTTAGAATAAAATATGAACGCATTGAAGAACAATCGATTAATTGTGTTAAAATGACTTGCGTACCTGTTCCACACATCCACATATGCAGTAGCTACTGCTTGCATCCTGGCCTCCATTAGACTAATGTTGCCCCAGATCAATACCGCCCGACTCTATCCTTGTTATCAGAGAGCAGGCGTTCCACTGATGCGCACAGATCCGTAAACGATAGCACGACACTAACACTCTTCAGCTCTGCATGGTTACTCAGTATTTGGTGTAAATTATGCTGACCCTCCCCATGACAGGCCATTCAGATAAACAAACACTATTATCACCTCAATGTTCCTCGACACTACTATTCACCTCATATCCGGAGGTAAAAGCTTATAAAGAAATAAATGAGATGGAGGATTAAATAAACAAATAATATACAAAAATGTTGTCATGACCACCAGCCTGTAAACAGTATGCTAGTAGTTTGCATATGTTAGGTAATTTATGCAAAACATGAAATGCTGCCATCATATAGCTTGAAAAAAAAATACTTAGGTAATTTTGCTGAATGAAATTGTTTTTATTAATTTTGAATATTTAATACAAAAGGCCTCATTTCCTGTCCTTCTTGTAACCAGTGTTCCAGTGTCGCTTTCTCCTGTGCAGTCCGTCATCATCATCTTTATCCTCCCCTAACTCCTCATCACTGCTGTATTCATTGTCCCTCCCTTCTTCCTCTTGCTCTCTTGCCATCAGCTTGAGAAAAACATGGAACTCCTCTGCATCTGCCATGGTGACCTGCGCCAGGTAGGTTTCCTCAGAGACACAGAGGATGTCTTTGAGCGGAGGGTAAAGGATGAGAGTTTGGCCCTTTTTGTCTGGTGTCTGGTACAGTCCCCTCCACTCCAAAAAACAATGACGACATCACAGCTCAGAGAGAGACATCCTGAACAGCTTTGCCTTTATCTGGCTGCCAAACACCCATTAGAAAATATGCATACCGTGGGGAGAAAACAAGCTGTGTGTCAGTTTGAAACTACTGTAAAATCACTGACTGCCCTTTAAATGGCATCTTGAGTGATCCAAAATGGCCCACACAACAGTGAACTGTGGTGGGAACGGGCTTCCATACATCAGAGCCAGGATAACCTTTCGTGAAAAATAGCAGCCCTACCTGAAATTTGTAATCCAGCAGGGACAAATCCTGATGTATGGTGAAGAGCCATTTCTCTCTTAGCTGTCGGGATACCATGTTTACCCTCTTGACTGGCAGATGCATGACTTTGGAGTAGCGACTGATCATACTTTGCAGACTACCTTTGGACAGATATAGTTTAGTTTAGATTAATTAATATATTTAACAGGGATCATACATTTACATTTAGTCATTTAGCAGACGCTTTTATCCAAAGCAACTTACAAACAATACAAGTGTTGTGCCAGAGTTAGCTACAGAGCTAATTTGCATCTGCAGTTCCTGGATGTTTTACAAACTTAAAATTCTCCATTACAAAAAATACAATACATACAATAACAGCACTTCTAGAAACCTTTTTTTAGTAGTTTAGTAGTTTTTTAAAATATAAATTAGAGTCCACGATCAAATACCCAAATATTTGAAATGCTGAACAATATTACTTCTATTTTGACTAAAATATCCAGACAACCCTCATCAACTCTCTTCAATCGAAAAGTACATTCCCACAGTTTTACTCACATTTAAAGTTATTCTACATCCCTAATCTTACCCAATACCTAAACCTAACAACTACCTTACTAACTATTAATAAGCAGCAAATTAAGAATTTATTGAGAGAAATGTCGTAGTTAATATTTAACAAGTGTTACCTATTCTAAAGTGTTAATAAAGTGTTATATAGCACACTGAATCATACACTTAATGCTGGCAGCAGTGGAAGCACTTGAGAGAACTGCCAAGTGAGTTATTTCTTACGACCCGAATTCCGGAAAAGTTGGGACGTTTTTTAAATTTTAATAAAATGAAAACTAAAGGAATTTCAAATCACATGAGCCAATATTTTATTCACAATAGAACATAGATAACGTAGCAAATGTTTAAACTGAGAAATTTTACACTTTTATCCACTTAATTAGCTCATTTAAAATTTAATGCCTGCTACAGGTCTCAAAAAAGTTGGCACGGGGGTAACAAATGGCTAAAAAAGCAAGCAGTTTTGAAAAGATTCAGCTGGGAGAACATCTAGTGATTAATTAAGTTAATTGATATCAGCTCTGTAACATGATTAGCTATAAAAGCTTTGTCTTAGAGAAGCAGAGTCTCTCAGAAGTAAAGATGGGCAGAGGCTCTCCAATCTGTGAAAGACTGCGTAAAAAAATTGTGGAAAACTTTAAAAACAATGTTCCTCAACGTCAAATTGCAAAGGCTTTGCAAATCTCATCATCTACAGTGCATAACATCATCAAAAGATTCAGAGAAACTGGAGAAATCTCTGTGCGTAAGGGACAAGGCCGGAGACCTTTATTGGATGCCCGTGGTCTTCGGGCTCTCAGACGACACTGCATCACTCATCGGCATGATTGTGTCAATGACATTACTAAATGGGCCCAGGAATACTTTCAGAAACCACTGTCGGTAAACACAATCCGCCGTGCCATCAGCAGATGCCAACTAAAGCTCTATCATGCAAAAAGGAAGCCATATGTGAACATGGTCCAGAAGCGCCGTCATGTCCTGTGGGCCAAGGCTCATTTAAAATGGACTATTTCAAAGTGGAATAGTGTTTTATGGTCAGACGAGTCCAAATTTGACATTCTTGTTGGAAATCACGGACGCCGTGTCCTCCGGGCTAAAGAGGAGGGAGACCTTCCAGCATGTTATCAGGGTTCAGTTCAAAAGCCAGCATCTCTGATGGTATGGGGGTGCATAAGTGCATACGGTATGGGCAGCTTGCATGTTTTGGAAGGCTCTGTGAATGCTGAAAGGTATATAAAGGTTTTAGAGCAACATATGCTTCCCTCCAAACAACGTCTATTTCAGGGAAGGCCTTGTTTATTTCAGCAGGACAATGCAAAACCACATACTGCAGCTATAACAACAGCATGGCTTTGTCGTAGAAGAGTCCGGGTGCTAACCTGGCCTGCCTGCAGTCCAGATCTTTCACCTATAGAGAACATTTGGCGCATCATTAAACGGAAAATACGTCAAAGACGACCACGAACTCTTCAGCAGCTGGAAATCTATATAAGGCAAGAATGGGACCAAATTCCAACAGCAAAACTCCAGCAACTCATAGCCTCAATGCCCAGACGTCTTCAAACTGTTTTGAAAAGAAAAGGAGATGCTACACCATGGTAAACATGCCCCGTCCCAACTATTTTGAGACCTGTAGCAGAAATCAAAATTGAAATGAGCTCATTTTGTGCATAAAATTGTAAACTTTCTCAGTTTAAACATTTGCTATGTTATCTATGTTCTATTGTGAATAAAATATTGGCTCATGTGATTTGAAAGTCTTTTAGTTTTCATTTTATTAAAATTTAAAAAACATCCCAAATTTTCCGGAATTCGGGTTGTATGATAAAAGAGGACAATGGTACAAGAGGAATACCAAATTTTAGTTTTAAGTGTGAAAATATGGCAGAAGTAACACTGACATTCAAAAACAATGGACTTGTGAAAGGCTCCTGAAATACTCAGGACTTCACTTTAAGTTTTCATTTAGTGATGAGGGAATTTTTGCTAGAATAAGATCAGGAGAAATAACATGCAAGGGTCTCAGAGCTGGCAAAAGCTATGAAAAAAGTGACACTTTATCTTACAGAGTAAGACACAGCCTGCAGAAGTGACATGGATGCCTTGTGGTCACCACTAGTATTACCTACTGTAGCCAAAGCAAAATAAACTCATTTAACTTCTTCCAATGCCCATACTGTGGTTTCTAGAGGCCAAGTCAGTCATTTCGGATCCAAAAGCATCCAACACATTCTGGTGTTGTGAGAGGAGGAGTACAGTGAGAAGTGGAGGTAGGAGGTGCACTCATTAATATTATGCTGTGCACTGTAACTTTATTGAATAGAACAGCAGGAAAGCACACATAGCACTGGGATGAGACGAACAATACCGGACGGAAAACCAAGGGCAGAACACACTTTAAATACACTCAAACTAATGAGACACACCTGGGGACATGTATACATATAGATGTATATATTTGTATGTGTGTGTATTTATATATAAATACATACACAGTACACATATCATGTCAAAACAAACTTTTATTTTGGATGCGATTAACCAATTTGACAGCCCTAATTTAAATTTTATCTTCTCTCCTTACTTCCAATGTACATATGTTCAAAATTGTGGTTTTCCCTTACCTATAGATTGTGTTGCATTATTTTCTGTAAATCGGCTTTGTAACAATATGTATTATAAATTGTGTTACATAAATACATTTCAGTTGAATTAAACTATGTTTATCTTATATTTAATAATTGGGTGGAAAAAATATTTATTTATATAAGGTTAATATTTTCAAAATAATTCAATAATTTGAATACATTTACACCACTGTTCAGAAATTTGGGGTTGGCTAGATATTTTAATAAGATTTTGAAAAAATACTCTCATATTCACCAAGGTTGCATTTATTTCATCAACAATATATTAAAACAGTCATATGGTGAAATATTATTGCCATTAAAAAGAACTGTTAGCTATTTTAATATATTTTAAAATTACATTGATTCCTGTGATGGCAAAACAATATTGTCAATCCTGATTTCTTTTAAAATTAAAACCATCAAACATCAACTTCAAAGGCTAGTAGATTTTAAACAAGACAAATGCATGTTAATAATTTGCAAATAATTTGTTTGCTGTAATGAGGAAGAAGCCCATCTTTACTAAATAAACAAATCATTACAGCATGACACGTAGTTCCAAAGCTATTTCTGGTCCACAAAACTCTTACATTTACATTTATTTATTTAGCAGACACTTTTATCCAAAGCAACTTACAAATGAGGACAGTGGAAGCAATCAAAAATAACAAAAAGAGCAATGATATATAAGTGCTATAACAAGTCTCAGTTACGTTAACACAGTAAACGTAGCATGGGCTTTTAAATAATATAATAAATAAAAAGAAAACAGATAGAATAGAAAAAGAATAGAGCAAGCTAGTGTTAGAGGTCTTTACACACACACACACACACACACACAAAATTGCATAATAAATGAAAAGAAAATAGAATACAAAAAGATAAGAAAGGTAGTTCGATTTTTTTAAGAATAGAATTGAATAGAATAGTGAGTGTTAGAGTTAGAGGGTCAAATAAAGATGGAAGAGATGGGTTTTAAGACGATTCTTGAAGATGGCTAAGGACTTTAAAGGAATTTAAAGTCCGTAAAAGTGATTTTGTGCTTCTTTGGGATGGCACAATAAAGCGACATTCACTTGCAGAACGCAAGCTTCTAGAGGGCACATAAGTCTGAAGTGCCAAATTTAGGTAAATGGGTGCAGGGCCAATTGTAGTTTTGTAGGCAAACATCAATGACTTGAATTTTATGCAAGCAGCAATTGGAAGCCAGTGCAAATTTTTAAACAGAGGTGTGACGTGCATTCTTTTTGGCTCATTAAAAAATAATCTTGCCCCCGCGTTCTGGATTAATTGTAAAGGTTTGATGGAACTGGCTGGAAGACCTGCCAAGAGGGCATTGCAATAGTCCAGTCTGGACAGAACAAGAGCTTGAACAAGGAGTTGTGCAGCATGTTGCGAAAGAAAGGGCCTGATCTTCTTGATGTTGAATAAAGCAAATCTGACAGTTTTAGCAATGTGGTCTGAGAGAGTCAGCTGATCATCAATCATAACTCCAAGGTTTCTAGCTGTTTTTGAAGGAGTTATGGTTGATGTGCCTAACTTGATGATGAAATTGTGATGAAACGATGGGTTTGCTGGAATCACAAGCAGTTCTGTCTTGGCAAGGTTGAGTTGAAGGTGATGGTCCATCATCCAGCAAGAAATGTCTGTTAGACAAGCTGAGATGCGAATAGCTACCGTCGGATCATCAGGATGGAATGAGAGGTAGAGTTGAGTGTCATCAGCATAGCAGTGGTATGAAAAGCCATGTTTCTGAATGACAGAACCTAATGATGCCATGTAGACAGAGAAGAGAAGTGGTCCAAGAACTGAGCCCTGATGCACCCCAGTAGTAAGATGTTGTGACTTGGACACCTCACCTCTCCAAGATACTTTGAAGGACCTATCTGATAGGTAAGACTCAAACCAATCACTGTTCAAACCATTCCTGAGATGCCTTTTGCCAGTAGGGTTGATAGGAGGATCTGGTGGTTAACCGTGTTAAAAGCAGCGGACAGATCAAGCAAGATAAGTACTGAAGATTTGGATTCCGCTCTTGCCAGTCTTAGAGCTTCAACAACTGAGAGCAAGGCAGTCTCAGTTGAATGTCCACTTCTGAAGCCAGACTGGTTGCTGTCAAGGAGGTTGTTGTGTGTGAGAAATGTAGAGACTTGAAGCTGTTGAACACAGCTTGTTCAGGTGTTTTTGCAATGAAAGGAAGAAGGGAAACTGGTCTGTAGTTTCCTAAAAGAGATGGGTTGAGGGTGAGTTTCGTAAGTAGTGGAGTTATACTATATATATATATTTAAAAATGTCTATCAATGCAAGCAAGCAAGTGTCATTTGATCAGTACTTTTGAAAATCTAGGAATTGTGCTGAAAGGTGCTCCACGCATTCTGTTTATTATTATTTACAGGCCTCCAAAATACTCTCCAGCCTTTGTTGAAGAGGTCACAGAAATGTTATCAGTGATATCCTCAGAGTTTGACTGTTTTGCTATTGCAGGGGATTTTAATATTCACATAGATAATGCAGAAAACAAAACTACAAAAGAAATGATAACGGTTCTAAACACTTTTGACTTGACTCAGCATGTGCATGGACCCACACACAAAGGTGGACACACTCTAGACTTAATCATCAGTAGGGGTCTAAACATTTCATCCATTGTTATTAAGGACATAGCACTATCTGATCACTTCTGTATTTTCTTTGATATTTTGATGTCTGCTACAACTGAATCTAGATCGGTCTCTGTCAGAAGGAGATGCATTAACGAAAACACAACTGTACTATTTATGGAGGCTATATCTTTAACACCAAGCATTTCTGCAGACTCTGTTGATACTCTCCTTGATTCATTCAACTCAAAAGTTAAGAATGTTATTGATGATATTGCTCCAATAATAATCAGTAAGAAAACAAACAGACAGAAATCAGTTTGGAGAAGATCAACAGCAGTTCAGACTATGAAAAGACAATGCAGAAAAGCAGAGCGGATGTGGCGGAAGACAAAACTTGAAATTCACTATAGCATCTACGAAGACAGCCTTCATGCTTTTAATGTGAAACTAGCCACAGCTAGACAGAATTTCTTCTCAAACCTTATAAACAGTAACTTAAATAACACTCGTACTCTTTTTGCCACTGTTGAGAGACTGACAAACCCCCCAAGTCAGATTCCCAGTGAAATGCTCTCAGACAGCAAATGCAATGAGTTTGCATCCTTCTTTTCTGAGAAGATCATCAATATCAGGAAGGCGATTAGCACATCCTCAAGTAATGCAGAGGTCAGACAGATTAGGCCACAATATAAAAAAGATACTATGTCGATTTTTGAAGCAATTGATAGCAAAATTCTGGAAGACATAGTGCAGCACCTAAAATCGTCAACCTGCTATCTTGACACACTTCCCACATATGTTTTTCAAAAATGTGTTTAACTGCTTAGAAGCAGATCTTTTAGAAGTGGTGAACGCCTCACTTCTTTCTGGGACATTTCCAAACTCCTTAAAAAATGCAGTTGTTAAGCCCCTCCTGAAAAAGAGCAATCTTGATAACACCATTTTGAGCAATTTTAGACCAATATCTAATCTTCCTTTTATAGGTAAAATTATAGAAAAGGTCGTTTTTAATCAGCTGAACAAATACTTAAACTCAAATGGATACCTGGACAATTTTCAGTCTGGTTTTCGACCGCATCACAGCACAGAGACAGCACTCATTAAGATAATAAATGATATTCACTTAAATTGTGACTCTGGCAAAATATCGGTGCTGGTATTGCTAGATCTCAGTGCTGCGTTTGACACTGTCGATCATAACATACTACTAGAGAGACTGGAAAACTGGGTCGGGCTTTCTGGGATGGTACTCAAATGGTTCAGGTCATACTTAGAAGGGAGAGGCTATTATGGGAGTATAGGGGAGCATAAGTCTAAGTGGACGTCCATGACATGCGGAGTCCCACAAGGGTCAATTCTTGCACCGCTCTTGTTTAGCCTGTATATGCTTCCCCTAAGTCAAATAATGAGAAAGAACCAAATTGCCTATCACAGCTATGCTGATGATACCCAGATTTACCTAGCCTTATCTCCAAATGACTACAGCCCAATTGACTCCCTCTGCCAATGCATTGATGAAATTAATAGTTGTATGTGCCAGAACTTTCTTCAGTTAAACAAGGAAAAAACTGAAGTCATTGCATTTGGAAACAAAGATGAAGTGTTCAAGGTGAATGCATACCTTAACTCTAGGGGTCAAACAACTAAAAATCAAGTCAGGAATCTTGGTTTGATTCTGGAGACAGACCGTTTCAATAGTTATGTCAAAGCAGTAACTAAATCAGCATACTATAATTTAAAAAACATTACAAGAATTAGATCTTTTGTTTCCAGCCAAGACTTGGAGAAACTTGTTCATGCCTTCATCACCAGCAGGGTGGACTATTGTATTGGGCTCCTCACCGGCCTTCCCAAAAAGACCATTAGACAGCTACAGCTCATCCAGAACGCTGCTGCCAGGATTCTGACTAGAACCAGAACATCTGAGCATATCACACCAGTCCTCAGGTCCTTACACTGGCTTCCAGTTACATTTAGGATTGATTTTAAAGTACTTTTACTCGTATATAAGTCACTAAATGACCTAGGACCGAAATATATTGCAGATATGCTCACTGAATATAAACCTAACAGAGCACTCAGATCATTAGGATCGAGTCAGTTAGAAATACCAAGGGTTCACACAAAACAAGGGGAGTCCGCCTTTAGTTACTATGCCGCCCGCAGTTGGAATCAGCTTCCAGAAGAGATCAGATGTGCTAAAACACTGGTCACATTTAAATCTAGACTTAAAACTCATCTGTTTAGCTGTGCATTTATTGAATGAGCACTGTGCAATGTCCGAACTGATTGCAATATATATTTTCACTGTTTTTTTGTATTTAATTTAATGTAAAATAATTTTCTAACTGTTTTAAATTCATTTTAAATAAGTACAGTTTTAATAATTTTAAAAGTTATAAAATTGCTTGTTTTATTCTTGTTATTATTTTTCTTCATTAGTATTTTACTTTCTTTTATGTAAAGCACTTTGAATTACCATTGTGTACGAAATGTGCTATATAAATAAACTTGCCTTGCCTTGCCTTGCCTATACGAGCCTGTCTAAATGATGAGGGAAAAACACTAGTGTGGAGGGATGTGTTGATGATGTGAGTGAGTGCAGGTACAACTGCAAGAGAAATGGCTTGAAGGAAATGAGATGGAATAGGTTCAAGCGGGCAAGTAGTAGGGTGATTAGAAAGGATGAGTTTTGAGACTTCTGCCTCAGAGAGTGAAGAGAAGGATGTAAATGAGTGTATGTTTGCTGGTGATATGAGCTTGCCTGATTGTGGTGTGGAAAATTGTGCACTGATGTGTTTAGGGGAAGTAAGTGAAGATGAAACCATTGCCGATAGCCGGGAGGGTGAAAGTGTGCGTAGGTTACGTCGAAAGTTGACATGTGGAGGGGTAACTGATGTGTCAGGGACCATTTTGAGGTTAAGAGTGAGGAGGAAGTGATCTGACGTGTGCAGTGGAGTAACCAGTACATGATCAGTAGAGCAGTGTCGCGTATAAATAAGGTCCAGTTGGTTGCCTGATTTGTGAGTAGCAGTAGTTGACACTCGGTTGAGATCAAAAGAGGCAAGCAGAGGCAAACTCTTCTGTTAGTTTCAGCCCAGTTTCGATGTTTTTAAAAGAAGTCTCTTATGTTCACCAAGGCTGCATTTGATTGATTAAAAATACAGTAAAAACAGTCATATTGTGAAATAGCATTAAAGTTTTTTGTTTTAATATGTGTAAAAGGTAATTTATTCCTGTGATGGCAAAGCAGAATTTTCAGTTTCATTACTCCAGTCTTCACTGTCACATGATCCTTCAGAATATACTAATATACAGAATATTCTGTTCAAAAAACATTCCTTGGTTGTGCTGGTTAGTATTTTTGTGGAAACCATGATACTCTATTTTTCAGGATAGATTGATGAATAGAAAATTCAAAAGAACAGTATTTATTTGAAATAAATAAATACTGTAGCTGAATATAAGCTGAATAGAAGTATTCATGTCTCAAAAAAAAAAAACCTTACTGACCTCAAACTTTGGAACAGCAGTGTAATTTATTAAAAGACAAGATGCATCACCTTCTACCAGTCCCATCTTCATCAGATGATCGATGCGCGGCTGTAAGTCTGCACCTTTAAGTGTATATACTTCTGGACACTTCTGCATTATTTTCAGGATACTGGAGGGATTTAAGCCCAGGAGCAACAGTGCTGTCAGAACAGACTGAACATGTTTTCCACGGCTCTTTGTAGCACCTTCATGCATCTCCTTGGCTTGAGTTTCTGAGAAGCCCACTGGAGCAAAGAGCACAGGGTGAGCTGATTCCCAGGTCTGTGGGTGACTTGACTGATGTGAGATGGATTTGCTTGATGGGGCTCTTGTTTTGTGGAGCAGAACGGCATATGACCTCTGCTCACCGCCACAGGATAAACACTCCATCTCCACATCCATCGATCTGAGATATAGAGGGAGGATACATAATGGCTCCAAAATATCTGGACACACTAAATATATTAGGAAGAATATATAAAACCATACTACAGCCTTTCTTAGAACTACATTTTCTGAGACATTTTACTTTTAAGCACCTACTGGGTATTTTTAGTGGATATATCAAGTCAGTTTTCCTCAAGTAAAATATAATTGAAATAAGTAATTAATAACTGGTTACCAATACCCACTTGTATAAAATTCAAAGCATTGATATTTGGCTAAAAATCAACCACTGGTGCTGCATCCCTTTACCTAAACTCACTACTTAAGAGTGCCCAACAGAAGCTTGTGTTCTGCAAGTGAACAGCGCATCATAGTGAATTTGTCGCATGTTTAATTAGATAACAGATAAAGAATAGTTTTAAAATCAGTATGGAGTCCTGTTTGTTTTGATCTGTTGTTTCTTGCAAAATTAGTCTTAGTTTTAACAAACTTTGTTTTAGGAGATTCATATTGACAAGCAGTCACATATCCTATCATAATATTATATGAGCTATTATTTATTCATTTGATTTTTATGCGATTTATCACAATTGAATGTTAGTACTGAATTCAATGATGAACTGCCTTTAACTGTCATTTTGCATTATTCACAAACTGTTTTCCTAATTAATGTTCTTCAGTTGCTTTGACAATCTTTTTTGTTTAAAGCACTATATAATTAAAGGTGACTTGACTCCATCCGTTCCGGAGGTTTGAACGGAAGACAAGACGAAAGTGAATATAAACTGCTAATACTTTATTGAAGAATTCAACTGACATTAACACCTGATTGAGGCTTTACAAAGCCTGTGAATAAATTGAAAAAAAAAAAAAAAAATTGTGAGTAACCGACAGCCAAAGTACACTGAAATTATGCCAATAATTTATTCATAGGATAAACATTTAAAAGTTAAAAATATTTAAAATATTCATAATTTTAAAATGTAAAAAAAAAAAAAAAAAAAAATCAACCTAAAATTATTTTCCAGCTCTGAAGGCCTAATAACAAACACCCTCATCAAGGTCTAGTGCATGTCTCATGTTTTAACAGGACAATTCTTGTGCTCAACACCACAGCATTACAACCAACAGCAAGAATTTTCTACATCTCAGAATACAAGGTTTTAAAAACTCCATGAAAGGTGAAAAGCAACATTCATAAATACACTCCTATTCCTTCACCGAGATAAAGCTGTTTCTTAGCAACACAGATGGCTTCCTTTCCCAGTAATGCTTTCCTTTTGCTCTTTGGACGGACTGGTATCATCAAGGAGGACAGCGGCAGGAGAGTTCTGCAGACATTGTGCATTAGTGCTCATTGTGACATTAGATGTAAATGTCATAATTAGTTGAGCAGAACACATTAGTATTTCTTTCACAACAGCTCCTCACTCATCGGTGAGATATTTCAGCAGCTCGGACTGCAGCGCCGCCATGGTTCTCCTCTGTTCCTCATCCTCATCTTCATCTACTAAAGGGGTGTCCTCTGAAGTGCTCAGATTGTTTTCGAGGTCCAGGTAGAGGATATCTGCCCGGTGCACACATGAGTTGGACTCAACATGTTCTGTGGATACTGAGAGAAAATCATGAGATAAATGATGCAGATCTTTTTTTTTTTCTTTTTTTGTTTTTTAATTAAAAGGTGTTTGACTGAGCTAAGTATTATAATCTTTTTGGAGGACGAAGGCATAAATGTCCAAAATATTAAATGATCTAAAACCAATAGTCTTACCATCACTAGCGGGAAAGACCTCTCCCCACGAGTACTCTGCTAGATTTATGGGTTGCTGAATCCACTGCGACTCCAAGAGCTCCTCTAGAGTCATTCTTTCATCAACCACTGGGTGCAAAAGACCAGCCAACAGTGCATACAACTCTAAAACAAGCACACAGCAACAGGTTGAACACAATAAATAGTGTTTTTGCAGGTTTTATTTAAAAAAAAAGCAATGTTCAAAATTATATGTCTTATTTTTCTGGGAAATTATTCAAAAAGAAGTGTTATGATTAAAACGAGAACAAATTTCTGCCAACGGGCTTGGATAATGTAAAGGGAAACAAGTCTTAACGCCTCACTGAGGGATCTCTTAAGCATAAACTCAATTTTGCTCAATTTATCAGAAAAAAAATACCTTTATACCTTCATTTTGCATCTCAAGTAAATGCATCTTGATTGATTGCAGTGCATGCAACATTACATGGCATGTCTGTGAATTTAATAGTTTCAGCTCCAATTTAAGAACTTTTTAATGCCTTCATTTGTTGGAGGTGAGAATTAAGACTTTTTCAGACCTACAGAAACCTGTGTCTCTAGTTAGTGTTCATAGCTGTGATGAAGCAGAACTTTAAACCTGTAGATATCGGGCATGGAGGGTTGAGTCGGGCCTGCAGGGTTTCCTCCACACAGCCAAACGGGTTTTCACTGAAGAGTAAGGTGTATAAGAACACTCCTAGAGACCACATCTCCAGCTCTGGACCCTTGTATCTACATACATCAAAATATAAAATACAAAAAATAAAAATACATAAAATCTTATATTTTGCCTGTATATACAAACAATGCTTTCAATATTATTCTTGCATTAATCTAACATTCATCTCCACAGGCTTTAAGTCAACATAAAAAAAACCTTTCTTTTTTTTTTTTTTTTTTTTTTTACACGGTGATGTTGCAGGTTTCCCAGTTGAAAAGGGTATTCTAACCTATTTCAATATCCAAACAGGATTAATGAAACCTGAGTGAATAATAATTGTTAACTTGTCTCTACATTTTTATTAAGGGTAAATAAAGAAAGACCTACTCTGATGAGTCGTGCACATGAATGTTCAAGGGCTTTGTGGTGATCTCAGTCATACAGTAATTAATGTACTGCTTATTTTATAGACATGAATATATAAAGGAATAGTTCCCCTTCAGTTGCTGGTCCCCACTGACTTCCATGGTATGAAAAAAAAACCTATTCAAGTCAAGCAATTGAAGGTGAACTATGCCTTTAACCGCCTGATCTTATCCTGTTTTCTGTCCTCATCAAGCTTAGACACACAGAGATGGAACGGAGATGTCTGTGTGATGCTTCAGTACGTACGGGTTTCCCTGAAGCACCTCTGGTGAGCAGTACTCCAGAGTACCACAGAAGGTATAGAAGAGCTTTCCGGGTTCCAGCAGGGCAGCAGAGCCAAAGTCGATCAGCCGGATGTGGAATTTAGAGTTTATGATGATATTTTCATCCTTTATGTCCCTGTGGAGCACTCTTTTGCTACGCAGATAACTCACTGCAGCTACCAACTACGCACAGACACATACAGATGGACATCAGGGAAAAAGTGATCCAATTACAACTTCTATACGCAACAGTTCTCACAGCCTGTTTCTCACCTGTCTGAAGATGTAGCTGGCTAGAGGCTCATCCAGTCTTGGCTGCATGTCGATAAACTCAAACAGGTCTAGCCCATCCCCATGCTTCTCCATGACCATTTGGAAGAATCCCTCATTCTCAAACACCTCCAGCACCTGGAGCAAAAAAGTAATACACTAATAAACACAAAGAGTGAACAGACCATAACTAGCATTTTGGCAATGTTCAATATAAAACTTGACAAATAATCCAGAAAATGTACAATATGAATATTATATCTATAAATGTATTGTTCAAATGTTTGGGGTCATTTTTTGACTTGCCAAGTCTGTCTGATCAAGCTAGTTGATCAAAAATATAGTAAAAATAGTCATATTGTGAAATTTGTTTTATCGTATTTTTAAGTGAACAATAATTTTTAAAGTTCCTAATATTGTTTTGGGCATCTCCTACAATAAGTTTATAAAAAAAAATCTGCTGTGATTGGTCAGATAGCCCAGTTTGTTGTGATTGGTCTACCTTGTACAGTGCGTTTCAGAAACGACTCGCCCTTTGCCGTAGTTCTGTATTTTGAACGATCGTTAGAAAATCTAAACATCTATTATTTATCATACTTACAGTATGTGATTCAGTAGAGCCAGCTAAACCAAATAAACTGGGTACTGAGCCATCTTTCAAGAGCAAACATTTTGAAAAAACCGCCCCGAGATTTGAAAAGTCATCCAAAAAATTACAGCAACACAGATTGGGGTTGTACTGTTGTAGTACAGTGAAACAATTTATTTTAACCACCGATTCTTTGCAGCCTAAACTTCACAGCAAGGTTTTAAAGCATGTGAACAGATTGAAATAGACATTCAACAACAACATTTGCATTTAAGGAACCTAATGGCCAAATACTTTTATTTTTTTAGGAGGCTGTTTTGCATCATTTACTTTTGGCAACAAAATATTGTAAATATTTCATATGAACTGAAGCCGTTCTCTCAGCGTACCTTCACAATATTGGGGTGTTGCAGGCGAGCCAGTATGGCCACTTCTTGACTGACCCGACCCAGATCAGGATCATCCACCCAGCATTCACTCACCACTGCACTTTTCCTAATGAACTTCACAACCACCTGAAATTGAAGTGATAATAAATTCAACATCTCTTCACCAGCTCATATAATTGTCCATAAAAGACTGAATACACAATACAGCAATGACACGGACTCAGAGTGTAAATATCATCTCTTAAGAACCCTGAGCAAAGGTTTGAACAACTGACGTCACTGTTGTCAAGTTATTATCTCGCAACCGGATGAATATGAGTGTATGAATAGCAGTGAGTGCAGAAAGAGCGTCACTGACTTCCTGTCCATCTATCCGTCTTGCAGCAAGCCAGACAAAACCAAAGGCTCCCTTTCCAATGGAGCGCAGTGGATGGTAGTCTTCTTCAAACTGACCCTCACATGCTCCGGACTGCTCCAGGTCCACAGAGGAGCGTAAGGCATCTGAACGAACTGCCTAAATGAGGAAGAAAGGAAGGTTGCCGCTTTATCTTAAATGCAGATACTAAAGTTATAGGTCACCCAAAATTACCCTCCTCACTCATGATGTTCCAAATCTGTACAACTTACTTTCTTCTGAAGAACTCAATAGAAGATATTTTGAAAGAATAACATTTTTGGTTGGACTATACCTTTAAAAGAGCTCAGTTTTAAAGTATTCAGGCAGCTTACCTCAGAAAGGCTACAAGCAAAGGCCTCTTGTTCTGGGGCTCCAGTCCTCACTGTGGGAGACATTGTGCTCTGTAGAGCCTCCTGGTGGTGGAGCAGGAGATGACTCCCACTCAGCCACAGACAGACCAGGGAGCTACCGCTGGACAGGGACACCCAGCGCACATCACACTGCACCTCTACACAGAGTCAGAAAATTACCACGCTATCAGTTGTATTCATGTAGTCATTATTGGTCCCTAGTATAATTACAACAGCTACACAGTTGACATACCAACTGGTGTTCCATCGCTGTTGTAGCAGGTCACATGAATCCTGCCCTCTGGAATGGAGGAGTTCACCTTGACCTTCTTCGGAGTGGAGGTGGAAGGAGTGTCACCTGGCAACAAAATTCCACCCCTCTCCCTCTGGAGATCCAGAACACGGTCGATAGCCTGTTCCGAAAAGGAATTCCACTGTTCCTGAAGCTTGGTTAAATGATTTATTGGATGTTGCTCTAGAGTCTTCTGCTGAGGGCTTGTTGTCTGTTCTTGCTCTAGTGGTGATGGGGCAGGATTTTGTATCGTCTCTTGCTCTGGGCAGCTTTGAGCTTCTGCTTCAGTTTCAAATTCCACAACGAAGGGTGAAGGAGTACGCAGGAGCTCAGCCGTGTCACATGAGCTAAGCGAATGGTTAAGACCTGCAGATGCACTTAGAATCTCAACACTGTCATTCAGGTTCATCTCTGACATGGCATGAACAATGACATCTCCATTAGAGTTCAAATCCAGAAAGGTACTGCCCGATTTTGCTAGCTGACGACCTTGCTGAGACTCATCTAACTTTTCAGGACCAGAACCGCCCACAAGCTGCTCGCAGAACCCAGACGATGACCCACTGCCTAAAGAAATCACCTCAAAGCTGGAGTCCTGAAGCTGGGCTTTCTCTGAACACTGGCAGGCCTGTGTGTGAGGTTTTGGATGTGGCACAGTGCCAGAGGAATGTACTGGAGCTTCTTTATTGTCTGAGTTTGGGGCCTTGGAGGCATCTCGCCTAGTGAAGAGCTGCTCTGATGGGCCACAATGAGCAGAGCCAGTAGCGGAGAGGCAAGCTTTGTGGACTTCCAGGGACTCTACCAGAGCAAAGGTCTGTAGCAGAGCGGTAGTGGAGTTGGCGGAGTCAGACACTTGAGCAGTCACATCCACAACCTGCTCAAAAAGCTCTGTAGTGTCATCCAACCTGAGAATAACAGAGAGAATGATGACAAATAAAGGCAATCTGCACTTGTCATCCATTTTCTTTTTTCTGGAACATCTATATTGTCAAGTAGGGCTGGGCGATATATCTAACGATATGATCATGCTCATCTAGTCAGGAAATCTGGCGCTAAACTGCCATCACCTGCTTTCAAATGGAGCGGCACTTAATAGACAGAGCCGTAGATCACTGACAAACTACGCAATATCACGTTCATTATCGAAGGCGATTCATCTATTGTCAAGGTAACATTTCTTATTACCATGTAGTTGATTTACTAAAATAAATACAACTAATAAAATGTAATATAAAAATTAAGACATTAATAAAATTAAAATGTCATCAAAATGAAAAGGGAAAATATATATATATATATACATATATACACAGTACAGACCAAAGTTTGGACACACCTTCTCATTCAAAGAGTTTTCTTTATTTTCATGAATATGAAAATTGTAGATTCACACTGAAGGCATCAAAACTATGAATTAACACATGTGGAATTATATACATAACAAAAAAAGTGTGAAACAACTGAAAATGTCATTCTAGGTTCTTCAAAGTAGCCACCTTTTGCTTTGATTACTGCTTTGCACACTCTTGGCATTCTGTTGATGAGCTTCAAGAGGTAGTCACCTGAAATGGTCTTCCAACAGTCTTGAAGGAGTTCCCCGAGAGATGCTTAGCACTTGTTGGCCCTTTTGCCTTCAGTCTGTGGTCCAGCTCACCCCTAAACCATCTCGATTGGGTTCAGGTCCGGTGACTGTGGAGGCCAGGTCATCTGGCGCAGCACCCCATCACTCATCAGTCTGGAGGTGTGTTTGGGGTCATTGTCCTGTTGAAAAACAAATGATGGTCCAACTAAACGCAAACCGGATGGAATAGCATGCCGCTGCAAGATGCTGTGGTAGCCATGCTGGTTCAGTATGCCTTCAATTTTGAATAAATCCCCAACAGTGTCACCAGCAAAGCACCCCCACGCCATCACACCTCCTCCTCCATGCTTTACGGTGGGAACCAGGCATGTGGAGTCCATCCGTTCACCTTTTCTGCATCACACAAAGACACGGTGGTTGGAACCAAAGATCTCAAATTTGGACTCATCAGACCAAAGCACAGATTTCCACTGGTCTAATGTCCATTCCTTGTGTTCTTTAGCCCAAACAAGTCTCTTCTGCTTGTTGCCTTTCTTTAGCAGTGGTTTCCTAGTAGATAATCTATCATGAAGGCCTGATTCACACGGTCTCCTCTTAACAGTTGTTCTAGAGATGTGTCTGCTGCTAGAACTCAGTGTGCCATTGACCTGGTCTCTAATCTGAGCTGCTGTTAACCTGCGATTTCTGAGGCTGGTGACTCGGATGAACTTATCCTCCGCAGCAGAGGTGACTCTTGGTCTTCCTTTCCTGGGGCGGTCGCATGTGAGCCAGTTTCTTTGTAACGCATGATGGTTTTTGTGACTGCACTTGGGGACACTTTCAAAGTTTTCCCAATTTTTCGGACTGACTGACCTTCATTTATTAAAGTAATGATGGCCACTCGTTTTCCTGTACTTAGCTGCTTTTTTCTTGCCATAATTCAAATTCTAGCAGTCTATTCAGTAGGACTATCAGCTGTGTATCCACGAGACTTCTGCACAACACAACTGATGGTCCCAACCCCATAAGGCAAGAAATCACACTTATTAAACCTGACAGGGCACACCTGTGACGTGAAAACCATTTCAGGTGACTACCTCTTGAAGCTCATCAAGAGAATGCCAAGCGTGTGCAAAGCAGTAATCAAAGCAAAAGGTGGCTACTTTGAAGAACCTACAATATGACATATTTTCAGTTGTTTCACACTTTTTTTGTTATGTATATAATTCCACATGTGTTAATTCATAGTTTTGATGCCTTCAGTGTGAATCTACAATTTTCATAGTTATGAAAATAAAGAAAACTCTTTGAATGAGAAGGTGTGTCCAAACTTTTGGTCTGTACTGTATATAAATTAAATATTAATCAAAAACTATAAAAGCGTCACAATGATACTGCTACAGAGTGCTTTTTAATAATCGCACATGCGCAGTAATTTACAATAATTCAATTGCAATCATTACAAGCAGCAAATGCTACCATATATTTGATTATATTTAATAGTTTTTTATATTACTTAATATTTTATTTGAATAATAAACCCATTATGATTTTTATATGATCTATGAGGATTAAAATAAATAAAACACATTTAAATAATAATGGGTTTCATTTCCACATGCTGACCATGCAATTTACCCTTAATCTGTGCATATTAACAAATAAGGGGAAAAAAGTAAATGAAAGGAATAAGTGTAGTATGTAACCCATTCAGTGGTGTTTTGGTGACAGCAGGTGAGGTCATGGTTGATGGGACACTGCTCTCTTTCTCTAGTTTAGCGCTTGTCCCAGTGAAGATCCTCTTCCCTTTCCCAAGACCAGCTCTCCTACGCATGGCTTGATGCACCATCACACTGTCAACAGCAAGCACTGTGTTTGGATCTGCACGTATCATCCAATCAGAGCAAAAACACTGGTTAATATAAAATGAATAAAGACAAATAAAATAGCAATAATTCAGATAATAATACAAAAATGTAATAAAAAAAAAGAATTAAGTGACAGCAATAAAATAAAATAAATGTGCAATAAGATAAGGAACTCACTACATGTCTCCTGTTGATCTTCCTTAGTTGAGAGCATGTCAGTAAAGAGGGATCGAACATCAGCAGGGGGACAGTTAGCACTAGCAGAACATCTACAGGGCTCTGAGAAGTAGACAGACAGGAAGTTAGGGGATTTTAGCACAGCACCACAAGCTAAAGTGTGTGTATCCTTACAGTCCATCACATCTCTGTACCTCTGCAGCTGTCAGAAGGGCTGGAAGTGTCGTGTGGATGAGCTGTAGGGTGGTTGCTTTGGTCCACAGCACAAACTCGCTCATAAAACGCTGGTATCAGGTATGTGACATTCTACACACAGGTGCACAGGCTTACTGTTAGCATATAAACTAGCTTGGAAACATTTAAAATACATAACAAAAGCCCTTAAAAAATCATTTTAAAATGAAAACTGAAACAGCTCATTTAAAATATTAATAAAAACTATAAAACTGCATCACACTCAAATAACACTGGTTGGATTAGCCAAATCAAATTGGACCCACTAAAACTAAAAGCATATATTTTTTTAAACAGAGTTATACGGACTTAACACAAATCCCAACCTAAAAGGGAATGTCTCATAGCATCTGTACCTTTCCGAGCAGCTGGCTGCTGTTGTATCCAAGCAGCAGAGAGCTGAAGGGGTTGTTGAGGCTGTGAATGTTGCCATTGGGCAGGAGCGTCAGGAGGCAGCTACTGGGAGCAAACACACACACTGACCCAGAGTACAGCACACCTGCGCTGGGGGACATGACACCATCTGCACCTGATTTACCACCTGCAGGACAAGAGTGCACTGCACTGATCACACTGAAATCTAATTCAATTTATTAATAGCAACTTAGTTAATTTGCTTGGACAAATACCGACAAGAAACACAATGAAAATAAAGATTTCATTTATGTCTGAGTAAATATTGGAAAAGTCTATAAATAAATCCAGAAATATCATTCACAGAAGGAAATCTGCATGCATATTTTTATTTTCAATGTCAGTGTGAGAAAACACACACTTAAGGTGAATGATTGTGACTTCAGTCTGTTGAAGCACCTATCAAAACTGCATGCACTGCAGTGAAAGACTGACCTGAAGGAGTTTGGTTGGTCTGTCGACAGCTTATGAGTGAGCCATCAGAAGGTTCTGGATGTGCTGATCCATTCATCTGCAGCGGTGATCTTCCACAGGACACAGCAGCCTGCAGACGGACACATGCTGGCACCACCAAACCACACCTGGCCTGCACACACAATCTCTGAACACGCAACACCTGAAATACAACGGTCAAGAAACAAGCTATATGAAGTGCACAGTTATTGTAAATTAAATCTATTATACACTTTTGTAAATTGAAATAAAGCTGAAATAAAAAATAAATAAAACATTACATACATAAATTTGAAAAATGTTGCCTTGGCAACTTACTGAAATAACGTTGAAACACTAAAATTACTAAATGGGGGAAAAAAAAACAAATAAAAATGATTAAACAAAATCACTAAAAATTATACAAATTAAAATGAAAGCTGAATGCATAAAAATAAAGGCTAATTCTAAATATTAATAAGAAATAGAACCAGTCTGTTATTTTTATCATCATTTCTGTATCACTAGCATGACCAAACGAAACTGCAAAAATGCCAACCGTTTCCTTAAGGATTTTTTTGAGACTTTATTGTGACCTTGGGAGTTGTCCTGCAGTGGAAGGGGATCTGTAGTGAAGGCATCAGAGACATGATCGACAGCCCAGTTATCTCCTCTGTAGCGTGGTAACCATAGAGATGGGCAAAAGCGGCATCACAACTGAGGATTCCGCCCTGAGGAAACAGGAGGAGGGGCTAAAACTTTTCTGGCCAATTAAGCAACAGCTTTACACAACAATTTTCTTTAGAGGTACACTTCTGTTTAAAAGTTTGGGGGTCGGTAAGATTTATTTTCAATGTTTTTGAAACGTCTTTTCTGCTCACAAAAGGCGGCATTTATTTGATCACAAATACAACAGAAATATTGTGAAATATTATTACAATTTATAAGAAATGTTTTCTATATTTATATATTTTAAAATGTAATTTATTCCAAAATGCAATGCTAAATATTCAACATTAAACATTCAACATTACTCCAGACTTCAGAGTCACATGATTCTCCACAAATCATTCTAACATGCTGATTTGGTGCTTAATAAACTTTTAATATTTTTTTACTTTACTTCAGATTGCTACGTTGAAAACAGGTGTGCTGCTTAAAATGTTTGTGGTAATCATGACTTATTTTTTCAGGATTCTTTGATGAATACAAAGTTCAAAAGTGTAAAATACTTTTAAAATACAGATACATTTAACGCATCCTTGCTTCTATCTTACTGACCCCAAACCTTTGAATGGTAGTGTATATTCCTGTTAAATACGGTTTCTTTAATTCTATAAATTCTTTATTGTGTAATATCAATATAAGCTTAATTAAGGTAATCAAATTAGGTTTACAAATGCTAAATTAAATACATAAGGACAATCTTTCAGTGCACTATTAGTTGCAAGGGAATGAGTCTCACATTTTGAGTGAATGTCACACGTGCTGTGATTCTCTCCACTCGCTCCAGCAGGAGCTCGAAGATCTGCTGCCGCTGCTCCAGTATCTGAAGCCACACAGACACAGGAAACTCAGCTCCTGTCAAACTCACTGCGCTCACCTGTGGAGAGAATGAGCCAGAGCTGGGCTTTAATTACTGATGCTCACATCCAGCACAGGAAACCAGAGATCAGAGCCAAGGACAAAACACACAGTGTGGAAGAAATATTCAAGACTCAAATAATGATATTCAAAATTCAAATCATTTTGTGACAGCTAAGTGAATTGTTGTTTAATTAACCACAGGGTTTCATACCACTTTGGCAGAAATCACAACTAGGTTCCCATCAGAATCCAGTGTCTCCTCTTTCAGGCCCTCCTCAAGCATCTGACTGGCTTTTAGGAGAGAGGTCAGCTTCCGGCCAATCAAATCACTGTATGCACACTCAAACAGCTTACAAGCATGTTCATTTGCATCCAAAACCTTTCAAAAAGAGATAACATCAATAAATAATTGAAATCTTTTGTAATAACTCAATAGTTCAACGAATAGGCGAGCAGCTTAAAGTCCAGGCAAAGAATCCAAAAATGTGGTGTAATATGGCCTTTGTTTAATTGGTAAAAGGGCTTTGGTGAAAATAATCGTCCGTACCTGTAATGTGGTGCAGTTAATGGACAGAATAGCTTTATTAGGGTTGATGGTGAGAGCTGTGCCTCTCTTCTCTGGAGCAGTACACATCAGCTTTTTGAGCAGAGAGCTCTCCAACACTAGAGACTGAGTAGATGATGGAGACACAGGGTGGAAGCAATGCAGATCAGAGATCTGAAGATTCCTCATCGCCACGGAAGAACCAACATGAGAATCACCTTTGGGAAAATAAATGAGTAAAAATGAATAGTCTGCAAATTAACTCTTCGGTTACTTTTCCATATTACATTTTCTTCTGTGGAACACAAGGAAGATTTTAAGGAGAATGACGGCTTCAGTCACCATTGACTTGCACATACAAAAGTTTAGGGTCAGTCCTTTTTTTCTTTTTTTAAGAAATCAATACTTTTGTTCAGCAAGGATGCATTAATTTATCAAATTGACAGTAAAGACAATGATATTACAGATTATTTATATTTCAAATTAATTAAATGTAAAAACAAAATACAAATATTCCAACCCCTAACTTTTGAACAGTATATATTTTTTCCACACAGTGAAAGTGAATGGTGACTGAGGATGTTATTCTGTCTTATACATTATTGTGTTCCAAATAAAGGGATACAAGTTTGAATAAAAGTATCACAGTCACCCGTTTCGGGCTAGATATTTCAGAAACAATCTTCTTCAGCAACCACTCTGAAACTCTCTACTGAATAACCATAATTTCGATATTTTTTAAAACACTTGGCAACAAATTCTTAAGAGATCTCCAATGTGGTACCATTATATTGTTACAACGACTGCTGTATGCTGCACTGTTGTAATTTTGGCAAGCTTCATCTTGATTATTATATATTATTATATAATTTCCAGGATCTTTTCAGTGTCCACACGTGTGAAAGCAGTCTGTCTGGCCCACCTGAAGAGTCCATGCGGTTGAGAGTGCAGTTGCGTGCGGAGGGGAATGACTGGTTCATGCAGAAGGAGTCGGTCTTCATCATTCTGCTGATACTGCAGTCGTCATCAGCAGCACACACACTGTCGCCCCTGGGGCTGCTTCTCCGACCGTGCATCAGCCACATCGCCGATGCGCTTTGAATCAAAGTGGACAGTCATAAATAAGATCTAAACCAACGCCGTTATTGTTTTCGAGACTAGCTAGAACGCTTTGATCATGTGTGTATATATATATATATATATATATATATATATATATATATATATATATATATATATATATATCTCATTACAAACTAACACAGTCATTGTGATTATAAGAAGTGCGACTCACCCACCACACTGCTCGTTTCAACAACTTGCTGTGCTTTCAGTTTGCTGCCTGCTGCCTTGGAGGCAGAGAGAGGGATGGTTCCTTTTTTCCTTTTAGACGGCTAAATTCAATAATAAATAACAAAGCAAACCCTCGTTTACAGGATTTCGCAAGTTTCAATGGCCATAAACAGCGCTAGCTCGAAGTGTTTGCGTTAAGTATGTCACGTCCTACAATGTTTGGCGCGTATGGAATCGAAATAAGGTGACGGGAGGGAATGAACCAATGAAAAACAGAATTTTGAAACTGACAAAACGTTCATCCAATAGAAAACCTAGGTAGACGGGGCTTGTTGCATTAGGGGAGGGATGTAGTCTCTATGGAGACATAAGTTAATGTTTATGTTATTCAGTATTTTTAGCAGCCTCATTTGACGTCGTTTTTCCGTTCAGTTATGGCCTAGTTTTTCTAACTTTTAAATTAGTTTCGTTTTTCTTTTCGTTTCAGGTTATTTTGTTTCCAGATGACTTTTTTGTGGCATGTTCTTCAAACAGCAAAGTAACTTAAAATGGTTAAAATCATTTACATATACCAAAACACCATAAACTAGAGATGTACATTTTTATTTTAATCTTAAAAGCACTCTGCATAATGCATTAATTAACAGCGTCATAATTAAACGTTTGTAAACATTTTGACCTCATTTCTCACAGACATTAAGTAGTTGCTTTTAAGTAGTTGTGCATTTCTAGCCCTCTCTGGACTCAAGTATGCACTGCCTTGCAGTACAAAAGTTGCCAAATACAGCAGCAAGCATTTAAATCTTTAACCAGTGTACTTTTATCACTGGAAAAGCATTTCAACAACCTAAGTTTCTTTTATAATGTAAATTTAAAACAACAGAGAATTAAGATCAGACATGACACAAATTGCAGGATTTACAAAGGAAACATACACAAACAGTCTTTTAAAAATGTTAAACATTTTGGAGAACAATTAACACAATAACAGCCTACTTTGCTGTTGATGGCTTTTTATTCCAACACATTTTTACCAATGCACACACATCGTACACAGTTTAACTCTACATGCTGCTCTGCCATATATCACAGCTCCTAGTTTGTACATTCTCAGAATGATATGTAGTGCATTTTCCTTACTACAGTGTTTTATAGACGTTAATCAGGGCCATTCATAAGGGCCTGTCTTTCGTCCCTTTTCAGAATGGATGTCCGAAGGGTCAAGGGTCAAGACCAGGTTGACTTTGGCATTTATGGGTTATGACAACTGAATACAAAACTCCACAGACGAGGGAGTCCGGGAGCTTCTGTGCTTCACAGGCAGGTGTGTCTCCACAGAGACCTTAATGCGAGGTTGAGCTCAGGTTTAGGTCGGACAGAAGCATGCATAACACTTTAGCATTTCTACTGTAACTGTAACAATGGCTCTCTGCAGGAGAAGTTGACACAGACACACAATGGTGGGAATCACACACTGTGGACACCCGCCGAAACAAGAGGACTGGAACGGGATCCTGAGTCTCAAGGCTTACAAGCTCACAGAAAGGCCTAGTGATGGTAGTCCTTCTTACTCTGGGGACGGTTACCCAGGATTTTGTCGATATCTGAGGCCACGTGAGGAGTGATCTTTGGAAGAACCTGTCAGCGAGATTGTAGATTTAATTACTTAAACACAAGGGATGAATTAAAATAAAAATGATCTTGATTTTTATTTGTTTTAGATTTTTTTAATTGCTCGTTTAATCTAAATATTTTTAAGTTTTAAACCATCTTTATCTGAAGCTTGTTTAGTTGGATCTCTTATCAGTGTGTGAAATTTTGCCTTGGCACATAAAAATAACATCAAGCAATAATCCTGTTTTTTGATGTTTAAATGTATATTAACCCTGTGAGATTCTGAAGACAGGTGTAAAGAGATGAAAGCACAGAGCTGTAACAGGCCACAGTGTGCGAGTGTGTTTGAGATGCTTTGGTAAAACTCTTGCCTGTATCGCCCCCAGGTTCTCAGTGAGCTGTGCAGGGTTGGAGGTCCCCAGGAGAACAGAACTCACTCCTTCATTACGGAGGCACCAGGCTACAGAGGTGCACAGAGAATAGCCAGTGAATCATGGGAATCTCAAATGAGCTGGTGGGATTCTGATCAGGTGCTGCAGCCAAATGCTGCTGTAAGGATTGTTGATACAGGATTTTTTTTTAACAGTACAGTTTTTTTTACAAAATATTTTTTATCAAACTGTTTAAATTGAAAAAAATAATAATAATAATACAATAAATTGTATTGCAAAAAAAAGTATACAATGAAAAAATATAACAAATTATATAACATAAATAAATAAAGCAAAATTGAAATAATTATTGACTATTTAAAAAATACACAATAAAATGTTTTATTAAAAACAATTCATATGAACAAAAAAAATTAGAAAATATTTATTATCATTATTATTAATAAACAAAAATAAAACTACATAAAAATAAAACTACACAACAAATAGGTAATTAAAAATTTCATAAATTATATATTATACATTTTTGAAAAGAATATTACCCACCAGAACATTTATGAAAACACATTAAAACTGTAAAAGAGTCAACACCAAGGTTTTCAAAGTCACAAAAATGCTTCCAACTTCCAAGAAATTGCCAAGTTTGTTTTTTATTATGTAATTGTACCATTCAACCCTCAGATTTGGTGACTTCAAAGCTCTGTCGATTAATGTCAAGGTTTGTTTCTCAGTCAGGAAATGTGCATGCATGAAAGCCGAAATTCAGTATTTTACTCTTATGTAAACAGTGACAGAACAGTTGAGTCACTATGGCAGTGATAATAAGTTGCACTTTGTGACAGTTTAAGTTTTTTTGACCTACCAATGGCAAGTTGTGGAAGGGTACAGCTGAGCTTCTCAGCTATGTGGGTCAGTTCCTTAAGCTTTGCCTGCTGCTTTCTCCCATCCTCGCTCAGAATCTTCTCCTTCAGCCACTGGTATGACTGCAGAGAGAGAGAGAGAGAGAGAGAGTACAGCAAATCTGCCCTGACAGACCTCCCAACCTCATCGCTGTATACTAGCTGAAGGTGTAATCTATGAACTATATGAGCTCCTAAATCACTGGCACTAGAAATCTGGCACTATTTCAGTTGGATAAATATCAGTTTAATCAACACATCTCCATCCTTATGTCTAGGATGTGTCTGCCATGACACACAGGATTAAACAAATTCACTCAAAAATCTAAATGTAATTTACCATTACATCACTCGCTCATTAATGAATGGGTGCCGTCAGAATAAGAGTCCACACAGCTGACTGGCCAGAAGCAACTATTTAAAAACTATTTCCAATTAAAATGCCTTAACGGATTTGTTTCTTACAAACACTGAGCTTTCTGCTTCACAAGATGTTGATTGATGGACTGGAGTTGTGTGAATCACTTGTGGATTACTGTGATGCTTTTCTCCAAATCTATTCTAATCTTGGATGCCCTGAGGGTGAGTACATTTTCAGCAAATTCATTTTTGGCTGAACTACTCCTTTAAAGTACCTTCAAAGAGGCCCTGGAGGATTCTGGGATGCCGTTTTCATATTTCCCTGTGATGATGCCGCAGGCTAGAGGAGACCAGGATACCACACCAACTCCTGTGGTGCAAGACTGTGTCTTTAGGCTGTTTCATAGATCATATTTTAATCATGTGTGTTTATGTGTATATACCAATCTTATGGTAAAGCTCAGGCAGTTGCGTCTCCACTTTATCCCTCTGGAATAAATGATATTCGGCCTGTTCACACACAGGAGGAATCAGATTAAACTGCCTCGCTACAGAATATGCCTCCTACAGGGAGAGAGAGATAACAAAAATGAGAAGAGAATGGTATGAATGAATAAAGACAATAAACAACAACAGCTGTAAATACCCAGAAAACCAGTTTAATATGCATTAAATATGACAGTGTTAAATAATTTCATCATCAGGACTAACTAAAATAACAAAAAGAAGCATTAAAGGGTTAGTTCACCCAGATAGCAAATTTTTGTAATTAATAACTTACCCTCATGTTGTTTCAAACCCGTAAGACCTCCGTTTATCTTTGGAACACAGTTTAAGATATTTTAGATTTAGTCCGAGAGCTCTCAGTCCCTCCATTGAAGCTGTGTGTATGGTATACTGTCCATTTCCAGAAAGGTAAGAAAAACATCATCAAAGTAGTCCATGTGACATCAGAGGGTCAGTTAGAATTTTTTGAAGCATTGAAAATACATTTTGGTCCAAAAATAGCAAAAACGACGACTTTATTCAGCATTGTCTTCTCTTCCGTGTCTGTTGTGAGAGAGTGTTCAAAACAAAGCAGCTGGATATCTATGGGCTGAAATATGTGCCACTAGAAACTGAATTTGAATTGCTAAACTTGAATAATTGCATTGAATAACTGAATTTGAATAACATAATTTGAAAGTGTATTGTTTAATTTGAATCATTGCATTGAAAATCTGAATCTGAATTGTATAATTTGAAATTGTATTTATTCAAAAACTGAATCTGAATTGTGGTCGAATAAAATTTGTCCAATAAAATTTGATCCTCACTTAAAAATAAACTCTCTATATATCTTCACATTCACTTCTCACAATTCAGATTCAGTTCTCAAATTCAATTTCAAGTTACTGAGACAGACATCCGGGTAGTTGGAGGATGAAGGAAGAGCAATCCAGCCCAGATCGATAGATCGGGTTCATTGGCGCACAGGAGCCAATCAGCACCTACGTTTTGAAGCATAGTACGTACCCACCATCAGAATCAGAATCAGAATCAGAATGAGCTTTATTGCCAGGTATGTTCACACATACGAGGAATTTGTTTTCGTGACAGAGCTCCGCAGTGCAACATAACAGCGACAGAACAAAAAACACAATAAGGAATAAAAAATACAAAAAAATACAAATAGGTGGGTAAGGATTGACAATATACAAATTGACAATGTATGGCAGGTATATTAAAAAGAGCATTTATGTATGTACATGTATATTATGTGGAAAAATTGTAACTGTACGCTAAGTATGTGTGTTTGGATAAATAAGTGTATGTGTATATAAATATAAATATAAGTAGTATAGTGTGTTCCATGTATGTACATGTATATTATGTGCAAAAGATTTACGTGTACGCTAAGTATGTGTGTTGGATAAAAAGTGTAGTGTATATAAATATAAATAGTGTAGTGTGTCCCACAGTTATTATCAGCTGTTCATAAGATGGATTGCCTGAGGGAAGAAACTGTTCCTGTGTCTGGTCGTTCTGGTGCTCAGTGCTCTGTAGCGTCGACCAGATGGCAACAGTTCAAAGAGGGAGTGTGCTGGATGTGAGGGGTCCAGAGTGATTTTAACAGCCCTTTTGCTCACTCTGGATAAGTACAGTTCTTGAATAGATGGGAGGGTTGAACCGATAATTCGCTCAGCAGTCCGGACTACCCTCTGTAGTCTTCTGAGGTCAGATTTAGAAGCTGAGCTGAACCAGACAGTTACTGAAGTGCAGAGGATGGATTCGATGATGGTGGAGTAGAACTGTTTCAGCAGATCCTGTGGCAGGTTAAACTTCCTCAGCTGGCGAAGGAAGTACAACCTCTGCTGGGCCTTTTTCACAATGGAGTCAATGTGAATGTCCCACTTCAGGTCCTGAGAGATAGTGGTGCCCAGGAACATGAATGACTCCACTGCAGTCACAGTGCTGTTCATGATGGTGAGTGGGGGGAGTGCAGGGGGGTTTCTCCTGAAGTCCACGATCGTCTCCACTGTTTTGAGCGTGTTAAGCTCCAGGTTGTTGAGAATGCACCAGACAGCCAGCTCTTTAACCTCCTGTCTGTAAGCAGACTCGTCACCGTCCTGAATGAGGCCGATGAGTGTGGTGTCATCTGCAAACTTCAGGAGCTTGACAGAGGGGTCCTTAGATGTGCAGTCATTAGTGTACAGGGAGAAGAGCAGTGGGGAGAGAACACAGCCCTGGGGAGCTCCGGTGCTGATTGTACGGGTGCTGGATGTGTATTTTCCCAGCCTCACTAGCTGCTGCCTGTCTGTCAGGAAGCTGTTGATCCACTGACAGACGGAGGTGGGCACGGAGAGCTGAGTTAGTTTGGGCAGGAGGAGGTTTGGGATGATCGTGTTGAAGGCAGAGCTGAAGTCCACAAACAGGATCCTCACATAGGTCCCCGGTCTGTCTAGGTGTTGCAGAACATAATGCAGTCCGATGTTTACTGCATCGTCCACAGACCTGTTTGCTCTGTAGGCAAACTGAAGAGGATCCAGCAAGGGTCCAGTGATGTCCTTCAGGTGGGCCAGCACCAGTTTTTCAAATGACTTCATGACTACAGACGTTAGAGCCACAGGCCTGTAGTCATTTAGTCCTGTAATTTTGGATTTCTTTGGGATGGGGATGATGGTGGAGCGTTTGAAGCATGAAGGGACTTCGCACAGCTCCAGCGATCTGTTGAAGATCTTTGTGAAGATGGGGGCCAGCTGGTCAGCACAGGATTTCAGACAGGCTTGTGTAACACAATCTGGGCCTGGTGCTTTTTTCCTTTTCTGCTTCCTGAAGACCTGGCGCACCGCATCCTCGCTGATCTGTATTGCAGGTGTGGGGGAGAGGGGGGATGCAGGAGGTGTGAATGGTGAGAGCGCTTGATTGGAGAGGTGTTCAGGGTGGGTTGCAGGAGTTGTGAGTGGTGTGAACAGTTGTTTGGAGAGGCATTCAGGGTTGGTTGCAGGAGTTGTGAATGGTGAGAGCGGTTGATTGGAGAGGTGATCAGGATGGGTTGCAGGAGCTGTGAATGGTGTGAACGGTTGTGTGGAGAGGCATTCAGGGTTGGTTGCAGGAGCTGTGAATGGTGTGAACGTTTGTTTGGAGAGGCATTCAGGGTTGGTTGCAGGAGTTGTTATTGGTGTGAACGGTTGTGTGGAGAGGTGTTCAGGGCAGGTGATGGGTGTTCTTTCAAACCTGCAGTAAAACTCGTTCAGATCGTCTGCCAGTCGTTGATTTTCCACAGTGCTGGGGGGTGGTGTCTTGTAATTGGTGATCTTCTTTAGGCTTTTCCACACTGATGCGGAGTCGTTCGAAGTGAACTGAGTCCTTATTTTTTCAGAATAATTCCTCTTTGCCACTTTGATCTCCTTTTCCAGTGTGTATTTAGCCTGTTTATACAAGACATTGTCCCCCTTCACGTAAGCATCTTCTTTGGCCTGACGGAGCTGTCTGAGTTTTGCAGTGAACCACGGTTTGTCATTGTTGTAATTTAGTTGAGTCTTGGTAGGAATACACATATCCTCACAGAAACTGATATATGATGTTACGGTCTCTGTGAGTTCGTCCAGATCGGTGGCAGCAGCTTCAAAAACACTCCAATCAGTGAGGTCAAAACAAGATTGTAAATCCTGCTCTGCTTCATTAGTCCATCTTTTTACAGTCCTTAATACAGGTTTAGCTGATTTTAGTTTCTGCCTGTAGGTCGGTATAAGATGAACCAGAAGGTGATCAGAATGTCCCAAAGCTGCTCGTGGAACAGAGTGAAATGCATCCTTTATTGTTGTGTAACAGTGATCCAATATATTACTGTCTCTTGTGGGACAAGTAACATGCTGTCTGTATTTTGGCAGTTCACGGGAGAGATTGGCTTTATTAAAGTCCCCAAGAATGATTAAAACAGAGTCTGGGTGTTGTTGTTCTGTCTCTGTGATCTGCTCAGCGAGTTTCTGTAAAGCTGAGCTCACATGCGCTTGAGGAGGGATGTAAACACTAACCAGAATGAACGAATGAAACTCCCGCGGCGAATAGAACGGCTTGCAGTTAATGAAGAGCGTTTCGAGATTTGAGCAGCACGTCTTCTTTAACACAGTTACATCTGTACACCACCGTTCATTGATGTAAAAGCATGTCCCGCCGCCGCGCGATTTCCCCGTTGATTCTGCGTCGCGATCCGCTCTAAACAGCTGAAAGTCCGGCAGATGGAGCGCGCTGTCCGGTATGGTGTCATTCAGCCAAGTTTCCGTGAAACACAGAGCAGCAGAGTGGGAGAAATCTTTATTTGTCCGAGAGAGCAGAAGCAGTTCGTCCGTTTTGTTGGGTAGAGAGCGGAGATTTGCCAGATGGATGCTAGGCAACGGCGTTCGAAATCCGCGTTTTCTGAGTCTCACGAGCGCTCCCGCTCGCTTTCCCCGCCTGCGCGTCCTCTTGAAGCGTGTGATCAGGGCAGCCGCTCCGCCGACAAGAATGTCCAGCAAAACATCAGAAAAGTCGAAAACCGGTGAAATATCGGGAGATGTGTGTTGCCGAATATCCAGCAATTCGTCCCTGGTGAAACTGATTGCAGGAATATAACTAAAGACAGGACAAACTAACAAAAACACAAAAACAACTGCAGAGCACGTCACGGAGGCAGCCATCCTGTATCGGCGCCACTCAGAGGACAATCTGAATTGTATCAGATTCATCACCATGAAACAAGGAAGAAGTGCTTGCTTGAAGAAGTGCTTTTTTTCTGGATAATAAACGCCAAGCAAAGATGTTGTTACCAGAGCTAGTACATAACCACAAAAACGTGGGATAATAGCTACTGTGTTTGCAACACATCGAGAAAGATGTAATTTCCCCCGTTTCTACAAAACAGCTACACCATTAAACTAAAGATCGTTAGATCGTGAAAAAAAAAATTGTCATTACCATATTTGTCCCAGGCGGATCCATGGTGGTCAAGTCAGTCGGCAAGGCAAGCACTTCTTCCTTGTTTCATGGTGGGTACGTACTTTGCTTCAAAACGTAGGTGCTGATTGGCTCCTGTGCGCCAATGAACGCGATCTATCGATCTGTGCTCGATTGCTCTTCCTTCATCCTCCAACTACCCGGATGTCTGTCTCAGTAACTTGAAATTGAATTTGAGAACTGAATCTGAATTGTGAGAAGTGAATGTGAAGATATATAGAGAGTTTATTTTTAAGTGAGGATCAAATTTTATTGGACAAATTTTATTCGGCTACAATTCAGATTCTGTTTTTGAATAAATACAATTTCAAATTATACAATTCAGATTCAGATTTTCAATGCAATGATTCAAATTAAACAATACACTTTCAAATTAGGTTATTCAAATTCAGTTATTCAATGCAATTATTCAAGTTTAGCAATTCAAATTCAGTTTCTGGTGGCACATATTTCAGCCCATAGATATCCGGTTCGCGAACGAATCATTCAGTTCACCAAATCGAACTGAATCGTTTTAAACAGTTCGCATCTCTAATACGCATTAATCCACAAATATAAGCTGTTAACTTTTTTAATGTGGCTGAAACTCCCTCTGAGTTCAAACAAACCATTCATGTACTCAAACAGTACACTGACTGAACTTTTGTGAAGAGAGAACTGAAGATGAACACCGAGCCGAGCCAGATAACGAACAAAACATTGACTCATTCACGAGTCAAGAACCGTTTCTGTCAGACGAGTCCGATTCGTGAACTGAGGAGCTGATGATACTGCGCATGTGTGATTCAGCGTGAAGCAGACCGACACACAGGGCATCTGAACTGAACTGATTCTTTTGGTGATTGATTCTGAACTGATGCTGTGCTAGTGTTATGAGCGCGGGTAAACCGAAGGCTTGAATCAAGGGCAATCATCGCAAATAACGCCATTATACGTCGAGCGAAAAAAGAACCGGTGAACCGTTTTCTTCAACCGGTTTATTGAATCGAACTGTCCGAAAGAACTACTGGTGATCCGAAAACCGATGCAACCGGTTCTTCACTCGTAAACGAGTCAGTCTATTGTTCGCTATCTGGCTCGGCTCGGTGTTCATCTTCAGTTCTCTCTTCACAGCAGTTCAGTCAGTGTACTGTTTGAGTACATGAATTACTCCGGGATATTGGTTTGTTTGAACTCAGAGGAAGTGTCAGCCACATTAAAAAAAAGTTAACAGCTTAAGTCATTTGTGGATTAATGCGTATTAGAGATGCGAACCGTTTAAAACGATTCAGTTCGATTTGGTGAACTGAATGATTCGTTCGTGAACCAGATATCCAGCTGCTTTGTTTTGAACTGTTTTACAACAGACACGGAAGAGAAGACAATGCTGAACAAAGTCGTCGTTTTTGCTATTTTTGGACCAAAATGTATTTTCGATGCTTAAAAAAATTCTAACCGACCCTCTGATGTCACATGGACTACTTTGATGATGTTTTTCTTACCTTTCTGGACATGGACAGTATACCGTTCACACAGCTTCAATGGAGGGACTGAGAGCTCTCGGACTAAATCTAAAATATCTTAAACTGTGTTCCAAAGATAAACGGAGGTTTTACGGGTTTGAAACAACATCAGGGTAAGTAATTAATTACATAAATTTGCTATCTGGGTGAACTAACCCTTTAAGGAAAAGTGCACAGAAGTTTGTCCTCTCCACTCACCATGATCTCCATCGCTGACCAGCGTGACGTGCCCCAGTACATGGACATGCCATGGTTAATGACATGCGTCATGGCTCTCACTATCTCTAAAACACAAAACACACATGTACAAATAAAAATATCAGCCAAGCTTCTGAATTGGTTTGATTTACAGATTCAAAGTGCCAGAGAAAGCAATTGTGTCTGGTCACCATTAGATGGCGCTGTGTACATATTCTCCTTTTGTTGAGTAGACATTTCTATTAAGCAACTTGTTTCATTTTTTTTTTTTTCAGATTGACATTTTTTTATTGATTCTCAAACTTTCCAGAATGCAACATAACATATATGTACAGAATCAGCTTTTTTTCCTTTTTTCCTCGGAAACCCCCCCACCCCGGTCACAACAACACAAATAAGTACAATTGAGATAACTCCCGGCATACAATGATAAGGAAAAAATAAAATAAAAGAATACATACATATTCCACCACATGTTAGGCTTTTGAGTGTGAGCAAGTTTCTTATAAAATTATTACTTCCCATTTTCCAAATAATTTATATATCTGGACCATTTCTTAAAGTATTGATTTACTTTATCAGTCTGTTTATAAGACATTTTTTCAAATGTCGACACTCTACCTAGTTCTGTTAACCATTCTTGAAAAGAGGGGGCCTCCTCTGACTTCCAACTCCTAAGGATTATTTGTCTGCCAATCAATAAACTGGTTTGTACCCAGTGCATTATGTGCTTGTCTCTTATTGCATTATCTGCCCATCCCCCTAAAATAAACAATTGAGGGCATAATGAAATATTAGTATCCAAAATTGTGCAAATGTGTTTATGAACTTTTTCCCAGAAATCCTGAATTTTTGTACAGGACCACAGAGCATGAATTAAATCTCCATCCCCAGTATTACACCTCCAGCAATGTGGTGTATCTTTTAATCCAAGCCTATACAGTCTGGAAGGAGTCCAGTAAAAACGGTGCACAATCTTAAACTGTATAAGACGGATCTTTGCATCCCTAGATGCCGTTTTGACATTCTTTAAAACTCTATTCCATTCCTCATCATCGAATATCAGATTCAGATCTCTTTCCCATATTTTCTTAAGAGCTTGTAAAGCTCCATCACCAAGACTTTGAATCAACCAGGAATAGTACACTGATGCTTCATGGCTCTTCCCATATGCCGACATTACCATGCAGTGTACATCTGATGACTTAGGAAGCTGTGAACTAGAACCAAAAGTAGTGCAAAGTAAATGTCATAACTGTAAATACTGGAAAAACTGGGATCTAGATACACCATATTGCTGTTGTATGTGTCCAAATGACTTCAGACTGCCATTTTCATAAAGGTCGCTTAATATAACAATACCCTTCTTAATCCATTCCTTCCATAAAAAGGGGGTTTTATTAATACGCAATTTAGGGTTCAACCAGATGCTTGAGCAAGTATTTAGGTAAGGGTCACAGCTTCGCATACGGGACACTTTTAACCATACTGTCTGCAAGTGTGAAATAATAGGATGTTTTTTCAACTCTCCTTCCAGTTTAATAGACAGACTCTGTAACAATGAAATGGAAGGCAAGATAGATTGTTCTATCTTATACCAGGGGGGGGGCGCGCTCCGGAGGAAGTGACAAATGAGCCAGGTGTCTAAGACTAAAAGCATAATAATAAAACAAAATATTAGGCAGGCCTAGACCACCTTTCTCGACAGGTCTCTGTAGCTTATTAGAATGCATTCGAGGTCGCTTACCATTCCAAATAAAAGCCTTACACAATCTGTCAAACTGTTTAAAGTAGGAGAGAGGTATTTGTAATGGGAGAGACTGTAACAGATAATTCAGTTTTGGCGAACAGCTCATTTTGATTACATTGACTTTTCCAGCCATTGACATATGGAGTGGAGCCCATCTGTTCATATCGCAGGAAATCTTTTTCATTAAGGGGTCAAAATTAACTCTCACTAAATCGTTCAAATTTGGAGGGAATAAAATGCCTAAATATTTAATGCCTAACATAGGCCATTGGAATGTGCCAGGGTGAAACGCTGAGGCAGGGCAAAATGCAGTCAATGCAAGAGCTTCTGATTTAGACCAATTCACCATATAACCTGAAAACTTAGAGAAGGTATCAATTATTCCAAGGAGACAGGGTATAGACCTGCAAGGGTCAGAAACAAATAATAAAATGTCATCAGCATAAAGCAGAAGCTTATGAACTTCTCCCCCCGCTACAATACCAGGAAAATCATCATCTTTTCTTATTGCGGCCGCTAAAGGTTCCAAAGCAAGACAGAACAGCAACGGGGAAAGTGGAGAGCCTTGTCGGGTCCCCCTACCCAGTGGAAAAAATTCTGAGATTAGACCGTTGGTTTGAACCGCTGCTACCGGTTGTTTATACAATAATTTGATCCATCTTATAAATATGTTTCCAAACCCATAAGCTTCTAAAATTTTAAAAAGATACTTCCACTCCACCATGTCGAATGCCTTCTCCGCATCTAGTGAGACGGCGGCAATCGGTGTCTGTTCCTCCCTTACTGACCACCAAATGTCAATAAACCGTCGAATGTTATCAGAAGAACTACGGCCACTAATAAATCCTACTTGATCTTCGTGTATAAGTGATGATATAACTTTATTTAAACGATTAGTTAGGATTTTTGACAAAATTTTTATATCCAATTGGATCAGCGATATTGGGCGGTAGCTCTTGCACTCACTTGAATCCTTATCCTTCTTAAGTATAAGACTAATTAGAGCTTGAGACATTGTTGGTGGTAATTCCTCCCTCTGAAATGCCTCCATAAAAACTTCTAGCATTAATGGAGCAAGTTCTTTGATATTATCTCTAAAAAATTCTGCGGGGAGCCATCCGGACCAGGTGCTTTTCCTGTGGGCAAAGCTTTGATCACCTCCATCACTTCCTCCAGAGTTATATCTGAATCAAGAAGGTGCTTCTGTTCATTTGAAAGTTTAGGGAGACCCAGCGGTTCCAGGAATCTAATAATATCATCATCAGTTGATGATGATGCTGGTTTGTAAAGATCTATGTAGAATTCCTTAAATGTTCTATTTATATCCGTAGCAGCTGTAAATATATCTCCCCTGGAAGATCTAACAGATGGAATAATGGAGGAGCACTCCTTTTGTTTGATATAATTAGCTAGAAGTTTCCCAGCCTTATCGCCTGACTCAAAATATGTCTGTCTTGTCCTGAATAGCAAAAATTCAATCTTTTGAGACAGAATGATGTTATATTTATATTTTAGCTGGGTTAGTTCCCTAAGACCACTAGATGTCACTTGATGTTTCATCTCTGTTTCAATCTTCTTAATGCTACTATCCAACTCTAAAAGTTCTCGTGCTTTAAGTTTTAAGTTGCTTTAAGTAAGCAACTTGTTTCATTAAGTAATTGAAAAGTATGTGAAGTCAGAAAATGCTAATTTATGCACTTACTGATTTGTAAAGTAACAATACTGAAAGACATTACTTTGCATCATTATGTCCGACACATGGTATAGGATATAAACAATAAACAAGGACTACACATTATGAATTAAAGTTATTCTGCAGTGTTACAGATAAAACCTATCAAATGCATAACAGAGAGTCCCTGGATTGCAAAAACCATCTTATTCTAACCAAATACTAAAATAAATCAGATTAAATAAATCAATTCCCCTCTGAGAAGACAACTGTATTTAGCCAATTTAGCAATGTTTTGGGGAGGCTTATTTTGAGATTGCGTTGTCAGAACAGGTTGCATGTGTTTCCTGTGAGATCTGGCTACACTGACAGTTTCACAAAGGATGAATGCTAATAATGCAGAGCTGAAGCTATTTCACAGCTGTCTGAATGAACAGGATTGAACATGAGAAGCACTTCAGCTGTAAGTCAAGCTGACTCTATATCTCACTGAGCAAGTTTTATTGTACAGGGTACAGTCATTTTAAACTTCTCTGTATTTTATATCCAAGCCCAGCAGCACAATTGTATTCATCCTAAAGTACTCCAGACATATTAATGAATGAAAATATTTTTCCATTATTTACACATCCATTTTGTAGGAGGTAAAATACTTATTTCTTATTTTATTATAAAAATTTCATTAAATTATATTTATTTTTTATTATTATTTATCACTGGCATCCTATAGTTCAGAACCAGCCTGTAACCTGGAGAACAGTCCAGTGCAAATTGCTACCAGCACTGTTCTCATGGCTGTGTTTGCGTCATTATCTGATTTGCATAATTCCTTAAGTGCATGCAAGTGGAATCCTCACCCGATAATTACGAATGGGCATCAAGGCCTTGTTAACCCAACTTTACCCTTAAGAAATTTCCCTCATCTCCTAGTCCAACTGGTGAGTAAATCCATTCTACTATTAGTTATAATAAGGATGATAGCCCACATGACGGTTTTTAAGAGGGGATATTGGATCTTAACACACTGAGGAAGGCCCAGCACCAGGACATTTGTGATTTTATCATCCAGTGGAATTTAACAGAGTAATTGAACTAGCCATCTGTGTATCAACCATCATCCTTTTTAAATCTTATTTCAAAGACAAAGAATTAATATATTTAAAAAAACGCTCTGCTCACAGCGAGTCAGCACCCCGTTGATTATATCAATGAGATCATGCATAATGCGATCAGACAACAGTGTTTGTGTTGTCATACACTTGATGTTGGTGTATATACGTTTGACATTGCTACTCTGCAGCCAACAGAAACCCCATCTGTTCTGACATCCTCAAGGCATTACTGTTCTGTGTCATTACCAGCAGAGACCTTTACTGCTGTGCTGCATTCAGTTCAGTACCAGATCTCCTCTAAAACGCCTCCATCATGAGCTCATAAAGCTGCTTTATTGCTTCATCATTCAGATTTCCATATGCAAAGAGCTGCTTTTCTTTGTTTCATCAACACTTTGACTCCAAGTGCTTTACTCTGGCCCTTACTCTGCTATGATCTGGACTTTGTTGTGTGACCACTGACGTGTTTTTCTTCTTCACTACACATGAGGACCAACAGTCCACTCCCAGACCGTCAGATGCATATTGCACAAAAATCGGAAAGCACTTACTTGGTCTGGCAGGCTCTAATCTGATTGGATGGCATCTTCTGAGACTAAAGACACATTGTTGGTGTTTTTTTTTTATTATTCTGTCCACGTACAAGAGAGAGTTAGAGACACTGAGGTCCAGGAATTAAAAGGAATTTTAGAGTATAAAGAAAAATATTAAAAGAACTTGAATTTATTGTAATGTATTTTAACTAATTGCAAATAATATTTTACTTTTAAAATATACACACATTTACTCTTAATCATATGCCTATTAATAATCATGTTTATTAATAATAATAATAATAATAATATGCCAAAATCAGCTGTTAATGTTTCTTGTCTTTTCGCATTCAGATGAATTAAATGAATCAGAATAATATAAATGACATATTTTCAATTTAATAACAAAATGGCAACATTTGACAAAAAAGTTGAATAGTTTGTCAATGTCAGCCGTGTAACATTTCTATTGTAAAACAGAAATGGGGTGGGGGTGATCTTTATGAAGGGGGGTCTTTTACGGGGGAACACAAATGTTTTGTGAGAGAATGATTTGAAATATGTGACCCTGGACCACAAAACCAGTCTTAAGTCACTGGGGTGTGTTTTTAGCAATAGCAAAAAAAAAATTAATTAAAAAAAATAATAATAAAAAAATTTATTTTATGCCTAGAATCATTACATTTCCTACCATAAATAAATCAAAACTTAATTTCTGATTAGTAATATGAATCGCTAAGAATTAATTTGGACAAATTTAAAGGTGATTTTCTCAGTATTTAGACTTTTGCCAAGGCCAAATCTTTGTCCGATCCTAATAAACCATACATCAATGGGAAGCTCATTTATTCAGCTTTCAGGTGGTGAATAAATCTCATGAGGGTATGCAAATGATGACCGAATTTTCTGAATTAGGTGAACTATTCATTTAATTTACACTAGTCTGTTTTGGGGATATTTTGGAAATCTCAGTGCCTAAAACAAAACTGTGGTCAGTTCCATGTTATGCCAGTCAGGTCTTTCCTGTCTAAGTGGGCAGGTTATAATCCAATGTATAACAATCCTTATACCATCTGTGAAACCAAGGCCATGGCTCAATGTGTGAACATGAAAAACTAAATAAATTCTATTTTAAAAAAAGGCAAGACAAAGGTTTTTTAAAAAAGGACAGAAGAGTAGAAAACAGCAGCCAAATCTACCTCAGTACATAATGAAAATGAAAGCCCACACCCACTCTCTCATTACGATTACTGAAGAGAAATGTGAGTGTGTGGGTGAGAATGGAGGAGAAAAAGCCAGGGGAACGTCAGCAAAGCACAACAATACATCTGCTCAAGAATAGAGAGAGCAAGACAAAAACACAGGAAGCCAGAGGCACATGTCAGTGTGAACAGAAATGAATGGTTCTTCAGCAAACTATACTTCTCATGAGAGACTGAGGACTCCAGCTCAGTTCTGATGAAACATCTGAACAGCAGAACCCTGAAGTATTAATCTAATGTAATCTGGATGTCTGGGGTTTCTGCAGCGCTATTCTACTATTGATTGATGTGGACGATTCAAACACAAATAGGTCATTTGAGATTTGTGGAAACAGCCAGTAGCTGCTTAGTCTACAATATCAGATAAACACTAATAAAGACAGATATGTGTTTGGTGTTTATTAAAACGGCAACAAATATTACAGGTCATGAGGGCCTTATAGAGCAAAACTGTACAGTATTCATTAAATTTTGAGCATGACCTAAAAAAGATCTTTAAATACACAGAGACTGTGTGTTTGTATGTGCGGCATCCCACAGTTCTTCAATACAAGTTAAGTTCTATCGACAGCATCCATGGCATATACCTTCAGTTACTGTAGAAAATAATTACAGTTCTTCCCCCAGTTTGTACAAAGCAAACAAAATCACATTTACACTAATGCACTGAAAATGAAAGGCTAAAGGGTACTGCACTGCACCAAAACACTAAAAATTATCTTTATAACCTTGCCTGTGCAAAATTCTATCAACATATTATATAAACTACTTCTTATATAAACTGTTAAAAAGATTTATATAGATTTCACCTTACTTTTTGGTCAAATAAATATAAGCTAATGCACTCTGGGCCATTGAATATAACGGAGGTGTTTTTTTCCCCCTTGAAGAATTTATATGTACAGTACTAAAATAACAGGACTGGCATCACACTGATGAACTCATGTCTATTTCACAAAGCTCAGCAGGTCTCCAGGGAGGCCATGGGTAGTAAAATTTGTTCTCAATTCAGTACCAAAATGTTCTTTTATTAAAATACCCTACTATCATTATCTTCCCATGAGGATTTAACTGTACGTGCCAAGAACACATTTCACATCAATTTGGATTAAAATCTTTCCAGCCTCGATGGTAGAAAGATGATGAAATGTTTTACTTTGTCAGATCTTCAGCTTTCCCCCACCATGGCTTTAACGCTCTCATTTGTACGGGGAGTCCACTTAAGTCTACGCTTTACTTTTTTGGCTTGTAACCCTGATGTTAAATGTGTCTATGTGTTGATAAAACTCACTCATACAGACAGGAAAAATCCTAACGTAGTCCAATGGCAGAAATCCGGTGTGTGTTGTTCCCAAAAAATAGCTAAATCTAATGTAACATCTCTTTCAGACATTTCGGGATGTCCTGAATAGAATAGAATAGAATGCTCCACATTAAACAATATAACCAGTATGTCCACATTTAGATAGTAGAAAATGTATTAGACTATGTGTGTAACTGGTATTCCCCACATTATGGGGACCAAATGTCCCAAAAGGATAGTAATACCAGTACATTTTTACCTTGTGGGGAGATTAGTTTTTTTGTTCCCATGAGGAAAACAGCTTATAAATCATACAGTGTTTTAATTAAGTGTTTTGAAAATTTAAAAATGGTTTAAGGGTAGAGTTAGGGTAAGGGGGTTGAAAATACAGTTTGTACAGTATAAAAACATTATGCCTACAGAATAAAATCATAATGATAGGAAAACCTGTGTGCAAAAGAGAAAGGTTTGGCGTTTGGAGACACAGCAGGGAAAGAGCATCTTAAAAATACACTATGTACCCCATGGACAAGTCTCTAATCCTACTCAGAGAGAGAGAGAGAGAGCAAGAGAGGAAAATAGAGAGAGAGAGAGTCTATAAGTAGTCTATAAGAAGTAGACTTCCTGAGCACTGCAGTGCCACAGAATTTGAAATGGAGTGAGAGAGGGTTTAGACTGGGATTATGAAAAATGGCCTCCTGAGATGTATGGAAATAGCACTCTACATCCTGTTTTACACACACACACACACACACACACACACACACACACACGCACACACACACACACACACGCACAATTTAGACCGAGTATGTAGGAAAAAACTGACTTTTGCCAAGGCACCAAGCACAGGGTCCCATTAAACATACACCGTTCCAAAGTTTGGGATCATTGGAATAAAAAAAGAAAAGAAATTAGGCTAATTTTATTCAGCAAGGATGCACTAAATTGAATAAAAAGTGACAGTAAAGACATTTATAAAAAATATTTTTTAAATGAATGCTTTTATTTTGAAGATTTTGAAATTCATCAAAGATTCCTGATATGATCCTGTATTATGGATTCCACACAAATATTAAGCAGCACAACTGTTTTCAACCTTAATAAGAAAAAAATGTTCCTTGAGCAGCAAATCCTCCTATTAGAATGATTTCTGAAGGATCGTGTGGCACTGAAGACTAAAGTAACGGCTGCTACAATTTAGCTTGGGCATATACAAGAATAAATGACACTTTAAAATATATTCAAACGGAAGGGAAAAAAAATATATTTCACAATTTTACTGTTTGATCCAATAAATGGTGAGAATAAGAGACTTCTTTCAAGAAACATTTTCAAAAATGTAACCGACCCCTCACACTTTTGATCAAGTCTCACTCTTTAAACTTCTGCACTGCTATTACAGTAAAAAAGAAAACTTGCTGACAGTTTACGCTAATGCTATAGCAGCTCTTGTGACAGTTCAATATAAGTAATTCATACTTGCATTTCTTTACAAATCACCTCTAAAACATTTCAGAATCCAATGATGCACAAAATGGAGCAAGCATCAGAAGCTAGAAGCATCAGTGTAGTGACACGTGTTTTGGACCTTAGCCTCACCTACCCTCCATAGGAGTGTTGCTATCAGGGCGATTGGCAAAAACCACGTCCACATACTCCAGCTGCAACCTCTGCAAAGAACCCTTCAGACCTACAGAGAGAAAACACAGAGAGAAAGCAGAAGAAAATGTGCATGTTTTTTTTTTTTTTTTGTATTCAGAGTGTGATTTATTTGGTTGGTGTGAAAGTGAATCCAAAATCACATTTAAATCCACCAGAAAAGACGGTCTGGGATACGTTCAGTATGCTGCAGGAGAGACGCTGATCAAATAACAGCTTATATTTTGGTCTGTTCCTCACACAAAACTATCAAATGGTTTGTATATGACAAACAGCCCCAATTTCCATTCAATTTCATTTAAAGAGTAGTAAAAACATTCTGGCTAATACAATATTTTTTTGTTTTGTGGAAAAAAAGGTTTGAAGCAACATGAGGCTATGAAACAGGAGAGATTAAAAATGATGACACAAACTCATGTGCTTGCCTGGACCTACATTGATTCTTAGCTGCTATCTGACAGCCAGAAGTGTGAAAAGAGAAAGAGGGATGAAAGGAGAGAGGAAACTCAGACAGAGCAAAAATAGGATCAGGTGAGCAGTTGAGAGAGGATTAGAAAAGTACAGCTTTGTAGACACCAGAGAAGAGGAAGAGAAACAAGATGAGGAAGCAGAAAAAGGATGAATCAGTCACATCACTGCCCCATTCAGAAACAGAGAGAGAGAGAGAAAGAGAACAAACACTGAGGGACAGTTCATAACATACATTATGCACTGTGAGCAATATGTTTATTTGTGTTTATAGACTAGGGGTATATCAATGACCATAATTATATCGTCCAATATTAGCTTTTTATAATTATCAAGAATATTCTGATTAAGGTGATACTGGAACGCTTGCTCAAACTTGTAGTAATTAAAAACTATAAATACAAAACAGTACAGATGTATAATATTGACCATTGTATTAGTAATATTAGATTATGTTATATAACATAAAAATATATAAAAACAGTGAACATGATTTGCGGTTATCATATTGACCAATATGTTATTTTATTCCTATTTATAGACCATAACATGGCCCAAAAAAGGCAATTCAGTCGCATTTAAAATGAATGATAGTTATGTAAACCGTTCAAAAGTTTGGGGTCGGTAAAATTTGTTCTGCAAATGTTTAGGTGAGTATCTTATGCTCACAAAGGCTGCACTTTTTGGATCAAAAATACAGTAAAGCAATGTTGCGAAACATTAATACAATTAATATTGTATTAATTAATAGTTCCTAATACAATTACATTTATTCCTGTGATGACAAAGCTAAATTGTCAGCAACCGCATAAAAAAAAATTCATTCCATATGATCTTATGCTTAATAACATTTTCGTATTATTATCAATACTGGAAACACTTGCTTAATATTTTTTGTGACACTCGTGATACAGGATTCTTTGAAAAAAAAACAGCATTTATTTGACATAGAAATCTTTTTAACATTATAAATGTCTTTACTGTCACTTTTGATCAATTTAATGCATCGTTGCTGAATAAAAGTATTTTTTGTTTAAAATGTTCTATTTGTTCTTCTCAATTTATTTAAAAAGATCTGTCGTTTTTTCCATTAGGAACCTCACAAACATCTATTCTGTAAAATGTTTTGCATGAAAAGTGCTTGAGTCTTTTTTCCCCTCTTAAATAAATGCCATTTGGTTTTACATTTTTTGTTTAATGCAATTGCATTCAAACTTTTTTTGAGTGTTGCTTAGGTGTCTGAATACTTTTTGGGTTTACTCATCTGAAATCTGTGAACACATTTATTCTTTGTTCTATTTAGGCTTTTCTTTCAAATGATACACACACTGTACTGTAGCTTTTCTTATTTCATACACCTGTATTTAAGTACTGTGAAAGTAATGGACTGAGAAAACTTTACAGTCATGCCAATAAATCTTGGCAGAAAAGAGAAAAGAGAGAGAGAGAGAGAAACACCAGGTGTGCTGAAACAAAGTTGTCAGTGGCATTCAGGTGATCAGACGCTGGCATGATTACTCTGCCATACTGAAATTAATCTGACAGATAAACCCCACGCTCGTCCTTTCACAAAAATACTGTAATCCAGCCAATCTCAGACTCATTAATCAGACCCGTGCTCACAGAGTGCACCCTTGCATCCGCCACGGCTCTAATCTGTCAGAATTTTCTGGGTTTTTGGAGGAGATATTCTTAGCAGGGAGCTTATTTTAAAGTACATAGAGGATAAACAGACGTTTTCTTCCCACAAACAATGTCAAACAAACACAAGCTACCAAGAATGGTAGAGAGACACAAGCCAGAAAGGAAAACTACACACAAGCTGGAGTGATAAAAATAACTTGGAGAACAGGAGGGAGGGAGGCTGGGATGAGCACAGTATGTGAATGATTCAGTTAGTTTCATGAAACACCAACAGTGAATTTTCTCAATCTGAAAGTGATAAAGAAATGACATTACAGATATTAAACTCTCTGAAAATCAGTCGTCCGCTTCTGTCTCATAGAAATACAGTAATAGAGCAGAGATAAATCTGAATATTAGTACACATAGATTTCCACTCTTCATCAAAGTCACTCAAATAAAGCTTAGGATTTCAAACACTTAATAATTTCATGCGGTTGATAATCACAATATGTAAATATGTCATTTTAATTATGCATGAAGCTATTAAAGCAATCTGAATTCATGTCTTTTAACATACTTTGCTGTGTCAGGAACATTTAGTCTCTTTATTTAAATAGAGACTATTACAATAAGTAAATAAAAAATAAATAACAAATAAATTTGTATGTAATTAAATGTTTTTTTTTAATGGTTAATTTTTTCATTTTCATCAGACTTTTTGTCTTGTTTCCAGCAGAAATATCTAAACATAATTAAAACATAATACATTTATGTGAGTCTGGTTAAGGTTAGACAAATAAACTCAAAACAGTGAATAAATGATTAATTACACAAGTGAAGAAGTAGGTAAGTAAATAAATAAAATAAGATTGTCTTAATATCTTTATTATGTTTTTTATATACATGTTTCTTATTTTAAATATGTTTAGACATGTTTACTGGAAAACAAAACAATAAACAAACATTCAGATAATGAAAATGATATTTTAGAGTGTAATAAATGTAGACGTTTCTATATATATATATCTATACTGTATTTGAATCAATATTTTGGTTTGCATGTGTCAGAAATCAAATGGGATTGAGAAAGAATCTCACACTTTAAGAATGAATGCTGGTGTGGGTGCAGTAGTGAAAGAGAAAAAAAAATCAATAAATGAGGAGGGAACTAGAAATAAAAGAAGAAGAAAAAAGGTTCAGGTCAATTACAAACGACAGGGGAATTAAAAGAAAGAAGAAGAAGAATCTCTACCTTCAATAATGTGCTTCCGGGAGAGCCCTCGCTCTGTCTCTGCTCTAGAGAGAGAAAGAAAGAAAGCTTTATATAAGCAGACTAAATCTAAAAAGCCTACATCTCATGGAGAAAATCAAAGTAGAATTTATTGACTGAATGAATAGAAAGATGGCAGAAAAAAGAACGACAGACAGATACTCACTTTCCTCCCCAGTACAGTTTAGTGGTGATAACCAGACTGGATCTCCTGTACACACACAGATTCTGTGTGAAAGCAGTAGTCTTATACATTTCTCCACCAATGAAATCGATGATTAGATTGATAATATTAAAAATAAATACCTTAAACATTTCTTTTTGATAATGTTTCCTAGGATTATTTCAGCCCTGTGAAGAAGGAAGATACATTTTGAGTGCTTGCTTTGAGAGATTTTTTTCCACGTCACTGTGAGGTGAATTCACTATTGAGCCACTATAGCACTGCTCTATGCATATATTTAAACTTTATCTTTAAAGTTACTGTCACACCTTCTTTGTATGCCAGTTGCCTAAGGCGCCAGATTCACAAGCTCAACGTTGAGCTATGGGTACTGTCTCTAGAAAGCTGGAAGAAATTTAAAGCTTATTTAAAATTAATGTTAGTGTACTTTTCTAGTGATCACGGTGACAGCAGTAATTCATTCAATTATGCTCAAAGAATAGAGAAAAGCATTACAATCAGGCATTTTGAAGGTGCCTTATGACAGTGGTAGAGTGATGATGTACAGCTCCATGTGCATGTCCATTAACATGTCCTACCTAACACTCAGAACTAGCCAGCAAGCCTAAAATGTCACGGCAGGGATCCAATGAGGCACGGAGATAGAACCAATTGCGAGTAAGTCTTTTATTAAGGGCAATCCAAAAGGGTAAACAGTCCAGGCAGAGGTCGATACCAAACAAAACCAAACCAAACATAAACAAACAAGGACACAAGGCAAGAGCACGACAAGATGACGGACATGAATTAAACAACGACTCCGTGACACATACTAAGACAGACCGGGTTATATACACAAAAGGATAATGGGGAAACAGGAGACAGGTGGGGAACAATCAATTAACTAAACAAGGAGGAAGGTGACCAAATAAGGAGACAGGAAGTGATAATATGATAAACACCGTGGGAACTGAGGACACCTAGTGGAACCCCAGGGAACACAACCCAGACACTGTGACAGTACCCCCCTTCTACGGAGCGGCTCCCAGACGCTCCAAGACAGACACAAAACAGAGACCAGGAGGGAGGTGGACAGGTGGAGGCTCAGGGGGAGGGACGGAGGGCCAGAAAAGAAAAACATGGGGAACAGGCACCAGAATGTAAACACAACACAGAAAGACCAGGAGGGAGGAGGACAGGAGGAGGTTCAGGGGGAGGGACGGAGGGCCAGACTAACAGAAAGGAACAGAGACAGACATTAACACAAAAACCAAAGGAAAAAACAACATGAAGCCCCCCAGGGCGGAGCAGAAGACCACCACACCCTTGTGGTCAAGGCCAGAGCCCTCCAGGGCGGAGCGGAAGACCACCACAACCGTGTAGTCAGGGCAAGCGCCCCCCAGGGTGGAGCGGAAGACCACCATGTCCGTGTGGTCAGAGCGGAAGCCCCCCAGGGCGGAGCAGAAGACCACCATGTCCATGTGGTCAGAGCGGAAGCCCCCCAGGGCGGAGCAGAAGACCACCACAACCTTGTGGTCGAGGCCAGAGTTCCCCAGGGCGGAGCAGAAGACCACCACCACCATGTGGTCAGGGCGGAAGGCCCCCAGGACGGAGCAGAAGACCACCACCCCCCTGTGGTCAAAGCGGAAGCCCTCCAGGGCGGAGCAGAAGACCACCACATCCCTGTGGTCGATGCACAAAGCCCCCAGGGCGGATCAGAAGCCCACCACTTCCGTGCGGCCGGATCAACGGGAGGACGAGACTCTGGTAATTCCATGGTGTCTCTACTGGACTCCAGAAGATCGGTGCTGGCCTGACACTGCTCATGAAGATCATTGGTGACTTGCATTTGCTCATGAAGATCAATGGTGACTTGCCTTTGTTCATGAAGATCAGAGGTGACTTGCCTTTGTTCATGAAGATCAGAGGTGACTTGACTCAGTCCTTGAAGATCACTGGTGACTTGACTCAGTCCTTGAAGATCACCGGTGACTTGACTCAGCTCTGAAAGGTCAAAGGTGACTTGACTTGACTCTGAAAGGTCAACGGTGACTAGCCCTGACTCTGGAGCTTCAGCGGTGACTAGCCCTGACTCTGGAGGGTTAACAGTGACTAGCCTTGACTCTGGAGGGTCATCTGGAACCCGACTCGACTCTGGAGGGTCATCAATGACTAGCCCTGACTCTGGAAGGTCTTCGGTGGCTAGCCCTGACTCTGGAAGGTCATCGGTGGCTAGCCCTGGCTCTGGAAGGTCATCGGTGACTAGCCCTGACTCTGGAAGGTCATCGGTGACTAGCCCTGACTCTGGAGGGTCATCGGTGACTAGCCCTGACTCTGGAAGGTCACCGGTGATAAGCACTGACTCTGGAAGGTCATCGGTGATAAGCCCTAACTCTGGAGAGTTCCCTGGCACCTGACTCGACTCTGGAGGATCAGCGGTGACTGGCACCTGACTCGACTCCGGAGGGTCCACTGGCACCTGACTCGACTCCGGAGGGTCCACTGGCACATGACTCGACTCCGGAGGGTCCACTGGCACCTGACTCGACTCCGGAGGGTCCACTGGCACCTGACTCGACTCCGGAGGGTCCACTGGCACCTGACTCGACTCCGGAGGGTCCACTGGCACCTGACTCGACTCCGGAGGGTCCACTGGCACCTGACTCGACTCCGGAGGGTCCACGGGCACCTGACTCGACTCCGGAGGGTCCACGGGCACCTGACTCGACTCCGAAGGGTCCACGGGCACCCGACTCGACTCCGGAGGGTCCACGGGCACCCGACTCGACTCCGGAGGGTCCACGGGCACCCGACTCGACTCCGGAGGGTCCACGTGCACCTGACTCGACTCCGGAGGGACCACGGGCACCTGACTCGACTCCGGAGGGTCCACTGGCACCTGACTCGACTCCGGAGGGTCCACTGGCACCTGACTCGACTCTGAAGGGTCCACGGGCACCTGACTCGACTCTGGAGGGTCCACTGGCACCTGACTCGACTCCGGAGGGTCCACGGGCACCTGACTCGACTCCGGAGGATCCACGGGCACCTGACTCAACTCTGAAGGGTCCACGGGCACCTGACTCGACTCTGGAGGGTCCACGGGCACCTGACTCGACTCTGAAGGGTCAGCTGAGACTCTCATCCTGTGCAGCGGCGCTGGGCAAGCAGCCATCTTGGGCCATGACTCTGGACAGGCGGCCATCTTGTACTGTGGTGCTGGGCTGGCGGCCATCTGGGGTTGTGGTGCTGGACTGGCGGCCATCTTGTACTTTGGCGCTGGACCGGTGGCCAATTTGGGCATTGGCGCTGGGTTAGCGGCCATCTTGTGCTGTGGCGCTAGGCTGACGGCCATCTTGGGCTGTGGCACTGAACCGTTGGCCAAAGTGGGCATTGGCGCTGGGCTGGCGGCCATCTTGTACTGTGGCTCTGGACTGGTGGCCAATTTGGGCATTGGCGCTGGGTTGGCGGCCATCTTGGGCTGTGGCGCTGGAACAGTGGCCAATTTGGGCATTGGCGCTGGGTTAGCGGCCATCTTGTGCTGTGGCGCTTGGCTGGTAGCCATCCTGGGCAGTGATGCTGGACTGGCGGCCATCTTGGATGGTGGCGCTTGGCTGGTAGCCATCCTGGGCAGTGGTGCTGGACTGGCGGCCATCTTGGGTTGTGGCGCTGGAACGGTGGCCAATTTGGGCATTGGCGCTGGGTTAGCGGCCATCTTGTGCTGTGGCGCTTGGCTGGTAGCCATCCTGGGCAGTGGTGCTGGACTGGCGGTCATCTTGGGTTGTGGCGCTTGGCTGGTTGCAATCCTGGGCAGTGGTGCTGGGCTGACGACCACCCCGCCGGAAGAGACAAAAGTGGCTGGGGCATCCCACCGAAGCCGATGCTGCAGGTAGCGCACGAATTCCCAGAATTCCAGTGTCTCTAACTGCGCCATCTCCTCCTGAGACACTGGATCATCCAGCCCGCCATTGAAATAGTCCTTGAGGGCCGCATCATTGTAGCCCATGCCCTCGGCCAGGGACCAGAACACCTGAGCCAGGGCACCCACTTCATTTCCCTCTTGGCGGAGGGCGATCAACCGAAGATACTTGGCTCGCCGCTCCGCCATCTTGGCTGGGGAACGGAAAGACGACATACCGCTGGTTCCTAGAATGACGGAGTCGTTCTGTCAAGGCAGGGATCCAATGAGGCACGGAGATAGAACCAATTGCGAGTAAGTCTTTTATTAAGGGCAATCCAAAAGGGTAAACAGTCCAGGCAGAGGTCAATACCAAACAAAACCAAACCAAACATAAACAAACAAGGACACAAGGCAAGAGCACGACAAGATGACGGACATGAATTAAACAACGACTCCGTGACACATACTAAGACAGACCGGGTTATATACACAAAAGGATAATGGGGAAACAGGAGACAGGTGGGGAACAATCAATTAACTAAACAAGGAGGAAGGTGACCAAATAAGGAGACAGGAAGTGATAATATGATAAACACCGTGGGAACTGAGGACACCTAGTGGAACCCCAGGGAACACAACCCAGACACTGTGACATAAAATTGATCCATGCAAATTGCATTTAGCACTAAATTTCAAGAGAGGTCAAACTCACTTCCCAGCTGAATAGACCTCTGCAGTGTCAAATAGGTTGACCCCGTTTTCATAGGCTATAGTCATCAGCTGCTCTGCCACCTGCAACACACACACACACACACACACACACACACACACACACACACCAATATCAAGCACTCAGCTGTTAATCATTGCAGAGAGCTCAGAAGTATGTGTAAACTAATAAGTGTGCTCACCTTTCTGAAAACAGTGCTGTTTAAATCCACTTCACATGATTCACTGCTACAGGTACAGTATGTGAAGCACTTTTCTGACATTCACTTCTATCACCTTTAATTTGTCCAAACCAAATTCAGGTTTAAGCTGAGCTTGTTTTGAACCTTTGCAGAATTGTTTTGTCACTTTTATTCATATGCACAGTGCAGTAAGGATAAGAAGCCATGTAGAGAGAGAGGGACAGAACAGGCTCAGAAAATTCAAGTTATTTTAAAGAAAAACAGTTTATCTTTGAAATCTTTCATCAAAATGCAATAGCTTGCCCTTCCGTGAAACAATTTTCCTTTTCGGCTGATTTCACAGAGCACTCAGTGTTATTTTTCAACCCCTCCCCTCCAAACACTTGGCTCTATCCTGGTATTTAAAGCCTGCTTGTCTCTATGTATATAGGAATACAGTATGTGTCATAGCATTGCATGGAATTAATAGTATCTGACAGTGATTTCATTCTTTACACCTCACATTGTTTGTCACATAATGCAGAAAAAAATAATGCATGCCTTTATGGACAGATTTCAGGCAGACGTAGTGAGCATAATGGCATTCATGCACATAATAAGTTAACACAAGTTTATTATTATGCGTGGATGCTTTGTAAATGTGTCCTTGACAAATTGCGCTAATTATTTTAATAAAGTAACAACTAGTCATGATGTAGTATGAGTTAAATTAAACTGCACTGCAGGATCAGAACTCTTTTCACTCTATTTTACTGAGACACATGAGTCTTCATTACCCATGGGAAAGAGCCTTAAAATGCAACCTTAGGCACGGTTCATGCAGAATGCATTTTGAATTTAGACTGTGCTACATATCCATTGTTTTTCTATGTAAATGTGCACTATAGCGCTCTTGTATCTTGTGACATCCTGCACATGACAGCATTCTAAAAACGCAATTAATAATTTAATTAATAATAATTTAATTATTATTAATAATAATAATAATAATAATAAGCTTATCTTTCGCAGTGTCTCGTTTTTGCCTCCATTGGGCTACTTTTCCATGGTTTTTATGTAAATGTGTTTGATGTACATCTTTGACTGATGTGCATGCATCCTTTGCAGTTTCTTACTAAAGACACAGTGTCTAAAAAATATTGCTCAAGTTAAAAGAAGTTCGGCGTGTCTTAGGGCCTTGCATTTTTTTCATTCAGCTGCCCTACTTCTCATGTGTTTGCATTCCACTTCACTACTTTTCCATTGTTCATCTATGTAAACAAGTACTCTTGCACAAGACACAGTGTTCTAGACACAGCTCACAGTTCTAGACACGGCTTTTACAAAACATGTCTTGAGACCTTGTATTGCTCAGAGCGCATCAGTCAAAGATGTCCATCTAGCGCATAATTAACAAAGCAGCGTAGTGGAATGCAAAAATGTGTTTTGTGTAAACAGCCACTAATTTGGAACAGAGCATCTGTTTTTCTTGTGTAACTGCTGCAATAATACACTGATCTGTCGATGTCAATGAATGTCAGAGTTTAATCTTCTGTTGACAGAACAATTGATATGGTGGCTAAAACATCTGCAATCTCTATAATCTCTCTATAGCTCTCTTTGATGGAGAACTGTCAGCAGGAGTGACAGTGATCCCTTCTGTCAGTATAGATGTACATTGGCAGACAGATGAGGAAAAACCATCTGTTCAGCTGCTGATGTGATGACTAATGACATGTGGAGAAGAGAAAAGAATGGGGATGTCCACATCTCACATAATTTGATTGGACAAGAAGGATGATTGGACAATAGAGGAGACTCCACTTCTGGGGAAACACAGGCTTGTGGTGGAAGTTGTAGCTGCAGGGACTTCTATGATGTAAGAACTGCTAGTATTTATGTACATTTGCCCTGGGTGCGTGTCAGAAAGGGGCACTGGCAGAATGATGTTATTGTTAGAATAATGAGGAAGACCACAGCATGATGTGTCTACGAGCCTTCCTCTCTGCCAAGACTGTCAACATGCTTATCTGCCCAATTTGTGATAATGGCTAGAGTGGATTTAGAAATTAGAATAATGGGTAAATACTAAAAAAAAAAAAAAAAAACTATTATATCATATTACAAATTAATAAATTTATATTATATTAAAATATTTATTACAAGTAAATAAATTAATTGTTGTCAAAAATATCTATGCTATGAGTTAAGTTCATTTTCAGGTTATGAATATAAAAATGTTCAATACTCACCTCATCTGAAATCTGTCCCCCAAATGTCACCCATGTGCCTAAGAGAGAGAAAGAAATCATAATAAAGAGAAGGAGTGTGAGTCAGAGATTATTCACTGAGTTTTTATTCTAAGTAGAGCTTGATTTATTTGCTCTGGTGACTGTCACAGAAACGCTCAAACATATTAGAATGAGAAACAGCCCTGATTCTGAATGTTTTGCAGTAATAATACGAGTTAAGGAAGAATTTTTTTAAAAATGAGGTCAGTGCCATTTCCAGAAACTCAATTGTTGTTCAGTGGATGTAGTGTCTACCTGTCACTCATATACTGATGTAAACAATTCAACATTTCCCTGTTCAATTCATTCAATATGATATCACAATAATGGTGCTAATTTGTATCGGATGTATAGGATAGGACCATTTATCAAAAATATTTATTTATTTATTTTTATATTTAGAATTATGACTAGTTTTGTATTTTTATTTTTCAGGGAAATCAGGGAAGTCAAAACATTAAAACTCACTTTCTAACATTTTCCCGCATTTTTAGATATTGGTTTCTGATAGGGAAATTTACACCATCAAAAATAAATATTTCAGTTCAACAAAGAAAGAGACAAAAATTAGGTTGATTCTTGGTAAAAAAAAAACTGTCCCAGGTTTTCCTGGGGACTCTTTCCTGCAGGTTATTCTTGGTTCAGTGCTGTCAGGATAAGGCTCCATGTCACAATCACCTACTATCACCCTAAAAGTCACCCCGGCTGCTCCAGCAAGCACTGGTGTCTTGGGCTTCAATATTATAGGATCAGTTGGCATCCCATAAGACACCAGACTGTGATTTCAGGGTAAGGGAACCTGTTGGGGGTGATCAGCTGTTCCCATGGTGATCAAGCACTCATGGGTTGTAGGATAAATGAAGAAATAGTGTGGGCGTTTGTAAGTGTTACGTTCCCTTGGTGACACCTGTGTGACGATAAGGAACATTTGGCGCCTTTCTTATGTTTTGTATGCTGCCAGAAACTTTATGCTTACAGCTACTGTGTACAACGGTGTGCACCGGGGTCTTTGTCAGCTCAACAACTGAGAGAAACAAGGGAATAACAGGCTCATTCTGCCTAATCCTGGATCTCCCCATGTATTAGAGCAGATTTTTTTATATTAATTTACTTTAGAAAATGAAAGTAATGAATGATATTAGAAACAACATTTTTTTATTAAAATAAATAATTTACAAAATACATTTGAATCTAAAACTGCTATTAAATCAAAGTCATATATCTAAGTAAGTTATGTTCCAAATTTGAAGTTGATATCACAAAAATTGAGGTTCCTGCAAGATTTTGTTTAGGCACTATACCAAAAATAACCACCGGATGACACCCAGATTGTTTGGTGCATTTTCCTGTCACAATCTTATAAATCTCTGTCACAGTATAACTTTCATCACAAATCTTGGAATCTTGAGACTCATACCTTTCGAATGATATGTGTTAGAACGATTAGAGAAAGTTGTAGCTATAAAATATTGTAGTAAATTCTGTAATATGACACTTGACAACACCCAAGGGGAGGAGCCTGCTAAAAGGATTTAAAGTACCGTTTCTATGGTCACGATGTTCAATTTCAAAAACGGTTTCTACAAGATGAATTTTAAATATTCAGCTTACAAATTATATCTAATTTAGGATGATTACTAAAATATGTGATGTGGAAAAGGCGATAAAAAATGAGTGCCAAGCTCGCTAGTGACAGTTAACAGATTAAATATATTTAATATATTTTTGTAAATGTACACTTTAGAGTATTTATGGATTTAGAGAAATATATAAGTAATTTGTAAATAAATTAACCTCATTTTCTGATGAAATTTGATGAAATTCCCGTGTGCTTACATCATATCCTTTTGGACAAACACTGACATACATGAACACGAACATACATTTATACGTGCACACATGGACACACAATCCCATACAAAGAATTACTGCAGCTTTGGTGGTTTCCACTGAACGCTGTCCTCATGTATTCAGTGAAGTGCATGTCTGAAGCACTGAAATCTTATCAGCCTGCAGTACTCTTGTTGTGTTTGATCAAGTGGCTAATGTTTGTGATGTCTGACCCTGAGCAATGTCCTTTGACGTTTCAGGAAAATAGAAGCTACAAGCACTGAAGGATGAGTTGTGGCCCTTTCACACAACATTTCAGCACCAAAATCTGCATCTTAACCACTAAGCACCAGTGAACATCCAGGTGCGAGCTCCTTGATTGGTTGAGCTTTATTCTCAAAAGCTGCAAGTTGCATTCAGCAATTTATTAATTTTTTTTGTGAGCATGTTTGCTCTGTTTGCTGATTTGCATACTCAATTGTGTGCTAAAATAATACTTTATTTCCAGCATTTTTTCTGCAATAAATAACACTAAAAGCCATCTCCATTTCATTCACATTCACTAGCCCCTTTCACAATATAAATGTTTTTGATTTCGTTTTTTTTATTTGATAAATGCAGCCTTGAGGAGCCTAAGAGACTTCAACAAGATTTAAAAAAACATATTGACTCCAAACATTTGAACAGTATTGTATATTTGGATGCAGGAAAGAGGAAGGCCTCGTACAGAGGAAGAATCTGATCTAGGATAAGAGAGACACCATTTAGAAATGTGTTGTGAAGATAAGCCCGGGGCTTTTTTCGTGTTGAAATAGCAGCTGTTTGTTCCTCAGTGCTCTTACTGAAAGCCTTTAGTGTGACTACAATAAAATCCAGTTCACTTATCCTAGTTCAGTGCACACTAATCAATTCAGTTTCCAATGCCCTATGGTTTTCATGAGAGCAGAGATGGTTTGCTCTTGGATGTGAAACATCAACTGAATTTTCAACACACCATTAAAATTTAATTAATTAATTATTAATAATTAACGGACACTGCTGTAATTTTCTTGTGTGTCTTGCATTGATTTGTAGCGATAAAAATAAAATGCACATATTGGAATGAACTGAATCAAGCATGTTCTCTCCATGAGTCCTGTATCATTAGAACCTCCTGCTATATAAGCCAGACTGCGTTTATATCTCAAGAGAAGTCAACAACAGATTTATACAGTCATTATGTTTCATTCACGAGGCTTGTTAATGAAACCACATCTAATCGTAAAAATAAAAGCGACCAGAGAATAAATTAAGCTTCAGCCCATTATGCTCCTGCTGTGTGCAGAGTGAGTGAGGCAGTTAGTGAGCTTATGTTTTAATTCATGATAAATTAAATATGAATGGAGGACAACATTTTCGAGATCATGTGACTCTTCAAATGCACACTGTTGCCTATACTTCATTGAAACACACTGTGTGAACATATCACTGATCTATAGTACTTATATTCAGTGCAACCTTTTGTTGTTTATGGTAAATGGCAGCTGGTTTATCAATCAAAAAATGCTTACCGAGTCCAAGGCATGATACTCGTAGTCCTGACTTCCCAAGATTTCTGTGGAGAGAGAGTGGGAAAAACTGTTATCTAACTCTAACTGTTCAAGCATGTTTCTGCTATTTGGTTTTCAAAAAAGCATTCATGTCCTTATTTGTGTGAATATTGGACCTTATTTTTGGACATAGAGGAAACCATTTTAATTTTCTCTCAGTGTAGACAACAACTGAATGTTTGATCCACAGTGAGCGTTGTGAATCGTACAGCACTTCAGTGAGTTAAGATAGCTATTATCAGAGAACATAACTCCTGAATAGCTTTAAAAAGATCATGTGAAAGCACACACACAAAATGATTAGAAGTTATGGGAAGTCGTGGCCTAGTGGTTAGAGAGTTTGATTACTAACCCTAGGGTTGTGGGTTTGAATCTCGGGCTGGCAATACCATGACTAAGGTGCCCTTGAGCAAGGTATTGAACCCCAAACTGCTCCCTGGGTGCTGCAGAATAACTGGCTGCCCACTGCTCTGGGTGTGTGTTCACAGTGTGTGTGTGTGTTTTCACTCCTCTGTGTGTGTGCACTTTGGATGGGTTAAATGCAGAGCACGAATTCTGAGTATGGGTCAACATACTTGGCTGAATGTCACGTCACTACAATATAAAATACATTTACCACAGCACTATCCTTAAAGTGAGGATGTAACTTTAACAGCAGGTTGGGGAATTGAAACCCTGGTTTCAATCTACTGTTAAATCTCAGCAATCCATTTCAACTCCTCCATCATTAAAATTTCCTCTACTCTGATATGTGTCTCCCTCTTAATGCCTGATTGAGTCAGAGATAACACCTCATTCACTTTAAACCCACACCTCAGCTTTGTTCTAGGTTCACCATCACTGTCCTCAAATGATCTATCTAATGTACAGTATCTATCCATCAATCCATCCATCTGAGCAAACACTGAAGTAATAAACTTTGGCATCTAGTCACTTATGCTACAGAACTAAATGACACTTCAGATAATGTGTATTGTTGAAGAGAGGTGTCATATTGTTTTTCAATGCAACTGGATTTACAATTTTCAACAGGTAGATGAAAAATATCATACTTACACTGAAGAAGGGACCTGAGCCATATTTATTGACCGCAATATCAGACACTCTATCTATATCAAAGAATCTAAGCAAACGCAGAGCAGATCAAGATTCACACAGCAACACCTTAACATTGTGGTGGTTGGTTTTTCATTATGATTTTGCATCATAATAAGTCAATCAACATGGAGTTTCTGCATTTTGGGGAATTATTTTAGGAGGAACAACCAGACATGGTACTTGAATATTTGTTCACGGTTGTATTGACTTGCAGGAAATGAGTTAGTATGCATTTGGAGGCAAACCAAGAACATTGATTTTGGCTCGCGGACACCCACCCCCTGGTTTTCAGTTTATGGTGAGAATATCAAATCAGCATGCACAGTTCACATTTCCTTCCAAACAGATTCATCTCCAGCTTTCTGCAAATCATCCCATTAACAATCTGGGTAAGCATGAAACAAAATGAACAGATACACTCTGTAAAAAAAAAAAATGACCTACTTAATCACTCTATCCTGTCCCTGCTGGTCAGGTCAGGCTTCTCAGATTATTGCCTTTTCAAATAAGACAAATGTGTTGTCTTTATAAGTGGCGGCTTCATCTTTCACAGTGATGCAGCTGTTGCAGAAGCGATGGATGTCGCCAAACATCATCTCCCACTCTATTTTTTTCTCTGACATTTTCCCAGCCATTATTAGTCTGTGACACATTACAACCACAGCAGATTCTCAGCTGCAGACATATATAATTTAAAACTCCCTGTTCTCCGCGTTATGGGGGTGTGTGTCTTTTTCCGTGTAGAAGACACACACGCCAATCCTTCCTCATCACAGCGAGCTGAGTCAGAAAGCTGAAGAACTAGAGACTGCGTGACAGAAGAGCTCAGAAATGCCTCAGCAAATCAATGGATATGGTGTGTATCATTTAAATGACATTGTACAGAGGAAGGTGTATGAAGAACATGTGTCTTGACAGGAAAGCAGGTCTGATTTGTTTGTACATGTGCATGATTAAGTATATAGAAACACAACTGTTTTTTTCCTTGTTTGACTGGATGCTCAAAACACAACACAAAAACACAGAATCAGATCTAGTATCAGTTGCAAAGCATGGTACCATCATGTGTCCATAGAAATGACGTTATTCTGAGCATTGTACATGGTAACTTAGTTGGTACAACATTTGATTTCGGACACTATCGTGTTGAGCCATGATAATCCTATTTCTAACATTTTTCAGAATACCTTAATTTAATAGGACCTTGGTATTTTTGTAAGTACCAAGGAGTACCATATACTGTTTATAACATGATACATGGATTTCAGTGCCATGATATATATAAAAATAACATAGCAGTACATGTGATACCACTGCCGTACCATCATACAAATCATTTCTTCACTGAAATTCATCTATCACGGTTTTTAAATCGTACTCCAAGAATACCTAGTGTTCCTGTAGCTCAGTTGGTAGAGCAATGCGCTATCAAGCGCAAGGTTGGGGGTTCGATTCCCAGGGAACACATGATAGGTTAAAATTGATAGCCTGAATGCACTGTAAGTCGCTTTGGATAAAAGTGTCTGCTAAATGCATTAATTTAAATTTAATACCATATTACCACAATAGTAAAACTACAAAACAGTACAGTACCGTAACCAAAACACCATATCATGTATCAAAAATACTAAAGTATATACTAAAGAACTATGGCACATCACTATACTTTTTTGTAAGGGTTTTATTAATAAACTAACAACATGCAGCAGACAAATAAAAGAGAAGCAGTCAAATATTTAGTATGACAATTAAAACGATGCGTCCACCTGCTTTAAGCATTTCAGTAAGACTGTTGTAGGAGTATAAGCTTGTGAGAGTGTGTGTTAGTGTGAAGCCTCATTACTGTCTCTAGTGATACTGTAGTCATTGTAAAACAGAATTGATAACGAATTAAGAGCAGCCAGGGGACTGCTGCAGAGTGTGATAACTAACTACTGAGCAATATTGTTTGTGAATGTCTTTTAATAAAAATGAAACCATTTTAAAACAAAACTATTAAGCCTCATCAGCATATGAAGAACACAATATGATGATTAACAGATGGGTAACTGTGAGCAGGAAGTGATTTTCTAAGCAGCTCAGGATGATCCTCAGTTGTCTCTCCAGCAGAATCAGGTTTAGTCCCTCAGCAATGTCTGAGCAGCCCAGAGCTCATCTGACAATTAAAGGCATAGTACACTAAAAATTCAAAAATGATGTCTTCATCTACTCACCCTAATACTGTACGTTCAAACTAACTAACAGTAGATAGATAGACAGATAGATAAGTCATATAGATTTGCAACAATATGAAAGTGAGTACATGACTATTTAATATTGTTTGTTTGTGTATGTGTGTGTGAACTACGCCTCACACAAGTAAATATGATGTATGTGAAAACCTGGCTCATAACGGATTATCACAAATGTCTCTCCCAATAAACCCAAAAAATGAAAAAGTGAAATATGACTGCTGTGCCCATTTGGGCATCTATGAGTTCTCCTTATGTGCTTCAGAAGATTCTGGAACACAGCTGCTGTGTTCCACTCACACACAAAAACACACATATTCGCACAATGGACCATTATGGTGTGAAGAAAGATTCTTAAGCCAAATAAAACGAACACATACACTGATTGATTTCTAATAGGCCAATGGCCAAGAAAACAGAAGCCCACACACAAATACAATGACAAGGACAAATGCGCACACACAGAGCACGACTGCCCATCTGGACTGCAACACCGGCCAGTGAACCATGAAACACTGCAACTGCTTGCTTTAGTGTTGGGAAATCAGAAATACCAGGCAGAATTAAACTTTTATTAATTGAGCAAATGAAAGAGTGATGCAAACACACACAAAATGCTAATGTTTAATCCCGCAGACACACTAAGATATGGCCTTTACAAATATGTGGATATCAAAGTTTTAAACTATCTTACAGTTTCTTGTCATTTATAAAGTTGGAGCAAGTGTGACAGAAAGAGCGAGAACACAGAAAAAAGCCTTACTGCTCAGATTTGTTAGGTCCAAAGAAAACACTTAAAGAGCCATCTTTTTTGTTTTGGAGACTTAACTGAATTTTACAGTAACATTTTTCAGAATTCCGAAATACAGCTTAAACACAAGAATTCTAGTTTTTACTGTTATTCAATTTTTTTATAATATAGTATAATGTAATATTTCATTTTAAAATCAAATAAAAAGAAAACATTTTTAAAAGGTTTTATTTTATGCAGTGACACATTCCTATGGTTATGCAACCCAAATAAAAAGAAAATTATTCTGTGCATGATTCTACATAATATATATAGTACAGACCAAAAGTTTGGACACAACTTCTCATTCAAAGAGTTTTCTTTATTTTCATGACTATGAAAATTGTAGATTCACACTGAAGGCATCAAAACTATGAATTAACACATGTGGAATTATATACATAAAAGTGAGAAACAACTGAAAATATGTCATAATCTAGGTTCTTCAAAGTAGCCACCTTTTGTTTTGATTACTGCTTTGCACACTCTTGGCATTCTCTTGATGAGCTTCAAGAGGTAGTCACCTGAAATGGTCTTCCAACAGTCTTGAAGGAGTTCCCAGAGATGCTTAGCACTTGTTGGCCCTTTTGCCTTCACTCTGCGGTCCAGCTCACCCCTAAACCATCTCGATTGGATTCAAGTCCGGTGACTGTGGAGGCCAGGTCATCTGGCGCAGCACCCCATCACTCATCAGTCTGGAGGTGTGTTTGGGGTCATTGTCCTGTTGAAAAACAAATGATGGTCCAACTAAACGCAAACCGAATGGAATAGCATGCCGCTGCAAGATGCTGTGGTAGCCATGCTGGTTCAGTATGCCTTCAATTTTGAATAAATCCCCAACAGTGTCACCAGCAAAGCACCCCCACACCATCACATTTCCTCCTCCATGGTTCACGGTGGGAACCAGGCATGTGGAGTCCATCCGTTCACCTTTTCTGCATCGCACAAAGACACGGTGGTTGGAGCCAAAGATCTCAAATTTGGACTCATCAGACCAAAGCATAGATTTCCACTGGTCTAATGTCCATTCCTTGTGTTCTTTAGCCCAAACAAGTCTCTTCTGCTTGTTGCCTTTCTTTAGCAGTGGTTTCCTAGCAGATATTCTATCATGAAGGCCTGATTCACACGGTCTCCTCTTAACAGTTGTTCTAGATGTGTCTGCTGCTAGAACTCCGTGTGCCATTGAACTGGTCTCTAATCTGAGCTGCTGTTAACCTGCGATTTCTGAGGCTGGTGACTCGGATGAACTTATCCCCCACAGCAGAGTTGACTCTTGGTCTTCCTTTCCTGGGGCGGTCCGCATGTGAGCCAGTTTCTTTGTAGCGCTTGATGGTTTTTGTGACTGCACTTGGGGACACTTTCAAAGTTTTCCCAATTTTTCGGACTGACTGACTGACTGACTGATTCTTAAAGTAATGATGGCCACTCATTTTCCTGTACTTAGCTGCTTTTTTCTTGCCATAATACAAATTCTAACAGTCTATTCAGTAGGACTATCAGCTGTGTATCCACGAGACTTCTGCACAACACAACTGATGGTCCCAACCCCATAAGGCAAGAAATCACACTTATTAAACCTGACAGGGCACACCTGTGACGTGAAAACCATTTCAGGTGACTACCTCTTGAAGCTCATCAAGAGAATGCCAAGCGTGTGCAAAGCAGTAATCAAAGCAAAAGGTGGCTATTTTGAAGAACCTACAATATGACATATTTTCAGTTGTTTCACACTTTTTTGTTATGTATATAATTCCACATGTGTTAATTCATAGTTTTGATGCCTTCAGTGTGAATCTACAATTTTCATAGTCATGAAAATAAAGAAAACTCTTTGAATGAGGTGTGTCCAAACCTTTGGTCTGTACTGTATATATGGGAAAAGTAAAATAAGGAACGGATTCAAAATACAGAAAAAAACATATTTATGGCCCGTACATTTTCTCAATATTTGCATATGGCACATTCAGTAGAAAGTTGCATTTGGACCCTGAGCAGAAACCTAGAGATGGAACAGCAGTTTACTTCGATGTCACACATTTATTCAAATACATTCATTCTGACCACTGACTACAAACACACAATCTTAATCAAATGCACACACTCTGGTGCAACAGAAAGATGTTAAAATGTAAGCAGCACTTCTTCTACACAAATGTAATGTTTACAAAAACGCCCGAAGTTCTATGCTGTCAGAGCAATTGCTTTTTCTAAAGATTAAATCACAGTGAGTGACAGATGATTAAACCACAGAGATAGACATTTGTTCTCCAGGACATCCGACATATACGGATAAACAGAGGGCCATTACTCATGTGTAACCTTGCCCTGTGAAAACAACATATCAGAAATCTCTGCAAGAAGCTGTGCCCTGCGGGCCTCTGATGGTTTGAAATGTCTAGTTTTGTCATGTGATTTGACTTGACCTCGATAAGTCAAAATGATGTGATAAAGTCTCCTCAGCTTTTTCTTCAACATTAAAATGACACGGATCTGGTTAAAAATAAGCTTTAGCCACACTTTCCTTACACTGGAATCCTTTGGAAGGTTACACCGGCATGAGGTTTCCCTACATTTAATCTTATTATTAGTTCTTCTGCTGTTCAGGAATTATAATATGTATAACATCTGTTCTTAAAGTGACAGTATGTTTTCATAGTACATCAAAATCTTATTTCAAAGGATTGGGACAAAATAATTTTTCCCCATGATACGGCCCTTTTAATCACACAATTAATTCATTGAAAGTGTAGAAAAGTAATAAATGTAAAACATGATTATGTGTGAAGCTGGACGTCAGCCGAGGGTGATCTGGTTTACTGCCCAATTATGACCCCTGTCCAACAGCTAATGTGTCCAATTAGAGTTAAATGCAGGCAAACCGTGAGTTCTCTGTCGTTATGAAAACTAGCGGATATGCGATAACTGTTGCATGCTTGTGGTATACTTGTGTCTCAGATGCAATTAATTATTTCCACCAATAAAAACCATTAGTTCACACCTCCCCCTCAAATTCACACACACATACACACACACACACCGATTGTTTCAGCTCTCTGCACCAGCCTTTCCTCCAATTCAGTATTTCACACACAAGACGAGAAACCGCTGTTTGTTTTGAGAGCATAATAAATTAATCTACTTCACAATGGAGCCAATCACAATTTACTTTTCATTTCGTCAATCACTCCACCAACTCATTTTATTAACCACTCCATTCATCACTTTCTTTTTTTTGTGGAACATAAAAGAAAATATTTTAAATAACCAAACAGTTTCAGTTCCCATTGACTTCCAGTGTATAGACAAAATATACTGTGGAAATCAATGGGAACCAAAACCTTTTTATTATTTACATTCTTCATTATATCTTTTTTGTGTTCTAGATAAGAAAGAAATGCATACAGGTTTTAAACAACACGAGGGTGAGTAAATTAACAAAATGTTAATTTTTGAATGAAATATAATATTATACTATACTATAATACTGAAATTTAATGATAACATAATATGTTCCTGTAGCTCAAGTGGTAGACCATTGCATTAGCAAGCTCAAGGTTGGGGGTTTGAATCCCAGGGAACACATGTTAGGAAAAATTGTTAGACTGAATGCAATGTAAGTTGCTTTGGATAAAAGCGTCTGCTAAATGCATAAATTTAATTTAATTTTAAAAATGTAATACCTTTAAGATTTCAAGGACAGAAGGAATGAGTTGTAGAATTACTTTATTCACAGAATAAACTGCTATTTTTATAGAAACATTTTCAATGTCTTTTTTGAGAATAATAAAGATCAAATTAATTTTAACTATACCTGTCAGTGTTAAAACTGAATTCTCAAATGACACAATCAAACTGTGTCAGATATTTGCGATATTATCATCAACTTTCGGTGGTTGCTAGAGGTTTTCTGTACCTGTACTTCATGCCGGTGAGTTTTCCAGTGGACTCTTTCAGGGAAGTATGGTGCCTGTGAGTAAAGGAGCCCAGGCTTCGGGCGATCAGCGCCACCGTTCGGAACCGTGCCCGTGCTGCGCTGGCCGTGCTCTGACTCGACGTGTTCTGTTTGTTCGGCTCACTGGTGCGTGGGGCCTTCAACCCATGATCCGTACATGCGAAGGACACCTGCATGGTTATTAATGGCAAAGGAGCTTGAGCAGGAAAACCAAAACAGCTTGTCCTGAAAGTCAAAGAGTATCAGGATGGAGTTCTGGATTGGCTCTCAAGGACTGAAGAGTTTATAGTCACTAGTTTAGAGTTTACAAATGAAAGCCTGCCTCTCTCTTTCTGAAACTCTCGCTCTCTTTTCCAACAGGAGCTGATCCCGTTCGTGCCGCCGTTTGATGCTCTTTTTAACCTGTGAGACACTGCTTTGCCCTTCACTCTTCTCTTCGTTTTACCTACTTTTGTTACTCTTTCCCCTCCACTGATCTTAGCTGACCATCGACGGTATTCCTCCTCGAGCTGATGACGGGCTGAGAGGGGTTTTCTTCAGCCCACGTTCCTCACCGAGACTGTAAGAGCAGTCCGAATGCACCTCAGGAGACGCACAGCTATGCAACAGACTCCAGGACTCTGGGAAAACACTCGGCAGGCTGCAAACCGGACAAATGGAACCAGACACCCTTCCAAAACCCCTCCAGATAAGTGAGCTGCAAGGTGAAAAAACACGCTGCGTCCCGCATTTAAATGTCCTCTTTCCAAAAACAGGTGAATGCGATTCAGCTGGCACTGAAAAGAGTCAGTTTGATGAAGAAGTATGTAAACGAAAGCAGACAGGCATAGAAGAGGACAGAGGGAGAGAGAGATGCGGCATGATCACTGGGATTGTAAGTGTAAGAGAAGCTAACAGAGCTGGAGAGAGAGAGAGAGTGAAAGAAGAAGCATGAAAGCGTAGCATGTGAGAATGATGCTCAATCAAAGACTATAAGGAGGGAGGAGAGAGTGGGAGATGGAGAGAGAGAGTGCAATGAGACTGAAATAGCTGCAGTCTCTCAACAGCGGCTCAGTCCTGCGCTCAACAGCGAGAGTGAAGGCAATGCATCTGAATGGGACAACGTGTATGTGTGAGTGTGATATGCTTGGATACGTATATAATGAAGATGTCGTTCTCATTTCGCAGTGTGTCACATGTAGTCCACTGCAAAAACTTGAAAAAGTTAATTATTGATTCGACATCTTGATATTTTTTAGCATATATAAAGAAGTTACTGACTAATGTTACTGAAATCTGGTTGTCAAATGAAACACAACATGCTGCATTGATGTGGAAGCTGTGTGTAACCATCCTAAAAGCAGTAAATTACACTCCTGTCAGGTGGGATTATAACAATAACTAAACAAAACATTTCGTTCAGTGAGGGAATTCAAAATAAGACATCAATTCAATTCCTCAATCTGGCCCATAACCAAGATCATGTGATCCAACCTGATCAAACCTGAAAATGTTTTTATTTCCTCTCTCAGCAAGTAGACCCAATTTCACAGACTCTCACACAAAATAAGTTAGGGGCTTTAGAAATGACAAACTAGAACCTGACAGAAACCGAACGCCATATATGAGAAAACTGGACAGAACCAGCCTGAAACCAGTCCTAGCTGGCATCTAAAAATTCCAAAGAATATTCACTGTTTTTTTTTTCCCAAAACATCATATTGACTAAATTTACTGCCATTCAATAATACCAAATATATAATTAAAGTACATTTTGAACCCCGGGTCAAGGCCACCTAACCCTTGAGTAAGAACCATGAAATCACTTAATAAAAAGGTTTTTAAAGTCTTTCCTTTGCTCAATTTGCTAAATATTTGCCAGAAAAAAAAAAGTTACAAACCACACACACACATGCACACACACACACACACACACACACACACACACACACACACACACACACACACACACACACACACACACACACACACACACACATTATAGTTCAGTAATGAACTGAGTAGCAGTAATAATATTAATCATTAGGCCAAGACTTATACGAATAGCAAACCGAAACAAATAAGTTCCATATAAATAAGAACTAAAAAAATGACTAAAAACTAAAATAAATAAGAAATAGTGAAGCTAAATAGAAAGACAAAAAAAAAAATGACAAAAGCATATAACAAAATAACTAAATCCATAATTAAAGGGAAAAATGTAAAAATAAAAGTTACTCAAAAAATTATAGTATATAATACTATATAAGTTAACAAATATTAAAATAAAAAAGTGATTGTCTTTGTAAGTGTGTCATTAATTCATTCAAGAACACTAATTCATTCATTAATGAAACAAGTGACTGTCCGTATGGGAGAGTCTCTACATAATTCATGGAGACAATTAGCTCATGAACACTACACATGTTGTGATGAGATGCGGTATGGTTTATTCTGCTGTGGCTTTGTTGTCAGAGCAAAAATAGACTAAGTCATATATAAATATGATGTTATTATTGGCCGATTTGCTGAAATATTTTCTGAGAATTTTGCATTTACAATTTTTCGACTTTAGGAGTACACATATAGATGACCTCAAAGCAAACAGACATGGACTGAAATCCTACAAAGTTGTTAGAGCTAAACTCTGCAGTGCATTGGCCCTCCAGGATTGTAGCTGAACGGCCCGAGTCTGTCTGACAGTCTTAACTGAGTGTAAGTGTGTCATTATAGTGAGCTAAATCTGAGACTGTCACACTTTGGCGTCCCCTGATGGAAAAACTTTTCTGGCATCCTGAGATAAAGATCTCTCTAAACGTCTCCCTGATAATGAGACTCAGTCAGAGATCACCCACTTTATTACACTTTTGTCCAAATAAAGAGTTCTAACAGGAAATTAGTTTAGTCAAACATGGTTTTGCAAGAGACCTCCGAGGACATCGCTCCCTAATTTTAATTGTCTTAGTTTATCCAGATAACATTATCATAAGTTTCTCCTCTCTAAGAACAATCGAGAAAGTAATTGATTTAGAAACACAATTAAATATGAAAATCTGATGTGGGCTGCACTATATGATGAAATATAATGGAAACAACAACCATATAGGCACTGGAGCTGGGGGGACCATTTAGCATTCTGGACAAAGTTTAGTTGGCTGATATTAAAATTAGTTCTTCATTGAAGTTCAGTGGGTAAAGGCATCTTTTTGTCCTGACATTAAGACCAAAACTATCTTGCACACACATTTGCATAATTCTATTTTACAAGTAAGGAATAACTGCCATTGAATTATTAGAAAATAATGCACACCCGAGGTGGTGATGCAGCCACAAGGCAAAGCAGAGATTTTAATTAGAATTTAAAATTGCAATAGTTAATAGCTATTAGAAATTAACGCAAATGTAAAATCAGGTTTTTTTATTTTTAGTGTGATATATTGAAAAAAAAACGTATTTGTAAAAAAACATATTTATATTGATTTATAATGAATATTAGACTTATTAATATTAATTATAATATTAATTAATTCACAGGAAGGCTACCTTGCTGTCACCTATTAAAGGGATAGTTCAGCTACATAATTAACTTTTCCTTCTGCACAACTACATTCCTAACCCTCATCTCTCTCCCTCTTTCCCCTCAGAATAATCCCAGCTGTCATATGGGATTAGTTGTGTTGCTACTTATTAGCATAAAAAACAGTGTGAGTCAAAGCAGATCAAGCTGGCTGCTAATCAGAGCTAATATCTTTATTTTACCCAGCAGTAGCCCCTCCTTCGATGGCTAGAATAACACCTCTGACTAATACTGGTGTTTCAACTCATAAACAAAACCTTTGATCTTTGACACATGCTTTCACGCACTGATTATTCAGTATGGGTACTTGTCTTTTCATTCCAAAAGACATGCTCTAAAAATGCAGAGTGTTTCCATATATAATAAACATGTCAAGAATGTAATTGAAAAGCAGCAAACATGCTTTTGAAAACCTGCTTTACATATTTGTAATCTCGGTTAAACACTTTGGCCTAGTTTTTCCTGCTTTGTGAACTCTATTACTGTAAATCCCAACTGCTTCATTTATTCAAACAGATACTGAATCCCTGGCTCATTTAATTTGCAAATTTTCTTGTGTAAGCCGTTATGGGTCATGTAATTTACTTTGTATAATGAATAAGTGTGCAAGTAAATTAATATTGCAAACCACAGCTGATAACAGTTCAAAAACATGACTGCGAAAATAAACCAGTGCTGAATGGGCCCTTCATAACATCAGGGATGTACTTGAATAATTGAATCATACTTCTGTACTAAAGTATTCTTTTGGCTAATTCTACTTAAATACTATCAAAACTGAAAACGTGCACATCTTCCAACAAACCAAATTTATCTATTTGCTTTTCATTAAAGGGATAGTTCACCCAAAAATTTAAATTCCATCACATTACTCCCTGTTATGTTTTTCCAAAAGATTTTTTTTTTTTGGTCCATACAACTTTCCTTAAAAACATCTTTAGGTTTCTGCAGAAGACATCCATACAGGTTTAAAACAGCATGAAGGTGAGTAAATGATAACAGAATTTTCATTTTCGTGTGAACTATCGCTTGAAGTAAACAGGTCATCATGGTTTAAATCTTCCACTTGAAGAAAATGTTTTTTAAGGTGAAAAAAAAAAATCACATACTGAGCTTACATTCTTCAGCAAGAATGCTTAAATTGAAGCATCCATTACTCATAAAAGAACATAAGAAAGATAATTTGATTTCCTGAAAAATATTAATCAGCACACCATGGTCTTCAAAAGTGATAGTAATAAGAAAAGTTTATTGAGCAACAAATCATAATTCTATTCATATTAGAATGATTTCTTAAGGATCATGTTAGACTGGAACATTGGATGAAAGGAAGTATATTTTAAATGATATTAATATCAAACTTTTTCAAAAGACGTGTACTCAAACAGAACTATAATTTCTTGAATTGCAATAATATTTCACAATGTTACTGCATTTTTAAGCAAATAAATGCATCTTGAAAGAAAGAATTAAAAAAATCTTACTGAACCCAAACTGAATGGTAGTGTAAATTCAGAATATAAGCTCAAGCAAATCAGATTCTGCTTGGGTCAAACAGCCCCTAGACGTTGTATTCAGTTGATTCTAAAATATAATTTAAGAGTGATATTTTGTAAAGAACATGCAGATAATATATGTTGCTGGTATAATAAAATAAGCAAGTTTGCACTTGTTCAATTGTTTGCAGAAATGTTGACACTTTCTCACAAGCCAGTTACACCACAGTTAGGTTGGCCTAATGTTTCTATTTCATATAGACTGCTTTAAGTACTGTGTAAAAACTAGTACTACGTACCTGTAGATCATTTTGGTGATGGTGCCAACTGATTCCAGTGAAGAGTACCCATGGATCTTCATCAAATGCCCCAGCTGCTGCAGCTCCAGGGCAGAGCTGGATCTGCCTTCCCAGTGGGGACAACCTGCTCTGTGGTGTGAGCTCAATCTTGTCCCTTGTCTCTGGAGGAAGCTGCCTGCGGATCTCTCAGAGTGCTGAACACTTCTCTGCCAAGGGCCCGGAATGTCGCTGCAAACTGCTTTGTACAGGTGCATTTTGCTGAAACTCACCCAAAAAGATGTGAGAACTTTTCCACCTTGGCAGTTTTTATATGAATACACAAAGCTATCAGTCTGAGCAGACAACTGCAGCCAATCCAAATACAAGATATCATGCATGGAATTGTAATCCTTTAGTACCATCCAGTCATGGGTTTTCTGACATTGTGGAATTACAGTGAACAATTGGAGACAGAATTGTAAGTCATCTAAAATCCTCATGTTTCCAGTGTGACTGAAGTCAGAAAAATCCTGAATCTCTGGGTAACCACCCACACATGCTCACACAAAACAAACACTGACACATACACATGTGGCAGCGGCAGCTGGATCTACAACTCAATTACTTCCCTAATTGCAGAAATTAACATTTAAACACACAGCTTTCAAAAGCACTGGGTTATGGCATAGCATTATTCTTGGTAATTTGTTAATTAGATTAAGGAAATCAGCTCTTGCATGGGTTCTGGCGCTGTCTGGCATTAGTGCTGACTGCCAGCTCCTTTGGTGGGATACGCTGGGAAAAGCTTTGGCCATATTTCTGACATTAGATCAGATCAGTGGAATGGTATGAAGAGAATTTCAGCCAGAACACACGTGAAATGGACGAGCATAGCTCCTGTAATCTCTGTTCTTCTATGCAGTGATAACAGCCTTTTCTATTGGATGATTCTATTGGAAGATTCTTATTTAAATAATATCAGACTCAAAATCACAAAAACATGTTAACAGACCAAAATTTATTTTACGTTTTAAATGTGGAGTATTATTGGAGTATTATATTAGTATTAAAGTCCGGACTATTTTTATTATTTTTTTAATTCTCAGTTCAGACTTGCCTATGTTAATTTGTTCTCATAGGACCACCTACAAATATTTGTTCTCAATTCAGCTTCCCCTACGTAGATTTGTTCTAAATTCAGACTTGCCTACAAATATTTGTTCTCAATTCACATTGCCTACATAGATTTGTTCTCAGTACAGACTCACTGACATAGGTTTGTTCTCAATTCAGACTTGTACATGTATAGTTGTTCTTAATTCAGACTCCTCTATGAATAGACACTCTATCTGCCATGTGCCTTGCGCTGCTTTATTTAACTTTATTTTTAATTAAATTTTATTATATGTCTTTTTTACATTCCCTTATTGTATAGCTGTATCTTATATTTTATATTTGATTTAGATTTTTAGGCTTTACTGTTAGTGTTATCTGTATGCACCGGGAGTCTGAGTAACACAATTCCGATTCCTCTGTAAGTATGTACTGTACATGTGGAAGAATTGACAATAAAGCAGACTTGCCTTGACTAGATTGGTTTTGAATTCAGAACTTCCTACATAGATTTGTTCTCAGTGAAAACTCACATACACAGGTTTGTTCTTAATTCATAAACAGATTTATTCTGAATTCAAGCTTTAATGGTTTTGCATTTGAATTCAGATTAAACAGTTAAACAGATTTGTACTCCAATACAGACTCCATATATCCTCCAAAAATCTGACCTAAACAACCTTAAACACAACAGCTTCAACAGATCGAAAATCTCAGACATGGCTGCACTCAAATTCAAATAAATCCTTTGGAAATTTAGATGCACAATTCAGACTCAAAATGATTTCCATGAGCGGATCCGTTCTCAATTCAGATTGACAGTACATGGGACAACAGCAGTTCAGTTAAGGAATGCTGAGAATGGAAGAATAAAACAGTGAAGGGTTCTCCACAGAGTGTACTTATAAGATGAAAGACGGAGGGGCTGAGGAAATACAAGAGAGTCTCTGAGTCTTTTTTGAAAAATATGGGAAACAGAAAGAGATCTATGACCATAAAGAAACAATACCACAGAGAGAGAAAGATATGGAAGTGGAGAGAGAAACCACATGAATGGAATACTGATAACTAGCTTGACAGACCCCCTCTATAACTGCTGCAGGCAACAAATTCAGCTGTGTCTTAGCAAACCTCCACATGCTTACAGACACATACACACACAATCAGTTTCCCTGACTGAAACGGGCTAATGCACATGGCCCTCGCATATCTCAAAATAGGGTGGGAATTTCTTTGACAAAAATTACATTTCTTAAATAATCTTAAAATCTGTTAAGTTATATTTTGATAGTTTGCTACGAGGTTTATATCCTGGGGGATAATGGAGATTTGAACGCTGTGGAGAGGGACAGTGAGCGAGTGAACCTAATTTGTCATCAGCTCAACTTCTTTATCTAAAATTAACATGGCAGCATGCTTTGAGAAGACCACTGACCTCAAAATAATAAATGTTGACATCTCATTATTTAACTGACATATACAAACTAAAATAAATAAAAGTACTATTTTAAAGAGACAATTCTGAAGTAATGATCCCTGTTTTCCTTGAAATTCATAAGAAGCATTAATCCAACGCTAGCTGGACATTTCTACTGATCACAAACCAAGTCTTATCTTTAATTCAGTTGGCTAGCAATTAAGACTCTATTGGTAGGATTTACCTTTATAAACCGTTACAAACAGACAGGTGCTGGAAAACCGACCCCTTGAAGATATGTATAACTTTTTTTTTATAGAAATAAACAAAGTGCAGGTAAATCCATATTTATTTACATAAACGTGGTCAGTTTAGTCACTCAAGAAAGCTGTACCTAAGCCAGAATTCTGTTCTGTTCTAGTTTTAAAGCTACTGATCTCTTTATGTGCAATGTATGTCTGCCATCTGCTGTATGACACTTGGTACTGCAAAATAATAAAGAGAAAAGTTGTAAAAAATTATTAAATTCATTTTATAAAGATAACTTATGACGTTATTTAATAAAATCGTTACAAAATTGTGTCAAATTTATTCGCTTAGTTGTTAAATAAACTTGACTATTTGTGTATTTACATCATTTTTTAAGTTATGTATATAATAATTATAATAAAATATAAATCGCTACTATCTCAGTTAAGACTGCTGATTTGCAACGGTTGTAAGTACAGTCGTGGCCAAAAGTTTTGAGAATTACATAAATATTGGAAATTGGAAAAGTTGCTGCTTAAGTTTTTATAATAGCAATTTGCATATACTCCAGAATGTTATGAAGAGTTATCAGATGAATTGCATAGTCCTTCTTTGCCATGAAAATTAACTTAGGCCTAGTCTACACGGACACGGGTATTTTTATAACCGGAGTTTTTCCTCCTGCGTTTAAAAAAAAAAATCCCGTCCACATGAAAACGCAAAAATATGCTATCAAGCGCTGTCAAGAGCATGCCACACCAGCAGGCGGCGATATAACCCAAATCGTAAAGTCACCTTGGCCAATCAGAAGCAGTCAGCAGCACACAATCTGACGTCAAACACAGCAGATAACGGAGCACACTCTGACGTCGCAAGGCAAAAACCCTGGTTATACTGTCCACACGACAACACTGCAACCGGTGTTACTGAAAATGCTCACCCTGGCCGTAGTTTTCAAAAATGTTCGGTTTCGGTGCCCTGAAACTACGTTTTCATGTGGACGAAAGGCCGAACCGCGTAAAAAAAGTCACGGTTATAAAAATACCCGTGTCCGTGTGGACAGGGCCTCAATCCCATAAAAACCTTTCCTCAGCACTTCATTGCTGTCATTAAAGGACCTGCTGAGATCATTTCAGTAATCGTCTTGTTAACTCAGGTGAGAATGTTGACGAGCACGAGGCTGGAGATCATTATGTCAGGCTGATTGGGTTAGAATGGCAGACTTGACATGTTAAAAGGAGGGTGATGCTTGAAATCATTGTTCTTCCATTGTTAACCATGGTGACCTGCAAAGAAACGCGTGCAGCCATCATTGCGTTGCATAAAAATGGCTTCACAGGCAAGGATATTGTGGCTGCTAAGATTGCACCTAAATCAACAATTTATAGGATCATCAAGAACTTCAAGGAAAGAGGTTCAATTCTTGTAAAGAAGGCTTCAGGGCGTCCAAGAAAGTCCAGCAAGCGCCAGGATCGTCTCCTAAAGAGGATTCAGCTGCGGGATCGGAGTGCCACCAGTGCAGAGCTTGCTCAGGAATGGCAGCAGGCAGGTGTGAGCGCATCTGCACGCACAGTGAGGCCAAGACTTTTGGAAGATGGCTTGGTATCAAGAAGGGCAACAAAGAAGCCACTTCTCTCCAAAAAAAACATCAGGGACAGATTGATCTTCTGCAGAAAGTATAGTGAATGGACTGCTGAGGACTGGGGCAAAGTCATATTCTCCGATGAAGCCCCTTTCCGATTGTTTGGGGCATCTGGAAAAAGGCTTGTCCGGAGAAGAAAAGGTGAGCACTACCATCAGTCCTGTGTCATGCCAACAGTAAAGCATCCTGACACCATTCATGTGTGGGGTTGCTTCTCATCCAAGGGAGTGGGCTCACTCACAATTCTGCCCAAAAACACAGCCATGAATAAAGAATGGTACCAAAACACCCTCCAACAGCAACTTCTTCCAACAATCCAACAACAGTTTGGTGAAGAACAATGTATTTTCCAGCACGATGGAGCACCGTGCCATAAGGCAAAAGTGATAACTAAGTGGCTCGGGGACCAGAATGTTGAAATTTTGGGTCCATGGCCTGGAAACTCCCCAGATCTTAATCCCATTGAGAACTTGTGGTCAATCCTCAAGAGGCGGGTGGACAAACAAAAACCCACTAATTCTGACAAACTCCAAGAAGTGATTATGAAAGAAAGGGTTGCTATCAGTCAGGATTTGGCCCAGAAGTTGATTGAGAGCATGCCCAGTCGAATTGCAGAGGTCCTGAAAAAGAAGGACCAACACTGCAAATACTGACTCTTTGCATAAATGTCACGTAATTGTCGATAAAAGCCTTTGAAACATATGAAGTGCTTGTAATTATATTTCAGTACATCACAGAAACAACTGAAACAAAGATCTAAAAGCAGTTTAGCAGCAAACTTTTTTAAAACTAATATTTATGTAATTCTCAAAACTTTTGGCCACGACTGTACAGTCCGGTGCAGCCTCCATGGAAACGCTAAGCGAAGCATCCGGAAGAGCAGCGTAGTGACGATAAAAATACAAAAAAAGATCATATAAAACTCCCCTTCAATTTTTTACTTCAAACTTATCAAATAATAGAGATGGAGGGTCTCGCGTCCGTGCATGATCTCCCCAAACCATGAAGATGAGGAAGAAGATCTCCAAGTTTTAGTTTCTAACAAGTGCTGCTTAACATTGTCGGCTGTCGAACATTTGAGTAAGGATGTGAAGTTCACTAATTAACCAACCAACCCCAACCATATATAATATATATACATATATATATGTGTGTGTGTATATATATATATATATGTATTGAAGGAGTGGATGCCGAGTTGCCATATTCTTCATACTGATATTAATTATATTATTACATGATTTCTTGTTTGACTATTAATCAAGTTATGGCAAGAGTGAAATGCGTAACCTTATGTGCACTTATGAGATATTAAAGAATCCTGTTCTACCCTGCATTTTTTTTCCTCAAGATTAATGTCCACATATTGTGTGTGTGTATCCAACCGTAATGATAAGACACTCGCCAGTGCTAGAAAGCCTTGAATTTTAGATAAGTTCTCTGTGTATGTGTGTTAGTATCTGTCTGTACAGGGAGAAGCTCAGACAGTCCCAGGACAAACGATCAACTGCCAGTGTGCAGCGTATCAGATATACGTCTTTGGAGAGTTTATCTAGGTTTTGGAACCAATCAGAATTTTGTTGACTTATGTATTGACGCAATTAGTATCGTCTGTCAGGGTATAACTGTGGTTGATTTTGAGTTGTAAGGGAGCGGCCAACGAACTCTGTCGAGAGTATTGAAGCTGACTTCTGCTGATGAAATTGCAAATTATTTTCTTCAAGTAAAATTATTATTATTAATTGAACTCATCTCTGACTCCTGGTCTTCATTGCGACATATCTAGTCCTTGGGTTTTAACTGTAAATTCCCCTACAGTATATATATATATATATATATATACAGTAATAATAATAATAATAATAATAATAATAATTCATTACATTTATATAGCGCTTTTCTAGGCACTCAAAGCGCTTACATTGTCAGGGGGTATCTCCTCATCCACCACCAGTGTGCAGCATCCACCTGGATGATGCGACAGCAGCCATAGTGCGCCAGAACGCCCACCACACACCAGCTTACTGGTGGAGAGGAGACAGTGATGAAGCCAATCAGCAGATATGGGGATTGTTAGGAGGCCATGATGGTCAGAGGCCAATGGGCGAATTTAGCCAGGATGCCGAGGTCACACCTCTACTCTTTTCGAAAGACTTCCTGGGATTTTTAATGACCACAGAGAGTCAGGACCTCGGTTTAACGTCTCATCCGAAGGACGGTGCTTGTTGACAGTATAGTGTCCCCATCACTACACTGGGGCGCTAGGACCCACACAGACCACAGGGTGAGCACCCCCTGCTGGCCTCACTAGCACCTCTTCCAGCAGCAACCTAGTTTTCTCAGGAGGTCTCCCATCCAGGTACTGACCAGGCTCAGCCCTGCTTAGCTTCAGTGGATGTACAGTACAGACCAAAAGTTTGGAAACATTACTATTTTTTATGTTTTTGAAAGAAGTTTCTTCTGCTCATCAAGCCTGCATTTATTTGATCAAAAATACAGAAAAAATGTAATATTGTGATATATTATTACAATTTAAAATAATTGTTTTTACATTTGTTATACTTTAAATTATCATTTATTTCTGTGATGCAAAGCTGAATTTCTAGGATCATCATCACATGATCCTTTAGAAATTATTTTAATATGATGATTCATTATCAAAGTTGGAAACAGTTCTGCTGCTTAATATTTTTTCAGAACATGTGATACTTTTTTAGGATACTTTGATGAATAAAAAGTAAAAAAAAAAAAAAAAAAAAAAAAAAAAAAAGAATCTATGTTTTTAAAATATAAATATTTTGTAATAACAATATACACTACTGGTCAGTAATTTGGGGTCAGTAATTTTTTTTTCTTTCTTTTTTTTTATAAAATCAATACTTTTATTCAGCAAGGATGTGTTAAATTGATAAAAAGTGATAGTAAAGAAAAATATTATTAGAATATATATTATTAGAATTTTTTTTTTTACTTTGAATAAATGCAGTTCATTTGAACCTTTTATTCAAATATATTAGACAGCAGAACTGTTTCCAATACTCATAATAAATCAGAATATTAGAATGATTTCTAAATGATCATGTGATAGACTGGATGTTACATGTGACACTGAAGGCTGGAGTAATGATGCTGAAAATTCAGCTTTGCATCTCAGGAATAAATTATTTTTTTAAAGTATATTCAAATAGAAAACTATTATTTTAAGTTGTAATAATATTTCACAATATTACTTTTTTCTGTATTTTATCTGTATTTTTGATCAAATAAATGCAGGCTTGATGAGCAGAAGAAACGTCTTTCAAAAACATTAAAAATAGTAATGTTTCCAAACTTTTGGTCTGTACTGTGTATATATATATATATATATATATATATATATATATATATATATGCACATTGATTGCCTCACCTACCCCCTTCCACAGCCAGAGTAAGGCAAAATACATGCATGTCAGAATCACATATGGTGCTGTAGAGCTGGCCTCTCACCGTGTGTGTTTTTGTTTAGGTCTGTTGGGACTGAAGATTTGTTTCTTGGCTTGAGCAGAAAGTACCCCTCATCCATGTGTTGTGACAACATGCTGGTACTCCTTATTCCTCACTCATTCAGTCTTAAACATACAGCATGTGTGTTAGCAGTGTCAAGAGTGTTAGAAACATTACATTTACTTCAAGGATTAGATGACCAATCTACTCACCCTCAGGTCATCCAAGATGTCGATGAGTCTGTTTCTTCAAAATTGTAGCATTACATCAATTGCTCAGAAACAGATCCTCTCCAGTGAATGGGTGCCATCAGAATGAGTTCAAACAGTTTATAAAAATATCACAATAATCCACTAGTAAACCACACAACTTCAGTCCATTAATATCTTGTGAAATGAATGTCTGCATGTTTGGAAGAAACAAATACATCAAGATGTTTAACTTTATAATGTTGCTTCCAGCTGAAATAGTTATCTATACCAATAATATTGCTTTCTCCAGTGAAAAAGTTGTCGTCTAAATCAGGAGAGAAACACAGTTCACAAGCAAAAACAGTCCAAAACCCATTCTAAATAAATATGTTGGTGGCTTTTGATCTGAGAGGACAATAAGGGATGGACTTTTTCACATTTAATACAAGACATTAATTAATCAACCAGTTGTGAGGATTACTTGTGGATTATTGTGATGTTTTTATCAGCTGTCTGAACTCATTCTGATGGCACCCAAAGTAGTAAATATATTTGTTATGGTAAGAACGATGGAAGACCAGGGAGGGATGCAGTTAACAGTCTTTAATGAATAAAGGAAATAGTCCTCAATGAATAATTAGAACACAAATCACATGCATTAATCAGAGCCAGAACAGAAACTGCCAGACGACTGGATCTTAGAAAAATCAGCATAAACTTCCACGAGGACAGAGGCAGGGTTCCCGAGATGCATTCAGCCAGTCAGGAATAGTGATAGCAGAAAGGGTGAACAGCCACGGGCAGGCGCTGAACAGGTAGCCTACTACTCTGCAAACAGGCACAGCTGGATAATACACAGACTGATGGCAGTATTACTCACAGCAGAATTTATGGTTTCACTTTTCACAGACAAGACAGGACTAGAGAACAGACGTTTCTCACGAGAGGTCATTGAATAATCCGACAACAAGACAGGGCTAGGAAGAGGGAATAAGAAGCAGAGACAATCAAGAGAAAAAGGGGAACAGGTGAGGAGAAGGGAACGAAAGGGGAAACAGCTGTAAGAGATAATGAGCGGAGGAGTGGATGTGTGTGTGTGTGAGTGTGTGACCACAAGAGGGAGACAGAGAAAGAGGAAAAGAAACCAGGATCATGACAATATTAGGTAAAATGTTTTACATCTAGTAATCACTACATACTGTATGTAAATATTTGTGCTTTTTTTTCAGTAAGTTGTATCTTCACCTGCCTCACTCAGTGCAAAAACAGGAGGGGAATGCCAAATTCATTGCGGAGAAAGAAGAAATGGAGATTACACTGCCCATGAACAGACCAATGGACTGCATCAACCTGACCTGAGAGAAACACAGAGAGAGCAACTGAACCATGAGCTGCATCAGTTCAGAATAGACAGTGCTGACAACTTCTACAGATACAGTTCTCACAGACCATCTTGAATCCAAGACATGAACCATGAGTTCCCTCACTTATAGCACTAGAACCAGGAAACAAACATAAAATGTTTCTGAATCAAGTCAATCCACGTGGAAAGGAATAGGTGCCTATGTAAGAAGTACATTTATATGTTGCTGCCAGGTTATTCAATAATATAAAACTCTTTTCTTTTTTATTTTAATTTTAAGCATAATAAAACGGCGAATGCTTTTAATTTGTGAGTGCTTCTCTATATGTTTTCTAAATATATTTTAAGGCAAACTGTAAAAACTATACAAATGTAATGGCTTAGCTGGCAAGGAGATTTGACCATAAAAACATTTAAGTATCATCTTAATAAGACCTATTATTCAGAAATAGCTTAACAACTAGTATTTATATGCAAGTTGTCTGCTAATGCCTTTAATGTTATAAAGATCTCATCGATTTGTATTTTGATCATATTCTTCTAATGAAGACTAGAACATATAAATGCTTATTACTGGTCTTTATTATAGACACTTTAAAGCAAGCTGTAAAAGAATGCGCTTTATTTCTGGCTGCACACAGTTTTTGAGAAGACACACCTCTTGTGTATATAGTGATCTTTGAAAGGGCAATAAGTGACAGAATAAACATCGTGTCGTGCATTATTGCTCAGGGGTATCATGCAATACACCCCCCGAGCGCACGGATGCGCACACGCGTTGCCACAGTAGCGGACGCAAGCGGGCTCCATACACACACTCCGGTAGCACAACAATACAAGCTCTCGCCGCTCCCCCTCTTTACGCCTCGCTCGCGCTATGGCGGACGGCGAGCGGTCCCCGTTGCTCTCGGATCTTGGTGATGGAGCTCTTGGCGGTGGTAACGGTGGGGTGTCTCCCGGAGCAGCTCCACACGGTGCTCCGAACAAACCGCAGAGTGAGTAGCGAGCGCGGCGCTTTTCTGCGCTGTCACGGGCCCGCGCACGCACACTACAGCATTTACTACGATTTTGGTTAGGTACAGTTCTGTGCGGTTATTCTTGCTTTATTTTGCACGCTGGTGATGATGGAGGTAGGACCTGAATATATGATTTTCTGGCGGATCGTAGTGGAGAAGCAGATGAAGTGTGTGTTCGTACGTGCACGCGCGCGGCTGTCACTGTATAATATGATACATGCTGCTCCGCGTATAATGCAGTTGCATACGATACACCTATTATTTTGTCAAACAAATTATTTTTGAATTGATCCTCGCATATATTTGTCATCCATTAGAGAGGCTACTACGCAGCTAATGAATGAACATCACTGTTGTGTTGTCCAGGTCTGTTTACTGTTCTGTTATCGGCCTTACCGCGACAAATTATATTAATAACGGGGCAATATTTTCTTAAACTAGTCATAAGACTGAGGACGACTGTACTTGGGGTTTCTTCGTCCCCATTTAACCACATTTACTGGTGAGTCGGTCTCTGCACTACACATTTACAGTAATCTGCCGAATCCGAAAACTCTAGCTACACCCAGACACAGATGATTAGCACATCTTTGGACCATTCAGAAAGCCTGAAACTGTTGCCTGAGGAGACCACAACCAATCGTTGTGCAGAGTGGGCGGGGCCAATAAAAAGTTACTAAAGGGCGTGCTGATGATGTTGGTGTGGGGATTTTTAACTGATGTGGTGATTCTGGTGAATTTTTATGAAAACCATATTTAAGTATTATCATACACACGTTGGGATTTATATGGAGTTTACGACTTGATTTTGGGAGCTTTCAAAGAGTAAGAACTACAAATATCCTCACAAATCAGTTTTAACATGTTTCACTATATTTGTGAGGACAGTTTCAAAAAGCTGGCCCCCGCAATCAGAGGCAAATGTGTACATGATCCACTAGACACATTCCAGCAATCTCCTTGTAAAGCTCCTTTCAGCAGATCTCGAGACCAAATCAAATTTTCTTGTTAATCCTAATGGCCTGCGGGACAGAGAACTGTTTTACCTTCCCAAAGTACAACTTTCAGTGTTTAGTTAAACTTTGAAAAGTAAATTAAACTTTCATGTTTTATGCTATTTTATGAGCCAATATTTCCTGTATCTATGCTAAATTGGTAATACTGATACTGTTATTCAAAAATGATGGATGTACTTTAACATGCATTTTGATAATAGATGGGTTAATTTTAATTTCATCGTGATTTCAGGAGCAATAAAACTTGCATACTGAATGTCTATCAGAATCTGCAATGGCAATCTCTCCCTTTTTTAGGCTTTCCTCCGTTTCCGAGCTCGACTCAGCCCCCTGTGTTGATGGGCGAGAACCCTCCACCGTATTCCCCCCTGACGTCTCCAGAAAGTGGCAGTGCCCCAGTCATCAGCTGTAGGGTGTGCCAGTCGCTCATCAGCGTTGAGGGCAAAATTCACCAACACGTGGTCAAGTGCGGAGTCTGCAATGAAGCTACAGTGAGTCGGGACACAGCACATATACAGTTATATATATATAATTATATACACTTAATACATCATTTTAAAAACTCAGGGAGGAACAACTGTTCAATTCTTAAGTTTTGACTTGTTTATTGTTTAACTGTTTGCATGCTACAGCTATTGATTCAATTAAAATACTTTTATTGTTTTATTGTTCAACTAAAAACAATATATTTTTATCAATTCCAAGAAAGTTTAAACCGCAAATTGAGTAATTAATAAAACTGATTGACGGTTTATGGGCTTCTGTCAGCAAATATTAATACACTACCATTCAAAAGACTGTGCTTAGTAAAACTTTTAATGTTTTTGAAAGAAGTCTCTTATGCTCACCAATACTTAATTTAATTTTAACAATATTGTATATACAGTACATTGAAAGATTCAACATACAGTACATTTAATCTGATTGAAATTAGTAATCGATTAACAGTGCCAAAATGTAAAATCACTTCATGTAGTAACAACACACAATTAAGTTTTTGGGTAACCAGAATTAACTCTGTCTCTCTCCTCCTTTTCTATTTTTTTTAATGAACCTTCATTCCTTCCAGCCCATAAAGAATGCACCTGCAGGGAAGAAATATGTTCGGTGTCCTTGTAACTGTCTTCTCATCTGCAAGGTCACATCCCAAAGGATCGCCTGCCCTCGGCCTTATTGGTAAAAGAGAGAGAACAGAAGTAGACAGAGTTCAATTTAAAACAAAGGAAATCTTTGACACTGATAAACATGGTCTTGTCACAGTCAGGGTTGTGTATGTGAATAATTAAATGTGTTTGTCTCCTTGTCTGGACTAGTAAGAGGATCATAAATTTGGGGCCAGTCCATCCAGGTCCAGCCAGTCCAGAACCACAACCTGCTGGAGCTAGAGTTTCCTGCGGACACTGCAGCAACACTTTCCTGGTACACACACAAACACACAATTCAGCTGCATCATACTGTATCATTCTCCGCTGCAGTGACATCTTGACCGAATCACTCGGCTCAGGTTCAGCATCAAGTTAAAGTCGAATATCAGATGGCAGTTTATTCTTGTTTTATTTATGCTACTGCCTCAGATTAGCTGCTCAACCACTTTCTCAACATTTCAGTGGACTGAATTTACTGACAGGACACTGGCTCGATGCCCCCATTGCAGAAAAGTGTGAGTATTTCTGAGCCAACATTCACAACACATTTTGCATTTAACAGATAAATCAAACTCTTTGATTGACGTTACTGCCTTTTACTGGCTGTAAATTTTTTAATAAAAAATTATATTACATTTATTATAAAAGTATTATATAAAAAATTATATGCATTCCGATTCTGACATCCAAAGGCACAACAATACATTTCTTCTCTTATTCCATGGATTTTTCCTGTTTCCCTCCATTTGTTACCAATGTTTTTCCGCCACAACAATAACTGCAATGTCTACTCCAAATTGGTCTATAGTGCTAGCTAGAAACCACACTTTGCCTTTAAATAGTTTTGCATATTCCATTCCATAACCCCTGCTGTTCCTCTGACTGGTCTTTTACTCATGTTTCTCTTCACCAGATCTTCGATTGGGCAGAGATATCCGAGGAGGCGGAGTCTGTGGTGTTACCTACTGTGCTTGCTATTTAGCATCTCAGCCGCTGGTCTGATTGTGAGTGTGCATCAACCATATTTATTTAATGTCTTGTTGTTTATTTTTGATATTATTTATTTGACTACACAAATAGCAAATCACTTAATGTGAACCATTTTCATATTAAATAGTTATCCTTGCTAAATAATACTATACATTTCTTTCAAAAAGAAAAACAAAATGCATCAGAAAAGTCACACAAACCCCAAACTTTTGATGTTTATGTAACATAAACATTGACCAAAATGAAACGCTGGTCCATGACACCTTATGTTTGAACCTTGTTGTAATGTGTTAGCAATTGAACTTAAAATGTAAGTTTTATATTCTGTCATTAGAAGTTTCTGTTTGTCTGTGTTTGTCTCTAGGCAGGGACGTGGTCCCAGGCACGTGTGTACGGGGGTATTTATGCCTCCTGGGCTGCGGTGTTGTTGCTGGTGGTGTTGACGCTGGCCAGGGCACTTTACTGGAGCTGCATGAGGGTCAGCCAACCTCTCCACAACCTCACATAGAGAAAGAGACACGGCAAGAGAGGGGGGCTGAGATTAGGGCTGTTGGGAAAAAATAAAGTCCACAGGAAAAGAGCTATATAGAATCATGGTTAACTCTTAAAGCTTGATTGTGAAGGCTGTAATGAAGGGTCAAAGTAAAATCCAGGCTTGAGAAACGTGGAAAAAAAAGCTGTTATGGCAAGAAGATTAGTGTTTTAAACTTATTTTTATTCGGAAGCTTTCTTTGGATGTGTTTTCATCCGTGAATATGGACTGACTTGTTACTCATGGTTTCATGCAAACGTGCAGTTATGATTCCTAATGCTCCTTTAGTTTGAACCATTTACACACATACAGGTGTGAATATCTCACACCCTCTCAAACACACAAAACTCTCTATGAACTTCTTAAATGAACCACCCTACAATACACAAAAAACACCAATTCAACCACATTCAACACAACATTAGCTGCCTCTATAGTGTCCAAATACGCTCTGAAGCCTTACAAAGAAAGGAAGTACAGGTTGATCTCCACTAGAGGGTGTTCCAAAACAACACACACCTGTATGTTCCATCACATTACCTGTTTCTCTGTACAAACACTGCTAATCCAAATCGTTTGGATGAGAATATGCTCAACAAATGCACATAACCATTGTGTAACTTAGTTTTCATAAACACTAAAAGTGTAAGTGCGCTCCAACACACTCTTTCTCCCTATTTTTCTTTAGTTGTGAATGTTAAAAACAGTATTTTTTTAAATATAATTGTGTATTTTGCTTGTAAATATTTGTTGTTTATTTCATGAATGATTGAACAGTTGCATTGTAGCTCTAACACGTTGTGATTCCTTTTTATGTTTTTATTTAATTTGCACTGAAAAACCACTACTGATAATGTTTTGACTGGAAGGAATATCGAGATAACAGCCACAAGCGCCTTTGGAAAAAAAAAATAAAATAAAAAAAAAGTTATGTCTTTGTTCTGATGAAGGTCAGCCGTGTTTCATGGACTTTATCAAAAGGGTCATTTACCTTTCTTCTCATGTTCATGTGAAGTTAATCATCATTTTCAGGTACTCTATGTTTGAACCCTGATTAAATAATACTAATGATATTAATCAGACACTCTTTTTGGATTCTAGACTCCAAGATCTTTTTTTTTGTCTGTCAGAATTCAGTGTCTGTGTGGGTTTGTGTTTGTAAGGATGGGAAAACACAATTGAGATGTTCAGAGCATTGACTTAATCACCAGTGTTCTTGCTTTATATTCTTTAAAAATATGCTAAATACATAAATAATTACATAAAAGTATGATCCTAACTGTAAAAATGGATTTCAAAATCAGTTTCGGTATTCTGTCCACGAGAGAAACGTAAGGTCTGGACGTCTGGAATCCCAAACAAGAGGTCAGGATGTTATTTATAAAGAGCAGAAGGCCAATGATGGAGGTCTCCTCTGAATTTGTTTACACATGAGATTAAGATTACATGTGATTAAAATTATGAAGTTATAAAATGGTGAAAACACTTGTGTGGCGTCTGTTTTTTTATGAAGGTCTGTGCGTGATTCACTTGCTGCAGTTGTTTTGGCACTCATCCTCTCAATGTCTCTGGCCATTTGTCTCTTGTTTCGGGCGGATATATTATTTTTCTCGACACAGACTGATAGAGGCATGGGAAACATACAGAAACCTTTTAGAAACCACAACTCCCCTGAGCCAAGCAGAGAGAGAGATTTGTCAGCAGTAATGGAAGAGAAAGAGCAGAGATCTGGGGACACGCACTGATAGAGAGAGGTTTCAGTCTTCTGGAGGTGAGTCAGAGACTGACCACAAAAAGTCTGCAAGCAGAGACCAGAGAATCAGAGCTCTGTGAAACAGACCTGGTTCAGAATCTACACACAAACGGGGTGAAGTTTGTATACGTCTCCTCTCTTGCACTAAGTTCTAATTCCGTTTAGTTCAATTTAGTGTGCTTAACTGCCATAACAAGAATAACTACAAATATGCAGCTTAGGTGTGCCTATAAAAATGTTCCAAGATAACAATTTTGTAGTAAAATGGTCAATAGTTCAATTGTTAAGAAACAATATAGAACAGCAAATTCAATGAAATATTCTGCAGAGCTATCCAGGAAGAGGATTTTTATTATCTGAAAATATCAACTATGTCATTAAAATTTATTATAAAGTGTAATTAGTATTTTTGGAACTAAGAGAAGACCTTTTTCTCTTATTTTATTGGCATAACTGAATATTGAAAATGCTGAAAAATAAGTAATGAAAAATAAAGGTCTTATGTAATTGGAGGAAACAGGTAATGGTAAAATGTAAATAAAAATTTTAATTATACATCCTTATACAATTAATTATAAATGTGATTAATGACTGTCAATAATCAAAAGTTTAATGATAAGAGAAACAATGGCAAAGTTAAAATCCTATTCTATACTATAGTAATATCTATTTATTTTATTTTATTTATTTATTTGGTATTACTTAAACTACACTACTACTGTAAATGAGACAGATTATTTAAGTATGCTTTACAATATTTTTTTAACTTAAAAAAATGCTTTTTCATTTATTGTGTCACCACTTTGTAATTGTTTGTGACATTTTCTGAGTGAAAACTATAATAAAACAAGTAATAAAATAAAGCAAAATGAAAGGATAAAAATTTAAATGACACTATATTTCACTAATAAATCAAAAGTTCAATGATAAGAAACACAGCTCCAAGGCAGATTAATTTGTTTAAATTATATTCTAATCTAATGTGCTTTTACACAATAAGCCAAGGCATTTGCAGTCGATCATAATGTAAAATAACCTGACAATAATGCATTAAATAAAGTAAAATTAAAGTCATTATTGCATATAAAATCAAATTAAAAAAACAATAAAATAGTCCAATAAACTAAGCAAATCATACTCCACTAAGTATGTTGTATCTCAGGGGAGAGAGTGAGTTCCCAATGGAATCAACCTGATCTAAGATTACTGAGCTTGCACAAACACACAAGAGCCTTTTATCCTCCTAACGT